>NC_139155.1:89641293-90358793 GCF_964270905.1 Leucopleurus acutus
ACACGACCTCCAGGCTGCGGCCTAACTGTGTCTCCTTCATGCCTAATTGGATTCCGTTGTATAGAGATAAAGGCTGTTACTTTGTATCAGCAAGGCATCTTTTTCTGCAGGATTGAGTTCCTGAAAGGGGGGAGACTCTTGAGAGAGACAGAGCTGGGACGTGGAGGGAAAGAGCCGGGTGTGAATAGACTTTGGGATAAAATCCTGACAGACTGAAATTGATTCTGCCGCCGGAGAAAACTGAGTGCAGAGGGAATTAGATTTATGCTCTGTCAGATGTAACTGTCTCCTGGTGTCTGTACCGAGAGCCGTTAAAGTGGTAATCTTTAGAGATGTACGGAAGTTGCGTGTGAATAGACCCGTGCTCCATCCGGGGAACAGTCTCCTGTGGGGATGCACATAGGACAGCATCCTGATCACTAATGACACGATGAACACGACGCACTGTGGGTGGAATTTAATCAGAGCGTCTCAAAGCACAGCAAAGCTGAGGCTCCCGGCGACTTCTCCATGTCTGTGGTCACTCGGGAACCCTGCGGGCTACTGAGAAAGGCACTGGGTCCATCGCCCCAGGCAGTTGATGGACTGTGGGGTCCCCCAGCTGAGGGTGGGGAGGGCAAGATTCACTGTGCGTCCACCAGCCTCAGTCCAGGACACGCTCATGAGGGATCAGACCTGCCCCTCCCTCGTGACAGAGCCCTGCCAGAGCTATGCCTCCACCCAGCCTTGCCCACACCACACAGAGCACCCTGGAGCTTTTCTTTTCATTCTCTCTGGCGCACTAGAAGTAAGGTGCTTTGAACCTCACTGAGCAGCGGACCTGTGCCCACTCCCTCTGAACCAGGAGCAGAGAGACAGCCACCTATGCGTGTTTGGGGCAGTGTCTCAGTCAGGCTGGAACAGGGTCTGCTGTGTAACAACACTGTCCACACCAGCGGCTGAACACATCACAGGTACACCTCTCGCTCATGCTCTGTGTCCAACGTGGGTTAGCAGGGCCCTTTGCTCTGGGTAATCACATGGGACCAGGAGACCAGGCTGACACAAGCTTCCACAATCACCAAAGCAGGAACTAGGAAACACCATAAACTGACCTTTAAATGCTCACATGGGGTTTCCCTGGTGGCGCAGTGTTTAAGAATCCGCCTGCCAATGCAGGGGACAGGGGTTCGAGCCCTGGTCCAGGAAGATCCCACGTGCCGCAGAGCAACTAAGCCCATGTGCCACAACTACTGAGTCTGCTCTCTAGAGCCCACGAGCCACAACTACTGAGCCTGCGTGCCACAACTACTGAAGCCCACGCACCTAGAGCCCGTGCTCCACAAGAGAAGCCACTGTAATGAGAAGCCTGCGCACCACAACGAAGAGTAGCCCCCGCTTGCTGCAACTAGAGAAAGCCCAAGTGCACCAGTGAAGGACCCAATGCAGCCAAAAATAAATAAATATATTTTTTTAAATAAAAAAATAAATGGTCACGTTTCATTGTCCAAAGCAGGTCACATGGCCAGGCCAGACTTCAAGCGAGCAGAGGAGCATAATCTCCCCAGGTGTCTGGAAAAGGAGGCCAAATGATTGGGGAACAGCCCAAGTGACTCTGGGCCAGCTAACTCTATTCTCCCTCATCTCCCCAAGCAAGAGGACCCCAAAATTCCAGCCACATACAACCAGGACCTCTGGGGTTCGTACCTTTGTACCCTGTCCACATGGGGCCCCACTGCATCTGAAGACCCCAAAACTAGAAAGATGAATCCTTTCCTTCCACACACTCAAGGTTGCATGGAACAGAGACAGGAAAACCACCGTAAGCGGAGGAAGGACGGAGATGCAGCTGTCGTAGAAGGGGAGCCCTCCCTCCTGGCAGACACTCTGAGCCCCTGCAGTGTGCCTGTTCCTTCCTGGTGGCCAGATTCAGGTCCTGCCTGGAAGCAGTCCCCCAGCTCTGCCCACTGGGAGCTTCCGGACTTTCCTCGGTCCTCTTGGCCAGTGTGATGTGGGACTCGGGTGGACGCCTCCCAGGAGTGGCAGTCTTCTCAGCCTGTTCTCTGGTCGCACGCGGTTAGTGGAAGTTTGTCTCAAATGTACCCGTTCTTCTTTTCTCCTAAACGGCCCTTGTTTTGTCATCACAGCTGTCTCGGAACCTTAGCAGGTGTCTTATTTCTAATCCTGGTCAGCTCTGATGCCAACAGCACCCACAGTTTTCTTGCCAACGCCCACAGGTTTGCATGGTTGGGCACCTCGCCCTCCTCTGTCAGCGGGTGGCCGCGTTCCCCGCTCCCACACCATGTCCAAAAAGTGTGTCTGACACACCTTTAGCCACAGGGAGATTTTAACAGAGGCCACGATGCCACACCCTTAACTTGGCTCTTGTTATATCTGTGTTTTAATTGAGTTTAAGTTGGGGGGGTCTTAAATTCAGTCAGCTTTTCCAACTTGGTGGAAGCCCTTTTTTCACTTTCACTCCTGCTTCAAGCGGGCCAATTCTCCTCTGAGTTTGGCAGCGGACAGCTGCCACCAGATACCGCTAACAGCCTCTCGCCCCGGAGCTACGGTTTCACTAGGTTCACGGTCTGAGGTCCAAGTCGCTGCAGTCACGTCCGACCAAACACTTCCCACCGCAGAGCGTGGAGCTTTCTCTCCATCTTCCAACTAAGCCAGTGCCGCGTGCTTTCCAGTGTTAATTTTCTGTTACAGCAGCACCGTTTCTGGGTGTCACTTTCAGTATTAGTCAGGGCTGGTTAGGTTCTGCTGCACCTACTAAACGATCCCCAGTCCTCAGGGATGGAAAGTGACGAAGGCCCACTTCTCACTCACATCACTAGTCTCCCAGGTCCTCAGGTCACCTGCGCCTTGAACTCACTCAGGGACCCAGGCTGACGGGCACCCTGTCCACCCATCCGGCCATGACTGTGGGCAGGAAAAGGGGACATGGTGACAGGGTGGCCGCTCGAGGCCTCTGCCGCCCGGCCTGTGGTCCCGTCTCATCTCCTGATGGTGCCTGCAGTTCCCTAACACACCAATAGGGGGGTTGGGTGGGTAGTTACTTGCTGTTATAGAATTTTTTACAAGAATGATTCAGACATAAATTTGTGCGGTTAAAAAATGTTTCTTGTGATTTTTAAGAAGAAAATTGGGAGAAAAGAATTGGAGTGTTGTTGCAAAGTACACATTTGTACAACGCGGCAAAGGGAAAGAAAACAGTGGAGGCCCTGCACAGCTCGGCCGGCTGCTGCCAGCCCGGTGGTCAGAGGGCTCTGGGGGTTCCCGACGCCGCGGGCTGGCGCTCTGAGGCCCGCCTTTCTGCATCAGAGCATTATCGGAACAGATCTAGGTAGTGTCAGCCTGAGGATTAAGTTTCTTCTGATAGGCTCAGCGTTTCCCGTCCTCGCCTGTATCCCGTGGGACAGATCGACTCAGTAAACACGTGTGGAGCACCTGATGCTGCTGCGCACGAAAGAGCCATTTTCCGCTGGATTCGCCCTCTGCTCCCTTTGTTCATTCATTTATTCAACAAATACTTATTGAGGATCTGCTCTGTGTCAGACATTGATCTAGACCGTAGGGAGGCTGCAGGGGAGAAAACACAGGCAACCACAGAGAAACCCCTGCTCTCATGGCGTGCACATCCTAGCAGCAAGAGGGGGAGCCAGGAAACAGAGTGCCGAATGCTGATGACAAATACGCAGGAAGGGACAGGGCGGTGGAAGGGGGTAAGTTTAAGTAGGGGGTCGTGCGAAAAGTGAGAGGGTGACCTAGTCGCATAACTCAGGGAGAAGCATCCCAGGCAGATGAGACAGCCAGTGCAAAGGCCCTGAGGCAGCTTGGACTGTCCAAGAAGAACACAACATGCACGGGGCTGGAGGAGAGGGAACAAGGTGGAGGAGAGTTCAGATCGAGGGGTGATGATGAGGTGGGGCCTGTGGGCTGCTGCAAGGACTCGGGCCTTTGCTTGGGGTGTGATGGGGGCCCTGGGGACTGTGTGCAGACAAGTGATGTGAGCAGTCTGGCTGCTGGCCCAGAGCAGGGTGTGGGGCATGCACCAGTTATTTGTGGCTGTGTAAACATTGACTCCAAAATTAGCAGCTTAAAGCAACTCCAGTCCACGCCCTCACATTTTCTCAGGTCAGGAGCCTGGCGTGGCTTAGCGGGCTCCCCAGCTCAGGGCTCCTGGCAGGCTGCAGCTGGGTGTTGGGGGGCTGAGGTCTAACCCGAAGGCTTCACTGGGGAAGGGTCCACTTTCAGGCTCACTCACAGCTTCCCAGCAGGACCAGTCCTCCGAGGGCTCAGCTCCTGGCTGGCTTTCAGCGGGGCCATCCTCGGCCTCTTGTCGCAAGGGCCTCTCCACAGGGCTGCTCTCAACGTGGCAAGGGACCGCCCATCACTTCGGCTGCTTTCTATTCGTTGGAGGCGAGTCACAGGCCCCACCCACCCTCCACGGGCAGGGATACCCTGGGGTGCTAGCAGCATCAGGTGAGGCTCCTGGGTCAGCTGGAAGCCCCGCAGGGCGGGGCCCAGCAGGCCTGGATGGCAGCGGCGCGGAGCAGAGTGGAGGTGGTAGCGAGTGGCCAGATTTGGCCGCTTTTTGAAGGCGCTGAAAGTGGGCTTTGGGCTGTGAGGCCAAGAGAGGCGCCTTGGTCTTACTGTCTTTCAGCTTGAAGGGGTTGTCCTGACCTAAGATGTGACTAACCGGGACCCACTCTGGACAGGGGTCCCTGCCGTACTCTGCGACCCTCCTCCCAGCAGAAGAAGGAAGTGATAAGAGCGTGTGGGAAACCCCAAGTCCCAAAGCCCCCTGGGAGCAGATGCCCGCCCGCGCCCCAGCTCCAATCACCCCACCTGGTCACATCTGCCAGCTCCTAAGTGAGTTAATCGCTGCGTGAAAGGGGAGCTGCAGAAGCCTCGGAGGCCCCCCTGAGGCCCTAAGCCAGCTAACCCTCCCACTTAATCTGCTTTAAGACCGAAGCCTCAAGGGGAGGACCAGTAATCAGTTTTTAAGGTTACAGACAGCATCCCCACTCCAGTGGTTGCCCAGGGCAACGGTACGGGCTGAGCACCAGGCCTGAGGTTGGATTACCTGCCTTGTGGATTCGCCCTCACAGTCTGTCCCGCTCTGCCTGAGGCCCAGAAGGGATCTGCGGCTGCGTCACGAGAGCGCGTGAACGCAAAGAAGAATTTACGTGGGAAGAAATGCAGACGGACGACAGGGACTCGTCTCAGCCAGTCCTGGCCTCCTAGTGCACCTTTCGCTTCACAATATTCCCTGAACTCATCGCCTCTGACATGGACCCAGCCAGCGGAGAGCTGCTTAGCACCTCCCCCGGGAAGACCGGGTTCCGGAGGAAACCGATCCAAGACCTCAGCCTCCGTCCTCTGGGGACGCAGTTTAAGGCCGGCTTCCCAAGGCCAGAGAAAACAGTCCTGCCCCAGAACTCAGTCTCTGAGGGCTCTCGCAGGGAAGGGGACCCCCAGGGGCTTCCGCAGCTCCATCTCCCCACTTCCATGACCACATGCCTCCTGTCCTCTGCATCAACCATGCCGGGCTCTGCCTCGGGGCCTTTGTGCTTGCTGGGCGATTCCCACCTCCCCACTTCACATGCCCGGGTGCCCCTCCGCAGGTCTCAGCTCGCTGGCTCTTCCTCCTGGACACCCGCCTGACGCGCCCCGGCCCATCTCAGGGCACTCGTCTCTCCCTGAAATTAACTTGTAGTGAACTTCCTTGCCCAGTGCCCGACTCCCTTCCCAGGATGGATGTCCCAGAAGCTTACTGGCCTTGCACAGGTGTTCTCCCTGATCCAGGGAGGGCCTGGATGAAGGAGTGGGTGGGTGAATGAATGAATGAATCAGGAGGACATGTGGGGTTGGACAGGAGCAGGCTGAGAGGCAGGGCCTTCTCTCAGCCGGAAGTGGGCGTGGGCCCAGCACGGATCAGGGGCCAGCGTGCGCTGGGCGGCACTTTAGCAGACCAAGCTCGAAAGGCAGCCCAGCCAAACAGTGCTGGGGTCAGGGGCAGCTGAAGCCACTCCCACCTCTGCAAGGACACAAACCCAGTCACCACCTCAGCCTGTCCTGCCAACTCCCTGTCCCACGCTGGCTGGGTGACCCCTGCACCCTAGTTGAGGAGTCAGCCCAGGCATCCACCAGGGGACGGAGGGTGCTGCCTGGAGTGGAGGGGGTCCTCCCTGGGCTGTGGCAGCTGCAGGGACTTCGGCTTCCTGGAAGCATCCTCCCGTCTGCGGCACTTTTTCATTGTTTTAGGCAGAGGGTCTGGATGCTTCTAGCCCAAGTGTTCCAGAGGGTCCTGCCCTTCTTCAGTCTCCAAATTCTTCCCAAAGCTCCTGGAGGACGATGCCCAGTAGAGGATGAAGCAGAAGGTGAAGGAGGCTGGGGGATGAGGCGTCTCGGCCAGGCCAAGTCTTGTGACCCGTGAGACATGCCCCTGCCAGCAGGGCTCTGGGCAGGGACCACCGCTGAGTCTGCATCCTGGCCTGGAAGAGCCCCAGGTGTGCTGGGGCCAGCCTGGGTGGGCTGGAATGTCCCTGCGCCGCTCGGGGCAGAGACCACCAGGTGGCAGTGTGAGAACATCCTGCCTGAGCCCAGCCCCTCAGCCCTAGCTGGGCCAGAAAAGACTCGGAGCGGCGTGGCCGAGAATTGGGGAAAAGTCCCATCTGCTTCCTGGGCAGGTGGTCATAAGGCATCAGCTGACCTCCCACACTAGACCTCGGGCCTCAGGAGTCTAGGGTAAGACAGGCTGAAGTGCCTGGCGCCCAGCACACCTGCACACACCTGGGTGCACACCTGCACATGTACCTGAGCACACCTGTGTACACCTGCACACCGCCATGCTCTTCTCATTTGGCTGAGACATCCTCCCAGGCAGGCCACCGCAGCTGAGGCCGCACGAGAAAGCGAAAGGAGTTGCAAGGCGGTGAAGAGCCAGCTGTGACACAACAGGGAGTGGTGGGGAGCGACACACGTCAGACCAGGAGCCCACGTGCGGGCAGCCGCTCCACGCAGCACCAGCTGACTGTCACCCTGTAGAAATGACCGGCATGCCCGCATCTGGCCCTTCGAGAGAAGCTGCAAGCCTGGCTCTGGGGGTGAAGATCCCATTTTTAGAAGCATCCTGTTGGCCAATGTGTCTGTGAGCTGGATGTGACCTGACAGGCCCTGGAGTGTGACTTCTGTTTCAGAGTCCAGGTGGCATGTGGATTCCACGTCTGCACTGACCACGTCCTGCGTGGAGGGCCAGGCCTCCAGCAGGCCTCCACTCAGTGTGTTCATGTGTCAGAAGATGTCGTCCCCTGACCGGGCAGCTGTAGGATGGCAGCGATGGTCCAAGTAAAGCCCCTGTGCCTGCCCTAGGGCCTGGTGCACAGCTGGTGCTCAATAAACCGATTTGCGCTTGAGCGCACGGGCCCTGGATCTGGAAAGCCTGGGTTTGGAACTCACGTCTATTCCCAGATTGTAGGTAGATTGCATCAAAAATGGCCAACCCAATATTTTTCAGTCCCCCACACTCTTCCAGACCCTGCCACACCCCTCGTCGCCATGAGGCGGAGCCTACTCCCCTCCCTTTGAATGAAACTGGATGGGCCCCAGTGACAGCCTGGGTGAGCGGAGCCGTCAGAAGGGATGCGCAGCCTCTGAGGCTTGGTTGTCTATGGCCAGAGTCTCCGCCTGGGTTTCTGTCTGTGCTCGGGATGCTTGTGCCTGGACCCAGCCGCCAAGCTGTAAGGAAGCCCAGGGGACGTGGCGCGGCCAGGGTCCAGCTGAGGTCTCAGCCACAGCCAGCTGACCCAGCAGACCTGGGAGAGGGCCTCACCCCAGCTCCTGCCAAGTGGAGCAGAGACCAGCTGTCCCCGCCCACCAAGCCCTGCCCAAACTGCAGATTCACCATCAAAATCAGTGCTGTCGTAGTTGTATGCCGCTAAGCTTGGGCTGGTCTGTTAGCTCAACGACAGGGAGCTGAAAAGTGTCTGCTCCCTCAGGGACTTTAGACAAGTCACTTAGGGCCTCTGTGCACGTTTCCACGTGTGTAATTACAGATAATAAGGTGCCTACCGCTCGTGAGCGTCACGCGGATTAAGTAAGCACGTACACGTGAGGCACCGGGTTGAAGAGTGTCCCCTAAGTGTGCGTGCCCCTCCCGGAATTTCAGAATGTGGCTTATTTGGCAGTAGGGTCTTTGCAGATATAATTAGTTAAGGTGAGGTCATCCTGGATTAAGGTGGGACCTAAATCCAGTGACTGGTATCCTTATAGGAAGAGAAAACAGAAACACGGAAGAGATGCCGGGAGGAGAAGGCTGAGTGCAGGTGGAGGCCGGGCTGGAGGGACGTGTCTGCACAGGGAACACCCAGGGCGCTGGCGGCCCCAGAGCTGGGGAGGGCAGGTGGGACCCTCTTGGAGCCTGCGGGGGAGCCGCCCTGCACGCACAGTGATTTTGGACGTCTGGCCTCCAGACTGGGAGAGGATAAACTGCCCTTGTTTCTAGTCGCCCAGTTTGTGGTGACGTCACAGCAGCCAGGGCAGTCGCGCTGGGAGAGAGGCCAAGAAAGCATCCGCTGTCACTCAACCTGCACCCAGATCTGCTGCCGGATCCCAGCTGGGGTGAAGATGCTAAGTTTAAAGTAATAATAAAATGAAATCCCCCTCGCCGCGGGCCCCCTAGCTCCTAACGGGATTCCTGGGATGGAATCTTCTAGCGAGCACCTGCTCCTCAGTGAATAGGGCTGTTCTCGTGAGAGTTGCCATCAAGCATGGCGTCCACGGGCGTGGGGTCAAGGGCAGGAGGCCAGCCCCCGCCGGCCCCGGGCACACACTGCTGCCGCCCTGCGCCGAGCCCAGGTCCCCGGCTGGGAAGCTCAGCTACAGGGTGGGCGCAGCCCTGGACACCCCATCGCGGCTCCCAGGCCTCTGCTCCCTGGGTTGCCTGGTGGAGGGGGCGCTCAGCACTTGCAGCCCTGCGGCCCCCTCCTGCATTTCCGGGGCTGGTAGTTCAGTGGCTGTCCACCTCGGGGAGATGTTGCCACGTGGGCCCAGAGCAGGGCTGGGCTGCAGCTGCTTGGGGCTTCTCCTCCGAAGCGCGGCCTGCCTTCGCCCCTGCCTTGGGGAGGTTTGCCGAAGGCATTTAAGCGTGGGACTTGCCCCTCGCCCCACCCCCAGGTCCCAGAACAGAGCCGGTGGTTCAATCCAAGTGGAGGCAAAGCCCCCCCCAGAGGCCAGGGAGCCAGGCCCTGGTGCGCGTGGCCCTGCGTCCTCGGGCCCATCTGTCTGTGAGCACATGGGCCCACGTGAGCACGCGTGCACAAGGAGATGCAGGTGTGTCTGTGGTGCACACGTGTGTGCCTCTGCCTATGGAGGCACGGAGGCCCACGAGGCACGTGCGTGAGTCAGGCGTGTGAGTCTGAATCTGGACGCCCACGTGTTTGTGAGTGTCCGGAAATATGCGTGGCCGTCTGCGTCTGGGTCTGCAGCTGGGCCCGGGTGGGCATGAGCGCAAGTGTGCGTGTGTGAGCGCGCGTGTATGTGGGGGGTGTTTGCATGTGCACGGGGTGTGTGAGTGTGTGGCATGCACGTGCGTGTGTGTGAGTGTGTGTCTGAGTGTGTGTGTATATGTGAGAACCTTGTGAGTGTGTGTGTGCAGGTGTGCCCATGTTTACCTTGGCGGGGTTTCTACATTTGAAGTACACTGTGGGTCTGTGTGTGTCCTCCTCTCCAAATGCACGTGTGTGCTTGAGGCATGTGCAAGATGGGACAGCGGGGGGGGACAGAGAGGATGCACCTGCAGGGGGGCCGGTCCTCCGAGGTCGGGAGTCTGTCCTTGTTGCCATCGGAGAGCTGGTGTCAGCAGTGTCCTGGGCACAGCCCCTCCTCTGCTGCGCGGCCCACCCAGGGCAGGCGTTTCTCCAGTGGGTGCACAGATTGGGGTGGGGAGGTGGCACCGGCCCCAGCACCCGGGTCCCCCTGCAGAGGTCCCCTGACTTCCCAGGCATCTGTCCCTCTGCCCCAAGCTCAGCCTGCAGAAGGAACAAAGTACAGAAGAGGGAGAGGAAACCAAAAACCCTCCAGAGAAATGGAGCACAGGTGCCTGAGGACAACTTCCAAGGGGCTCCCGCCCTGCCAGCGTCCCCGAGTCCCTGCTGGTCCAGGCTGTCTCTTCCTCCAGGGCCCGTGTCCTGCCGCAGCCCCAGGATGGAGAGGAGAGCAGCCCTATTCACCACCAAACCCTTCCCATTACAAACTTCCCTTTGGAGGAATTTGATGGCTTGATGCTGTCACTGCAGGGATGGGCTTACGTCAGCAATAAGAGGAATTTGCCACGTTTGAGGTGGGGCTGGCTGGGAGCTGGGGCCTGGTGGGCTGACTCAGAGAGGTTGCTGCGAAACAAAACAGGAGGGCCGGGGTGGGAGTGAGGGTTACGGGAAAACAATGAGAACAAATGAACTGGTGGAACCTTAACGCTGCTTCCTGATCACTGTGTGAGCAACCGTGCTCAGCGTCGTGGGGTCACGAGAGCCAAGGCCTGGGCCGGATGGGCCTTCCCTGAGGTCTGAGGTGGGCGCCCAGCTCCAGGATAGTAGGGCATCAGCCGGAGGACTTTCGGAAGCTGGGTTTGAGATCGTGGGGCTGCTTCTATCTGCCTTCTTTCCACATCATGACCCCAGTGCCCCCAAAGGTGGATGGGAACCCCGTGAATGGGTTCAGGATCACTTTCCGAGAGCACCATCCCCAAATTTGCCCCAGGCTTTCCCCGCAAATGTGCCGGGATGCTGGGATGGTCCTTCCTGGGCTGGGTCGGTGTGCGGCCGGTCAGTGGGGCACACACCCTCCCTCCCCCCCAATCCATTCTCTGTCCTGGGCCGCCTCGCCGTGCGGAGATGCCTTGACGGCTGCACTCCCCAGGCTCCCTGTCCACTGGCTTCTGCACTGGCCGGCCAGTCAGCCCCGTGGGCACCGCCTCCCGGTCCCCAGCCCTCACTGGACTCACGTAACCAGCGCTCGCTGCCCAGTTAGTTTGGAGGCAACGCCTCCCACTCTTGCCGGTCCCTGGGTACCCCAGCATCCCCTAGCCTTGCCTGAACGTCTGTAAATCGTCAATTTATACGGTTTCTTTGTTTGAATTCTGTTTCCTGCTGGTAGCCTGAATGTTACAGGCAGAAACCCAGCAGGGCTCCGCCACTGCCTGGAGTGAGCCAGGAGCCTAGACACGTGAGAACCAGAGATGAGGGTCTTCATGTGAGTCCTTTTCCTAAAAACCAAGCAGACGGGGACTTCCCTGGTGGTCCAGTGGTTAAGACTTCACCTTCTGATGCAGGGCGTGCAGGCTTCATCCCTGGTCGGGGAGCTAAGATGCCCACACGCCTCGCAGCCAAAAAAAACAAAACATAAAACAGAAGCAATATTGTAACAAATTCAGTAAAGACTTTAAAAATGGTCCACAACAAAAAAATCTTTTCAAAACCCCAAACCAAGCGGACATCCCCATTCCCTCACCACCACCACTGTCAGCCGCTGTCACCAGCAGCCACGCCACTACCCACAGCACCCCAAACAGCGGCACCGCTATTGCCGACACCACCTCTGGCATCCCTCCCCCCCCCCACCCCCCGCCAACAACGCCACGAACCAATCATCCGTCTACCGTCCCGGGATTCGGGAGCCGAGGTCCGCACCCTCAGGTAGCCTGCATTCCAGTGACACGGGACAGATGACGAACAAACCTCCAGGCAGATACACAGCACCTGTGGGCCGGCTGTGTGGGCCCGGTGTAGAAATTGAAAAGCAAGGCCCCTGGCTCAAAACACAGGGGGAGAGTGTCGTAGGCACTAAACCTTTTTCTCTTTTCTCGCTTTCTTTCTTTCTTCCGCTGTTTCTCTCTCTCTCTGTCACAGTGTTTTTCACTTGCTATTTCATGTCATTCTAACTAAATAAAATGTTGACACTATTAGCACGAATTTCACTCTCCATTCCTGCATCAGGCAGTGCACATGCCACAGCATGGAATCTACGGGCAGCGTCACCAGACTCACGTGACGTGTGTGGCTCGTCCCTCAGCCGGCCCAAGAGAAAACACAACCTAGACCAAGGGAAGTCGCAGGGGGAAGAGAGGACCCCCCAAAGCTTGGAGCCTCTCTGAGGGACGTTGTAAAGCACAGAGTACTGATGGGAACGTGAGGTACCACCAGGCCGGCGGATCAGGAGGCCACGTCCACTGACGGGAGGGGGTTACTCCCAGCTCCCAGGAGGACGGGCCACGGGGAGGTCAGGAGGCAGAGGGTGGGGTGCACCGGGGTCAGAGCCTTTACTGGGCTTCCCAGGGAAGGATGCCTCAGGGGAGCCCAGCAGTGGCTGTCTGAGCCATTCCCGGGGCTCTGGGGCGCGGGGCTGGCCCTGCCCTGGGGGCGAGAGCCCACGGGGGGGGGTCGGGGGGGCTCGGGCTGGCTGGGTTACACGTGACAGGGGCGCTCAGGTGAGTGGCTTACAGCCTCCTGGAATCCGGAACCTGGGAGAGGCCGTCCCTCCGGGTCAGCGAGGCCCCAGACACTCAGAATTACGGAAGATGGAAGGCGTGGTTGATACCAGGGAAGGTGCCAGGCATGGGGACGTTTGTGGGGCCTGTTCCTGCCACATGGCCGTGTGCTCGGACCTGACGACTGAAGGTCCCCTCCTCCTGATGGTCTGACGGCCAGCCAGGGTCTGGGGGTGTTGGGCCAGGTGTCTCCCCTTCCCAGAGGCCCGTACCCCAACAGACCACTCAGACAGGTGACCCCCCAAGGAATGTAGACTTCCGTGCTGGGACGCACGTGTCCCTGATCAGGGTCCCGAGGGGCTTGCGTCCACCAGGCTTGCTGCCATCCGTGTGGGGCGGCCACCGCCACCCAGCGCTGAGACACTGCAGGGTGGGCTCCCAGCCTGATCTGATCCCTCTGCCCACACCAGGCCCTGTGGAGGGCAGGGAACCAGGGCCTGGGGCCCTGGGGTGGGAGAGGGGCACTCTCCTCCATCCCACCCAACCCCACTCGCAAAACAAGCTCAAAGACAAAATCATTAGACGTTTCAAGGCAGCGACCGCAGAGCATTAAACTTAAGTGTGGTCCCTTGGGTGGGGGGGCCCATGCACTGCTCGGGTGACACTCTGTGAGGCCAACCCAAGGTGGTGTTTAGATCAGAGGAGCCCAGGGGGAGAGCTGTGCTGTTCAGTCCTGGACGGAAGGTGGCTCCCGGCCGAGGCCCCGAGGAGGGAGCAGGGCAGCCAAGTGGGTACAGGCAGGAGGACAGTGTGGCCGGAATACATGAACAGGGTAGAGGATGAGCTCAGAGAGGATGCAGGGAGGGGGGCTCAGCCGTGGACAGACAGCAGGCCAGGGGAAGAAAAACAGAAGCTGGGGGTGTTGAGGGAGAGTCATGTGTGTAGATGGAAGAGCCCCTAGAGAGAGACTGTGGACGATGCAAGAAAGAAGCAGCTGCTGGGGGACCATGCGGCCCAGGTGAGGGATGCGGGCCCGGGCGCAGGAAGCCAGAGGATCCCGGCAGCTGCCCCTTGAAGGCGGGCAGGCGGGGTCCCGGCAGATCAGGAAGCGGGCGGACACGGGGTGCAGGGCTGGGGAAGTCCTCTTGCAACTGCTGGAGTAGGAAACGAGGTGGGGGGCGAGAGTGAGGATGGGAGGGGTGCCTGACGTTGGAGAAGAGGAGAGACGGACGCCGGGAGAGAGGCCAGAACTGGGAAACGCAGGACTGACAGCTGCGGACGCTCCCGGGGTCAGTGGCTGTGAATCTAAAGTGAGAACGATTGTTGTCCTTATGTCCCCCGCAGCCAACTTCAGCTGAACGATGCAGAGAGCGCCCAGAATGATAGCTTTTCAGCAAAGCGTGATGAAGGGAGAGCATGGCGGGGTCAGGACACCCGTGCAGGAGGGACCATGAGGGTTACCCGCCGAGGGGCAGCAGGCGGGAGAGGCGGGGACGGCAAGAAGGCGGCGGTCCTGGGGCAGCAGAGGAAGAAGGGGGACGACCGGACAAGGCTCCGGAGACGGGACTGGAAACCGAGGTGCCGAAGGACGGGGCGCTGCAGCCGAGGCTGAGCATGGGGGCAGGCCAGGGGACCTGGCACAGGGGGGCGACCCAAGTACAGCGGATGGGTGTGGGGGGAGCCGGACCTGAACGCCTCAGGGAGTGAGGGGCACCCGACAGTGGGCAGCCCAGACCCCGGCGGGGAGGGCAGAGCGGGAGGGACCCACGGAGGCTGCACAGTCACACCAGCCTATCCAACTATGTCGACTTGTCAGGGACGCGGGATGCTGTCCTGCCCCCGCCCGCTCCACCAGGGAGACCCCATGATGCCAGAGCAGCAGGTGGCCACATGCAGGGCACCAGGCTCCAATGGGCTCAGGTCTCCCGGCCTGGAAGAATCTGATGTCGCTGCTACCCACGTGGCCAGCAGGGAGGCAGCGGCAAAGAGGAGTGTCCCCGAAGCCTGCTCCTCTGGGGTCAGAACGAGACAAAGGCAGATCCTACACACACACAGGCAGACCAGGACCTCGTACCTTCATGTGGGAGACTCTGGACCCATCATTTAACAGTGGATGGAGCTCCCGTGACCTGGGGGAGCGGAAGCCCCCTCCTGCGTTCAGGCAAGTCGCCACAAGCGAAGGGGTGGTGAGGGGCAGCCCCTGTCTCCCACCGTCTATGCTGACAGGTCCAGATGCACGGGACCCGGCTCTGGCCACCCAGACACTCCTATGCCCGGCTTGGACGCAGAGCAGAAGTTGTGCTCATAGCAGCCGTGGGCAGGAAAGGGTTAACTCAGAAGGTCCCGCTTGTCCACACTCTGCAAGCTCCCAAGGTCCTTAGGACTGGCCCTCGCCAGCTTCAGGGAGGTGACCTCTGAGCCCTGGGGAGGTCCTGCCTGATAAGAGTGTCTGTTTACCTGGGGCCTTGAGCCACACCAGACTGTCTCTGCTGCCATGTGATTTACGGTCAGGCCTTTGTCCACACAGCGTCAGCTCGACTTCCAGAGGGGTGGGAGGCTAAGAGCAACCACACGGGCAGGCAGCTGTGTCTATGTGACCAAACCCAGTGAGAACCCTGGACCCCAAGTCCCGGTGGCCCTCCCTGGTCGGCGGCACTGCGTGTGTTGTCACTCATCACAGCTGGGAGAATCCAGCGTTGCCCACGCGACTCCCCGGAGAGGGCAGGACCGGGACCCCACGCCTGGTTTCTCTGGGACTTGGGCCTGTGTGTTTCTTCCCCTTGCACATTCTAACCTGTACCATTTGCTGTAATAAACTGTAGCCCTGAGCACTGCAGCTTTTCTGAGTCCTGTGAGACTTAGCAAATCATTGAAACTGAGGGTGGTCTTAGGGACCAGCAGACTTGCAGTGGGTGTCAGAAGTGAGGTTGTCTTGAGGACCCCACACAAGCAGGAAATGTGCAGGTGTTTCCAGGCGTGCAGAGCACCCAGAGCCAGCAGGGGGACAGCCGAGGGCTCTGCCTTCAAAGGCAGCCTCGGTCACCCCTCACCAGCCTGAGCCCCGGCACAGGGAGCCTGTCATGCTCTGGCCTCTGACCTCCCTGTGTGTCTTCTGCACCTGTGTTAAACCCACTTCCTGCGTGGATCACCGAGTCGATTTCTCCAGATCCAGAATGCTGACTCATCCAAAGGATGCGGTCTCGCCGGGACCTGAGACGGGACCACTGAGAAAGGTCGTCCTTCCACCTGGAGGCCAGGAAGGAGCAGGTGTGCAGCCCTGAGTGGGAACAGGTGCGCCACGTCAGCAATCAGCTGCAGGTGAGACGGCTGGGCGTGCTCCTTGAGGCAGAAGGAGGGACAGACATGAAGTCCAGAATGCGGTTTCTCACTGAGACACCGGGAGCCTTCCAGGCCCACGACGGAGTCAGGGACATGCTGGGATGAGGGACACGCTGGGGTGAGGGACACGCTGGGGTGAGGGACACGCTGGGGTGAGGGACGCGCTGGGGTGAGGGACGCGCTGGGGTGAGGGACGTGCTGGGGTGAGGGACACGCTGGGATGAGGGACGTGCTGGGGTGAAGGACGTGCTGGGGTGAGGGACACGCTGGGATGAGGGACACGCTGGGATGAGGGCTCAGCTATTGTATCGAATGCCTTCCTTGTCACCTGCAGTATGGGGGTCCCCGAGACCACCCTCGTCCTATCCCCGCTTCTCTCCAGCAATCATGCATAACGTGCATTTGTTTAATTATTCTGTCTCCTGCACAGGGGCAGCCACTGAGGGTGGAGGTGTCCCTGGTTTACGCACTGCTGGGTCCTGAGTGCCTGGCGAGGACTCAGGGAAGGCGGGGTGGGATCGCCGAGTTCCCGGGGCTCAAGACCACCCCCGCTCCAGCCTGGTAGGGAAGACTCACCAGGGGTGACAGGCCCGGGCCACGGCCAGAGAAAAGGCCTGGAAGGTGCCCTCCATCACCGGAACTCGCTGAAGGCCCTCCTGACCGGCAGGTGTGGGGCAGGACTGGGTCTGCTTTGCCAACACGTGGTCATCGGCAAATGCTCCTGCCCAGCACCCCCACGCCCGGGAAGAGGATGCCCCAGATTCCCCCGTCGGCCGTGTTGTCCGAGTGGGGCACCTCGGGCACTAGCCCAGGCCTAAGGTGTTGGCTCATGGCTCTCCTTGGCCGCGTGACCAGTTCTGGGATGGGCACTACCGGAGCCAGTGTGACGAGTGAACCACAGGACTTGGGAGGCTGCTGGGACAAGGGCTTCCTCTTTCAGGACCCTCCACGCTGGCAGGGCCAAGGCCCTCTGCCCCTCCCCCATGCAGCTGCCAGTCACCAGGGCACCTCTCCCTCCCCGCTGCTGCCCTTGGCCCTGCCAGCCCTCTGCTGGCTGCCCCCGCATCCCACTCCTCTGCTTGCACCCCGCAGAGGCTCCTGACTGACGATTGCAGCCACAGCTCCCACGAGGGGTCCCGATGCCTGCCCTGAGTCCAAGGTCACAGCACCTCCCTCTGTGCTGCTGGCACCCTTCCACCCACCCCCAGGGCCACTCCCTCGGGTCCTGGGAACACAGCCCATAAGTGCTCTGCAGAGGATCGCTCAGTCCTAAGCCCCCGGGAGAAGTGCTACCCCACCAGCTCTGCGAAGAGAATCCAGTGTTAACCCACTGGCCGCTGCGCAGAGCACCTGCCGGAAGCCGTGGCCCCCATCTGCCAGGCGAGCGTTCCAGCTGCATCCCAGCGCCCGCTGCTCACGCCATAGCCCCGGGGCCACGGGGGACTGAGAGGCCAGAGGACCCTCAGGCGGAGGCCACAGGTGCTGAGTGCGGCCGAGCTGGGCCAGGGGTCCTGTGCAGAGTCAACCTCCCGGTAAATTCTCCAAAGTTCAAGTGTAACATGCTTCCACTCAGCTTGGACTGGCGACCAGAGATCTCCAGGAGGTGACAAGTGACTCCCTCTGAGCTCACCACCCAGGAACTGGATCTCCCAGCAGGGCCACTTGAACGGGAGGCTTGTCCCGGGGACCCCTGGGCTGACGTAAGGGGTGTAGATATCTGAGTCTTGGGGGTCAGACTCCCCCCGCCCCGGTGTGTGGACATACCCTGTCGGGGAGGGCGCTCAAGGCAGGCACTGCAAGTACAATCACAGACACCCGAGTGGCCCCCATGGGAGGGCCCCCAGGAGCCCCCGGGAGCCAAGGGCCAGGCCTGATTGCCCCTGGGAGACGCCCCCGGCCTGTGAGAAGAAGCCACGCAGAACCCAGCAGAGAGGAGGCCAGGCCTGCTGGGCAGTCCTCGCCCAATGGAATAAAGGGTCCCCAGGAGGCCAGGCAGGGCTGAGCAGTCCCCGCTTAAGAGGCCAATGGGAGGAGGGTGAGCCCAACCAGCTCGGGAAGGCAGGGGGCAGTGAGGGCCACCTGGCACCGCCCAGGAGTCTCCAGGGCCCGCCCGCACCGCCCCCATGCCAGGACCACATCCTCTCTGGCGCCTCCTGCCACTGGTCAGAAGTGTCTGAATAAGGAGTTCCCAGGGCTCACTCTCTGGGGCATTCGCTGAGGATTTCACTGGTTTTCCTTCTGCAGCGTCAGGACGAGCTGAACGCTCTCTTAAAGAGGAGAGACTGGGCAGGGGAGGCGGGGAGGGGCGCTTGGGGGGCACACCCATCCCTCCTTCCACCGGATGTGCAGCGGCCCAGCGGACAGCCAGGCGGGCTCATGTCGCGGCTCTGAGGACACAGGCCCCCCAAGGGCAGGCTCAGAGGCCAGGCCGGGGTCCCCACAGGCTGAAGTGCACGGAGGCCGGATGGATGACGGCCCCAGAGGTCAGGCCCACGAGTCACAGGGCAGGACGTCCACCGCTGGCGAGGGGCGGCCAGGCCTGGAAGAGGGGATTGCAGCACCTGCAGAGGGGCTGTGCTCTCCTGCCGGCTCCTCCGGCCCCTCCTTGCAGCCCTCAGGTCCCTGGGAAAGACATCCAGGGCTGCAGGGCCGTCAGGGGCAGGTGTGGAGCGGGGCGGGGGGCAGGGCCAGGCCCAGCCTCACCCCAAGCGGCTCCCACCACAGGGGGCACGTGCAGGTGTATGAGGGGTTGTGTGAGGGTGTGACGGGCCCCATCCCCGGCCGCCTTCCCCCAGGCTGACCCCAGAGCCCTGGTCAGGTTGCTGTCAGGGCAGCTTAGCTCCTATGCCTTCTCTGTCAGGGCTGCCGGCTCCCCCTTCTCAGCCCAGAGCCCATGCAGATTCTCCCTTTTCCAGAAAGTTCTAGAATATGGACACATATACCCACAAAGAAGTAGTTATGGCTATTTCATGAAGATAATTTCTGAAAGTGAAACCACTAGGTCAGAAGGGTCTGAACCACAATGAAATTGCTCTCGAGAGGGGCCGGGTCCATGCAATTTGCCTGCTGACATCCATACTGAGCCCCTGTACTAAGAGACAGAAACCCAAAGTGACCGCCCATCAGAGTACCCACATCTCTCCCAATCAGGGAGCCCTACTTGTCCCTCCATGGCCGCACCCGGTACTTGCTTGTATATATTTTTTTAATAACTTTACTTATTTATTAACTTATTTTTGGCTGCGTTGGGTCTTCGTTGCTGCGTGTGGGCTTTCTCTAGTTGCCGCGAGTGGGGGCTTCTCTTTGTTGCGGAGCGTGGGCTCTAGGATGAGTGGGCTTCAGTAATTATGGCACACGGCCTCAGTAGTTGTGGCACGTGGGCTCAGTAGTTGTGGCTCGCGGGCTCTAGAGCGCAGGCTCAGTAGTTGCGGTGCATGGGCTTAGTTGCTCCGTGGCATGTGGGATCTTCCCGGACCAGGGCTCAAACCCGTGTGCCCCGCATTGGCAGGCGGATTCTTAACCACTGCGCCACCAGGGAAGCCCTATTCGTATGTCTATATGCATGTTTAGTCACACTTCTGCCTCTTCCAGCATCCCGCGGCTCCTGCAATCTCTGCTCCATCTTCAGGGGTCCTTCTCCTCTCTGTGTCTCCGTCTCTGACTCTCCTCTTATAAAGACCCAGTCTTTGGATTCAGGGCCCACCCTAATCCCATATAACCTCATCTTAACTTAGTTGCATCTGCAAAGACCCCATTTCCAAATAAGGCCACATTCTGAGGCCCTGGTGGACATGAATTTGGGGGGACACTCTCCCACACAGCACACTGTGAAACCACAGTCCGTATAAACGGCCTGCTCCCTCAGCCACCGGCTCCCCACGCTGTGCTCCGGCCACGCGTCCCCGCAGGGTGTGGCCAGCATTCCGGCTTCGTGTCCGAGGGCCTTTGCATGGGCCGCTCCCTCTGCCCCCACGTTCCCGGGGCTCGTTCCTCACTGAATTCTAATATCACCTTCCTGGTCATCCAAAGCAAACCAGCCGTCCTGGGCATCCTGAGCCCCACTGTGAGGCACTGGCCTCCGTGCGGCACACAATGTGGCTTCGTGAGGCCACATGTGCCTCTAGCCGGATGGCGCCCCCAGGGCAGGGCTCTGTCTCTGCTCACAGCGGCACCCCACCGCCTGAGCAGCGCCGGGCGCGTGGCCTGTGTGGAGGGGCTGAGGGTCCCAGGCAGAGCCGGCAGCTGGCAGGGCCCCAGAGCAGGCGTCTCAGCACGCCCAGCAGCAGGAGGATGGCTGATTTAATTGAATCCCAGAGTCCCTGCAATAAGCTAGGAAATGTATACCTGCAATTTGTGGGCCGAGCTGAGCAGGCAGACGCCTCAGGCCTCGTTACGCCTCCCACGGGAGGATTTACTGGGGCCAAAGGCGCTGCAGTCTGGATTGGCTCCAGCCCGCCAGCTCGCTCTGGGTGGCTGGGCGGCAGGTTTAGGGGCGCCCGCCCAGCCCTGCCCAGCAGGCCTTGGGGGTCAGGACGAGCTCCCAGCCAGTCTGGGCGTTCTCTCCGGTCTGCTCCCCGGCCTGCGTGAGAAGGGGTTAAGGGAACATCTGTCCAGCTACTCAGTTGTGCCAGTGTCATCCAAGGGATCAAGCAGGGGACACACCTGCAGCTGGCAGGGCAGGGCCGGACAAGGGCTCAGTCCGCAGAGTAACCGGCGTCCCCAGATGGACACGTCGGAGCCCCATGTGAGGCCAGCTGCGAGGCCAGCGCCCAGCGTTTGGAAGGCTCTGTCCCCGTTCCTAGGCCCGGGGGGGACCAGATACTCAGCCTTCTGCCACCCAGGGAAGAGTGCCAGCAGAGAGAGCTGTCAGCACAGAAGCCTGAGGAGGCCACCTGGCCAGGAAGGTGGGGGGCGAGGAGGCCGAGAGAGAGCAGGGTCCCCCAGGCCATTTATAAAGACTGGCTTTTATTCAAGTGGGGGGACCGCTCAGAGAAGAGGGAGGGCGCTGAGCAGGGCAGGGTCTCGCCGGCCCAGGGCAGAGGGCAGGGATGTGCCTGGGGGTCAGCCAGGGGGCGCCAGGAGGAACCTGAAGGGCTTGCTGCCCCCCGCCCTGCACCGGCGCTCCGACAGGCGACGCGGGGGAGGGGAGCCATTAATTTGGAATAAATAGGGGTGTGGGTGGTTTTACGGGTTACGGCTTGATAAATAAGACTCTGGGTCTGTATGTGAGCATGTGTGAACGTGTGTGCATATGTGCGGGAGTGTGTGGGCATGTGTGTGAATGAGTGTGTGAGCGTTGAATGGTCGGTGTAGTGTGTGAATGTGCTGCCTGACTGGGGTGGCCTAAGGGGACGTGTGTGACACACCCTTCCTGAAGTTCAGAACAAGAACAATCGAATGCCCACCGGGCTGTGGGGCGAGGCCGCCTGTGTGCCGGCAGGCGGTGGCGAAGACGGCCAGGGCGCTGCGGACCCCTGCACCCACGCCCCGTGACTTGTGACAGCCTTCCCATCGAGGTGGTGGGGGGAGGTATACTTCCTCTCCCCCGGAATCAGGGCTGGCCTGTGTCCCACCCAGATGGTCAGACCAGGGAGTGTCATCGCTCGAGCCCCGGACTCAGGCCTCAGGAGGCCCCCGCTTCCGGAGAGCCCCAGGGGAGGCTTCTGGGGAAGACAGAAGACCTGGGCCAGCCAGCCGAGGCGAGAGGTCACCGCTCCACACCCCCCACGCCCCAGCAGAGCCCCGACAGACCTGGAGCAGCACGTGGAAAGGGTTTCCTTCCCAGCACAGCCGAGCAGCTGAGGCCGGGCCCTCTGGAGGCCGAGGGGGTGTGCGGGAAGCCCCGTGAGGATAAGAAGGCCGACCCCAAGCCTCCCGCTGCACGACCTTGCGGCCAGCGTAGCACAGCACTGGCGGGCGTCAGCACTCATCTAAGGCCTTGTTACGGGTCGAGAGGTTGAATGGCCTTCCAAGAGTGTGTGCCCAGCACCTGTGAGTGCGACCTCATTTGGAAAAAATCTTTCCAATGTGATCAAGTTAAAATGAGGTCTTACTGCTGCACTAAATCCCTAGAAGCAGACACGGCAGGGGATGAAGTTTGCTAATCTGCTGACCTCAGAATAAGATGATACTGGTGATCAGGCGGGCCCAGCGCCACCACCGCACCCGTAAGTGGGAAGGGAGGAAGGGAGGGGCTGTACGTAGAGCGGGTGTCACTCCTGCCTCCGTGCGTAAGTCGGAAATGTCTCTAGACATGCCCCGGGGGCAACGTCACCCCAGTGAGATCCCTGCCCCGCCTGACGTGCCGGCTGGGGTCCCCACGACCCACACACCCTGAGCCACGTGGGGCTCAGCTGCGGGAGGCGAGGGCCAGGCGCCCTGCGCCCGCGCCTGCGCCCATGCACTTACTGAGCGCCTTCCCGCCGAGCCAAGTGCTTCACGCGGGCCCTCAGCTCTCTGTCGCCACCTGACAAGTCGCCCAGGCTCCTGGCTCAACCCAACTGCACTCAGTTCTTTTGCTCATGCACCTGCCAGGTGGGCAGGGCTCAGTGACCATACTTGCCTCTGCTCCACACCTGGGCAGCTCAGCTGGGTGGGAGGACCCACTAGGCTGGGGCCAAGGGCCTTGGTTCCTCCCCACGTGGCCCCTCCCCACGTGAGCTGCTGGGGCTTTCCTCACAGCATGGCGGCTGGTTCCAAGTGCAAACATCAGTGTCACACAGCCCAGCACATGGCCCGACGTTCACTGTGCTGTGACAGCCAAGGCAATCACGAAGGCCAGCCCGGTTCCAGGGCAGGGAGCAGCCCCACCAGCACCAGCGGAGGGCACGCAAGTGGGAGATGCTATGCCGGCATCTTTAGAGACTCGCCTGCTGCACGTGAATCAGATCACTGTAATCCTCACACCCCCATCTGAGGCAGACGTGTGTTCCTGGTGAGCAACCGGGGGTGCAGCGCCGTCAGTAAGTTGCCCAAGGCCACGCGCAAGGACAGCGGAGCTCGGATTGACACCCAGACCTCCGTCCCCAGGGGGTGGGCATTCCCTTGTTGCAGCTGAGTGGAATCTTTTGGACACTCCGTGGATTCCAGCCACGAGGTTGAGGAGTGTCCCCTAAGGGTCCTCACCCACCTTCAGGACCGGCGAAGGGGCGGCCCGGTCGGCACAGCCCGTCCGTCAGCAGGCGGCGGCCCGCGGCCCAGCGGTCACTGTCTCCTTCAGCATCCAGCCTTGTTTGCTGTTCGCCACAGAACAGGTTGGAAGTCGGGCCAAAGTCCAGCCACCTACTCCTCGCTGGTCTAGCACAGGGGTGGGGGGAAGAGTCCCAGCCCCCAGAGACGCCAGGTCTCAATCCGTGGGACCCGTGAATAGTTACTTCATAAGGCCAAAGGCCTTGGTCCTCAAATGGGGAGATTGTCCTGGGTGATGGGGGTGGGCCCAGTGTCGTCACAAGGGTCCTTATAAGGGGAGGTGGGGGGTCAGTCAGAGAAGGGGACGTGACGGCAGAAGGAGAGGTTGGAAGGATTGGCTCTGAAGTTGCAGAGGGGTGGGAGGCAAGGATGAGGACAGCTTCTAGAAACTGGAAAAGCAAGGAAAGGACTCTCGCCGGAACCTCCGAAAGGAACCGCCTGCCCAAACCTGACCCCCCAGACTGGGATTCGTGGGGAGAAGAGGGCCGGGTGGCTTTGAGCCGTGAGCTCCTGTGATTGTCATGCAGCAGGGGAGCCTGCCACCCGGTGACTGTTCCCTCTCCCAGGGCCTCCAGTGTCCTCTCGAGGTCTGCCCCAGAATTGTGCCCAAGACCACATCCATCTCAGAGGTCCGAGGGCTCGGCCCCCATCCTCTCCACCCTTTTGGCAACTGAAATCTCACTTTGTTTGGTCCCCAGCCTCCTCTCCTGGCTGCGAGGTCTTTCCCTGAGCTGCTGACTGGGGCGCAGTCAACACCGCCAGCCCAGAGGTGCCCCCGGGGAGGGCTTCGTGGAGGGGTCGGGAGTCTCTGACCATCAAACCGCGTCAGTCCGATGTTTGCTGGGAGGGCTGGAGGGCCGGGCTTGCATCCCATGGTCTGATGGTCACAGGAATCAGGAGGCAGAGGCAGGGAGGCAGCCCTCCTCGGGGCCCCAGTGCGGCAAGCCTGGGACCCCCATAAAAAGGACTTCCTCTCCCGTGCCGCCAGCTCTCCCAGGCCAGCAGCCTCCTGCACCTGCAGCCAGGCCACCTGGCGGCACCCACCCGCCGGTCCCCAGCCCAGGACTGGCTTTGGGCAACATCGAGGTGCTGGTGTTTGCATCTGTCTCTCCTATTTGTACGTCACACTTCGAAGTTAAATTTTCATCTGCATTTAATTGCCGTCATTGTCTAGGTATTATATGCTCAGAAATGAAGTCTAAGATGGAGCAAGATGAAAGTCGGGGTCACCCTCCGCCACCCCCGTCTCTCGTCCCGTCCCCGAGAGGCCCTAACAGAGCTGGCTGTAGATTTACAGTTAAGGCAGCCTCCGCCTGGCGCTGCCCGTGTCACGCCTGCATCTACGAATTCGTTTATTCCTGGGCTCCTGTTCTCCTGAGTTCCAGCTCTCTCACTTACCATTTGGTGGCCCCCAGAGGTCATCAGATGAGAAAGGGAGGGCACACAGAGAGGTGGAGGTGACGTGATGACGCAGGCAGAGACGGGGCAACGCAGCCACCAGCCCAGGACAAGGATGCTGGCAACTCCAGGAGCCGGAGGAGGCCCGGCCCAGATTCGCCTTGGAACCCGCAGGAGGGAGGGCCCAGCCCTGCAACCCCTGATCCCAGAGCTCTGGCCTCCCGGCTGTGAGAGGATAAAGTCTGTTGGATGCGGCCCCCAGTTTGTGGTTACTTGTTGCAGCTGCCCAAGGTGACCGGCCCAGCTGGATGGCGGGTGAGAGCTGGGTGGAGAGCAGGTACAGTAAATGGTGCAGCCGCGGCTGGACGATGGGCTGTGGGTCTGCACTGGAACGTTCTTTCGGCTTCCCCGTGTGTTTGAAAATTTTTCATGACAAGTGTTGGGGAAGAAATGAAATGTTAGCAAAATAGAAACCTGTCTCTCCCCACCACCGCTTAACAAAATCTGAATAGATGTTTAAAGACCAGCAGTGTGAAGGGCAGCTGAACTCTGGCCAGCGGGTCCAGGCCACCCGGATGTCCCCGTGCTACCTGCACAGAGGCCTTCCCCTCCCCACTCCACCTCAGCTTGGCCTCCCACTCCTGCACCCCAGCCTGCCTGACCTCCATCGGGTCACCTGTCCCGGTGAGGCCTTAGCAGGAGGACCCTATTTCTCGCCAACGTGTGAGGCTGGACATTCTAGGGATGGAGGGCAGGGCCACGTCCTGCTCTGCCCATGGCGGCCACCCCGAGAGCCCTGGAGCGGGACAACCCCATGGGAGCAAGGCCTCTCTGTGCCTAGGCTCTGCCTGCCGCCAGCGCCCAGAACAGGGCCCGACCCACAGGCCACAGTCAGCACTTGCCCATTCAAGTGACGAGTGAACGAGAGCATTAGCCACCACCCCGCAGTTGCCTCTGTCCTGGGGACGCCGTGGTGGACACGAGGGCGCTCACAGCCGTTTAGGTGAGTCCCTGTCTCGGGCAGAGGGAATAGCTCTTAGCTCTTTTCATGTCATAGCCGTTGTTATTCAAGCAGAATAAATATGACCAGCCACCAGGGGGAGGCTGGCCTCCTGCCTGCCGCCCCAAGGAGCCGGTGGGCCTCCCCCAAGAGCGGCTCTGGTCCTGTCCCCTCCCCTTTGCGATCCGGCCTGGAAGCAGGACACAAGCCTCTGTTTGGACCTCAGCACCACAACCTCTTGCTGAGAATCTCAGGCAAGTCGCTTTGCCTCTCCGGCCCCCATGTTCGTCGTGAAATGGGTACAGCGCCAGCAGCCTCGGAGGCGGCCTGAGAGCCAGGGCCGTAGTGCAGGTGAAGTACCGTAGACAGCCTGCAGCTGAGCAGCGCTGCTGTGCAGGTGCTTGGATGGCCACCTGGCGTTAGACGTTTTCTCCTGGAACAAAGTCCATGTTGGGGTGAAGGAGGGGAAATCCCTGTCGAGAGACAGGCCACGCCCACACAGACAGATCCAGGTCCCATTACCGGGCCCTGGGTAAGTAAGCAAGATGCCTGGGAGGGGCCTGCACCCCGGAGAGGAAAAGGGCGGGAGGAGGGTTGGCCAGAGGAAGTCCAGCTGGGTGCAGGTCACAGACGGGAGTGATGGGGCCACAAGCCCAGGGACACCTGGGGCCCCCAGAAGCTGGAAGAGGCCGGAAGACCCTCCCCTGAGCCTCTGGAAGGAGCGTGGCCCTGCACACACCTTGACTTCAGACTTCGGGCTTCCAGAACGCGAAGAGAACGCATTCCTGTTGTTTCTGGTTTGTGGTGCTTCGTAACAGCAGCCCCAGGAAGCAAGTACGACACCCCAAACCTGCCCCTCACACAGCGTCCCCCCGTTGAGAGACGACTGCTCCTTCCTGGTTTCCTAGGTCGATAGGAGGACCTTGGCGCCTTCCCATGTTCCTGTCCTCCCGGCCACGTCCTGCGCGTTGGCGCGTGCTGGCGCGTCACCGGCAGCTGGGTGCCGGCGCGCACAGTGGGCCAGGGACATGGGCTCGGAGCGAGTGCATCCGACCAGGACGAGAAGGACTCGTATCCAGACGCACGTCCCCAGCCCCGCCTCTGCTGCCTAGGTTTGCAGTGGCTTGAGCCGGCCTCCTGCTTGTATCCATTCATTCATTCATTCATTCTAGGAATGGGCTCACGTGATTATGGAGGCTGGGAAGTCCCACAACCTGCCGCCTGCAAGCCGGCGGCTCAGGACAGCCGGTGGGGTAGATCGGCCCGCGTTCTAAGGCCTGAGAACCAGAGGAGCCAACGGGGTGAAGCCCGGTCCGAGGGCAGGAGGAGGTGAGACGAGGTGTCCCTGATCGCCAGTGAGGCAGGAAGAAGTGGGGCGTCCTCCTGCCTGCACCTTGGGCGCTACTCAGGCCCCTCCGGACTGGAGAGGCCCGACACCGGCGAGGCCTCTGCGGCAGGGGCCCGCGGCCAGGCAAGCTGACACACGAGGCCACGAGGCGCTGTCTCCGCTTCTCCTGCCTTCTGGGTCTCACGCCCTCCCCGGCGCCCGTTTGGCTCAGAGGCCGCGTCACAGCAGCGATAGGTGACGGGCCGCGCACACGCCCCACTGCTCCCCCGCCGGGCAGCCTGCTCGCCCCCGCTGACCTTCCCCGGGCATCACGTGGCTCGCTCCCTCACCTCCTCCAGATAAGGCACCTCTCAGCCGGCCCTGCTCTGCCCTTTGAGTACCCTCGTTCCCTACCCTCTTCCTAATGCATTTTTCTGTGTGACACTGGACATGACACACAGCAGCCCGGCTGCGTCCCAAGCCCGGAACACCAGCACACAGTGGGCACCCAAGCCGTGCCACCCGTGGGAGTGGCAGCTGGAGCCCGAGGCACAGTGCTGGGGCAGCGTGGAAGCCCCACACCGTGTGGCCACTTAGTGTGCCCCCTGCCCCCGCCCTGGCCCAGGGCACAGTGAGGGGACCCAGATGGCACTGCTGGCAGTTGTAGCCGTGAGGCTCTGCCTCATGGAAGGACCTTGTGTGGCAGGTAGCACGTTCTGACACTGCCTCGGGGATTCTCAGTCTGCTGCAGCCAGAGACGCTTTGCAGAGGGTGTAGAGCTAACCCGCCCCCCCCAAGTTGAGGGCTGGCCTTTGTCCGGCTCCAGGAGGGACCCGAGGCCCCGGGCGTCCTGATGGGAGCGCCGTCTGCGGGGCCGCCGCCCGTCAGAGTCCCCAGTGGGGGTCACGGCGGGGCTTTGGGCTGAGTGGCATCCGCTCCCCCTCCGGAGGGGCTGGACACTGGGGGCAGCCACGTGGGTCCCACAGCCCCGGTAAAATCGGGACGCTGAGGCGGGGAGCCCCCGGCTGGCAGCACCCCGTGCGTGTGCTGTCACGCGTCAGGGCGCACGGGGAAGACACCGGATGCTCGTGGTCGGGGATCTCCGGGGTCTGTCCTGCGCCCTTCCCTTGGCCGGGGTACTTCACGCCCCCTCCCTGCAGTGAACCAGGACAGTGAGAACAGAGCCCTGAGGGGGCTCGGGTAGTCCTCCCGGGGGGTTGTCCAGCCCGAGGGGATCTCAGGGGCCTTGGACTCGTAGTCGGTGTCAGAAGCAGGGCTCTTGTGTGCACTGGGCTCCCCCTAACTTTGAGGGTGGCTAACGCTCACACGATGGCCAGCAGAACTGCTTCCAAAACTCACACGGGGCACCTTCTGTGCTCTGTCTCGCTGCGTCCCAGTAACGAGAAGAGAGCCTGACACAGAGCGGGGGCTTAATCAATACCGGCTGGGATCAGTCAATTGCCCGGTTGGATGTGAGGGTCGGGGAGAAGCAGGGGTGCCTTCCAGATTCCAGGAGCGCTGTCTGGGCCTGAGGACCCAGGCACTGGGTCACCGTGACAGAGAGAAAGGCCGGGGGCGGGTTGACCCCTCTGCTAGCACCTGGCCCCTTGCAGCTTCCCAGGGAAAGCGTTGGCCCCGTGAGAGTCGGAGATGACCTTCCGTCGCATCTATGTGGACGGCGGGTCCTCCCAGGCTGCAGGGGCTTCCTGCTCCAAGGGCTCCGTCCCGGTCCTGGGAGCGCCAGGTGGCCTCTGGTGAGCCGAGGGTCCCTCAGTGCACGGTCTGACCTTGACCCAGGCCGCAGTTCACTGCCAGGTCACACAGGCTGAGCTCACTGGGAGCTGGGCCGTTGTCCACTTGTACTCACAGCCTCTGCCCCTCACCCAGCAGTGGCCGCGTGTTCACGCGCTCTCCCCACTCCCACAGCAGGGTCCGCTCTCAGGCCTTCACCCAGGCCTCTATCTGACGCCTCCCCCGCCCCTGGCCTCCTTTGTAACTGTGACCTAAGCCCCCTGGGCCCTGTCTTTGCCAGCCCTCACCACCGACTGTCACCCATCTGACTCACTTACTGTGTCTCACTGGGGTGAGGACTGGGGCCTGACTGCAAGCAGCGCTCAAGAGCAGGGCCAGCCGGCTGCCCGGGGCGCCTGCCGACTCCTCGACCCCTTGGCCCCCATGAGACCCGCATCGGGCTCCTGGCCTCCGGACCGAGGGAGTGCCTCTGGAGTGGCCCTCCCTCCGGCAGCCGGGAAACCGCACGCCCGGTGACAGTTGTGAGAGCACATTCATCCCACGGGCTTTGCCAAAATCAATCTGTTTGAACAACAACCCTCTGACAGAGCCCTGGGGTGGGGGGACAGGCGGAAGCAGCTGTCACCAACAGCTGGTGGGTGCCAGGAGCCTCCTGCAGGGCCTCCCTGCAGGCCCAGAATGGCCCTGGGCTGTCCCCACCCTCTGGCTACATCCCTGCTTGTGGTCGCCTGGAGGCTGTGGGGTGGAGAAGGATTGCATGTTTTAGATGAGTAACGTGGCTGATTAAATTTGCTGGGCAGGCTCCTGGCACACCACGCCAGAGCATCTGTTTGAGGTCGTTAAAAAGACGGTGATTGAGACATCCTGAGGACTAGATCCCGCCATGAGCGCACAGCCCCCAAGGACAAAATCCTGGCCCCATCACTCAGGCTCCAGACCCCCCCGAGGGGGGCGGGGAAGTAAAGCCCAGGCCCAAGGACAAAATCCTGGCCCCATCACTCAGGCTCCAGACCCCCCGAGGGGGGCGGGGAAGTAAAGCCCAGGAACACAAACAGGCGTCTAGCAGCTCCCGGGTACTGAGAACGGGGGCGGGTCACCATCTGTGCCTTTCCTGGAATTTCCCTGCCCCACACTTCCCCATCCTGCTGTGGGCCCGGACAGGGCAAGTCAGGGGCTCCCTGCCCTCCGGCCACCACTGAGTCCAGCCCAGGGAGCGTCCACAGGAGAGCAGGGCCAGGGGCAAGAGAGGGAGGCCCCCTAGATGCCGCCCTTGACCTACCTGGACCACAGCCCCTGCGGGCACCCTGCCCACGTAGGGTCCCCTCCTCTCTCCCTCCCCGTGTGTCTGTCTCACTCCCTCGGTTCCCACGTCTGTCCCCTCCCCTCCGCCCTTCAGCCCCAGGTGGGACGGCTCCTCCTGTGCCAGCCCCACCTGTGGATGCCCACGCCCCAAACACACCTGTGTCCCTTTGCAACACGGCAACTGTACTTCCTGTGGAAAAAAAAAATGTTTGGTAGTTGCCCTAGAGTCTGCGATGTACATTCACAACCAATCCAAATCCACTTCCAATAACACTGCCGGGCTCCACAGGCATGTCCACACCTCCCTGGAACACTGCTCTGTTCACATCCCCATAAGCTATAACCACCCGATACATTGTGCTGGGATCATTCTGAAGAAACTGTTACGTGTTAGGACAACTAGAATAAGAAAACGCGAAGGTTTTATTCTGCCTTCATTTATTCCTTCTCCAGCTCTCTTCTCTTCTGCAGACCTGAGCTCTGGCTTAAATCATTCTCCGTCTGCCCGAAGGCCGTCATCCACCATTTCTTTCGAGGCAGGTTCCTGGCGCCTGTTTCTTTTCTATACCTTCCTCAGAGGGCCCAGGTGGAGGGTGCCTGACTCATTCCATTTCATTGAAACCTACGATTTTCAACAACCCTACGACATGGGCATGATTTTTCGTGTCCTACAGGTGAGGAAACTGAGGCCCAGATTGCTGTGTGCACAGCGTTGGAGGTCATTCACCCACACAATGACTTCAGAGCCAGGCTCCGAACCACTGCACCTGCACCCAGGAGACTCTGCGAGATGGGTGAGAGATGAGCTTCAGTTGGCCCAGCCCTGCCTGGCCCTCCTGGGAGCCCCCGGCCTCCTTCCACCTCCTGCCAGCCGTGTCGCTAACGCCGCTGTGGGCCACACCCTCGAGCCTGGCTTCTTCCTTCATCAGGACGCAGGACGCGGCCTCATGTCCCCTGAGAGGCTCGTGAAGCGCCTGCCCAGCTGCCAGCTGGCCCAGCTGTTGCCATGGAAAAGCCCAGAGCGCGTGGGCCGCCTGGCAGCCCGACACCCGCTCCCCTGGGACCCCCCGGCCAGGCTGCTGGCCCAGTGCCCAGAGCACACATGTGGCTGGGGACCTGCTCCCAGCGGGCCTCACTGAGGACAGCCAGAGGCCTTCCCCGGGAGGGACAGGCGATGCTGGGCCCCTCTGCATCCGTCAGGGCCAGGGGAGCCCCACTGCGGGCGACAGGGCTCTTTCTGCCTGCCCACCTCCCTCCCCCTTTTTGCTAATGGCACCCCAGCCTGCTTTGAGGAGCAGCCTCCTCCTGTGAGTACAGACTCAGGGGCCCCACCCTCACCTTGGTCAAACCCAGGTCTGGCCAGTCAGCAGGTGTCACTCCCCTACCTCTGTCTGTGTCACACAGGTTGGTCCAGGTCTGGGCAGGTAACCTTAGTCAAACCAGTGATACTCCTGGATACGTGCAAACACCTAGCAAAGGCAAATGGCTGAGCACAGAGCCAGGGAGACTCAGATGTGTCGGCCTGGGTTGACCTCTGGTTCAAGCCATACCTGAAACCAGTGTCCCTGGCATCTCCCATTGCCTGAGGTAGCACAGCTCCATTTTTATTCATGCCTGATTGGGTTGGGTCTTTGTCACTTTGGGGAGAGCCCTCACTAACACTCTTTGGGTCCTAAAAAGATCCCTCCAGGTAGGCTGTGTCCTGTGTGCCTTTAAACTAACCACCCCCCGGGAGCTTTGGTCTCTGTGTCATGGGGACTGGGTGCTACAAGGGCCTCTCACTGTGAGAGCATCCTCCACTCTGTGTCATCAGGAGGGCGTCAAAAGAATCTCCTTGTGACGTCAGCCTTTCCCCGTCTTCAGAAGAATGTCAGGGCGCCCAGGGGGGCAAGAAGGGCCGAGCGTTGTCTCTTTAGCAGAGGTCTGAGCTGCCTGCCTCACCGCAGCAAGAGGAGACTTGTCTGTGCACAGCCAGCCAGGAGGTTCTTTCTTGTTTCCACCCTTGTGTTCCAACTTGTGCCCAGCTCTTTGCCCTGGGACTCATTCCTTGCCCATTCCTGACCCTGCAGGTGGAGCCTCCCAGGCTGGCTTCTGCCTGGGCTCAGCCAGAAGGAGCCTTCGCTGGGAGACTGTGTGTCCATCACCCTGGATAGGAGCCCATGGCCCTCAGTACTTCCTGCAAGACCTGGTGTAGGTGTTCCCAGTGGGGCTTGAGGGACTGGGAAGGAGTCACTCCACATCCAACTCTGCCTTCTTGGAGGAAAATTCCACAACTTGCCCCAACTGTGAGCAAGTCCCCATGTCTCCCCAGCACATCACATCTATGAGTAGCGACCCTGCAAAGAGTGAGACTGAAGCCAATATATTGGTCCTTCAGCAAGGCCGTGATATTTCCAACGTCCCCCCTGACTCTCCCCATGCAGGCAAAGCACTGTTGCCTGACATCTGGGCTGGAGACCCCAGGGCCAGAGAAGTCTGCCCTGCGTCCCTCACCACTATCAGCACCTCCGCCTCCACTTTCACTCTCAGGATGTTGATGATGGGGGTGGAGGCAATGAGGAGGAGGAAGATGGTGAAACAGGTGATGAAGAAAGTGATGGTCGTGATGATGGAGGTGAGGGTGGTGATGACGGAGGTGAGGGTGGTGATGATGGAGGTGAGGGTGGTGATGATGGAGGTGAGGGTGGTGATGATGGAGGTGATGGTGGTGATGATGGAGGTGAGGGTGGTGATGATGGAGGTGATGGTGGTGAAGATGGAGGTGAGGGTGGTGATGACGGAGGTGAGGGTGGTGATGAAGAAGGTGATGGTGGTGATGATGGAGGTGAGGGTGGTGATGATGGAGGTGAGGGTGGTGATGATGGAGGTGATGGTGGTGAAGATGGAGGTGAGGGTGGTGATGATGGAGGTGAGGGTGGTGATGATGGAGGTGAGGGTGGTGATGATGGAGGTGATGGTGGTGATGATGGAGGTGAGGGTGGTGATGATGAAGGTGAGGGTGGTGATGAAGAAGGTGATGGTGGTGATGATGGAGGTGATGGTGGTGATGATGGAGGTGAGGGTGGTGATGATGGAGGTGATGGTGGTGAAGATGGAGGTGAGGGTGGTGATGATGGAGGTGAGGGTGGTAATTTGGGACCCATCACCCCCGGATCATGACTAAAAGCTATGTGACTTCTAGGTCAAGTTGTTCAACCTCTGTGTGCTTCAGTGTCCTCAGTGATAAGATGAGGATGAAAAGGAATTGATCTCATTGGGTTGCTATGACGATTAAACATCTAGGTAGCTAGATGGCACTCTGGTCATTGATGACACTCAATAACTGCAAACTATTAGTGTCACTGTCATCATCCCCCTAGTCACAGTGTTTGATCAAGGATCCCCACGAGAGTCCAATCAGAGTGAACCCTGGGATTTCACTAGGACCATCTCACTGGGGTCACTGCCCTGGCAGAGTGCAATCGGGCAGCTTCAGTTCCGGGCCATTTTGCCCCAACCTGCACCCCAGGGTGTGAGCCTGGCCAAGAACAGGGCCGACACAGGGGACACCGGAGCTGGTGGAGGGAGGCAGGGTCTCGGCAGGTTATCTGAAACCCTAGGTCAAGCTGGGTCTGCCCTTTTCAGCAACATGAATAAAGTCCTTTCATTCTACGTCCGCCAATTGGGTTGGGTTTAGGTTCTTCACGATGGAAGGGGCCCCAGTGGGTCCATGTGAGCCTCTGCTGGGCCCTGAGGGCAGGTGATAAGTGAAGGATGAGCCATGCAGGGTCTGAAGGGTGAGGGAAGGAGGGAGAAGAGGATGTGGCCATGGGCAGCAGCTTGAGCTTCCTCACACCATGGCGGCCAGGTTCCAGAATTGGCCCGTCTCTCATTCCCTTCCAGTCAAGGGTTGCCGTGTACACCCACACGGGTTGTGCACTGCACAACTTCAGGAGATGCCAACCTTCAGCACTTAGGCTTTCCAGCCTGTATCTGGAGTGACAATTTTCAGCCCAAATCTCTAAAGGTCAGCTCAGGTCAGGTTAATCATCAATTCTCTGGAACCACCTGAAACAAGGCTTAAAGAGTAACCTGGACAAGCAGATAAGGAAATCCAGGGGCAACAGATATCTGCGGAGACAGGCAGGAACCAGATGAGCAAAACACATGGTGGAAGGGAATAGGGAGTGGTGAGGATGGTGGCAGGGAAGCACGGGCTCTGCCTAAAGGTGTTCAAATGCCTTGACCTTCCACCTGCCAAAAAAGTGAGCCCACAGCAGAATTCAGGTCAAGTTCAGAGTCTTTGAAATAGAGACACTGTGCCTTAAGCAAGGATGGAGTCTTATGTGTCCCACAGAGAGCCCAGCAGAGCAGGTGCTCGGTAATAACACTGACCTGGGTTAACCTGAGACTCGAGACCTCATGTGATCTCTGAAGGACCAGAAAATAGGGCTTCTGCGTACGAGTCCAGATAGTTACAAGCGCAACAGCTGGTGTGTATCGAGTCCTGTCCACACTCCAGGACGCGTAAACACTGTTGGAGAGACACCTACTGCTTACAAATACCTGCGAGCTCCTCTCACTTCCCAGCCCTCTCCTGTTGTGGGGACCCATGTGGCTGCTCTGCCCTGTGTCACTTCAGGGCCACCGCAGGACGGGTTGGGGCCTTCCCTCCCAGCTCCCTCTTACACGGCTCGGGCAACTGATACCGTTCCAGACAGTAGACCCTCCACCGGCCTGGGTTCCTGAATGACCACGTGGACAGCAATGGAATGAGCCTGTGAGAAGCGCTGCACTTCCAGCTCCGCTCGCACCGTAAGCTAGCCTGTCGTGGCTAAGGCCTGGGTGCTCACACACAGTTCAAGGCAGTGGAGAGGGAAACAGCTCCAAGAGCAGCCGCCGCCCCTCGGAGCCCACGTGGACGTGCGCCTGAACCCCATTCCGGTGGCTCCTGAGCGCCCCCACCCCGCCTTCCAGCGCTCATTTTCTCAACCTCCCTCCCGTGCGCTCGATAGGCTCCTCTGGCCCGAGTCAGCGGAACCTGAACTTGGGTGTCTGCCGTTTGCAAGAACAGCCAAAGAAAACCTGACAGATCCAACGTTGTCCTGCTCTCCTCTGGGTTCTCCATAACCGAAGGGAAGTTCTGAGGTTCCAAGGAGCTCAGGAAGTGTTTGCTGGATAAACAAAGAAACCAAGCGTGGCACGGGTGCCTGAGAGCTGCCGGGGCCGGACGCCTCAGGGGCCACTCCCTGCCTGAGGAGGTGGTGGGTGGCATCAGCCCTGACTGAGGGGCAGCCAGGACCCTGGGAGGGAGTATCAGGCTTCAAGGCACAGGGAACCAGACAACCCGGGCCCCATCCCCTTTGCTGTGGCTTTCGTGGGCTTTTGACAGGTAACGGGGTCGTTTCAGATGCACTCTTTCAGTAAGATGTGCTTGTGGCGGAAGACTCAAAATGGATTAAGCAAAAAGGGACTATATTGAATCACGTGTATGTGAAGTCCATGCATAGAACTGGCTTCGGGTACAGCTGGATCCGAAGCTAAAAATGTCGTTAGATCTCAGTCCCCTCAGTCTCCTTGCTCAGTTGTCCTCCATGTGGGATCCAGTCTCTGGCAGGCACTCCCCTTGTGATGGCAAGACCCCAGCTGACACCTGCCTGCCCCCAAGACCTGAGGAAAGAGGGAACCTCCCTTCCATGGTCACCACCAAGGCCCTGGGTCATGTGCCCACCCCTGGACCAATCACTGGGCACATAAACGGGATGTTGCAACTGGCATGGCTTGAGTGACACACTCACACCTGGAGCCAGAGATGAAGTTAACACCTCCTTAACTTCATGGACTGAGTACAGGAGAGGAGGGATTCCCCAGAGGAAAATCAGGATGCCAGCAGCAAAGACGTGCTGCACGATGGACGATGGACGATGCCCGCTGTCCACCAAATAGCCGTCCATGCCCCCCTTCCTGGCTCACAGAGCCCCCTTTTGTTCCTTCAGAGGCAGAAGCCCCAGGACCACAGGAAAGTCTGACCCCCAACCCCAGCCTTATGACAAATCATATTTGGTGGAAGACAGTCATTAGTAAACCCACCCCCCTTTGCCAGTTTTTCACTTTCCCAGCTTCCTTTACAACAATTAATGGCCATGAGACACACTATTCTGGTGATGAGAACTCCTGAGATTTGGCATCACTGTTGCTTTCCTCTCCTCATGGGGTGCTGGAGTGAGGCCATGATGGCTGGAACTGCAGCAATCATGTCGTATCAATAAAACATCGAGTACGATAAATAAGAGCCAATGCTGTAGGTAACGTTCTATTTCTTGATTGTTACATAGGTAACACAGAACACGTAACATTTTATGAGAATGCGTTGAGCCTTGCACTTTTCTAGCTGGAGACAATTAAGAATTGCAACTGGGCTTCCCTGGTGGCACAGTGGTTGGGAGTCCGCCTGCCGAAGCAGGGGACGCGGGTTCGTGACCCGGTCCAGGAAGATCCCACGTGCCGCGGAGCGGCTGGGCCCGTGAGCCATGGCCGCCGAGCCTGCGCATCCGGAGCCTGTGCTCCGCAACGGGAGAGGCCACACCAGTGAGAGGCCCGCGTACCACAAAACAAAACAAAACAAAACAAACAAAGAAAAGAACGGCAACCTGTAATAAGAACACCTACAGAGTCTTGTGTTAGCTCAACTAAGAGATTAAATGAGTTAATGCAGGAAGAGGATTTGGAACCACATCTGACAGATAAACTCTCAAAAAGCGATGGCTGTTAGTGCCCTTGTCACCATCACCACTGCTGCGCCACCACACGGTGCCCCCTCCGTGGCGAGCTTCTCCCAGCCCTACCTTTCTCTCCAGGTACCCTCCCACACCATGTTCCCCTTCACTGTCACACTCATTGAAAGAGGTGCCTGTGCTTCCTAACGTCACACCCACAGCCAACCAGCCATGGCAGAACCTGGTAACTTCGAGTGTAATGACTTGCTAACTACCCACCTCCAGTACTGACTGCAGGCCCCCGAGGGCCAGGTCTGTGCCCCTCGAGGTCACCACTGCCTCTGCTGCACACACAGATGTCCTGAAAGTCACTGCAGAACCAACAGCTGGTTCCCACAGGCTGGCAGAGCAGAAACGTTTCAGTCCCTGACCGCTGGGCTCATCACAGTCCATGCCTGAGGCACCCAGCTGTAGCTGAGGAGCTCTGTGAGGTCTTCTCTGAGCCTGGCTGCACGTCCCCTCTACCCTCCTCATCCCCATCTGCATCAGTCAGCTAGCCCACAACATGCTGAGTAACAAACAGCCCCAAGATCCCAGCTTCTTTGGAAAATAAGTGTTTATGGTTCATGTGTTTGGACATTGGCTGGACTGCTCATTTCAGCTGGACTCACTCTAGGATGGCATGCCCAGCACTGTAGCCAGGGCACTCAGTCCTGGGTGTGTCTCACCCTCCCTATCCTCTGGGTCCAGTGGGCTAGCCTGGGCACGGCCTTCTCACGGCCCTGGCAGAGGCATAAGAGAGCAAGTGGAAACACACAGGGTCTCCTGAGTCTAGGCTCAGAATGGGCACATGGCCACTTCCATCCCTTCCATGGACCAAGGCGAGGTTGTAGGGGCCTCTAGGAGGGGGTGCTGGTAGGGGAAGCAACGCACCCCCCTCAGGGTAGCAGCCTGTAGTCATTTCTTGTGGCCACAAAATGGGCAGCTTAAAGCAACAGAAACACACTCTCTCCGAGTTCTGGGGGCCAGAGGTCTTAGATCAAGGTGCCAGCAGGGCTGTGCTCCCTCTGAAGGCTCTGAAAAGACTGCCTCTTTACTGCTGACCTGAACTTAGCAGGATGAGACTGCTGCAACCCTCACCTCCCCAGGTGAAGCCAGTCTGAGTCCAGCCCGAACAGAGGCCCAGGTGCACATCTGAAGCTCCACAGCAGAGGAAGCCAGGCTGGGTTTGGGTTTCTGTCCACTTCAAGTGGAAAAGCCCCAGGGGTCCCTGCGGCCCTGTCCTCCCTCCCACAGGCTGCCACCCCCAACCTGCTGTGCATACCGCTCAGGGCCATGTTGGGGACACAGGGACAGTGCAGACAGGATCTCCCTGCCTTGCAAACACCCCTTTCTTTCTTTTTTAATAAATTTATTTATTTATTTATTTTAGCTGTGTTGGGTCTTCGTTGCTGCATGCGGGCTTTCTCTAGCTGTGGCGAGCTGGGGCTACTCTTCGTTGCAGTGTGTGTGCTTCTCATTGCAGTAGCTTGTCTTGTTGTGGAGCAGGGGCTCTAGGCGCGTGGGCTCAGTAGTTGTGGCTCGTGGGCTCCAGAGTGCAGGCTCAGTAGCTGTGGCGCACGGGCTTAGTTGCTCCGCAGCATGTGGGATCTTCCCGGATCAGGGCTTGAACCCGTGTCCCCTGCATTGGCGGGAGGATTCTTAACCACTGCGCCACGAGGGAAGTCCCCAAACACCCCTTTCTTGCATGAGCCTTCCACTCCTCCAAGGCTGGACCTGCTGGAAGACACCCTCCAAGGAGAATCAGGAAGCCGGGACTCCTGGGGCGCCCCAGACAAAGGATACTCAGGGCCCCCAGTGTGTGCAGCATGGAGTCAGGCCCACAGCTGCTCTTCTGGAGCTGACGCACCCACGAAGGAGAGGGTACCAGGATGGCAGGAGGGAGCCTGTGCCTGGAGAGGCCTTGGGCCCAGGGAGGTGCACTGCCTGTGGGACTGGGCCCCAAAGCCTGGTCTTCTGCGATGGGTGGCGGGACAGCGCTACGGGGTGTTGCCTGTGTGTCTCTAGCATGGCCAGGAGGCCAGGCAGCAGTTGTTAAGATAGACCCTGGACAAACCCACGCTCCAGAGGGACCTCTCACAGCCGTCCCGGGGAGCCAAGCCCTTCCTCGGGGCTCCAGGAGGGGCAGGAGATGGAGGAAGCCCCCGGGGCTGCAGCCCAGAGCTGCCTGAGACTCTCGGGGACGGGGGCTGGTGGGTCCTGACTCCGTGGGTGACGCTGGCAAGCCGGGCGCCTTGCAGGGCCCCCGGAGGTGAACTGACGGCTCTCGCTCTCACTTCCGCCTGCCAGAGCGCACGGACTTCTCACGTGGGCATCCCTGACCGGCCACTCGGCGAGGGGAATTCTGAGAAATGTTCCCACTCAGCTGGGTCAACCCAGCACGAAGCGCCAAACTGCACTTCGGGGAGGAGTGACATCTGAGTTAGGGCTGATGAAGAGGGAGGTTGTGGACAGGGTGGGGCAGTAGGGGGTAAGGACAGCTGGGCAGCCCCCGAGCAGCAGTGGCTCAGAGCCCAAGCACAGAGCAGGTCCTAAGCAGCAGGAATGAGTTGGCGGGCGCACTTGGGATGAGCACACCCAAATTCCAATCCCCTGGATAACCTGGTCAAAACAGATTCTAGGGAATCCCCTGGCGGTCCAGTGGTTAGGACTCTGCGCTTCCACTGCAAGGGGCGCAGGTTCCATCCCTTGTGGGGTAACTAGGATCCCACAAGCCTTGCAGCGTGGCCAAAAAAACAGGACAGAGTCTAATTTCAGGCAGAGGCCATTGGATTGGCGTAGCCTGGGCCCCTGTTGTGACAAATGGGAATATGGTCCCCAAATCTCTACTTCCTTCCCGTAGCAGGGCCACACACACACACACACACACACACACACACACACACACACACACACACACACACACACACACACACACGAGAATACAGCACCACCCTCCCCTCCCCACACTGGAGCGGCGGCCTCAACTTCCTGCCCCATGGGTGGCAGTCTTGGCTGAAAGACTTGCTTTGGACAGGACGTGAGCAGACATGATGAGGCTTAAACATAGACTTTCAAAGTGCCTGTGCAGTGTGGCTTGGCCCCATGAGTTTTGCAAAGAAAATGCCTCAGGTAGCTCACGTCTTGCAGCCTGGGCCCCAGAGAGAGACCCTTGAAACAGACCTGAACTTGACCCACAGTCTGAAGCTGAGCCCCTCCAGGAACCTGCAGACCCACCAGCAAGAAAGAGAGTTATGTTCCAAGTCACAGAGATTCCAGGGGCTGTCTGTCACACAGCATTAATATGGCAGGAACTAGGACACCTGCCCCTTCCTGGGCTAGGAGAGGGGGGAGCGTGCAGTGAGCTGTCCACCCCTCCCAGACTGCACCCATGGAAGGAGGCTATGGAGGCACGCTTGCCGGAAGGAGGTGGAATGGATACTGGGAAGGCGGAAACCAACAACATCTCTCACCATGCTGGAGCAAACAGCTGTTCACAGACGGGGCAGCAGGGGCTGGCCTGTTAGCAGGAACTCATTTTCTGGCTGTCACCCTACAAGCGAAAAGTATGTTTGAACCCCAAAGGAGCAGCTGACTCTGATGATTTATAGGGCCTGAAGCGGCCCTGTGAGGGCAAACTGAATTCTGAATACAATTCCACACCAATTACCTCTGCTCAGAGCCTGACAGAAAAGCAGTGACTCTAAGACAAAGCCAAACAGCGGAGACTGATGGGGCTGACAGGCCACCCTGGAAGCAAATAACTTTCAGCGGTGCCTCTCAGAGCTCTGCTGGGGAGGGCGCTCTGCTGTGTGTGGTGACCGGGCGAGGGCCTGGCTCTGGAGATGGGCCCAGGGGAAGGCCGGGCTTCTGGCCTCACGACAATGGGCTAGCAGCCTGGGGGTGGGATGGGGGGCTTCTCTCTGGCAGCGTCCTGCCCTTGGGGAGGGTCCCCTTTCCCCTGTTGGACTGAGAGGGATGAGTCCTCAGGGATGGGATGAGGCAGGAGAGACCTGGCCTGGCTGCAGACCAGAAAGCTGAGCCCCAGGGGCCTGGAGGGAGCTTGTGGGAAGGCAGAGAAGAGGGAGGAAATCAAGGTCATCATGAGCCAGGTCCTGAGGGGCGCATCTCTCAGGGGAGGCGCAGCAAGAGGCGAAGAAGCCCTTTCTCACATGAACAAGAGGGGCGCACAAACTGTGGTCCCCAGACCCGCAGCCCCGCTTGTTGGAAAGGCAAATCTCCAGGACCAGCTGAGTCTCTGGTACGGTAACAAGCCTCCTGCCCCCGTGTCACTCCAGGTGAAGCTCAGACCACCCACCACAGGGAGCATCGTCATCACGCCCCCACCCAGGGTTTATGGAAGGGACAACTGTGCAGAGAAGTTAGACCATCTGCCCACAGTCCGATGACAGAAGCTGAGGTTGGAGCCCAGGTCCTAGATCTGCCCTGCCCAGCAGAGTAGCCACCAGCCACAAGGGGCTGTTTCATTTCAGATTAAAGTTAATGAATAAAATGTACAGTTCAGTTCTTCAGTTGCATGAGCCACATCTCAAGGGCTCAAGAGCCTTGTATGGCTGGTGGCTACTGGACTGGACAGCATAGATCTAGAAAGTTCCCATCACTAGCATGGTGTAGAAGCTACCCCTTAGCCACTGTTGGTGTCCGCACTCCAAAGCCACCCCCCATGTCTCTCCAGCAAGAAGAGAGGAAATGTGTGTGCAAGTGAACAGGTCAAAGAAGAGACACGGGGGCCCTGCCACCCCTTACACCAGCAGGGGGCGGGGGCTCCCGCAGACCCTGCGGGCAGGTTCAGAGCCCTGGGAAGGGCACCCAGCCATCCTGTCACCATGTGCATAGCGGGGGGAAATGAGCACAAGGCAGGCAAGTAGGCTTCGGCCTCAGATCGCCCCACCCTGCCCCTCTCCAGAGGGGAGGTTCCCTGGGCCCAGAATCCTGAGGAGATGGTGGCAGCTGGTCCCTAAGGCGCTGGCCAGCCACCTGGAAATGAATCGAGGGAGGGAAACACCTTGGGGGGGAGCGGGTGCTCCCCAGGAGAGCTAAGAAACTCAGAGAGGAGTTCCCACAGGGCATCTACAGAGACCCCATCCTTCACCCTGAACGCACATCCAAGCGTCTTCAAGAACAGATGAGCAGACACAGTCATTTCTACACTTGAAAATTTCAACACTAGAAGCTGGACCTTCCCAGGCATTGCTCTAGGAGGGTGGGGAAGGGGTGACAAGGAAGGGCCCGTAGGAAGCCCCTACAGTCCCCAAGGTCAGTTCAGCAGCCCAGGCTGCAGGTCTCTGAGGCCTCCGGAGCAGGTATGGGGCCTGGAGACCCCTCTGGGGATGGGCAGGCAGGCCCAAGGGCCTAGATCCAAATGAAACCCAAAAGATTTCCCCTGGGACCACCCCCCAGCACAGATTTTCTGGCCTTCTGGCCTCAGAGGGGAATTAGGGGAGGACGAATGCAGAGAAAGTTCTCTGCGCTCCTAACAAGGCTCTTAAAAATCAAAAGGGATAAGCTGCTGGGGGAAGTCAGAGTTATAACAAAATCTGGAATGGGAAGAGGGGGAGGGGGACCCTGCCCCCACCCCAGAGAGGCTAGGAGAGGCTGGGGGGAGGGCCCAGAGCAGAGGGAGCCTGGCAGGATGGGCCTGGGAGGACTGGAGGTTGGTCTGGAGGTCTGAGCTCCCCACCACCCCCGTATCCAGAAGTGTGCAGAGCAGCCTTCCCAGCCGCCCCCAGGGACAACCCTGCCAACAGCCTGTGACAACCCAGACCACACAGCTCCCTGCCCTGCGCACGCTGGGGCCCTGGGCTGGCTGCTGGCTGGCCCCCTCTCATCTGGTGGGTCCAGCTCGAATTGCCACTCCTCAGAGGCCTTCCGGGACCACCCCATGCGCACTTCCTGTGACACTTCCCTGTCAGTTTTCTTCAGGTTGCCCTTCCGTATTACGTTATTTGGCTGCGTTCATGCTCTCTCACTTCTAAAAGGGCCATCTGTCTCATCGACTACTGCATCACAAACAGCGCTGGGATGGAGGGCATTTGGTAAATGTGTGCTAAATGAATCGATGACCTTAAGATTTGAGGAAGACAGCTGGCCCCTCCCGACCTGCAGTCGGTCCTCACCAGTCTCCATGCGTGAAAGAGGAAGGTCCTCCTAGACCTAGCTTTCAACTCTCAGGCTGCCCTTTCTCATCCGTTCCTGCCCTGGTGCAGCCCTGGATGGGGAGCAGCCCCTGCACCCCAAATTGCTGTCTCTGTGCCAACCAGGCACGCCCGGGGCCTCCCACCCAGAGGGGTGAGGTGGGGAACTTGACCCAGGAGAAGGGAGAGGGGCTGCACTTCGTGTAGAACTCCCCCTTCCCAGACTAGAACCCAGAGGTTGGGGTGCCTGGGCAGGGGCCGGTGGGGAGCACGGGGAAGCCGTGGAGGGGCAAGACCAGCCTGCAGGAAGCTCCCGGGGGAACAGGGGCAGGAGACACGTGAAGAAGTCCTGGACTGGGGCGCAGGGTAGTGAGGGGCCGAGAAACTGTCACCCGACTTTCACACGCCCCCACTCGGGGCGGAGGTGGTCTGTGCCCCTCCACAAGCAGAGTAAGACCCTTACCCTCCCCTGTATCAGGAGTGGCGGCGAGGACGCCCCACCCTCGGCCCTCGCATCAGGGCTGGGACGAGGACGCCTCATCCATGCTCACCCTGCGGGGGCGGGGGCGGAAGGGGGTGACGGTGAGCGTGGAGAGGCCCCCACTTTTCTGCTCATGCGCTCCCATTTAAAGATTCTTCGGAACGAGGCTGCGCCTGGGGAGGCGCAAAGACGCCCCCCCCACCCTGCAACTGAAACAGCGGGCAGCGATCCAACTCCCCACACCTCTCACTTTCGGGGACGCCTGCCCAGGTGCGAGCGGAGGGGCGGGAAGCGGGTCGGCCTCCCGGCTGCCTTCCCCGAGGGGCGGGATGAGGGCGGGGCGGAGCGCGGCTCGGGCGGGGCGGGGCCGGAGGCGGGGCGGTGGGGCAAGGCCGAGGGGCAGAACGCGGCCTGGGCGGGGCCATGGGGGGCGGGGCCAGGACGGGGCCAGGGCGGGGCGGGGCTCGTGTCGGCCCTGCTGAAGCGCCCACTTCCTCTGGCGCCGGCTGCCTGGCGGAAGTACGTCAGTTGTTATCCGCTCGGGGCGCCGCTGCCACCGCCGCCTCACGAGCCCAGGCGCCTCAGCCCCGGTCCGCGCCCCGCCCGCCCACCGGGCCTCCGCCCAGCCTTCGCCCGCCGCCAGCCGCCCGCCGCCAGTCGCGCATGGGGCGTGCCCCCGGGTCCGCGGCCGACGGCCGCTGAGCGCCGGCCGCCCCGCCGATGCGCGCGGCCTCCCGCGCCGAGGCGCCCAGGCCGCGCCGGGCCCGGGGCTGAGGCCACCCGCGCGGCATGTCTGGCCCGGCCCGCTGCCCGCCGCCGCCCACGGCCGGAGTCGGCGCGGTCCGCACCGAGCCCGGCGGTGCCGCGTAGCGCAGCGGCAGCGGAGCGGGAGCCCGACGGCGCGGCCGCAAGGTCACCGCGCGCCATGGAGGCCAAGGTCCGCCAGAGCCGGCGCTCGCGCGCGCAGCGGGACCGCGGCCGGCGCCGGGAGGCGGCCCGCGACGCCCGCGACCAGAGCGCGTCGTCGGGGGACGAGCCCGAGCCCGGGCCCGGCAAGGAGAACACGGGCCTGCCCCGCGCGCCCCCGCCCCGCGCCGCCGCCGCGCGCCCCCCGCGCCGCCGCCGCCGCGAGTCCAGCTCGCAGGAGGAAGAGGTCATCGATGGCTTCGCCATCGCCAGCTTCAGCACGCTGGAGGCCTTGGAGGTAGGTGGTCCCCCCGCGAGCATGCTGCCGCGGGGTCGCGAGCGGGAAGCCCCTGGGGCATGGGCACACCCACCCCTTAGGGCTCCCCGGGCTGCGTGGGCCCCGCGCGCCCGGCGGGTTGCTCCTGGAGGACCCGGCAACGTGCATTGGGTGCAGGTGTGTTTGTGTCTTGAGGTGCTGGGGGGAAAAATCTCTAAATTGCACTGTCCGAACTGGGGGCTGTCTGGCTACTCAGCCGGTCTTTTTTCAATCGTGTTTCTGTTGCCAAAATGTCACTTGATTCGGTTCAGGATGTGCTAGGGAGGTGGACACTGCTGGACTTGGTGCAGGCCGTGATAAAATGGATACATGGGGAATTCCTCCTGTTCCTCTCCTCCTTGAGGTTTCTGTTTAGACAGGGAGAGGGAGGGTCATGTTTTATCCCCCTCTCTGCGACCGCTGTTTGCTGCGTGGTTAATAGGATGGCAAAAAAAAAGTTGTTTGTCTGGTTGAGGTATCATGGACAATATTTGTTGAGCAAATGCTTCCCTTCTCGCCTGGAACCAAGTGAGTGGAGAAGGAAATGGATGCTGTCAGAGTTGGCAAATGGACCGATTGGGCCTGGGTAGGAATGCCGCCTGGCTGCGGAGTCCCGTGAGCCCCAGCCAGCCCGCCCCTGCACCCTCCAGGGGTCCCAGGAAGCACTTATTTTGGGGGACCAGCACCCGCTGGGTTTGGGGCCCCAGGGACCGCTCAGTTAACAGCTCCCCTTTTCCTGGGGGTTGGGGGCCAGTGGCCTAGGACTCACCAGTCACAGAGGCTGAGCTTTGGGGGAAGGGAAGTCCCCACAGTGCAGGTCTCTGCAGTGAGCCCCCTCCCAGGGGTGCCCCGGGTCCGTAGAGAGCCTCAGGGTCAGGTGCTGGCAGCCAGGGAGAGGTGGCCCAGGGACAGGTTTGCCCCTTCTTGTCTGGGCACATGGATGCACAGAGGTGGGGCACCTGTGTCAGGATCGTCTGTTGTGCACATCTGGGAGGCCTGAGATGGCTCCTGGGCCTAGGGGTCCTCAGCGAACGCGCTTTGGTGGGGTGTGGTGGCACGTGCCTTGGCTCCGTACTGGGCAGGGGAGGTCCCAGGGCTGAGTTTTCTGCCTTTGTACAAGCCAGGTCCTGCCCTGCGGCCTCTGAGAGGGGATACACCACCCACCTTCCAGAAGTGTACCCGCTCTGCCCCGTGGGGAAAAGACAAAACCTCTGCTGCGGCCTCCAAAGCCCTGCGTCCCATCAGCTGGCCTCTGCCACCTGCCATCCTCTCACACCGGCATATCAGCCCCTTTCGGGTTTTGCCTCAGGGCCTCCGTACTTGCAGTTCCCTCTGCCTGGGTTGTTTGGCGCCTTCTTGTCTCAGACGCAAATGTCACTCTGAGAGGCCCTCTCCGGGCATGGCCTGAAGCAGCGTGCCTTTCCCCCCAGCTGTCCATCTCCCCGTCTTATTTCACAAACTTGCTCTGCTGTCAGTTAGCACTCTTTCCGAAGCCGTCTGCTCTGTTGTGATGCTCTCCCCGCCAGAACTTGTAGCTGAAAGAGAGCAGGCCCCATGTCTGTGTGTGTGTGTGTGTGTGTGTGTGTGTGTGTCCCCTGTGGGGTCCTAGTGCCCCATACGTGTTTGTGGAATGAACCAGTGAGAGGAGAAGCTGAGGTTCAGGACAGCTGCGCCCAGGTCACTCGGCGCACCTGTCGGGTCCACACGCCGCCTGCAGTGGCTCTGGCTGCACCCCTTCTGCATCAGGGGCCGGAAGGTGCAGCCTCGGCTTTAGGGGACTTCTGCAGGCTCAGGCCAGCCCGGCCGGGTCATAGTGAGACTGAGCTTGCGTTCTGCTCGGCGTTCACACAGCCGCACCACCCCAGGGCCACTCCGTGCCCCTTTCTCTGCCCTTCTGAGCCAGGGAGGAGCCTGCCTGCCTTGGAAAGTACGGGGCTTCTGGACGAGTCATAACTTCTAGACCAGCCCCGCTTGTTTGGCCTCATTTCTTGCTAAAGTGTAGTGGTTTTCCCCCAGAGTTCAGATGGTTGATAATGAGGCTGATAGGGACAGCTAGCACTCAGCAGATGAGTGTGCTCTACCAGGTGCTGTTCTGAGGCCTGCGTGTCCCCACGGCACAGATGGGGACATTGAGGCCCGGCACCGTGAGCGTTGAGGCCTCAGCCTGCCTGGCCTCAGAGCTCTGCCAAGCCCTTGGGGGTCCGTCTTGGCCTCCATGCGGACACAGGCTGCCACCCCTGGAGCATAACCTAATGTTGGATGTGGCCCTGCTCAGGAGGTGGGACCTGTGCGCGGTGCCAGTGTCCCTCAAGTTCTCCTTGCCTTTGTCCTGAGGATGCAGGCCCCAGTCTGGGCAGGGGGTCTCACACCTGAGCCCTGGTCCCCATCGGCTTTCTGAGTCTGCATCTATCTGTGTGGGGGCAGTGAGCAGGTAGCAGTGGGACAGCGGTCTTGTGATTTGGGCAGGACTGGGGCTCTTTCTTCTGTTCTCACTGACCAGGGACATTTGGGACAGACTGATGGACAGCCCTTGCTGTCCCTCTGATTCCTGTGATGTCTCCACCTCCCAGTGTGTTGACCAGAGGTGATGGGAAGGCCCTTGGGGGCAGGCCAGAGCTGCACTGTGGTTCTCTCCCCAGGTCCTCTCAAGCTTTCTTCCTTATGGCAGATCTGCCCTCCGACCGCAGGGCAGGTTGTGCGGGCCCCGAGGTCTCCCGGGAGTCGCCTCGCAGGCAGTCAGGACGTGCCCAGCAGACCTACTGTGCGCCTCCTGGGGCTTTCCCTCAGGGCCGCCAGCCCTTGCCCTCAGCTCCGTCTCTGCAGGTCTGGAGAGAAAGCATTTGCCGCTAGAACCACTCTTCTGGTTGGGCATCCATATGATTCTTTGTTAACTTGCTTTTCGAACAGCAAAACACTTTGACGTGCTTCAAAAGTCAAGCTTTATGACAAGGTGTATTGAAAAAAGTCAGGTCCAAACTCAGCCTCCTTCAGTGACCACTCTCGCCAGCCCGTGGCCTTTCCAGAGCGTGTTGTGCAGCTGTAACCGCGCTTTCAGTCTTGTGTCTCCTTTTGTGCAGCAGGAAAAGGTTATTTACCACATCTGTACACATGTCTGGGAGGTGTGTACCCGGGAATAGAGATGGAAAGGAAAAGACCCCACATTTTAGCTGTGGTCGCAGGTGACAGCCTTCCTCTAATTCTGTTTCCTACACGCTGACCAACACGTGTTACTCTTACGAGCACAGAGCACACCCCAAAGCTGCACGTGAGCTGCTGCACGTGGAGTCGTGCCTGGGGAGCCCTGCCCCTGCTGCACTCCACGCGGGGGGCTGCCCAGGGGCATGCTGTGCATTTCCCCTAAAAATAATGGCGCTCTTCCAGCTTGGGAGGCAAGCCTCACGCCCGCCGAGCGGTGGGATCAGATCTGGACCTGGCCCCGTGGGGGGTCGGGGAGTCGGTGAGGGGTGCCGAGACGCCCCCTACCCCCGGCTACATCAGGAGGCTCAATGGTGGTGGTCTGTCTGCGCGCCGGGTGCAGCGGCCCACGGGGGCAGAGAGCACGTGGTCTGTGCTGGCTCTGGGTGCTCAGGGAGCTGGGGTGTAGTCCCCGCGGCCCATGGACGGAAGCCCATGCTGTTGGTTTGCCTGCGGGGCCACGTGCCCAGCCCAGCCCTCTGACGGGGAAGCAGGGCTGAGACCACGCAGATGATTGGGCTCTGTGAGGAGAGCCAGCAGCCGGAGAAGCCTTCAGCTTGCAGAGCGTCTGAGCCTCCAGGCCAGAGCACCTCCTCCAGGCTGCCTTCTAGTCTTCAGATGGGGAAACTGAGGCTGGGCGGGCGGACAAGTCCTCGCCCAGGATCTGCCCGCCACAGTCCCAGTCCGCAGATGGGAAGAGGCAGAGGGTGGTCCTGCGTGACATCGAAGGGGCAGCCTTTTCCTGCACTGCAGGAGCAACGTTGTGGCCCGGGCCGGCTGTCCCACCTCTAGGGAAGGGCTGTCCCTTCTGAGCACCGCGGGGATCGACGCCAGACTGCAGAGCCCGAGGCTGCACCAGGCTGGGAGGGCTCAGCTGCGTCCCCCGCGTCACCACGTATCCATCACGGGCAGTAGGATCACAGAGCGAACACTCAGAGGTGACACCCAGCGTGGAGGCAGCCACAGTCCTGACGGACGTTCAGCTCATTACCCTCGCCTGCCCCTGAGCACAGGTGAGGGTCTTGAGCCCCATGCAGGGGGCCAGGGCCATCTCCTGCGCTCCGGCACGCTGGCCCACTCCCCTGCTCCCATGGCTGGGGCTTGCACACACAGCACTTGTGGCCCCTGGGCCTTGGTTTCCCTGTGTGTCCCACCCACGCTGTGAAGGCCGGCGGGGGGCTGACGACAGGAAAGGTGGTGGACGTCCGTCTCCCCACCACCACCCTCTCCTGGGCGCCTGGAGGCTGTGCTGCACCTGGGGCAGAACGTCGTGGGCCCCCGCAGCCTGCAGCCTCCCCTTCCCACAAGCTGAGTTTGCCCCGGTGGTGCGGCCCGGGGGCAGCTGCGCCCCGCTTTCCCTTTGCCCCACCCTGGCTTCTGGGCAGTGTGCGCATGTCTGCGCTGCGGAGGGCTGGGGGCCCGGGTATGCGTGTCAGGCGGGCAGAGTCGGCCTTCTGTAGGAGGGATGCTGGCGCTTGGAAACCACCCCTACCGTGGGCGTGGGGTCACTGTGAGCTGGGGGCCGCCAGAGTGACAGCAGTGGCACGCAGTGAGACACCCGCTGGGGGACACCACCGTCCTGGCCTTGACCCGTGTGGTTCACGTGCTCTGCGCAGAGCTCTGGGAGCGGGGAGCCATGGTCACGGGGGCCCTGTGCAGATGGGGAGACTGAAGCATTGGCCTGGCCTCTGCCACTCACCTGGGGCAGGGCCCAGGTGCCTGCTGTGGTCTCGCTGCCCAGGCCGTGCTGCCCGCCTGCCTGCCGGCCCGCACTCCTCTGCCGAGAGCCCCTTTCTGCCTCCTTGGTGACTGGCGTACCTGCTGGCCCTGGTGCCCCTGAGGATGTGTCCCCAGGTGCAGTCTCGTGAGGCCCCTGGGCAGCCGGCCCGCCTCCCAGTCAGAGGCTTTCAGCACCGTGGGTTGCGTAGCTGAGCCGTGGCCCCCCTCATCCAGCCCTGGCAGCCTCCCTCTCCTGGACGGCTGCTCGGGACGGTCTCTCGTCGCTCTCGCTCCTTGCGGCCCAGGCAGCGGTGGCCCCAAGGTAGGCGAAGGCAGGCCCGCATGAGGCTGCCGGGCCTCTGGCAGCAACCGCTGGCCACCAGGGAGGGCTCTGACCCGTCCTTCTCTCCTGACTCACTAAGCATCGATAAGCAGTGGCCGTGCCCGTGCTGGCTGCGGGCTTGGCTCCAGGCAGATAGGTGACTAGACTCGCCGGAGGCTGGGGGGAGGTCACGGGCTGTCATGACAGCGTCCGCCGTGCAGGCCAGGCGGCTGCTGGGCAGGAGCCGGCACGGGTGGGGCTCTCAGGTGGAGACGCCTGGGGAAGGTGGGTGAGGCACTAGTCGGCTGGGGTGAGGGTGGGGATGTGGGTGGTCACTGGGGTCACCTGAGTCGCTTTCTCCCTCGGGAGCTGGAATCTGAAACCTGCATGGAATCAAGTGCTTTGGGGACTTGGGGCAGATGTATTTGGCTCCAGTTGGGTGTGGAGAACCTTCCAGTGCCCTGGTTTCCCACAGTAGTCCTGGAAGGAAAACGCACTGCGCTACTCCCTTCATTCAGCTCACCAGGACTCTGTGTGAGTGTGGCGGGCGAGCTGATGGGATCCTGGTGCACGCGGAATGTATGTGAGGGCAGGGACTGCCGGGTCACAGCCTGGCCTGGGGAAGCGTCTCAGTGGCCCCGGCTCTGCTCCTTCCTTGGAGCAGCCACCTGGGGCGGTCGCTGCCCTCTGGATGCCACACGGAGCAGCACACGCTGACCGGCCGCAGGTGCCTGCAGGTCCCAGACAAGGGAGGGTTCTCTGGTGAGAGCTTAGCGTCAGCCGGTGACTGTGGTGAGCAGAGCCGCCATCTGCGCGAGGCACACGTGTGGCCCTGGCAGGGGGCCGCCACTCACACACCACTGCCAGGAAGGAGTGGGAGGCCCGAGTCCCGCCCGTCTGTGGTGATGCCGAGAGCCACAGAAACAGGAGCGACGGCCTTCGGGGCCTCGGGCCACTTCATCCTCCTAGCAGCCCTTGCAGTGGGTGCTTGCTGTTCCATTGTATAGACGAGAAAACTGAGGCATGGGGGTTAAGTCACTTTTTGAGTCTACAGGGCTGGCAAGTGGCAGCGCGGGATGGGAGCCAGGCACAGGGCGTGGGTCTGTGCTGCGCCTTGGGGGCTGGGGGTGGAGGCCATGTGACCAGAGAGCGGCAGGGCTCCCACCTGTCCAGCCTGGGCTTCACCTTTCTGGCCTAGGGCTGCGTGTCTGGCCACCCTGCCTTTCCTGTCCTTGGGAGGGAGGGGCCTCGCAGTTTCACGCTGAGTCAAGAGTTGACCCTGTGAGGATCAGGTTCCTGGTGGGTCCTCCAGACCAGCTTCCATGGGAGCTCCAGCCCTGCGTGGCCATCAGCCACGTCCTGAATCCTCTCCCCTGGCCCTGTCCCACTGGTCGCCCCCAGTCTGACATATTGTGCCACCTCGGGTGCCTGGCAGCTGCCACCCTCCCTGCAAATACTCTGCAGCCTTGGGTGGGGTGTTCTTGTGGCCCCAGGGCTCCCGTCTCTGTACGAGCCAATCCCCACAGGGACCGTGGGTCTGCCACGACCCCATCACTCAGCTGACCTCACACACCACAGCTGTCCCTTCTGCCCCCCAGCCCTGGACCCACATGTTGGTCCTCAGACCCTGGCAGGCCCCTAGGCGATGCTTTTCCCACGTGCTGCCTGGCCTGCCCTCAGCCCTGGCTCCGCCTGCGGCCCCAGTGAGGATTTGTCAGACAGGAATGCTCATAGACTCATCTGGATACAGCCAGGGGCCCCTGGCTCCAGAGATCACATCTCTGCCTGGCCCAGATCCCCTAGGGGTCCCTGTCTGTCATCTGCGGAATGAACCCACGTTCCCCTCGAGGCCTGGCCCTACCCATCTCCTCACCTCGGTCCCTGCACCCAGGAACGTCTGCCTTGGGGCCTTTGCCCAGCTCTCGCCGTCACCCAGGAGCAAGTTTAGGATGCTTCTTCCCAGCTGAGGTGGCCAGTGAAGCTAGTGAGTGTCTCCCTCTCCTCACGTGTGGCCCCTGCCAGCCCTGTGCCTGCTCCGGGTCTCAGTTTCCTCGTCTAGGGAGTGACAGGTGGAAGTACCTGCCGCGTGGTCCTGCGCCCTCCCCGTCTCCTCTTCGAGGCCCTTCTCTGAGCTTGTTTCTCTTTGTGCCCCACCCGAACGGAAGGCAGGCACGAGATGCTTCAGCAGCAGCGGCCCCGGCCCCCACAGCTTCCCCTGCCGGGCCAAGAGAGTGTGGGATGCGCTGTCTTGGCGTGGAGGAGCTGGCGGTCATGCCGAGAGGGGCCTGGACAGACTGACCTCGCAATGTCACTGTCAGGACAGTGGCTGTGACCGTAAATTCCAGTCGAGTGCGGGGCAGAGGGTGGCCCAGGCCGTCGGCCAGGGTCGCGGTGGGGGACCCACACGTGGACGTGGTCTTGGGTGGCGGCTCAAGCGGACCCACAGGGCGCAGACCTGGGCAGGCGGCCGCCTTCTTCCACCAGGCATCGTCTGGCTTGTCTTCAGCAATGGGGTGGGTCTGTGTTTTGTTTCCAGGTGACTTCTCTGTCCCGGCACACTGCGGGGGCTCACTGGATATGTGAAGGGGTGGGTACAGGGCCTGGGAGGGGCCTCCCTCCCGGAGGGGCTCCCCACTCACGTGCAGGGGGCTGGCGCTCGGAAAGCACTCCAGATGCCGTGGTCGTCCTGCTGGAGGCCCGGCTCCTGACTCCCGGCTCCCTGACCACCTGCCATCCAGCCATGCCGGCCTCACCAGGTGTTCAGCGGGCCAGCGGGAAACGGACCCAGAGGGACCAGGATGCAACGAGGCAGGTTCTGGAAGCTTCCGGAGCAGCTGAGATGTCAGTGAGGCCTTCAGGAAATGGTCCTCAAAGGCTAGGTAACTCAGGCAACATGACTTGCCTGGAGGGTTGGCACACTGGGCTTGGGGTTGAGGAGAAGACGGGCAGCGGTGCCTGTGCGGTGTGAATGTGACTTAGGCGGTGGACGGGTCAGGGAGGACAGTTCTGTCCCAGCAGCATAGCTGGAGGTGTTGACTGGACCTGGTCCCCACGCCAGGGTTGGGACAGCCGGGACAGCTCCCAGTTCAGCGTTCAAGCCCGGAGAGAGGTCAGCGGCAGGTGCTGGAGGTGTCCCCGGCCTTCCTGCACCTGGAGCAGGGCCCGTGGTGGGGGTCAGGCCAGGCAAAGGGACCTTCTCACCCCTCCATCCTGGCCCCGAGCCCACTGTGTGGGCAGGGAGGGGCTCTGGTGAAGGCTGTCTAAATGAAGGAAGATGCTGTCGTCATGGTTCACGGGGCCTCCTCAGTGTCTCTAGGACTTCCCTGATTTTGGCACTGGAGTCCCACGTCGTCACCAGAGCCTCCTTAGTCCCAGGCAGGCGTGGAGAGTTGGTCACTTGGGGGTGTCGGGCACCAGTTGCTGGTGGGTGGTGCAGAAGCTGCCTCCTATCTGGCCAGGGGGAAGGGGAGGGGGTTCCCGCTTGGGGAGAGACCCTGCGCTAAGCCACCTGCTCCCCCGACCACAGGAAAGGAGCACCTGCACGTTAGTCTCTGAGGAGTGGGGAAGGCGGGGCGGGGCCTGGGGGCTGCGGTTTTACCCTGTGTGGGGTAGGGGGAGTTTGAGGCAAAACTTGCAGGTGAGAGGGAGTGAGCCATGTGGGTGCCAGGGCAGAGGGAGCAGCTGCGCCAAGGCCCTGAGGCAGACGTGCTCTGAAGGGCATCCAGGTCGGGGGATGACAGCCTGCCCGGTGAGCCATGGGTGAGGCTCTGAAGGTAGAATGGGTGGGGCCGCACTCAGACTAGACGTGGGTGGGATGTGGCGTGAGCTCCTGGAACCATGGAGAGCAGGTGCCTGAACCACGAGTCGGGAGGGCTGCTGGGGCCCTCAGGTCCAGAGGTTCTGGGAGAAGGCAACCTCCGCCACCCGCAGCCTCCTGGCCCCTTACGGGGATGGGTCTCCAGGCCTGGCCCTGTCCTAGGGTGACATGGACATCCCACAAAGCCTTCCTCTGGGAAGTGGAGGGACAGGTGGGGTGGGGGGCAGTGGTGAGGGCCCAGGTGGGCCATCTGCCTTCTCACCCCCGGCGGCGAGAGTTGCCCAAGTTTGGTGACGAGGAGTGAGTTCTATGGGCTGGGGCCCAGGTACTGGGGAGCAGACCCCAGCGTGGTTCACAGAGTAGAGGGGCCCCCGCCTGGCCAGAGGGGTGTGGCCGCGCCTTTGCCTGCAGGGTCTGGGGGCCTGAAAGGGCCTGATCCAGGTGGGAGCAGGCAGCCTCAGCCCCCCAGTGAGGGGAATCATTCCGAGTCTGTGTTTACTAGTTGTAATTGCTTTTATCTCTCCGCGGTCGGTTTACAGAAGCGAGTTAGAAATTGTATCGGTGCTGCATAGTAATTCTGTTTAGGGGGGTTAACAGGTGGTCACGTGAAATCGCTGCAGGAAGATCTAGTCCGATTTCACAGCAACATGCCCACCCCCGCCCCCGTGGTCCGGGAGGGTCAGAGGGCCTGGCTACTGCGGGGGGGCTTCGCTGCAGGGCCATTGCCTCAAGTCAGTGGGGCCCGCAGTGTGGCTCAGAAGCGTGGCTGTGTGTGAAACCCCCGCACGCCTCAGCCTCGCTCCTCCCTGCAGGCCTGGGCACAGCTGCCGCGCCAGACTACAGATGAGGAAACTGAGGCCAGTGAGGGCAGAACTCTGGCACTGCGTGTGCCCAAGCATGGCTGAGCCTTCAAAACGGGCCCAGATACACCCCCATGGGGCTGGTGTCACAGGCCCTCGAGGGCAGCCCCAGCCTCGGGCACCAAGCTCAGGCCTGGCTCGCGCTCACTAGCAGTGCGGTACAGAACAGAAGCCCAGGGAGCTCTGCGGTCGTTCTCATGGCAGTGGCTTGGGGTAGGGACAGCTGCATCTGGACGCTGGTAAGCCCTGCTCCAGAGAAATCCTGCTGAGGTGGCAATTTTCCTTCCAGGAGAGGAAACTGGCAGGGCCCTTGGCTTAGAGTTCATCCTCTCGAACCTTCAGGCGGGAAACACTATGGGCCTCGCTTGGAGCCGGGACGTGTGCAGCACGAGGCCTCCTGCCTGCGGCAGCCAGGAGAGAGCCGGTGGTCCTGCCGTCCCCTCCGTCTGCACAAGGCCCACGCCTGGTGCACCTCAGCCCGGCCAAGGCAGGTGGCTTTCCTGCTCCCCCCATTCTTCCAGATGCAGGAGGTCCCGCCCTGGTCCCCACCTGCCACTGTGGGCTGTGGCCAGGATGGAGCTGGACTGAGTCCAGGCCAGGGGAGAGGCACTGGTGTTTCAAAGATTCTGACAATCTAGTTGTTTTTAACGAAAAACAACAGAATGCCAAAAACAGGTTTACAGAAGATGTGACGAGTTAGAACAGTTCTGTCTGTGGTTGACAGACGCGTCCTTTTTACCACATGAACGATGCGGTGGCCAGATGTGTCTGGAGAGATGACCTAGAATTTTCCTGAGGTCCTTCCAGAACCTGTGGAGGGGCCGAGGTGGGTCCCGGAGCGCGGCAGGGGCGGGTCTGTCTGAGGTGCTCACCACGTGAGTCAGCACCACGCTTGCTTCGCTGCACGTCTGCCCTTCCCTGTACGTCTGCCCTTCCCTGTCCTTCTTTGTTCACAAATGCTTGTTAGAAAGACAGGTCCCAGGTGTCCCCCTGGGGCAGGCTGCCCCTGTAGATTCATGGGTAGTAGTGGACTCGTTCTCTGTGTTTGCTCGGACGCGCCACAGGCAGCCCTGTTCTGTTGCAGGGCTCAGACATGAGAGCTCAGAGGTTATCCCCCGGGCTAGAAGCAGTCTTTGTGACTTTAGCCAAGTAGGTCAGAAGTGGCCTCGGGTGGCCCTAGAAAGACCCTGAGGCGGGTTCTTGCCCCCTTCCTGCCCTGTAAAGGCGAGGCTCACCCCGCAGTGATGCGGGACGTGCGCATCTCAGGACCAGGTCGCACGGGGACAGGATGGTTAGTTACTCTTTCCGGAAGGAGGTGGCCCATGGGGAGGTCGGGGGAGATAACTTGCCACTTTCTGTGGCGATGAGAAGGTCAAGGTGGCCCACGGTGGGGGGGCTCCGAGGTGTGGGAGTCGAGAGGCCCGTTGTCAGGGCAGGCTTGGGCCCGGGGCCTGACCGGCACGGCTGCAGCCCAGAGACTCGCGTCCTGCCCGGGGCCCCAGGGTCTCCAGGGTCCCGGGTGTGCAGGGCAGGGTTGCCTCAAAGCCCCACCTCCCCACGCCCGCGGGGCCCCTCAGGTGGCGCCTGCCCGTGCCAGCCTGGCCCCAGACGGGAGGCCATGTGGATGGGGCTGCATTTCCACCGCAGACTGAGTGCGGCAGGCGTTCCCTGCGTGCGGGCGGGCCTCGTCCTGTCTGCTGAAGGCCTGTGTGGAACCAGAAGGCCCGCCCTGCTCCGAGGAAGAGGGGGCTCCTCCTGTCTGACGGGGGCCTTTCCTCCACCTTCGGACTGGAACTACTCCCGCGGCCCTCTGGGGTCACGAGGCCGCCCGCAGCGGGTCTCGGGACGTCGGCCTGTACGGTCGTGCCGCCGCCTCCTTCTAATCGAGCTTCGCCTGCGCACGCACGCTGTGGGTCTGTTTCTCTGGAGGGCCCTGACTCATGCACCCCTTACAGCGTGGTGCCTGGGGACTTGCCCTGTGTCTCCCTGGGGCCTCTGACCGCAGCCTGCTGGGCCCACCCTCTGCACCACGATGGGGCTGGGTGGAGGTGGGCACCCACGGGTGGGCAGTGAGGCTCTAAGGTAACGGCCCTGCAGGCTGGCGCCCCGTGGTCAGGAGGTGGCATCCAGGGTGGACAGGTAGGGACTCTGGGGGCCTCGCTGCTCTCCGGGGCCTGTGTGGGAGCAGCCTGTTAGCAGTGAGACCCTTGTGGGCTGGGTGACCAGGAATATCTCTGGACCTCTCTGGGCCTTGACCTCTGTCTATAAGGGGGCTGACATTCATGCGTCACGGGCACACCAGGAGTCAATACGTATTAAGTACTTTGCGTGTGGAAAGCGAGCCACCTTCACCAGCGCTTCCTCGTCACCGGAGGGACAGCCTCAGCGTTCTTCGCCAGGGAAGCCCGTGGCCATATGCTGGGCCAGCTGCTGACCAGTAGAACCTCCCTCCTGGCATCACCGTCCTGAGGAGACGGGCACCAGAGGGGGAGCACGGAACCCCTCGCCACTTCAGGGACTTTGCACTGGCTGCTCCCTGAGGGAGGCTCCCTGGGCTCTGACCAGGGGTCGTCCCCAAGCATCCTGAAGTGGCTCCTTCCTTTCCGCTTCCCTGCCTGTGTTACCCTCCTGCCTTTTTGGGTGTCGTGACAACTCGCCTGTTGGGCCAGCTCCCTCCTGATCTGGTCCCAGGTGCCTGGAGCCAAACTAGCCTAGAGTCGGCGCTCACTGCCAGTTTAATGAGTTGGCCTGTGAGTAGGGCCGGTGCTGGGAAGTCCTGGGGTCAGCAGGGGCTCTGTCGGCAGGGCATGAGGGAGAGTGACCCCCTCGGGCTAAGATGAGCTGGTGCCCTTGGGTTTCTGGCAGTGGCCACGGAAGTGCAGATGACCTGTGGGTGTCCCTGGGGTCTGATAGCCCAGAGTGTGAGCATGGGGAAGGGTCGATCCTGCATCCAGGACGTTGGGGTCCCACCTGCTGCTCAGGCAGAAGCCTGTGGAACTTTGGGCAGATCCATGTGTGGTGGGAGTGCTTCTGCGTGGAAGGGTGTCTGACCTCACAGATGCACCAGGACGAGCGTCCTGCCTGCGGCCTCACGGTTCAGCTGACCTTTAGGAGCCCCCAGCCCCACTGGCACACCATCCCTCTCTCTCTTCCTGGTTGACGCTGAGTCAGCCCCTGAGTTGACACTGGGGACAGGGCAGGGATGCAGGGCGTGCAGGAAGGTGAGTACGCCAGCCCTTGGTGTGGGGTCAGAGGTCAAGGGGTGCCACATGCCCCCTCTTGAGAGGCTGTGGATGGCCCTTCCCTCCCCAGATCCTGCTTGAGCCGCAGGTCTGTGTGCCCATGCATTTGGGCCTGGGAGAGGAGGGGGATCTGCTGCCGCCACCTTGTGCAGACACGACTGTGTGCAGCCGCCGAGGGGGGTGGTCAGTCAGCCTGCGATTGGACGTGGCTGCTCCCAGGCCAGGCCACGGGCCACACCAGGCGGGGCAGCTGGGGGGCTTCTGTGCCTGGAGGGACAGCTCCAGTCTGGCTGACCTCATTGGCACTCCTCTCGAATTCTGGGAATTGTGGCCCCCCTTCACTGGACGGGAGGAGGGACGTGGGGAGTCGTCTTGAGGTAGCTGCTGGCTCCAGGTCAGAGGAGCCCACGCGGCAAGCACAGCACATCCCTTTCCCTGCCGCCAGTCCAGGGGACCACAGCAGGCTGGGACATTGGTCCTTCCTGCCACCTGCTTAAGTGGCTTAGAGACGTTTCCTGGGGGGCCGTGAGGGTGTCACCTGGGATAAGTCACCATTGCCCTCATTCAGGCTTTCCTCTTCCCCTCCTTCGTGGGCAGATACTTTCGGAACCTTCTGGGTCCCTTGTTGGCATTTCCTTAGCTCTCTCTTTAGCAGCCCAGTGGCGCTGGCGCTGCCCCTGGTTCCCCCATGGACCCAAGCAAGAGGCCGGTGGGCGCACCTTCCCTCTTCACCACCAGTGAATGCCAGGCATCTCTGGGCACATTGGCAGAGCTGCGGGTGGTGGTGGGTCCAGGCCCCCTTTGCACAGTAGGAGCTGTGCAGGCAGTGCAGAGGCCCAGCCGCCCGTGGGGATGGGAGACCATGCTGCCGTTGTCGGCATCGTTTTAGCACGTGCTTATTAGACACCCACTGTGTGTCAGGCCCGGCTCCAGGCACTGGGCACAGCTGTGAACAAGGCAGGCCCAGCTCCCTGCTCCAGGGGTGACGTCTGGGGTTGCTGCAGCTCTGCACACCTGGCTGACATGGATAGCTTTCCCAAGACGGGCTCCCATTGGGTCAGGATGCCAGTTGGGCGTCCTCGAGTTGGGCTGATAAACCCACGGGTGGCTCAGGACCAGGGGACGGGCAGCTGGAGTTGCAGCATCTCTGCCTGCAGCCAGCTACTGCGGTGATGGCCCTCAGCCCAGGGCTCGCCCCGGTCTCAGACCAGGAATCCAGAGGGTGCCAGGATGGGCCATGCCTCCTGAAGGCCAGCCCAGCCACCAGTCTCAGCAGCTGCTTCCTGCTGAGCTTGGGTGAGGCCTCACACTGGGCCAAGGATCAGGGCCCCACGTTACTGGCTGGGCTCCTCGGGAAACTCACCCCAGTCACCCTCCCCAAACCCCGAGTCCTGACAGGCCCACCCACGCTCATCAGACCCGTCTGCCGCCTACCCATTCACCCATCTCCCTTCATTCCCCTTCATGTGGCCCTCCCAGGATGGGAGGCTCCTTCCCGAGGTGTGGCAGCCTGACAGCCCACTGCGGGGGGCTGGCGGGGAGTGGCACCTCCAGGTAGGTGCTGTCACATGCCCAGGGCCCCATCTTCGGCACAACGTGGTCTCTCATGGTGTCACTGGTGGGATAACACTTGGAATCGTGTCACTGCCGATTAACTGGCTTTGTCCTTCCTCACCCCACAGAAGGACATGGCCCTGAAGCCACACGAGCGGAAGGAGAAGTGGGAACGTCGCCTTGTCAAGAAGCCCCGTGAATCAGAAAACTGCCCGACTGCAGAGCCTGGTGAGAACGGGCGGCCCCTGGAGGCAGGCAGCTCCGAGCAGGACCTGGAGCCCACCTGCGACCGAGGGGAGAAGAAGGCCCCGCTGCAGCCCACCAAGCAGGTGAGCGCTGGGCCCTCCCACTCCGAATCAAGGGCTCCCGGGCGGCCTGGGGGCCACGGCAGCACCTGGACACCACCCGTCGGCATCTGGGCCTGCCTGGCAACGCGCTCCATTGTTGTCGGGGGTGGGGTTAGGGGCATACGTGGATTGGGGCCGGGGGCAGCCGCCTGCCGGAAGTCTGAGGGTGCTGAGTGGAGGCAGGGGACACCCCGGGTGGGGGGTGGGGGTCACAGCCAGAGAAAGGCAAACCAGGCCAGGAACCCAGGAACTGGGGGCAGGGGGTGCTTGGCTCAGGCGGAACTGGAGGGTGCACCCGCTGATAGGCTGGCCCCGTTTCCCCATTGCGTCTGTCAGGCTCCGCCGACTATGGGGTGTCCAGCGTGTCTGTAACGCGTGGGGACCAGGCTCATTGCTGGGCGCTCTCCATGTGCTAAACTTACGCGAAATGCAGTGGGTCTGCGAGGCAGGGAGGGAGTCACATCAGTTGTGGTTGGTGGACCAGGTGCAAGGAGCAGCCCTGCTGGGAGGGGCCATCCTTGCTGTCACCCAGAGCCCAGCTGGCATGGGGCAGGGAGACTGGGGCCAGGGGCTTTCTCCCAGGGTACAGGGTTCTGTCCTAGGTGTCGGCTCAGCACTACAGCTGTTTTCCTCTCCAGGGACTCACTGGTTTGCGCCTTCTTTTCAGAGAGGGGTTCTTCTTGGTGTTTCACACTCCACTTTCAACTCCCTTGGGGATTGGAATGCTGGTGAGGGGGCAGCATGTCTCAGGGGCCTGGGCTGGATGGGGGGTCTACAGGCACACCTGCCCAGGTGGACACGTGCTCTTTCTTCCATGCAGGTGTGCTCCCCAGAAGGGGGGCCGCTCCCAGCCAACCACTGGGACCAGAACGGCCCGGCCCAGCGCCAGCAGCAGCTCCAGCCCAGCCAGCCCCAGGGGTCACTCCCAGCCCCGTGTCAGCGCTGCCAGCCCCGTCGGGCTCTCCCGGACCCTGGGCAGCCCTTCCAGCCCCAGCGGCCACTCCCGGGTCAGCGCAGCTGGCCCCAGCGGTCACTTCTGGGCCCAAGACAGCCCAGCCAGCCCCGGCGGTCACTTCTGGGTCCAGGTCAGCCCTGCCGGCCCCAGCAGCTGCTTCCAGCCCCAGATCAGCCCTGCCGGCCCCAGCGGTCACTCCCGGCTCAGCCCCGCCAGCCGCGTTGGGCACTCCTAGCCCCCAGGCAGCGCTGCCGGCGCCTGCGCTCCCTCCTGGCCCCGTGGCAGCGCTGCCGGCCCCTGCGGTCCCTCCTGGCCCCGTGTCACCTCTGTCGACCCCTGCGGTCCATCCTGGCCCCGTGGCACCGCTGCCGGCCCCTGCGGTCTGTCCTGGCCCCGTGCCACCTCTGTCGGTCCCTGCTGGCCCTCTGGCACCGCTGCTGGCCCACGCGGTCGTGGATGGGCCCGTGTCTCCGTGGCCAGCCCAGCAGGGCATCCTCAGGACAGCGGTGCCGGCCCCCACAGTCACTCCTCGTGCTGCGCCCACGTCGCCGGCCCGCCAGCTCACTCTCGGGCCAGTGCTGCTGCCCCCGGCGGCTGTCCCTAGCCCCATGCCAGCCCCGAAGGTCCCTCCTGGGCCAGCCCAGCCGCCCCCGGCGGTCCCTCCTGGGCCTCAGTCAGCCCCAGCAATTAGTCGAAACCCCAGAGCAGCCTGGCCCCCCCAAGCCTTCACTGCTGGGCCCTGGACAGCCGTGCCAACAAAAGCGGCCACTCATGGACCCAGAACAGCCTCACCCGCCCAAGCGGCCACTCTTGGGCCCAGAACAGCCGTGCCGACGAAAGCGGCCACTTCTGGGCCCGAAACAGCCCTGCCAGCCCCTGCGGTCACTTCTGGGTCCAAGCCAGCCCTGCCAGCCCCAGCCGTTACTCCCCATACCTGAGCGCCCGTCACTCCTGGGCCGGCCAACCCCGCCCCGCCGGCCTCTCCTGGGGCCCCCGAGCCAGCCACGGCAGTCCCTGCTGGACCTGGTCCGGGCCCATCAGCCCCAGCTCTCCCTCCTGGCCCCAGGCCAACCCTGCCGGCCCCTGAGGTCACGACGGACTCGATCCTCCACCCCTGCAGTGGCCCGCCAGGCCCCATCTGTGAGCCCTGGAGCCTGACACCCGTTTTCCCAGACCACCCCAGGTGTGGCTGTGCTGGGCCGGGCCAAGGCCCCCTCAGCCTGTGGCCCGAGACGTGTTGTCAGACTGGCCGGAGGCCTTCTCCGGACAGGCCGGGCCGTTTGCGGCTGGAGGCTGAGGCTCAGCAGAGACGGGAGCCCCTGCAGGGCCACCACCGAGCCGAGGCCCCCCACGCCGGGAAGAGAGGAGAGGACCACAGCGCCTTCCCACCTCCCGCCAGGCTGGCCCCCGCCGTGCCCGCTGCTCTGTGACGTGCACGCGCCCGGGAGAGGGCACACAGCCACCCCCAAGGGCTCAGGCTTGTGGGGTGGAGGGGTCCTTTAGCATCTCTCTGTGCCTCTAAAGTGCCCACATGTCCTTGGATGTTGGACTTCCACGCCCGGGTGTGCTGCCCAGCCAGTGTGTGAGTTTGTGTGTGCATATACACGGCGTGTGGTCTGCAAGTGTCTGCCTGTGCGTGGAGTGTGTGCGTGTGTGATTTTGGGGGGCGTGCCAGCTGTAGGCCTTGCCCTCCTTGGGCCCCACCCCATCTGGCCAGTGTGCATTCCCGTCCCCCACCAGGCAGAATGTGGGCACAACCAGAGCCAGGCCTGAGGTCCTGCTGCTTCCCTCTGCAAAGGGTGATGTTTGCCCAGCTCTAGAGTCCTGTGACTGTGGAGAGGGGACACGAGGGATGCCCAGGGCTGTCTGTGGTTGAGTAGCAATTGCTGGTGAGACAAGAGGCTCCCCCTCAGGACTCTTCTTCCACCCCAGTGACTGAGCACTGAAGCCGGGGGCAGTCTCCTGTCCACCCCCCCAGCTTTGGACCAAGAAAGCCTGCAGGGCCTGAGGCCATTCCCAGAATGTCCCCTCCCAGCATCCCACTCGTCCCCTACAGCTTTCCGGCTCCGGGCCCCCTAGGACGTCCCCGGTCAGGACAGACGTCACACTACAAACCTTTCTCTGCTTCCCCCCACTCCCACCCGACCCGCACCTGCGCTCAAGGGCCACCACCCCTTGCCCCTGACCTCTGGCTCAGGGCAGCCCCGCACTAGTGCTCCTGGAGTCCTGGGCACAAGGTGGGAGAGCAGCGTCGGCCACCAGGGGTGCCCTGGCCAGGCTCCCACGCAGTGCTCTGTGCGCCCAGTCTCACCCGGCTGTGACAGCCACCTCTAATACCGACCCGGTTCATGGAGGCCACGGAGGTGCCCCCGGTTTCCAGACCCGAGCCTTCCTCCCTGCTTGGTCATGAGGACCCTGGCCCTCGGGGGGTCCTGACACCCAGAGCAGAGCCTACAGATACTTGGTCTCCCTCCCAGAAACATGGGGCTTATTTTTCTGATTAAAGAAAATAAAAAGTGCTGTGCCATTATTTTTATAACAGCATCAATGTTTGTAATTTAACAAAGTATGTGTCGTACTGGAAGTGCTTTACTCTGACAAGTGGTTTTCTGCACATCTGGACTTGCCTGTCGTTCATTCCATTCCGGCTGAGCTGCAGGAGAGCAGCCAGGGGAGGGGGTGCCTGGCCTGGACCTGGCTCACTGCGTCACATGGTGTGGGCTTGGGGGGACTCAGCTCGCCATAATCACCCTCCAGGCCTCCCTGGCAGCCTCCTTGATGGATCAGCTCCACCTGTCCTGTTTTGGAGCCCCGGCTCTGGAAGGGGTCTTTTTCTAGATGCCACTGAAGGCGCTTCTGAGGTCTTGTTGTTGACCCTTCACGTTCGTTCCCACTGTTCCCTGTCGTCATGCAGTGAGGGTGGCAAGGCTTCAGGCCACCCCCTCCCTCCCAGTGCCCTGAACTCCCAACCCAAGGGGCAGCGTGAGCATCTCTGCACCGCCCACGCCCCCGGCCCCGTGCTTTTGTCTGGGCGTGGCACAGGCAGGCCAGGACTGGACGGGTGCAGCTGCTGCCTTTATAGGCCTTTCTGCTCTGGGCATGTTGGCTGCAGTGCTTGGGTGCCACTTAGTGGGGGAGACAGGACTGTCGGGGCACCATCTCTGATGGCAGAAGGGGGGTGGGGAAGAGGGCTGAGCCCACAGGGACGCCATGGCTGGGGCCGCCCTCCTTCCCCTCCGGAAGGGCCCCGGCTGTGGGGGAGCTCCGAGGTGACTGGGGTAGGGCTGTTCCCTGTGTGATCGCTGCTGAGGAAGGGGCTTGGCTTCTGCCTGAACCTGCAGGGGCCCTCTAACCCCTACGGGGCTCCGCATGGCTGCGGCTGGCCTCAGGTTCAAAGTGCTTGGACCTTGAGGGACGTGCACTTTGGCGAGGCACCCGCTGGCCACGGATGGGACTGGGCTGCGTGTGTCGTGTCCTGGGGGACCCGTGTTGCCATGAGAAAATACAGGTCCAGTGTGGCCAGATCTTTGTTTCTGCGAACAACTGGAAACCTGGGTTTTTCTGTGGCTTCAGTGAGTTTTGAAACTTTGGTGGCTAATTCTAATTTGATGACTCACCTTGTTGGCCAAAGGACACAGCTGTGTGGGCTCTGCGTGGCCTGGTGGCAGAGGTTGGGGCCCTGGCAACTGACCTGGCCCCGAGGCCAGGGGTGTGGGGTGTGGCCCACCCCGTCATAGGGAGAGTAGGGCAGCCCAGCCTGGAGGGTGGGGCTGGAGTGAGTCTTTGGGGGTGTCGTGGGGCTCTGGGGGAGGCCCCATGCTGCCCCAGGGAGCCCTCGGACGGAGACCAGAGCCTGGGCACAGTGCTCTACTGGGACCTCTCCTCCGGCCCTGCAGCCCACCTCCCCTTCTGCAGACTGGGCCGTGGGGAGGGGACACGCACCTTCTGGGCAGGAGCCCCTGACTTGGCGCCTGGTCCCTGTTAAACCTGTGATGGGCAAGGGCAGTGGTGGTTGTGATTTGCTGCCAGGTTGAAGAGGGAGGGGTGACCAGGTGGTCCGTCCAAAAGCGGCCAGAGATGGAGCGTACTGTGCAGGTGCTTACTAAGGAGACCCCTTGGGATCCAGCCAGTGGGTGGCAGGGCAGCCCCAGGAGGTGAGCGTGGGCGACCCCTGATGCGTCCCTGGCCCTCAAAGGGGACCGCACGCCACTTCCAGCGTCCACCTGGGATGCCCGGTCCCGGCTGGCAGTTTCCTGGGGAGGATTGCTTGTCTGCTGCCGTGCGCAGGCCTTCCCCATGTGCGCGTGTGCACGCATCTCTTCTGAGCACAGAGGTGCTCCACACGTGAACGCCTGGTCACTCCCAACAAGATCTACTCCATCACGTGGGAGACACTCTGGGGAGGACAGGCCCCTGGACCGGCCGCTCCCCGCACGAGGACGTCGTCAGCACCTAAGGCGCCGACACTGAGGATGCGTCCCGACTGAAGCAGATCACCTGCGCCCCGTGAAGCCTCTGTCCCTGCAGACACGGAATGTGACTCAGTCCCCCAGTATGTTAGGAGAGGCAAGCGTGTGTCTGGTGTGCACAGACGTCTGGCTGGCCCGCCTCCCCCCAGCCAGGGGCTGCATTGACCGCAAGACACCCCTAGCAACTTGTCAGAGCGGGGGTGGTGGTGTCTAAGGAAGATGGTGTCCATGTCCAGCCACCTGCCCTTGCCTGGGGGGCTTGGCAAGAAACCTATCCCAGGGGTGGGACTGGGGAGGTTGAGACTGAGGGGTGCACCGCCCAAACCCCTGGAGGGGTCCCAGGGGCCTTGTCAAAGGCAGGTCCTGACCCTGCGGGTGACGCTTGGAACAGCACACTCTTTGATAGGGCTGTAATAGGACCCACATTACAAGTATGAAGAGAAGAGACAAAATTAACCCTAATATATTTTAGATCCATGTGCCGTCAGCTCTGTGTATCCGCGGACGCAGGGGGCTGACTGGGCTGCATCATTTTATATGAGGGACCTGAGCAACCGTGGATTTCGGTATCTGCAGGGGGCTCCTGGAACCAGTCCCCCACGGACACCGAGGGACGGCTATATTCTAAGTAGTATCGTTTCATCATGTAGTCAGTATGAAAATTATCAATGGGATATTCCAGTATTTTTGTACCAAGTCTTGGAAAGGCAGCGTGTATCTTACTCTGCCCTTATGCAGCCCTTCCCAGTTGAGACTGGCCTCAGACTGGTCCAGTGTGTCTCAGAGCCGGCAGGGTGGGGAGGTGAGCTTCCCAAGTTCACTTTCTCCCCACACTTGCTCCTCTTGCTGGTTTCCTCATTCTCTCGCTCAGCCAGCCTTGGTTTGACCCCTCACCACTGGACCGCAAAGCCGGGCGCGTGTCAGCCTAGAACCTCCCCTTGAGCACCAGGCCTGTGTATCCAGGGCCGAGACCCTCCACTCAGATGCCACAGCCCCGCACTGAGTGAACACAGCTCTAAAGCTTCCCGGCACTTCAGTGGGGAGCCTTGCGTCTGCCCCAGTGATTGGGCCAGAAACGGGGAGCCACCTTCCACTGCTCACTCCCCTACCCAGGCCAGTCCTTTGCTTCTTTCTGCCTCCTACCTGTCCTTATGAGCAGGGTTTCAATAGAAAATTCAAATGGAAACAAAAATTCACCATATAGAATGTGTGGGGTGCAGCTAAAGCAGTGTTCGGAGTGAGACCTCCAGCTTCAGTGCTCGTGTTACAAAAGAAGACGAGTTCAAGATCAGTGACCTGAAGAAGCTAGAAAGAGAAGAGGAAGGAATCCTAAAGAAGAAAGGGGCGAATGCAAATGAGCGTAATTAGTGAACCAGGAAGCAAACGATAGAGAAAATAAAGCCAAAAATTGTTTCTTGGAGAACATCAGCAAAATTGAGAACTCCCTAGTTAAGACTGATCAAGCAAAAAAGAACGCAGATTACCAGTGTTAGGAACGGAAAAGGTAGTAGCGCTGCAGGTGCTACAGACGTGGAAGGGATGGCGCAGAAACGATTTTATTCCAGTAATTGAACAACCTAGGTGAAATGAACAAATGTTTTGAAAAATACAACTTGCCAAAACCGACATAAGATGAAATAGGTGATCTGAATAGTCCTGCACCTGTTAAAGAAACTGACTTTGTCACCGGTGCCGTGCCTACCCGTCACGGCCAGCCCACCACCATCTCACCAGCAAAGAGAAGCTGACCTCACAGTCGGCCCAGGGACTGTGTTCAGCGACCACGCCTGTGAGGCAGCGTGTTGCTAGTGCCATTTTCAGACGAGGGCACTGAAGCAAAAAACAAGCAGCAACAGCAATAACAACACGAGGAAGCATCTCTGTAACTTGCCCAAGACAAGCAGGAAAAGTGGCTGAGCCAGAATTCAAACCAGGTGGCTCGGCTCCAGAGTCTCTGCCCTTGACCCTGACCTTTCCGTGGAAGACAACAGCAGCAGCTGGCCGGCCCCCGTCTCCCTGCCTGTCTGCGGGCAGCGAGATTCCTCTCAGGAGCTCATTTGAGCATGCCCTTCCCTTGCTGAAAGCGTTCTGGAAGGTCCCCTCCACCCTCGGGAAGTCCTGGATCCTGGATATGGCCTGAGCTCCCCCTGCGCCCCCCCCCCCCCCCCCCCGCCGCAGCCTGCCTCCCAGCTCACTCACCCTGTGGCTCAGCTCCTGCGCTGCCCACCCTTCCGCATACGCCCTCCCTCCCCTGTGCCCGTGCCCCTCTCCCCAGCTTTTTTTTTTTTTTTTTTTTAATTTTTATTTTGACTGTGCTGGGCCTTCGTTGCAGCACGTGGGCTTCTCTAGTTGCGGCACACGGGCTTAGTTGCCCCGCGGCATGTGGTATCTTAGTTCCCTGAATGGGGACCCAGCCTGCGTCCCCCGCATTGGAAGGCGGATTCTTAACCGCTGGACCACCAGGGAGGTCCCCCGTGCCCCTCTCTTTCAGCTCACCCTTCTGCGGTGTGGTGATGACCCGTTTCTCATCTGCACCCCCCCACCAGGCCTGGTAACCCCGAGGCTGGCAGAGGGCTGGGCCCCTGGAGCCTCGGTAAACGCCGAGAGTGAGACAGAGAGTTGCAGAGTCCTGGGCGCACTCCACGTTGGCCCGTCCGTCCTCCTCACCATCACACCTGTCGGCCGGGCCCACATTTGTTTGCCAATTTGTTTAGGGGTGTTTCTGATCACTTACAAGACAGTTTCCAGACTGGGCCGGGTAGAGTCCTTCCAGAAGATTCACACCTGGCCTCTGGCAGATGAGCATCGTGGTGGGGAATAAGCTCTGACGCCTACTAGCGGTGTGGCCTTGGGCAGGTGACTGCCCCTTGGTGCCTCAGTTTTCTCATCTGTACAGTGGGGTAATGACACCCCTCCCTAAGGGTATTCGGTGAGTCAATTTAAAGTCAGAACCATTCTGGGTCCTGGCTAGCTGCTGTAAATGCCTGGCTCCTTTAATGTGCATGGTTTCTCCCACCTCCACCTGTTCTGAGGCCTGGGCTGCAGCTTGGGGGGGGGGCAGCCGCGGGGGGCTTTCCTGGGTCGTTCTTCATCCTCTCCCCCTCCCCCCCCATCATGCCGTCATCGTCATCGTGGGCTCTGCGCCAGCCTGGCTGGGACCACACACGCGGAGGTGCAGTTCCAGGGTTAGGCGCCCGGGCTCTGCAGTGGCCCCAGGCAGGGCTCCTCCTTTCAGATGGCCTGTCTCCTCGTGTGTGAAGTGGGGCTGTCAATACTGCATGCGCCTCAGGTTGCTGAGATGAAAAGCTGAGTTGGTGTGCATGGTCCGTGCTAGACCCGCTCGTTTGCTGCGCTTACCGTGGTTGCTGCTTTATCGTTATTCCCTGTAGAAGGGTTCCTCCTGCCTCCTGGGTGAGGCCTGGCCGGGCGAGGCTCAGCTTCGGCCTCCTTGGCAGGCTCACCTGGCCCCATCCTGCAGGGGGAATCCGGCGGCCTGGCAGGGCCTAAGGGCAGAGTGCTTGGCCTTTCCGCGGCTTTGGCGCCTGTGCCCGGGGCCTGCAACATGGGCCCCCACCCCAGACAGGACCCTCACGCGGATGGAGCATGGGGGACTTGCTGAGGGGCGCTGTTGGGAGGAGGGCGGAGGGGAGTGGACGCCTGGGCGCGGCCGGCACCCACCCCACGCCCCCGGCCCGCCGTGCTGTCACAGCCCGTTCGGCATGTACTTCTTTGGGCTCTGTTGTCAGTCCCTGTCTGGGCCCGGGAATGCCTCAGTGACTACGACACCCGTTGGAGTTCCAGACAGGCGTGACAGGAGTGGGGAGATTTGGGGGTGACAACAGGCCTGCCTGGAAACGGAAGGGGGCTGCTTTAGACCAGGGGATCGGGGTGGCCTCACCCAGGAGGTGACCCGAGCTGAGGCCCGAGTGACAGAGCCAGCTGGCCAGTACCCTGGGATGGGGGTGGCGCAGGGCCTGGGCAAGTGTGAATGCCACTCGCCCACAGAGGGGCCACTTGGGGGTTTTATGCTGCGCAGTGACGTGAGCTGAGTTATGTTTTTCAAAATTCACACTGGAGGAGGGCTGGGCGGCTGCGGAGAGGTGCTTGCGGCCTGACTTAGCAGACAGATGGGGCCAGCAGTGGAGCAGGCTGAGTGGAGGTGAGATGGAGCCCAGAGGACCCTGCTCTGGTGGCACACACACCCAGAGTCCACTGGCACGACTGGGGGCAGGACACGGCACACCACCCCTGTCCCCAGCAAGAGGGACCACACTCAGGGCGTCGCGGACACTCACATGCACTTGCTTACGTAGAGCTCCCAGAGCCTGCTGGCTCCTCGGGGTGTAGCCTCAACTCAGCCAGCATCCCGTATACAGTCTGTTGCACGTCTCCATCCCCCATCTGTCCATCCATCCATCAGTCACCCATCTGTCCATCTGTCCACCCGGCCGAGTCCTGGGGAAGGACGTGGAGCAGCGGGAGGGGTGGCCAGCCTCCGAGGGCAGCAGCTCGCTCGCTGACCCTGTGCTGGCCGTGGGACCCTCCCCACTGTGCCGGGCCCCATGCCAGGTAGTGGGGACTTAGGACAGCCCCTGCCTATTGGGCACTCGCGGTCCAGCGACCCTGCTTCGCTCTCAGAGGGACACCTGGTGACGCAGGAGTGGAGGGAGCGTCGGGAAGGATCCTGGGAGAAGCAGGGCCCGCGCCCAGAGCCGGGGCTCCTTAGGGCTGACTCCACGGTTCTGGAGCCTCCACCCCTTCGCAGCCCGGAGAACCGCCCCCCTCCCTCCCGCTTCCCCGGGTCACCCGGCAGCTGCAGTACCACACTTCACCAGCAGGCGCTGCTGTCAGTCGCGGACGCCAGCCTGCAATGCTGCACTTGGGGTGACCGTCCTCCACGCGGAGCTGGGGGTGGTGCTGTGCGCATGCGGAGGAGAGGCCGTGCAGGCCGCCTTGTCGGGTGGGGCGGGGGCCCCTGACCTTCCTCGCCCACCCCAGCGTCGGACTCGCCCACCAGCCCCCTCGTGGGTGTGTTTGCACGGTCTGTGAGAAGGGCCCCTCCCTGGGCCAGCCTTGCCCTATGGCCCTGCGCAAAGCCCAGGCTTCCCAGAGTGGGAGGCAGAGCACAGACGTGGAGCTCGGAGGGCGGGGGCGGGGGGCTGAACAGAGTAAAGTATGTGATGTCCTCACTGCTGTCACGTGCCAGGCCGGAGGGGGTGCAGGTTCAGTGGGGTCAGGTGGCCCCCTGAGCGACAGGGAACGGGGTACAGAGCACGTAGTCTGGGCGGCAAGGGGCTTCCTGGGCAGAGCTTGGGGTTTACAGCCCTGGGGCACTGATGTAGCCGGGGTGACAGAGGGGCTAGGGGGCGGGGCACAGCCTGGGCCTCGGACCCGGCTGCAGTCCAGGCTTCGGGTGGACCGGACAGGCTGTCGCCCCCCACTTAGCTGTGCCGGGCACCTGCTCCGAGGGGTCATGGAAGGCTTCGGAGCCCACAGAGCGCACTGGACACTGGGGATCGGCTGGAACGAGCAGGGGCCGCGAGTGGGGGCGAGAAGGCAGATGGGTTCTCACGGATGAGCGCAGCTCGGCCTCCCAGTCCAGCCCGCGGGGACCAGTCAGGGCCATGGGCTTGACCTATGGCTGCCCAGACGTCCTTGAGGTGCCCAGGGGAGTCACCTGGGGGGCCCAGGAGCGCTTGGTTTGCACAGGGGTTGGTCCCTGAGAGGAAATCGGGGTGCTGGGAGGAGTGGGGAGTGAAGGAGGAGGGGCCTCCGCTGCAGGCCTGGGTTGCCATGTGGCCCCGGCACGGAGAGGCCGGGAGTGTGCACGTGCGTGTTTGTGCGTGCTCGCTGAGTGGACACGGGGTGGGGTGCCTGGGCTGTCGTGAGCCTGTCTCTGCAGGGTGTAGTGGAGTTGGCCGTGGCGGCACTGTGCCTGACTCCCTTCTCGCTGGGATGTGCCTGGCCCTTGCCCCACGCCCCCAGAGCCTGTCCCCCGACTGGTTTGAAGGAGACTCTGGGTGGCCTCAGCCGCAGCCCCCTTCCAGGGTTCCCCAGGGTCTGCACTAGGCCATCCTCCACCCCTTCCCCTCCCAGGCCCGCAGGTGTGGAGGCCAAGTGGGTCTCTCCTTATCCTGGAGGCCAGTGCAGACCAGCCGTGGGTCAGAGGGCACCTCCCACCCCTGGGGGGCAGGGGGGAGAGGCATGGGGCAGAGCCCAGAGCCCCTGAGAATGTGTGTGTGCTCGTGTGCACTCCTGAGAGCTCCACGGGCTGGCGCTCGTCTGCGGGCAGAACCGTCTGGTGGGGCGTGAGCTCCTGCAGGGGCTGTCGCGTGTGGCTGTCCGGGTTGTGCACTGCACAGCTCCAGGGCCGCCACCCCACTGTCGCCAGAGGTGGCGCGTGCATCTGCGTGCGCACAGCAGTCGGGTGTGCGGAGGGAGGGCGCCTCTGCTCCGTCTGCGCGTCAGGGCTCCATGGGTCGCGGGGGCCCTGTGTGCGCCCTGATTCAGCCGAGGGTCTTGGCAGGGTGGTGTGCGTGCGGGGCGCCGGGCAGGTGTCAGGAGCAGGTGGGCGATGGTCGGGGTGTGGGCAGGAGAGGCCGGGGTGGGTTCACGCGGGGCCGTCCAGGGGCTCTCAGTCGCCCTCGTATCTGTGTGCTCTGGTGGGTGCTGGTCTGTGAAGGGTCTGGAGTCCTCGTGAGCCTGCTCACTGCTGGAGAGAGGGGTGCCGGGTGCCCCCAGCCAGCCCCAGGGCATCCCAGGCCCTGGGCGTTTCCTCCCCCCACCAGGGGGGAAGCCACCTGGTGTGCAGCTTGAGGGGCAGCCTGGGGACACCGCTGGGTCCCACCTCTTGAGCCCCTTCTCAGCCGCACCCCCTGGACTGGCCGCCCACTCCCCACACTCTGGGGGTCTGATCACCAAGTGGAACCACGTGCTGCCTCCCTGTGGCCAAGTGCGCTTGGCGGCCGGCCCGGGAGACAGACGCTTCCTCCTGGGATGTGCCACAGACCCCAGGGCGGGGAGGGGAGCCCTGCTGGCCGGAAAGCCCAGGACCCCAGGTGCTCCTGGGGTGCCTCAGTCTGAGGGTGGTGTCCTCTCCCCACCCTTCTGAGGACCGTGACCTGACCCTGCCAGCTGGAGAGCAATGCCCTGGTTCCACATATCCACCCGTCTAAAGGGGAGTGCTGGCCCCGCCAGCCTGAGGACACATTCTGGTGGTGTGCCACCTTGCACGAGCCGATTGTTGTGTGTTCAGGAATTTTGCACACCTCGAGGAAAGCCTCGTTGCTCCCAGCAGTGCCGTCCCCTACCCTTCCCGATAGCCTCGTGACCCATCTCCTCACCTTTCAGAGTGTCACCTTCTCAGTGAGGCCCTCCCTGGCGACCCTTCTTTGCTCTTCTTTGCCGTAGTCCTTTCAAAGCACCTGTGGCCATTGCCGACCGTGTGCTGGCCTCTTTGTGGGCTTCAGGGGGGCAGGGCTTGTGTCTGTTGGTGTTCATTGCCCAGAACAGAGCCAGCTCATAGGCACTCGGTAAGCCTTGGGTGGGTGGATGGATGGATGGGTGGACGACGGGTGGGTGAATGGATAGAGGGATAGATAGGTGAATGGATGGTGGATGGATGGGTGGGCAGATGGATGAATGAGTGGACAGGTAGATGGGTGGATAGATGGATGGATGGATGCGTAGGTGAGTAGATGGATGGATAGGTAGAAGGGTGAATGGATGGATGGATGGATGGATGGATGAGTGGGTGGCTAGATGGGTGGATAGGTGGAAGGGAGGATGGATGGATAAAGGATGGATGGATGGGCAGATGGATAGACCACAAGGCCCAGGGGTGGGCACAGGCACAGGGCCTCCCAGCTGCCCTCCCAGGACAATCAGTGCCCAGGGAATCTGATGTTATCTCTCCAGCTCCAGCTAGAAATGGAGGCATGGCATCCCTGGCCTTCTGGCGTAGCTGGCTAGCAGCATTTCTGAGCCGCTAGGAAGCAGACAGGGCTACAGGACAGCCAGACCCGAGTTTGGGCTGTTTGGGGTCCTGGCCTAGGAAGAGAAGGTGACCAGCCGTCCCAGTCCACGGTTGGGGTGGTTCCCAGGGCACAGGACTCAGTTTTACAGGATTTTCTGGGAAATGGGGCTTTCAGAGCTAAAACCAACTGCCTGAGGAAGGATGACAGACCCCAGCCTGCCCCCTTCTGCAGGGCACCACCGAGGAGTCAGGATAAGGCATCCTCTCTGAGGCCCAGCTTAGAGAGGAGACAACTTGTGTGAATGTATGATGTGGAATGTGGCGTCCTCCCTCCTCACATTTCAGCGGTGTGGGGGTTGTCCTTCAGCCTCTGCTTCCCCTCCCGCTTCGTTGGGTGTCCTTGTGCAGTGAGCAACCTGCACAACTATACACAGCGGCCCTGCGCCAGGCCTTTCCTGTCCTTGCAGTGTCCCTGGGTCCAGCCTTCTTCTTCTTGGGCAGGGACCCTGCTCCGAGCCCAACCCAAAATACTGTCCCCCAGCAGTGAATGTGGGGCTCGTGGGGGTGATTACTAATGATCAGAGCTGTGAGTCCCAACTGGAGCCGCAGCAGAATCCCCCGGAGGCCTGATGGCGCAGCGGGTCTGCGGTGGGGCCTGAAAGTGCGTACTTGCACTGCTGACAAGCTCCTGGGTCCCGCCGCTGCAGGTCCAGGGACCCACTTTGAAAACCACTGGACTAGGGCGTTTGTTTTCTTGCAGAGGCTTCCTACCAGCAAGGCCGTGAGGAAGGTCCCCCAGGCTCCCATATTCCCTCCTTTTGGTGAGACCTGTCACGGGGTCCAGAGGCAAGAAAGACCCATCCCTGCAGGGCAGTTAGAGCCCACTGGGGGCAGCAGGGACACCTGGTGGCTTCTCGGTGCTGGAGAAGGGTTCCGGCTCACAAGCAGAGCCTCTTACCCCCATAGTGCCTGTGCAGCTCTGTCGGCACCCCCATTTCACAGATGAGGAGACAAGCGCAAGCACAGTCAGAAGAGGCAGCGCTGGCCCAGGGGCTGCGCGTTCACCGCTTGGCTGGGCACGATGGAGCTAGTGAGGCGGGGGTGCTCCTGCCTGGGCGAGGACTGGAACCCCACCCTGGGCCTGCCGTGGGGAGCGAGGGTGGTATTGAGGCGTGGGCTCCCCCCGCTGTGGCTGTTCCAGCTCCCCAAGAGGGGCTGCCCTCCCCTGGGTCCTTGCACCCAGGGCCCGGGCTGTGGGTGGTCACTGGTTCTGTGTTTGTCATTACACTCTGCTGGCCGCACAATGTAGGGGCCTGTGGCTTTGGGGAGTTGTGCCCCATCTCAGGGCTTCGGTTGGCCCTGGGGAGCAGGGGCTCTGAGGGGCTGCCTCGAGAGAAGCTTCTGGCTGAGCCCCCCCTGGGCTCTGCAGGAAGAAGGGCGCAGGCCATAAGGGGTTTCCTGGGGACTCGAGAATATTCCAGAGCATAGCTGGTGCACCCTGCTGACCCGTCCTGACCTTCCGCCCTGCCTGGGGTCTCCGGGGCTGAAGGATGCTTATGACAAAACGGCTGGGTGTGGAGGACTGGGCCTGCCTGACCCCATCGTGGTGCAGGTTCTGAGCACTCCTGAGCTCCGCGAGCTTGTGCACTGGGCTGGGAGGCCTGGGGGTGGATAGGAGGGCAGGACGTTCACACGCCCTGCACGGCCCCCAAGCTGCCCCACAGGGACAGGGGCCGCCCCTGGAGCAGGGGTCATCGGGTGCTAGGCAGCGTGCAGGCCGAAAACCACGGCCTCGGTGTGCTGCTAGGAGACGTCAGACACGCAGACGAAGGTTTGGGCTGTCGGTGCGTGTCCAGATGAAGCTGTGGGAATGTTCCAACACAGGGAGGCTGGAGAGACCGGGAGGTGGTGGGATGGCCGAGCTCAGTGGGTCCTGCCAGGAGGGCACCAGGAGCTGGCAAGACATGGGTGGAGGCTGGCCTGGTTCAGGGATGGTGACTTCCTGGGCCAGGGAGGGTGGAGGTCTGGGGCTGTGATGTGCATCCCTGCCCCACAGTTTTGTGAGGTTTGAAACTATTTCCGAGTAAAAAGAAAGATGCAAGCAGGATTCTGGGTCCACTTTCCACACTGTCACTTAACCTCTCTAGGCCTTGGTTTCCTCGTCTGTAAAGTGGGCACAGAGCATCTAACAGGGCTTTTGTGTGAGGAGCAAAGAGCTGAGGGCCCGCCAGGTCTACAGAAATTCTGGCAGATACATGACATGGCAGCACCTGTCCTAGTGAGTACTACTTGCTTCGTTCTGCAGATGACAGAACTGAGGCACAGAGAGGTTGAGTAATGGCCCTAGGACACAGAGCGGGGAGTGGCTCTGCAGACCTTGCAGCCCTGACTGCCCACCTTGGGTTGTGGTGAGGACTGAAGAGGCCCGGGAGTGACGTGCATGCTGGGAGCGGGGGTGAATTGCCGCCGGCCTGTCTTGACGCCCCATGACCGGCCCTGGTGGAGTGGAAAAGGGCAGGGCGGCCCATTGGCCCGCTCGCCATCCGGGACTCTTTACAGCCGTCCACTGGGCCAGCAGGAGGAAAGGACAGACAGAGCTGGTAGCAGTTTATGCTGCTGAGTGCCCGCCCTTTGCTCTCTGAGGCATCTCTTTCCCACTCTGGGTAGGAATGGGCGGTAGTGGGTTGTAAATGTTTGGCTGTACCCCTGGCGCCCCCGCCCCAGGCTTCAGCCCAGAGGGACCGGGTCGCGGAGCGGGGAGGAGGCCGAGCCTGGCTGTGCCCCGGCCCCACCCTGCAGGGTGTTTGCTGAGCCCGTCTCTCCCCGTTCCCCAGATGAAGGTCACCGTGTCCAGAGGGGGCGACCACAACAGTGACGGCGACAGCGTCCGAGAAGCCACCAGCTCCCGGAGGAGCAGTTCTCGGGACCGGCTCAGTGACGTGAGTAGCCCAGCCGCCCCCCGGGGCATTTCTGGGTCCCTGGGGTGACTGCCAGACCAGCCCCCAACCTGCAGACGCCGCAGGCCGTTTGCTCTGGGGCCCAGAGTCTCGGCTGGGGGTTTTGTGCCCACAGTTAGCGTCTGCCTTCATCAACACGTGATTTCTCACTAATTAGCGCTTCCCCGTTAGGAGGGATTTAAATGAGGAGCAACCATGAGGCACTGGCAGGGGCCCACGGAGGCGACCGTGCTGGGGTGCAGGCCCTGCATCCCACTGGGGGCAGGCTCGGGGTTGGTGCCAGGCTGGCAGCCGGCAGGGATGTGGATGGGGAACGACTCCCACAGATGTGTTTATTAAGAAGGGCAGGGGGAGTGTCCCTGGCCCGGTGAGTCGGTCTGGAACTGCAGGGAACAAGCTGGAAGGACTCCCACCTGCCCAGGCGGACCAGCCTGTCAGCTCGGGCTGGCAGTGGCGTGGGTGTCCAGCAGTCCAGCTCTCTGCTGAGGCAGCCACTGGGGGCCACGCGGAGGGGAGGGTGCGCCACCGAGGCACAAGCTGGCCTGGGTCTGGGGACACCCTTCGGTGTCCTGCCTAAAAGACGGGTCCCTGAGCTCAGGTCCCGGGGTGGGTGTTCTTGGGGCCCAGTGTGCAGATGACCCAGGCAGGCAACACACAGGAGCTCCCGCTGGGATTTGGCCCACCACAGTGGGGGTGCTGGGTAGCCCTCCAGGGCCCCCGGGTCTCCCTGGACCATGGAGAAGGGGATGGGCAGGTGATGTAAGGGCTAGGGGTGGGGACAGAGGGCCCCCAGGGGGAGGGAGGACTCAGGCAGAAGGGGCCCCAGGAGGAGGCGCTGCTCCGGGAAGCGGCCTTTGTCTTCTTGACCCCCAGCTGCAGAAGTGGCGGCAGAGCAGAGCTGGGTTTTCTGCAGGGCTAAATGGAACGAGCCGTCTCTCATTATCATTTAAATGGGGGCTGGGGGAGGGCGGGCGCGGGAGGCCGGGAGGAGGGCCTAATTGCCGGGCTCCGATCTTGTTGCCACAAGATGGGAAAATAGGCTGGTAATTGTCTGGGGCCGCGGGGGCTGCCCTAGTTCGAACTCCTCTAATTGCCAGCCGGGGTAAATGAAGGGAGACCGATTCTGAGCACAGCGCCGGCGGCGTGAGGGCGCAAGCTCGGGGGCAGTTGTGGCACCCTCCCCACCCCCATCCGCAGGGCCTGGGACTGGGCCAGCCCTGGTGGTGAGGGACCCCCACTGCGGTGAGCTCGGCCTGGCAGACCCCAGGGGCTGGCCCGGGCCGCCAGGATCTGCCTGGGGAGGGGAGGGTGGCCTGGCCTCAGCTGAGCAGAGCAGAGTGGTCCAGGCTGCAGTGGTCACCCCTCCCAGAAGAATCTTGGCATCTGGACCTCAGTGCGGGCTGGACCCTGGTCTGTGGGTCCCACAAACCTCAGACAAGCCCACCCTCGCTGACTGCGCCAATGTCCCCCGCACACACACCTGCCCGGTCACCATGTCCTGTCCGCCTGGACCTCAGGGCTCAGCCCTGGCGGCCACCGCCAGCCCTGGGGAGCTGGTGAAATGCACTTGACTGCTCTCTCCCGCTGGATCCGAAATGCCCTTTAGAACCAGAGGGCGCGCCATCAAGCATCGCCGGGGTCGCCCTCACAGGGCCTCCAGGCCACAGCTGACCCCCACATCTTGACATCTGAGGCCCCAGCTCCTCCCCCAGGAAGGCTTCCCGCTGGACCCTGTGACCTGGGAGGCTCGTGGGTGGTGAGGGAAAGGTCGACCTGAGCACAGAGAGGGGGTCGACCCCTGGCCCAGAACCCCGTGTGGAAAGGTGGGGTTGGTCCTCTGGGAGGGGCTGAGATCTGGCCAAGGGCTGAGCCCATCCCCGAGGCACGTGGGGAGACCCCGCTGGGCTGGACCACATCTCCAGGTCTGGGGGTGGAAGGCTCCTGGTGTGGGTCTTCAAGCCAGGCCCCAGGCTGATCTGGGCTCCGTGGTGCTCGGCGTGGCCCCAGGCCAGAGTTCCAGCAAAGACCCCGGAGGGGGCTGCCGGTCTCTGCCCGCTCAGGTCCTCGGAGGAGAGGGTGGCCATCAGGGGCTGCCCCCGGTTCCTGACTGTCCTTCTTCCTTCCCTGCAGAGCTCGGCGCAGGCGGTCTCAGGCAGAGGTTACTCCGTAAGTCTCCCGCCCTGCTTCTGCTGTCTGCTCCCCACACCCCAGCCCTCAGGAGTCCCGACTGTGCCAGGCGCCGCCCCCAGGCTGGAGGGGGGGCTGGTGCAGGTTGGGGGTGGGGCCAGAGTGGGCAGAGGCGGCAAGGGAGCACCCCTCCTGGGGTCCTGGCCTGCGAGGAGTGTGGGTGGGCCGGACACTCTGCCTCTGGGTCCTGTGGGGCAGCGCTTGGTGTCAGGGGTCCCACCCGTGGAGCAGCTGCCCCCCAGCGCCCTGACACCATCTCCCGGACCATACTCGGCCGGGCCGGAGAGTCTGGACCGGGGCATGAGGCCCCAGCCCCTTGGCTGTCGTCTGGGGCCCAAGGGCAGGAGGGGGACGGCCTGCTGCCGCCTGATACTCCAGCCAAGGGGGGTCCCGTCCCTGTCCCCCAGCCCCCTCCTCACAACTTCATTTCATTTCCTCTTAAGTGTCAGGAGGACTGTTAATGACACCATAAAACCCAGAGCTCCGTAAAAGCCATTTCTGCGGATTTACAGCCGTTTTGGCTCGTTGGAGGGCAGGGGCCTGGGCTCCGCCCGCCTCATCCCCGCAGCCCCTGATTTACTGCGAGTTCCAGAGTCCCAGGTTTGACAGGCAGCCTCTCTAAATCACGGGGGCTTTTTATAGGGTGTGTAATTAACCCATTAATTCCCCGGGTGGCAGGGACAGCCATGGATCCCTGGCCGTCCTCTCCCCCAGCTCCCCGACCCCCAGGGTCCGCCGGCCCAGGCAGCTCTGCCTTCTGCCTCTAAGCCCGGGCCAGGCCATAGCGTCTGCGAGCCTTTGACCTGGGGGGGGCTGGACACTTCTGGGTGGTGGTCCCGGGTACCACCAAGGGGTGTCTCCCTGGGGAGGCCTCTGCCCTCCTTGGGCAGCCTTGGTGCTCTCATCTGTGGTCACAGTCATGGTTGGTGGCCCGTGCTGTCCCTTCCTCCCGTGGGCCTGGGCGGACCTGACACACGAGCCTACCCTGGAGCTGACTGTGTTGGCAGTGACATTCAAGCCAGGAGCTGGGCCAGGACCAGGGCTGTGGGAGATGGTGGGCAGTGTGGCGCAGGTCGGCATGGGGGCGAGCTGACACGGTAATGGGAGCCAGAACACCCACCGGCCTGCATCGGCCCGAGGGTCCAGGAGTCCCGAGAGGTTGGGCCCAGGGACACCTCGTGTGGAGCCTCCCGCTGGCTCTGAGATGCCCGGGGCAGCTGGGGTCTCCCTGCCCCAAGTCTCCTTGCCAGAGCTGCTGGGCGGCCCTTCTGCTTCCACATCACCATGTGTCATTCGTGGTTTCTCCCCAGAACACTGCTTTGAATGTTTCCTGGAGAAGAACCTGTAATTAACACGCCAGCTGCTTGCAGCTTAGCTCCGCACCGCCGCTGCACAGGGGTGACAGATGGTGGCGGGCAGGGCCCCAGCCTGCTGCTCAGCCCTGGGGTTCCTGAGCCATGTCTGCGGCAGCCTGCGCGTGCGCACCAGGCCCTGGCGTGAGCAGATGTGTCCGCAGGTCCCTGACGTGTGCCGGCCAGCACTGAGGGGCATGCGTGGTCAACCCGGCCCTGGTGGCACTCTTGCCCAGTTGGCGTGGTCGCAGGTGGGGCTGCCCCTGCAGCTGGAGGAATGGAAATGGGCCCAGAGGACCCTTGCCCAGCAGGCAGCGGCTCGGGGCTGGGGGCAGGCAGGCAGCTCTGCCAGGAGCCAGGGGGCTGGGGTTTGGAGGCCAGCTGGGCTGAGCTCAGGGCGGCTGCAGTCCTGCCTCTAGACCCAGATGTCACTGTGGAGGCCTCAGACACACCTGAGGGTGCCACTCAGGTTGGGGGCCGTGTCTGTGTGTGGCTCTCAGTGAAAGGGGAGTGTGTGTTGTGTACCCCTGTGTGTTGACATATGTCGGTCACATGCACGTGCCTTGAGGCGGTGTCTCTGTGTGGCCATGCGGCTGCACGCCTACGCGTAGATACGTTACGTGTTTCTCTCTGGCCATCTGTGTGTGTGTCTGGGTCTTGTCCTCTCGCATGTCTGTCTGGAGGTGCCCGGATGTGTCTGTGTATGTAGCAGGTGGGTGTGTGCCACACGTGTGTGTCTGCATGTAAGTGTCCATCTGGGAGCCTGTGACTGGACGTGGCACGGGTGCATCTGTACATGTACAACTGTGATTCTGCAGTACGTGTGAGTGTGTGTCTGGCCACGTGGCATTGCGTGTAGGTGTGTACCTTGGCCTGTGTGTCCCTTGCCGTCTGTGCGTGTCTGCAGTTGGGGCCTCAGGCCCAGCAGGGGTCACGCTTGTCCTTGCCTCTCCCCGACAGCATCCCCCCACCCCCATACTAGGTGACAGGGCGGCGGGGGGGGGGGGGCATCTGTCACCTGACCTGGTTTATAGACCGTACTTAAAAAAGTTTAATTTGCCGAGATTTATCCCCAGCAAATCCCCAATTATCGTTCATCCTCAACAGCGTCTGTCCTGAGAGCTCCGTGCAACCTCCCCTGCCTGCCATCAGAGGTTCATTAGTGCCATAAAATTACTTAGAAAGTGATTTTCCTAATTTGACTGCTTGCAACCAAGGACACGAGGATTCGTCTCCCGCCGAAGCAGGGGACTTGGGGCTTTCCTGTATTAAAGAGAAATGAGTATCTAGACTCCCGCCGGGGCGGGAGGCCGGCCCTGCCCCCACCCCGAGTGTGCTGCCCGGGGACGGGAGTGGAGGACGCCAAGCGGCAGTGACGCTGCGGTGACCCGGGCAGGTGTCCCATGCCACCCTCGGGGTGGACGTTGTTATCCTGGCGATGGCTGCCCACCCTGTAGATGAGGGCGCTGAGGCACGGGGGCAGAGAACCCGCTGCAGCGCCCACTGTCAGGAGAGGTCTCTGCTAAGGGACCCCCGGCCCTGGCCACACCTCGGCGTCCCTGCCGTCCCCTCCCGCCCAGCCCCGCCCGCCCCCGGCCCCTGCTTGTCACCGACGGGAGGAAGCCTGCCCGCCACCTCGCCCGCCTGAGCCCAAGGCACAGCACCCAGCTGGTTGCCTTTGGCACCTCTCCCGCCCTCACTGGCCAGTCTCAGCTGAGCCGCCGTCCTCCCGCCCTCCCCTGGGCTTGGGTGCATTTGTTTCTTCCCTCCTCCCCTCAAGACACCTGGGTTGAGGTCTGCTCTGCACCAGTCACTGCCCCTTCACGGCAGGCTGGGAAGGAATCAAACAGCCAACGCCCTTGCCCCGGGGATAAGTAGCGTCCCTGTGGAGGCGGTGAGCGCTGCGGAGGAGTTTGCTTGGCGTGGCGGGAAGGCACCTCACCCTGACACCGGAGCGGCCCTGACACACACGCACACACAAGGAGCGGCCCTTGCCGCGGGGCCCACGTGTGTCGTGTGTCGGGAACAGTGCGGGGGCGGTCAGTGAGCCTCTAACTCTGGTTCCCAGTAGAGTGGTGGAGGGCTGGGAGGAGGGGGCACCTGCCTGCACCCTGGCCTCCAGGATGCCCAGGCTTACCTGGGTCGGGCGGGACCCCACCTGCCAAACCTGCCAGGGTGGCCCCCGTACACACACACACACACACACACACACACACACACACACACACACACACACACACACACACACACACACACACACACACACGGCACGGTTAGCTGATGGGCGTGACTGCCTCAAGGGGGTTTCTGGAAATGAACTCTGAGCTGTTGGCTGGGCTGCAGAGAGCCTGCCAGTCTCACATCACCTGCACTGCAGCGCCAGCCCCGGGTCTCAGGGACCTCCACACCTCGCGTTCCTGGCGCAAGTGGGTGAATAAGACGTGTCAAGGCCCAGCTGGCGCCCTGCCCCAGGGCCACGGGGGGGGGGGGGCTGCTGCGGCCTGTGGCGCGCCCCTGGCTGGTTCCTTCCCCTCGGAGCCTGGGCAGTAGGGCAGAGTTAAAACTAGCAGCTGGCGTGGCCCAGACAGAGCCGACACGAGGGCTGGCAGGGCCCAGGCTGGCGCTGTGCCCAGCCAGCTGTTGCCGAGGACGTCTGTCTGGAGGGGCGGGGAGGGGGGCCGCCGGGGCTCATCGTCGAGGAAACACCTCGACATCTGGGGTCACGGGAGGCTCCTTTCCTCCCCGTTCTGGGGCTGGGTGCCAGCTCATGGCTGGTGGCCTCAGCTCCTCTGACGTGGGCCTCCCCGGCGGGCTGGTTGGGCTTCCTCCAGCGTGGTGGCTGGTTACCGGGGTCCCGAGAGCTTGGAGGAAGCAGTAGCGGTGGCGTGGCCTCAGCTCCGGGTGGCACGGCGTGGCTTCCTGAGGCTGTGTTGTCGTAAGCACCCCTTAGGCTCGTGGGGAGAGGCTGTGGGTGCCTCCCCTCTCTGGTCAGAGTGTCAGCACCTCATGAGAGGGGTGCAGGCACCTGGGCAGCCTGGGGAAGCACAGGAGCCCCTTCCCACTCTGACGAGGCCTCTCACACTTGGGGGCGCAGCGGCTTCCGCTGGGGAAGTCAGCCGTGCACGCGCGTGTGACACTGGCATCAGCCCGCGCGCAGCCCTGTGAGGTGCGGCGGTGGCCGAGGCCAGCTGCGCTCTAGCCACGACGGCAGGGCCGTGTCCCGTGCCCCGCGTGTGCATGCGCCCACCACCCTGTGGCTCCTGCCGGCCCTCCTCCCGGACGTGCTCGTCGGGGCTCCCGGCTCCACACTCAGCTTTCTGCCCTGCCACCCTCTCTGGCAGGAGCGAGCGGCACAGCCCTGCCTTCTGGGAGCCCCGGTCTGGGGCTCAGGAGGGCAGAGCAGGTGGCCCCCGGGGACGGGGTACCTGGTTGGCCGCCTGCAGGTCACTTGCTAGCTTTGCCCGTAAGCCAGGGGCGATCGTGGCTGAGATGAGGTGCAGCACGTGGCGGGGGACTCGGCTCTCATGAGCCTTCAGGGGCGGGACGGCTGGTGGACGCGAGCGGCAGAGTCCTGCTGGCTGGCAGAGGCACCCGGGGTGCCCCTGGGCCGTCCTGAGGCCTGCCTGCCCCCGTGCCCACCGCGGGAGCGGCTCAGCGCCCTCAGCCCCTGCAGCGCCCACTGCACACTCTGGCGGCCCGGGCCTCCGCTAACCCTCCCCGCTGCCCTCCTCGCAGCCCGCGGCAGGCTCCGTCTTTATGAGGCGGGTTTACAACATCCGTTACCCTGCTTCTCGGGCCACTTCCGAGCAGCCGTAATTTGTACAAAAGCAATAAAAGCCTGTCAGGCTCTCCCTGGAGCCGGGAACTGCATCCTCGTCCCACCTCCGAGCACAGGACAGTCCTCAGCCGCCCGCTGGGAAGGGGTCGCCAGGGACGGCGGGTGTGCGGTGGGCAGTGTCCTCACCTGTGATGCAACCCCAGCCCGTGCCCAGCCAGCCTTCTGTCAGGAGGCACCGTCTGCCCGTACATCCATCCGTCTGTTCGTCCATTCTTCCATCGTCTGTCCTTCACTTGGCCCACCTCTCAGGGTCCTGGGGTGCAGCTGTGCCCCACATTCGACCAGGCAGAGGACACGGAAGTCCTTCCCTGTGGGTTGATGGAGAGCCTGTGTCCCGCTGCCCCTGTCATCCGGCACCTCTCCTGGCCTGGCTTGGGGCAGGGGGATCAGCACCGCCTCCTCGGCCAGTTGTGAGGGGTTCTGAACGAGGCATGTGGGTACATCCGTGGTTGTTATTCCCAGGGAAGCAGACCGTGACGTGTTCGCCTTGGGAGCCAGGGCCAGGAGGGGAGAGCGCCCAGGACAGCCGGACCGTTCTTTGTAGTTGACCTGGGTCGGTGGGTGTGGCACCAGGAAGGGAATGGCCCTCAGGGCCTCTGCTCAGCTTCCTGGGAGCGGGCACTGGGTGGGGGGCCTCTCTAGGCCGGGGGCAGCAGGGTCTTCCTAAGAGGGGTCTAGGCCCCAGGTAGAGCAGGGACAGAGTGATAAATAAGAGAAGCAGGTGACCTGCACGGTGCTGTAGGCGTAGGTGGTGCAGGCACAGGGGTGCTGGAATGGGGGGTGGGTGCTAGCTTTACAGGGGGTGCTGGTGTAGACGGAGGAGCGGTCAAGGGCTCGGGATTGTACCGGCACGAGCGGCCCCGAGTGGAGCCGTGCGCATCTGACAGGTCTGCCTGCCGCGGCTTCCCGTGGGCGCACTCTGGGCCCCTCTGTCTGTGGCCATCCTCTGCAGGCAGCCGGGTCCTTGGCCCCTGACTCTGCTGTCCCGCACAGAGGTCAGCCTGCCAGGGCGCGGGGTATGCAGCAGGCAGGCCAGGGCAGCATGCCCTCCCCCTGAGGGCTCCAGCGTCTGGGCCCCTCCGGGCTCCTGGGGACCCGGCCTCCCGGCCAGGAAACCTCCTGCGGCCACCCTCTGTCCGGCCAGACGCTGGGGTGGGAGAAGGAGGCGTCCCGTGCTCCCCGGGGGTCCCTGGCCCAACCTCTTGGCCCTGAGCCCGCGTTGCTCCCTCCGCCCCACCGCTGTGTGCTGCTCGCCCTCTCGAGAAGCAGCGCCCCGCGTGTGCTGCGGGGGGGCCGTCTCCGGGCCCCCACGGGTCACAGTCCGGTTGGGGTGGCACAGACCTGGGCGGCCCCTGCCTCTGGGAGCCCTGGGCCCCAGGCCCCTTGGCCTCGGCGCGTGACCCGGCAGGACGGCTTGGCCCTCCGGTTGAATATTCTGGCTCCTAGCTCTGCTCTGTCAGGAGCACGCTGGAGCCACCTCCGGGAAGGCCAAGTGTGGCCCCCAGGTGTCGATCGGGGAGGAGCAGGGATGGCAGAGCCAGAGGCCGCTAGCCCCTGCCCGCCTGGAGGCTGCACTGCCAGTCCGAGGTCCTGCGAAGCCTTAGGGCTTGAGCGGCCCGCTGGGCAGGGCCTGGCAGGGTCGCAGGTCGGGAGAGGAGGTGAAGCTGCTGGGCCGGGTGCCACCCGGTGCCCCAGTCTTCTCATCTGTAAGACAGTGAAGCCCCGGGACCCGCCCCACAGGGCTGCGGGGAGAACCCGCGAGCCTGCCAGGCGCCTGCTGTTACTCTCTGCGTGCGGCGGGTCGCTGTCACACGCCACGTGTCTGCCGAGGGCACCACTGAGGCCTGTGGCCTCTGCGCCGCCCGCCCTGGGGGCACAGGATAGCGAGTCTTGGGGTCCCTTCCCTGGTGGGGAGACGGTGGGAGAAAGCAGGTACATCAGCGGCAGGTGCTTCCAGAGAGTGCTGGCTGCTGCGGAGGGCATCTGGGGGCAACTGTGCCAGCGGTTAGGGGCAGCGTCCCAGGAAGAGCCAGCAGGGAAGTCGGGCCAAGGGCAAATGCAAGCTGGGGTACAGGTGCGCCAGGGGCCCGAAAGGAGGAAGGGAGGGGCCCGCCAGCCCATGGCTTCAGCAAGGCTCGTCCCAGCTGCCCAAACACATCAGGCGTTGGCACTCCTCTGGGTGGGTGGCTCCATGGGAGCTCTGGGGAGTGGTCAGCAAGCCGGACTGGAGGCTGGGAGGCCCTCTGCCCCCTGGGGGCCTGAAGCTTCAGGCTGGGTTGTCCCGGCCTCGGGTCTGACATGGGCGTGTCACCCTTGTGTATCTTGTGCTGTTATCTGAGCGAGGGTCGGATTTAGTGGCCAGAGAGCATTCATTCGTGAGAAAATCTCAAGTCTCCGCGGCATTTTGCAACCATCTTTAAAAGGCTCCCCCCCAAACCCCATTATTTTATTTCAAACCGCAGCAGACCCACGAAGAGGCATCAGCCCGCTGCAGAGGCAGGAGCTGAGACGCACGCACCAGCCCGCCCAGCGTTATGGAGCCGCTGACGGGAGAACACCCGCAGCTGGCCTTGCGGGGTCAGGCCTTCAGGGGGCCTTGGATCTGGGCCCCCCTTGGGCACTTAGCAGGCACTGCCAGGAGAAGCTACCCCGGACACCGTAGCAGCCCCTGCCCTGCAGGCACCTCCATCCCGATGCCGAGCCCCTGGCCTCCGTACGGGGTCCCTCCCCTCCCCGGCTCTCCATGTGGAAGGCTCTGGGACATTCTAGAAACCACTGGCCCCCAGAGCTGTCTCGTCGTATCCCACCGCTTTGTGCACTCAGCTCTGGGCGTTCTGCCCCCATAGCTGGGCGGCAGGCCGCAGGTGGCCTCACCCACACTCCTGGCTCCTGGGTGGGCGCAGACCCACCCTCTCCATGGCAGCTCGAGGCCCTCCACGGGGCTCTCCCTGTGGGATAGTGGGGCGGCTCGGGGCTCTCGGGGGCAAGGCAGCCCTGGGGCTGGCCTGGTGGCACGTGTGCCACTTTCCGTTGGTCGGCTCAGCCACGCCAGCCCAGGTCCGAGGGGAGGGGATGGGCCTCTGCCCTCGATGGGAGGGCGACCGAGAACATGCCTGCTGCGCTGTGGCCCTGCCGCCTCAGGACGCCCCTCGCCAGGCCAGCGAGCTGCTTCTCACTCGTGTGTTTGTCATAGTTGCTAAGTAACCAGTTGCCCTGACTTAGTTGCTTAGGGCAGCAGCGTTCACCATGAGCGTTTCTGAGGGCGGGCATTCAGGGGCGCTTGGCTGCGGACCTCTCCAGAGCGCAGCCTTCGGTGGGCGGGGGGGGCGGTGAGGCCCAGCTCTGGGCAGCGTGGTCACTCTGCAGTGGGCTCTGGGAGGGCTCATGGGGGCCACCACAGCCCCCTCCCCAGGTTCCTTCCCCGCCCCTCTGGACAGGCGGCAGCTTCTACCCCCGGCCCCACCTGTCCCGCCCCCTCGGCCTGCGGGGCGGCTGCAGAGGCGAGATGCGGCGGGCGCCCGCCCCTCCTGGCCCAGCCTGGGGTGCCAGCAGACCCTGAGCAATTCAGGCCCCTGGAGGCCCCGCCCCCGTCGCACGAGCCAAGGACTCTCGTCCAGTCTGGTCCTGTCCCTAGAGCCTGGACGCCGATGCTCTAGGGAACCCCTCAAGGCCACGGCCACATGTGCCAGGAGCCACGGCTGGAGGGACGGTCATTCTGGGGAGCGGGTGGGTGACAGGCAGGCCGCTGGGAGTGAAATTCAATTATGTGGAACAGGCGGGGCTGCCAGGACCCAGAAGGTTAGGAATTAATGTTAACACCGTTCTGGTTAAGACTTTTTGTGTTGATAAATAATTCATAAGGCAGTTAGCGCTTTGAGTCTGACAACAGGAGAATATATTAATACAGTCGACTCCAAAAAGGTCAGCGGCGGGCGGCAGGGGCCATCTTTTATTCATTCCTGACATGGGATCGTTCATTATTCCAGCCCAGTGAGGGCTGCGGGGAGAGCCGCTGATGAGAAAGGGAGAGCGGGTTTGGTGTGGCCCACCGTCCTAGGCGTGGAGGAAGGACTGGACCCAGCAGGCCCCAGCGAGGCCCCTGAGGCGAGCCGAAGGCTGCAGCGAGGCCCCGCCTGCTCCCCCGCAGCTCGGGCGGGAAGTGGGTCCTAAAGCGGTGACTGCTGGCCGTCCCCAAGTATTTGTGGTGCCCTCGCTGTGGGCCAGGTACCACTCCAGGCCCCAAGGTCAGAGGATTGAAGAGAACCCAGCAATCCCCGCTCTCGTGGAGGCCATGGGGGGGGGGGCAGATGGGAAAGAGGGGAAGCAAGTCAGAGGAGTGTCGTGTCAGCAAAATTGCACGGAGCGGATGAAGCAGGAAGGGGAGAGGATGTGGAGGGTGCCGAGGCTCGGGGTGCAAGGGTGCCATCCGAGGAGAGGCTCGGAGGAGGGGCCCGGCCTCTCTGGGTACCTGTGGCATTGGCGCTCCTAAGGGGAACGGAGTGCGTGGGACCCTAGCCATCAGGTGAGCATTTGTGTGTCAGTGTGTGTGTGCTTGGGCATGTGTGCAAGTACGTGTACAGGTGTGTGCGTGTACACGACAACGTGAGTACACGTGTGTACGTGCAGGTGTAATTACAGTCGCAGTGTGGCCGGCCAGTGGCGGGGGGATGTCAGGGGAGCTGGTGGCCCGTGGGGCCTGTGGAGATTTGGGGACGTCACGTTTGCCCCGGGAATGAGGCGGATGTCACTCTTGGCACTCAGCGGTGATGTGGCTGCTGCTGTGTTGCCAGGAGCTGCTGGTGGGGACAGATGAGGCATAGAGCGGAGGATGGGGGCTGCAGGGATAGACACGTTTGGCCCGTCTGGGGGCAGCAGATTTGCTAATCGGCTGGCGGAGCCTGCGCGGAGGGCTCAGGGAGGGCTCCCCAGAAGGACGGGGCTGCCCTCCGCGCCCCCTGTCCCCGCATCCTGCATCGCCCCTCACGGTGGGACCACATAACCCCAGCACAGAATTAGAAAGCAGAGAGTTCGGCCCTTGGTGAAACTGATGGGAAGAGAAGTTGCTGGGGGAAAATGACTCGTTCGTGATGTGAGTGCCAGGCCTGAGTCCTGGCGCGGATGCGCAGAGCAGAGGCCATGGGGCGCTTGCAGTGCGTCCTCATCGCTCTTGGAAAAGTTACCCACAAGGAGATGCCCCAGTTCTCCTTGGTATCTGTGGGAGCTGCACCGGGAGAAAATGAAAAGTAACTTTGTGTTTTTCGTAACAGGGTCAAGGCTCTGGTGATACTGAGCAGGCTGTCAGCTTTGGGAACATTCCAGAATTATGTGAGGTGCTAGGCAATGCTGTGGGTACGGCCCCCAGCACAGGCAGAGCCCCACTCTGTGTGACACCCAAAGCGCCCTCTGGATACCGACCCTCGAGACCCCATGAGGGGAGGAGGAGGGTGGGAGCGGCCAGTTGTCAGCGCCTAAGTCATCCAAATGCTCATTCATTCGTTCCCTGCCCGTGCTGTCTGGGGTCTGTGTGTACCCCACGAGTCATTCATTCGTTCACTCCCTGCCCCCTGCTGTCCGGGGTCTGTGTGTACACCCCGAGTCATTCAGTCAGTCACTCATTCCCTGCCCGCGCTAGACTGCAGGAATGAGATCTTTGTACTTTTTTTTTTTTTGGCCTTGCCGCGTGGCATGTGAGATCTTATTTCCCCGACCGGGGATTGAACCCGTACCCCCTGCATTGGGAGCGGGGTGTCTTAACTACTGGACCACCAGGGAAGTCCCAGAATGAGATCTTTGTTCTCAGGGAACTTGGGTTTCACTGGAAGGAGGCTGATGGTAAACAAATGAGCAACTAACTGCAGATGGCTGCAGGGCGAGGTCAGGACTGCACAGGCAGCTGTGGAGGACTGCACCCAAGCCCAGCTCAGGAAAGGGTGGGGAAGGCCAGCCTGGCAGGGGAATGGGGGGCGGGGCAGCAGGCCAGTTGCACAGGCCAGGCGTGGGAAGGCCTGGAATTTGTTCCAGGTCCTCCTGAGGTTGGCGGGTTGGGAGGGGCGGCTTTTGCTGTGCCGGCCGCCCCTCTCACTGGGCACCGGCTCCACCCCAGACTCTCCCCACTGAAGACAGACCACACGCTGGCCGCTCGGAAGCCGCGGCGTCCACAGCGACAGCTCAGACTTGGGGCCTGGGATGAAGCCGGGCTGCCAGCAAGACCCGCACCGTGTCCCCGGAGGCTTCCCTCAGAGGCAGCTCTCAGCCGCGTCTGAAAGTGCAGGAGGGGCCCCAGCCCCCACCCCGCCGGCTCTCAGGCCCCGCGAAGCCCTCGGCCAGGCTGCAAGGCCATCTCTTCTCAGCCAGGCTTGGCGGCCCCCAGAGCTCCACCCACTGCCACCTCTGGCTCCGGCTCCCGGCCGGCGAGGCACAGGCGCTCAGGCAGAAGCGGGGAAAGGGGAACGGGCTGCGGGGCTCAGTCCTCCTGGCCCGGAGGGGCCTGGGGCAGGCAGGTGGGCCGTGTGGGCTGAGCACCTGGCCCAGGCGGACTCGGGCCCCTCTGTCCCCGCTGCGCCCACCCCATGACGGATGGCGTCCCCACAGCGCATCCCTGCTCGGTGGTCTCCCCACCTTCTCTCTGCTCACAGCGGCAGTCCAGGCTCGGGTGTTAGGATGCAGTAACTTAATTGCTCGTTAATTGAGTAATTAGTGCTTTGTTTTGCTTTAAAGCCTAAACACTCAGAAAAAGTGACTTAGCTGAGTAAACAAGAATGGGATTTTCAGGATCCCCCATCCAGGCATCATGCCTAGTTAATCAGGGCCGACTGTGACTTCCTGGGCCGAGGGGGCCAGGGGCTCTTTGAGGGACAGTACTGGGACCTCAGTCCAGTCTTGGCCACCACGAGGGAGTCGCTGGCGTGGGGCCCTGACGACATGGGCCAGGTTAAGACTGTGGGTTCCGGAGCCCTGCTCACCCACCCTCCAGCCATGCCCTAGGAGGACTCCCAACCGCTCTGCCTCAGTTTCCCCGTCCATAAGCAGGTAGATCTGTGGCGGGGCCTAGTGAAGTGTGTGGAAGCAAGCCCAGTGAGCAAACACAGCATCAGCCCCGTGCCCTGTGGTTTTCTGGGCCTCTGCCTCTCTTCTGCCCCCACTCCTGCCAGCCCTGCGGTCCCAGGGCTTGCCTGGGGTTCTAGGGCAGGTGGACAGTGGCACAGGGCCATTTGGGGCCCGGACCCAGCTCACAGCCCCTGCTCAGTGGCCATGTGGCCGCAAATAAATCCCTTTAACCTTTGAGCCTCTGCTTTCTCATCTGTGAAGTGGGCTTATGCCACGGTGAGCACTGGTGGCTGCGGCTGCCCTTGAAAGGAGGGTGGTACCAGCCTTCCCCAGCCGTGTGCCCAACTCCCGGCACTGCAGAGCCGGCCACCCGACAACCCCATGGGCACCCCATTCCGCAGATGAGACAGCAGAGGCCCCAGCACTGCCCTCCTGGCACCCCCGCCCCCGAGGGCCCCCAGGGTCTACTTCTGACAGGGAGGGGGTGCCTGGCTGAAACCCTCAGCCGCGGTTCTCCTTTACATGTTGGAGGTGCGCATACAAGGATGAGAAGTGGCCTTGCCACTGCAGAGCGTAACCAAACGGCGCCGCCTCTTCCCAGGCTGCCCGCGGCCCAGCAGGGCTCACAGCGCCTCACCTGGCTCTGTATTTTAGCTGAGTCACTCAACTGGCATGTGTTCTACATCCCCATAGGGCGTTTGCAGCAGAAACGAAGGTGACACTTCCGCCCGGGCTGGGGTCCCTCTGCTCCCCAGACAGTGACGCCCCTCTCTTCTCCCCCAGTTCTTCCAAAGCGGCTCCAAAAAGCAGAGTGTTTAATAAGCTGGAGCTGATGTGGGGCCAAGGGCGGGCGCCCCGAGCGCAGGCACGGACCGTCCACACAGCCACCGCTCCTGGGCCCGCGCGGCCCCACGGCAGGTCGCCTGACTGTTCAGGTGCCACACACTAGTGGGACACTGGCGGGACACGCTAGGGTAGAGCAGCCCTGGACAGGGTGCCAGGTGCTCACGTGTGAGATGCCTCGGAGCACGACTCCCGTGTCCTGGCACTCAGGCGTGCAAAAGGCACACATGAGCCATGAGAACATGCCCAGCGAGCGCTGCCCACGCCGAGGACTGTGCCACCTGGGCTTCCCCGGGCGTCCCCTGGCACACCTTCGGCCACATGGCTACGACCCAGGGCAGGGGTCAGCACCGGCTGCCCAGCAGCTCAGACCTTCCTCGCTGCCACGCTCAGGTGGCCTGAACAGAATGTCCTGTCACCTTCCACTCACGCACAGACCGCGGATCCTGCCTACTTTTTCAGTTTGCAGCTGCTCCGGCCTTTGCAGGTGACGGTGCCCACTGGGAGCCCGGCCCAGGCCGGGGGGAGGGGCCGGCCCTCCTTGGCCCCCAGCAGCTCTGCAGTCAGGGCCTGCTGCTGGGCAGGGGCCGGCCCACCCCCGCCTCCAAGCGCCAGGCCACACTGACCCTGAGCCTGCTGGACCCCTGGATGGAGGGGGGGCCGCCTGAGTGAGAAGAAGGGCCGGGGCGGTTTCACACCCTCCTTCCAGCAGCCCCCCGGCTGCCCCTCGACCTGTGTCTCCGTTGCACAGTGGAGACTCCGCAGCGATCAGGAGGGACACCCCCGCCCCCATGGGTGACTTTGGCCCAGCCCTGGGTGCTGGAACATCTGCTGGGGGCACAGGCTCAGCAGCAGGGCTCCCTGCCCAGGAATTCTTCATGCCTTTGTTTGGGGAGTGGGAGAGGCAGCCTTCCTCAGCGCTGCTGTGGCGCAGCGTAATTAACGTTCGCTCTGAGAGCAGAACAAGGCCCGTCTCTGCGGCTGCTGAACAGCCGTGTCAGTTTGTGGAGGCCCGTGAGCCGCCCTCGCCCCAAGCAGGTAGCTGCCCAGGTTTCTGGAAGGGTCTCGGTGACGGAGGCCAAGCTGTCCAGACCTGCTGTGCAGGTGCCCTCAGGGAAGCAGCACTGTCCGGCGACAGTGTCTGTGCCCAGGCCCGTGGATGGCTCAGGTGCCTCCGAGGGCTGGTCGGGTGACATGGAGGAAGGGGCCGGGGCACATCACGGTGACGGCGAGGGTGACAGTGGTGATGATGAAGATGACGGTGATGATGGGGGTGACACTGAGGAAGGTGGAGATGACGACAACAGCGGCTCACACTTATGAAGCCCAGACTGCCAACCAGCTGCTGCTCTGAGCTCTCCACCCACACTGACTAATTTAACCCCAAGCCACCGCAGCACGGAGGCCCCCCGTCTCGGCAGACGAAGAACTGAGGCTCAGAGAGGTGAAACGAGCAGCCACCATCACCGAGAGTGAAGGCAGGGGAGCCCCGGGCTCCAGGACCCACCGGGGGGCTCTGTCCCCAGCATGCGACGAGGGCCAGCACTCAGGCCCTGGACGTCAGGAGAGGCGGGGCGGGGGCCCAGCGGAGCCCTGCCTGGCACTGGGCGGGGCTGTATGTGGGCACGTGGCTCCGCATTCCCAGTAAGATGCAGGGTCTCATGGGAAATCTCCAGATTTTTAAATATTGGCAGCGAATTTTTTTTTTCTTTTTTTTTTTTTTTTTTTTTGCGGTACGCGGGCCTCTCACTGTTGTGGCCTCTCCCGCCGCGGAGCACAGGCTCCGGACGCGCAGGCTCAGCGGCCATGGCTCACGGGCCCAGCCGCTCCGCGGCATGTGGGATCTTCCCGGACCGGGGCACGAACCCGTGTCCCCTGCATCGGCAGGCGGACTCTCAACCACTGCGCCAACTGGGAAGCCAGCCAGGCCAGTTAGGCCAAACAAAGCCTCATCCAGCTCATGGCTTCTCACGCTGTGTCTCAAGGCCATGTCCACCCATGGATGGGTCCCTCGTCACATCACGTCCGTGAACGTGGGCGACACGCAGTTAAGCCTTGGGCATCCCCACGTCCCATGTATTAGTGTAAGTGACACGGTGGCCTGGGACGTGGAAGAGCTGAGCTTTGGGGCTTTGGGATGCGGGACCCTGAGCTCACATCTGCCTCTGACGTACACGGGGTGGTCTTGAGCTCCCAGCGGGGTGCCTCTCCCCAGCCACTCATTAGAGTCATCTGGCCCAGGCTTCAGGCTGACGGGGTCTGAGGTCCCTTGGGTGAGCTGAGGCGCACTCAGGACTGTAACCCTCTGGGCTGACTTAAGGAGGGGCAGAGGGGCTGGTCCTGGATGAGTAGTCCTACTGGTTCATTGTTTGCTGGCTCGACCAGGCTGGGAGGAACTGGTAGGCAAGTAGAGGGGCGTGCTGCCTCCGGAGCGGGATTGGAGCTGGGGGCGAGCAGGGAAGGGTACAGTTGATACTGGGCTCGCATCTGGGCCAAGCAGTGCTGCCTTTCTGGTCAGCGGCCATCAGGGTCAGGCAAGATCTGGTACTTCCAGGGCTGAGAGACGCCTCCCTGAAACGCTCAGGTTTGGGCCTTCAGCCATTCCAAAGGGGAAACGCTCATTCTTGGCCTAGTTGGAAGACAGTAATAATATTGAGTGATGATGGTGGTGATGGTGGTGGTGACAGTGATGATGGTGGTGGTAGTGGCGGTGGTGGTGAAAATACAACCACACGGTGTATCATGATGAGTACACACCCAGCACTGTCCCAGTGCTTTGCATGTATTCACTCATATAAGCTGTACAACAATCCTGTAGGTGGGCTGTTGGCTCTGTTTTACAGAAGCGTAACTGAGGCACAGAGAGGTCATGGTACTTGCCCAGGGCTGCACAGCGTAGGTGGCAGCACAGCGTCAGAGCAGGCGTCTGCTCCAGAGCCCATGTCTTGGGCTCCCACCATACCCAGCACATCCCTTGGAGCCTAGGGGCTGTCCCCTGCTCTGTGGACTCCCCGCCTGGACCCGCACCCACACCAGGATGATGCGCTCTAGGACCCGCCCAGCCCAGCGCAGCCCCGTGAAGGTCGCCCCACTCAGGCAACTCCCACAAGACAGATGGGGCTCTTTTTCTCTCTTTGTCCTGATTAATTGCCTCATTCAATTCCGACTGTATTGCAGTTAAACGTTAATTCAGTGGGACTTAATAACGGGAATTCATTTGCAGGGCAGCCTGTGCTGCCTGAAAACGGTGAGCTCTTTGGTTAATTATAGGCTCCGACTCGCTGGAAAGCACCCTCACCCCCTCCTCGATGTCAGATCATTTAGCTGTCACCAGTGGCACCGTCCGAAGGCGCAGAAAGGATGGAACCGGGCCTGGGGTGGAGCAGGGCCAGGCCTAGGGGTGCTTGCAGGCTGCCCAAGGGACAGGTGTGCTGCGCCCGAGGCCCGGCCCCCTGACGATTTGATGGGATTGCAGTTTCCACCTCAAGGGCTAGTTAGGCATAAAGAGGCCTGATTGGGGGTGTCTGGCAGCTCAGCTAATTCTGCAGCATCAGAGGGGTTCCTGTCCCCCACAGCCCCCCTCCAGGCCGCACTCCCACAGGCCACGAGCCCCCAGTTCCCCCCACCCCTCCCTGCTGGCACAGAGAGCGTCCGGAAGTGCCGGTCATGTGGCCGCACGACAAAGCTCAGTCCAAGCTCGCTGCGCAGTGAAGCTTTGCACGTTCTGGCCACTCGCCTTTCCAGCCTCATCTCCCACCTCCCCTTCTCGCCTTCCTGCTCTGTCTCTGGGTTTCAGCCACCCTGCTAGAGCCAGCCAGCCATGAGGGGTGGACCTGGCCTCTCACCGTGGTTGTACGGCCAGGAGACTGGGCCCGTGGTCCCTTCTGCCATTTGTGAAGGGACACCCGCCCTGGAGGTCTTGGGCCAGGCCCTGCAGGGTGCAGTGCGAGGTTGGGGGCCAGAGGGTCCACGGGGCTGCTGTCAGCCTCAGGAAGATCCCCCCTGTCCCCAGGGTCACTCTCCGCCTGCTAAGGCACAGGCAGGCCGCCACACTCGGTGAACTCTGTCATTGGACTCGCCCCAGGGTGCGGAGGGCGTGCGCCCGATCGCAGAACGGGTCTGGTGGAGGGCCCCACGGAAACAGCACGTGTCTGTGGAGCACGTCCTCATGTCTGCCTGGGGCCCATCACCCTCCTGTGCGGCCCGGGGAGATTTATTTTCAGCAGCGTAATTCACTTGACATAAACGTGTCACAATTACAGTTGCTGGGAAGAGATTCTTTATGGATTATATTCTTTTAGGGGGAAAATTGCTGTGGTTTCTTTTTAAAGCTCTGCTCACTGAAAATGGAAAACAAGGATTTGTTTGCACGATTTTCACAATCTTCCCTTAACCAGCTGCGCTACAACGTGGAGCGGATTCTGCTGGGGCACCTGCAGGGAGGGCAGGGGGAGCAGGTGGCCCCCACCCCGCCAGGCAGCACCTGCAGCACAGGCTGTCCTGACTGCTCGTCTTCCACGGGTCCCAGCCCTCACTGCCCCCCGCCCGCCCTGCGGCCCCTTCAGGCCACCCGAGGCTGGGCCTCTCTGTCTCCCTGCCCAGGCGGTGCCCAGAGTCCCTCCCCTGAGCCCTGGTCCTTCGGCCTCGTAAGCAGCCAGGGGCCCCTCGCATCTCACCGCGGCACCCCCGCTGCCTGGAGAGCTCAGCACCTGGGAGGGAGCCTGAGGGGGCGGGGGGCTGCTCCACGTGTTTCCTGGGGTTACCGGGTAGCTCGGGCCTGCTGGGGCGTGCCGGTGCTGGCCTGCATCTGCCCGGTCACGTGCACGCCTCTGTCTCACCTCTGCCTCGCCTACCCCACAACCGGCCCCCTGCCCAGGTCCTCGATGGGGCCCCCACCCAGGGCTTGCCTAGGCCCCCAGATCCCTCCTGGCCCCCGGTGCCTGGGCCCCTGGTCCTGCTGGCTGGGGACACCCCCATCCCAGACCTGAGGCCCCGAGTCGGGGCGTGGGGCGTGGGGCGGCCAGAGCCACCTCCTCTGGCCCTCCCCCCCAGCCCAGGCCCCTCCCACACTCTCCCCTTCTCAGCCCCTAGCACCCGACCCGCCTGTGGGGCGCTGACTCACCTCTCTCTCTCTCTTCCCCCCACTGCAGTGCGACAGCGAGAGCGACGGGGATGACAAGGTAAGCCTTCCACCCCCTCACCTGCCCCTCCTGCTGACCTGGACCCCAGCAGGCAGGGCCCTGGACACCAGGCAGAAAGGTTGTGGTTCTCCTGTGGGGTGTGCGGGTGACTGTCGCCTCCCTGACCTGGCTGAGGACCAGATGCGGTAGACATCCACGCTGGGACCTGGGACGCTGCCCGGGCCCCTTGAGACTGCAGGACCGGGCCTCAGCTCCTGGCCTGTCAGCAGCTGTCTCAGTCCAGGGTTCCCTGGGATGGGGGAGCCATGGGCAGAGCGGGGGCCACACTCTGTTGCGTTTCCATGCTGGGGGCCGTAAATATCACCCCAAAACAGAGATTTCCGCTAATAGCAACAGCGCCTGGCCCCTCGCAATTCCCTCCTACCCCCCGCTTTCCAGGAACAATGAAGTTTCTACTAACTCGGGATTTATGCGGTGAGAGAGTTAGCACAGGGACAGCCGAGGGGCCTCCCAGAGGTGCCGGCATCCTTCTGCGTTCCTTTCCGCAGCTCCTGCCTTGGCCCTTGGGGTGCAGGAGACCTTGGTCCTGGCCATCTGCAGGGCCCTGTGTGTCCTGGGGGAAGGGGAGGAGCTCTTGGCTCAGCAGTTACTTGCAGAGCACCTACTGTGTGCTGAGCTCTGTGTGGGCAGGGATGCAGCTGGGGGCGCCTCTCGGGACTGGCTCTCAGGGGCAGCGCCCAGCAGCAGCAGGCACAGGCGTGAGACCCAGCGGGTGCAGGCGCCTGGCACTCACCGCCCCAAAGCCCTGTGGGGCAGGGACTGTCGCCATCTGATGTAGAAGTGGAGACCGAGGCACAGAGAGGGTAAGGAACCTGCCTGAGGTCACACAGCTGGAACCCGGGCAGGCTGGGCACGCCGTCCTTGGTGGACGAGCTAGCAGCCCACCTGAAGGGCCTTCGGTGGTGGGACGGCAGGAGGTGGCCGCGCCGCCGTGGTGGAGCCCCTTGTCCTCAGGGCGGGGCCCCCGCGGGTGGCGCTGGGCACCAAGGAGGACAAGTGTCCAGGCAGCGGGGCCAGTGTGCATGAGGGCTCTTCATGCGAGGCGGATGGAAGGGCAGCTGAATACCGACTGGCGTCCAGGCAAGTTTCTGTGAACTGGAACGTGGTCCCATCGGGGGGTCTGTGCGGTGTGAGAGCCTCAGTTGCTGCCTCTGTGGTGTGTCCTGACCTGCGTGGGCAGGAGCTGTGGACGGACAGACGGCCAGCCCCCCTCGCACAGGCTTCGCGTTCGAGCACAGAGCAGCCTATGAGCACGTGAGCAGTGTGGAGAGAGCCCAGGCCGGCTAGCAGGGTGCTCAGGGCCAGGGCGGGCCTGCAGCGGGTGCCTGGCATCCGGAAGACCAGCTTCATGAGGTAGGGCGCGGGTCTGGGCTGGGCGAGCGTTCATCCCACGGGCCGAGAGGGGGCAGGAGTCGCGCGGCGAATGGAGGAGGAACAGGTGTGGGCGGCTGAGGCTGGGGGTGCGCCGCCCAAGGCGAGGGGCCCAGAAGCTCTGCGTGGAGTCCTTGCTGCGGTCTAGACCATCCGGGGAAGGTGGCCAGAGGGCAGGGCAGCTAGGAAGTGTCTGTGGTCCCGAGTGCTGCCCCTCAGCCGTCCTGTGACGGGCCGCCGGTGGGCACTGGGACAGGTGCCGCGTTTCCGCAGGAGCTGTCGCTCCTGGTGTCTTTTTTTTATATATAAATTTATGTGTTTATTTTGGCTGCGTTGGGTCTTCGTTGCGGCGCGCGGGCTTCACATTGCAGTGGCTCCTCCTGTTGCGGAGCACGGGCTCTAGATGCACGGGCTTCAGTAGTTGTGGTTCGTGGACTCTAGAGCGCAGGCCTCGGTAGTTGTGGCTCGCAGGCCTAGTTGCTCCACGGCATGTGGGAATCTTCCCAGGCCAGGGCTCGAATCTGTGTCCCCTGCCTTGGCAGGCGGATTCTTAACCACTGCGCCACCAGGGAAGCCCCACTCCTGATGTCGTTAATGTATTAGATCGCAGCACCTGGGAAAGTGCTGCGCTGGGCCATCACCTTCAGCACCTCCTTTAATTGCAGATCTGCAGGAAACGCTCTCTGAGGCCACGGGCTGCTTTGAGGGGGTGTGGGGAGGGGCTTCTGAGACCCTGAGGCAGCTGACTGCTCTGTCCAGGGGCCCCTTGGTCAGCGCTGGGTCTGGCATGTTTCACCCTCCACCCCTCCTGCCTGAGCGAGGACCCTGGAGTGGAGACCAGGCGCTGGAAGGGGCCGAGCCAGGGCACAGCCCCACATGGCAGCTCCGACCAGGCACGCCGAGAACTTCTGCCCAGGGCCGTCAACCCCGGGCACCGAGGCCCGCAGGCTGTGACCGAGGGCTAGCCGGAGGCCGTGGCTTTGGCCTCCTCTGCATTCACGCCCACCCGTGCACTGGCCGTGGCCCCGAGCTCAGCCTGGCCGAGGGCTGACGGGCACAGCAGGCGCAGTCACCGGGGGTGGCCTGGGAGCTCGCTCTGGTCGGGTCTGGGGTGGGGTCTGGAACCAGCAGTTCCTCCTGGCGATTCCCCGTGCAGCGTGAGGGAAGCGCCCCACTCGGAGGGTCTTTGGGAAGGCCAGGGTCCGAGTTGCGGAGGCCTCTGCTGGGAGAGACTGGGTTCTGCGCCGGGGCTGACCCCGTGGCACTCTTACCGGGCCTCGGCGTCCGGGGCTCCCCAGGAGGAGGGGCAGAGCCCAGTCTTCCCCGTGGTGACTGGCGCCCGGCGTGGCCATGGCGGTGGGCCCCCAGTGGGCTGCACAGGCGATATGGGCATGTGACCGCCCCTGGCTCCGTCGCGGGCAGGCCTTAGTGGGGCCCAGGCAGGGGGAGGGAGAGAGAAGCCTCCCACTGTCGCCACCTGCTCCGCGAGTGATGGGGTGCCTCTGCTGGGCTACGGTGAGCTCTGAGTGAGCTAGCACAGGGCGACTGGGCCTGCCACTTGTGGGGCGATGGGCCCCCTGAAGTGGGCGGAGCCGGGCCATGCTGCAGAGAGCCTCTCAGCTGATGAGCCAGGGAAAGGTACAGGATTCCTCCCCGGTCACCCGAGTCTGCCTTCTCCATGAGCACATGGGGCTTCTGGGACACTAGGGTGTGTTCCAGACAGCTGGAGATGCAGGCCAGAGGCCAGGCCGAGATTCCATGCAGCTGACCATGGTGCCGCTCGGAGAAGGGGGCCTGGACGGAGCCCAAGAGCTGCCTGGTGGTGGGGAGGTCTTGGGGCTTCCCAGAGCTGCCCCCTGGGATAGGGGCCCCCGCTAGGGCCCCAGGGCGGTTCACCAACCAGCATGGACAAATCTTGGTATTTCTGCCGCCGGGACGGGGATGTGTGTGATCAGCACTGGCTGGGCTGTTGTGACTCGCCAGGCCCTGCGTGGCTGCCTGGGCTGTAGGTCTGGAGGCTGCAGCTGCCCTCACCCTGCCCTCACCAGCTCTCCTCTGGGCGTGGCACAGTTTCCTTGCTCGCCAGCTCACATCTCTGCCCTTACAGAAGGATGCAGAGACCTCTGTTGCCTACGCGATAAACTCCCTACCTCTGTCCTGGCTTTCAAGGTGCACACGCCAACTGTCTACCACATGGCCCCATGTCAGGGAGGAAGCTGTAATGGAACTGGACTAGAGAAGGAGTTTGCATTTCTCACCTAAAGGCCCGGATGTGGACCCTCCCGGCTGGCATGGCCTTTCTGTGGTCATCAGGCTTCTCTGTCTTTCTGCTTGGCCACTCTTGGCATGTGGCTTCCTTCCTCATAGCCACCTCTTAATCCACAGAAGCAGCTGTAGCACCAGCCATCTGATCTGCATTCCCCTTTCCCACATCATTGATCTTACAACCTGACTGATCACCTCCTGCGTGGTGAGGCAGGGATGATGTTGATGTAAAATGTCTAGTGGGGCCGAAGCAGAAGGAGGGAGGGAGGGAGGGAGAGAGTGGCTGAGCTCAGAGAGGCCACATTGTAAAAAGTCATGGCAAGAAATTCAGCTTTTGATCCAAGTGTGGTGGGGAGCCACCTTCCTGTGACACACAGCCTCCCCCTGGCAGTGCTCCCCAGGGACACGAATTACGCACCAAGGGTATCACCTGCGGGCCAGACCTCTCTGTTTCCTCCATGGCAGTGACACCCGGTTACTCGAGGCTGTTTGGGTCTGAGTTGGGGTGGTGGGTTTGGAGAGACCTTTGGAGTTCCTTCTGTCCTTTACCCGAGCTGGGTTTCTGGGCAATGAGTAACTTCCTCTGGGCCCGTCCAAAAGCAGGCGCAGGTCAGAGGGCCAGGGTGGACACTTGCCTGGGACCTCGGCCAAAGTTACCATCCCCCGCCTTCCCCACCCCCTAGGGCGGGGAGAGCAGAGAGAGGCGTCCGCCCTCTGCCGCACTCGGGGGCAGAGCCCTGCCTTTCCCAGGCCGCGAGAGCACAGGTGGCAAGGAAAACACCGTCCGCTGACAGCAGTGCCCTGGCCTCCCCTGGAGCCTGGCCGCGAACAGGCTGAACGAAGCTGGGACAAGCTTGACTTGTCACACTTCCTGGTGCACAGCAGACTGGAAGCAGTGGTCAGAAGCCCCCCGGGCTGCGGAGACGCAGCTGGGTGTGCAGGTGGGGCGGGAGAGTGAGGGCGGAGCCCCGTGCGCGGGGTCTGTGGGCGCTGACTCCACACCCGTGCTGGGCGCTGGGGATGGCGTGCCAGGCAGGCAGCCCCAAGGAGGCCTCCTCCTGGGCAGGGCGGCGGGAAGATCAGGGCTCCGTGTCTCCTGGCCGGTTTGCGCCCCCGCGCCCGCCAGCATCTGAGGTCAGGGTCTGAGAGCAGCTGTACCTCCAGGGCCTACAGCTGCCCCTCCTGCCCTGCTTGCCTCCCCAGCCCCGGGCTCCTGCCGGCCCACCCGCCCCTTGCCCACCGGCCTCGGGCTCTGCCTCTTGGCTCGAGGTGTGGACATGCTGAGGACAGTGTGCCTCCCAGACATGGACAGTCGGAAACCCGCGAGGCCTCTCCAACCAGCCCAGCCCCGGAGGCTGACGCGCAGACTTAGGGACAGACAGACAGATGGAAAACCTCTCCGCCGCCTCCCCTTCTGCGGGACCAGGCCCTGCCCCGGGGGCAGCCCACGCCCGGGATGCAGGCCCCCCGCCCCCTGAGATGCTCCCCTCGCCACAGAACCCCTACATGCTTCCCCACGCCTCACCCCGGCCCTGCTCTGGGCGCTCAGTGCTGGCGGGGAAGGCGGCCTGAGCTGCCAGGAGGCTCCGGAGCCGGGCGGCCAGATGGCTGCGGTTGGTGTCTAACTGTTGTTTTATTGGAAAAATACGGGGTGAAAAATTGTGTGGGGCTCGTCAGGCAGCCTGCTGGTCTGGGCCGGCTGCCGTCTGCCTGAGCGGCCCGGCCAGCACCCAGCCCTCTCTTGAGGGGTGTCTGTCTGGCCTGCCCGCCAGGCTTGCCCCTCCAGCCCTCCAGGACGTGCTCCCCGCACTGGGCTGCGGGAACGGGCAGGGCCGGGGATGGGGCCGTCAGGTGGCTGGCCGGAGGGCCGGGTGTCCTCCGAGGGCAGCCCTGCAGCCCTGAGCCTCGCTCTTCTCTAGTTCAGCGTTGCGAACGGGGGTTGTGGGGGTGCCTGTGGCCCGGGGGGGAGGCTGGGGCTTGGGGGGTCGGCGCTTGCTGCTGAGATGGCCGGGCGGGCGTCCGCCCCCCAGGCCCCGGGTCCGCCTCGCTGCTCGGGGCCCTCAGTCTGCAGTGAGCACGGACGCTGGTCCAGGCGCTGACGCCTGATGCCTGACGGGGGCCTCCTCTGAGTCCCCGCCTTCTCACCTCTGACACGAGGCTCGCTGGACCCACCCCTTAGGTCCCTGTGGCAGCCAGGAAAGGGCACGACAGCCCGACAGCAGCTCCGCGCAGCGTCCGGCGTGCGTCCCTGCCGCCCGTCTCGGGGCAGCTCCCCTCTGCATCCCGGGCCCCGCTGGTACTTGCCTCCCACGCCACCGCCGCCGCCCCCAGTTCCCGCAGGACGCCCCTGCTTGCCCTCGGAGCGTCCCTGCTCACAGAGGTTTCCTCCGTGTGCCGGCCCGGCCCCGCTCCCGAGAACACCTTCCCGTAGTCTGTAGGAGGTGCACCCGTCTTCCTCTCTCCCAGCCGCGGGCCCCCCTCCAAGGCCGGGTGCTGGGGGGACAGAGGTGCAGGGAGCTGGTGCTCCCCGGTGCAGGGGGTCCTACACCGGTGACCTCACCAGGGTGTCCTCACAGGGGCTCCGGGCTGTGCACCGTGACCTAGGGCTGCTCCAACCAGAGCGTGTCTTCCCACGGGGCTGCCCGAGGAAGAGGAAGGGCCTTTGGCGGTTTGCTCACTGAGGGTCCCAGGCAGGCACGGGGGCGGCACATAGGTCCCAGCAAGGACCACGATCCGATGACTGAAATGTAGCCCGCGCCTCCTGGGCCCTGCACGCGTCAGCTCATTCCGCCCCAGATAACCCTCTGACGCGGCATCTGTCCTGCAGCCCCACCTCAGCGAGGAACCCGAGGTACAGAGTGAGGATCTGCCAGGACCGGAGGCCTCGGGGGAGTCAGGCACCGTCAGGCTACTGCCAAGAGTCCCAGAAGGCGAGGGCAGAGGCCTGGGCTGTGGATGCAGGGGTGGGAGAGGCGCTCGTGTCCTACAGCTGCTGTAACAAATTACCATAGACTGGGTGGCCTAAAACAGCTCAGGTTTATAGTTCAGGAGGTCAGAAGCCCAAAATGGGTCTCCCTAAGCCAAAACCAAGGCATCAGCAGGGCTGCTTCCTTCCAGAGGCTCCAGGGAGAACGTGGTTCCTTGCCTGGCCGGCTTCTGGAGGCTGCCGTGTTCCTGGGCTCGTAGCCTCCTCCCCTCGTCACTCTGACCTCTGCTTCTGAGGTCACGTCTTCTTCTCTGACTCTCCTGCCTCCCTCTTATGAGGCCCCTTGTGATCACGTTGGGTCCATCCAGGCCCACTAGGGCCTGTGGGCTGGGACGCTAGAACCCGCTGATGCCTTCGGGAACCCACTGCTCCCCTGGGACGGCCCTGGGCACGTAGGGGGCCGCAGGACGCCACGGGATAGAGGTAGGGGAGGGTCTCAGTCTGGGAGGTGCTGGGTCTGAGGAGCCTGAGGGGTGTCCCAGCATAGATGAGACAGGTGTGATGGCCGCCAGGGACAGAGAATGGGGGGTGGGCACCGACCCCAGGGGCCCCGTCCACGAGCGCCGTGTAGCGTGAGGCCCGGCACAGCAGCGAAGGTGGGAGTGCCCGCTGTGCTCAGCAGACAGCTGGGTGCGGAGAGTTTAACTTCTTGCTGGGGTCACACAGACCTGAGTGCCGGGCGGGACTTGCACCTGCACCTTCCAGCTGAATGGGAACGCTGAGGCCGAGGAGGAGCCGGGAGGCTGGAGGAGAAGGCAGGAAGACCTCCACGGTGGGGGCCAGCTGCCCCTGCTGCCTCCCCTGCCCTGGCCTTTCCAGAACTAGCTGAGCAGGACCCCGGGCAGCTCCCGCATCCACCTCCAGGTCTCCCCGGGCTCCCGCAGGGATGCACCGGGCTGCGTGGGCGCTTACAGGGAGGTTGTCCTCTGGCCCTGGGGTGTCCATACCCCTCTGTGCCTGGAGGGGTCGTAGCACCTTCAGATGACACCTACCCTGCTAGCCTCGGAGGGGGCCTCACTGGGCGGGGGCACCAGGGGCCTGGTGCAGGCTTGCGAGGTGGGTGGTCCTTACCTGGGGGAACCACGGATTGGTCAGGGCACAGGCAGAGGCCAAGCACGTAGAACAAGCAGATGCTTTCAGAAATGGTCAGAGCTTGAGGACCAGTCGGGTGGCTGGGGCAGGGGTTAGAGGGCGGCCGAGACCCCCCATCCCGTCCCTGCACGCCCCGGCCCTGCCACGGCGCAGAGCTGGATCAGCGCCACAACGGCGCTGTGCCCCCGGGTCCCCAGCAGGACCGGAGGCGCCGCCCTGAGAGGAAGGGCTTTGCCGTTGCTCTGGCTGAAGAGAGCCAGGCCTCCGTGGCCTTCGTGCAGACGCAGACGCGGCTGGGGACAGGCAGCCGCCGCACGTCCCTGCCCTGCGTCGCGCACGCGCGTGCTCCCACGCGCGCACACGCACGCCTTCACACCCGCACACGTGCGCGTGTTCGCCCACGGAGTGTCGCACACACGTGCACTCAGCGGGCACTCGCGTGTGCACATACACGGGTGCGCTCAGTGCCCACACGCCCCTCCTGATACCTGGAGCTCATGGCTTCTGCATTAGACACCGGCTGAGAACCCACTCCCCTCAGGGGTGGGCTGGTCAGGGTGCCCACCGCACACTCAGTGGACCCCAGTACCACACACTGGGCAGCTTAAACCACAGGAAGTTGTTCTCCTACGTCCCGGAGACCGGGAGCCTGGCATCAAGGTGTGGGCAGGGCCGCGCTCCCCTGGAGGAGGCCTCCTGCCCCTGGTGGCCTCAGGGTTCCCTAGCTCGTGGAATCGCTCCCATCTCCGCCTCCGTGGTCACGTGGCCTCCCTCCCGCACCCCCGTGTCTGTGTCTCCTCTGTGCAGAAGGATGCAGTCATAGGACTTGGGCCCCCAGTCCAGGGTGCACTCGCCCCAAGATCCTGAATCACAGCTGCAAAGACCCTAATTCCAAACACGGTCACATCCTGAGGTTCTGGGTGTGCATGTCTTTGGGGGCCACACTCAGCCGCCGCAGCAGGCTGCCCTGGCCTGCTCGCAGCGGCCTCACGGGCAGCACAAACCGCAGAGGGTTGTCGTGGCCGCAGCGCTGAGGGCTGCAGAGGGCCCAGGGCCTCCTGCGCCCTAGAAGCCCCGCTCAGCCTCACGCAGCATCCACGCGGCCGTTCTCCCCAGCCCATCAGATCCTCCCTCCTGCAAGGCTTTCCAGAGGGTCTTCTCAATTGCACGCACCCTCACATCTTCGGCACAGTCTGCAGTTACCCCTCTGCCCTTCTGCACTGAACTTGCATTTTCTGGTCAGTAAGGAGGGCGAGCCAGCGTTGAGCGGGGTCTGAGTTCACCCTTGGTCGGCCCATTAGTGAGCATTTGTAGATTTTTCTGGCCTTTGCTTCTTTCCCAACACTGGACACCAATGATGGACATGCCCAGCTAGCGAGGACCCTCTGGACCCCGCCCCGCCTCCCACGCCCTCCCCTCCGCTGAGCCCGCCAGCCTGGCCCAGAGCGTCTGCGCTCCGGTCCACAGCCACGGGGTCGCTCTGTGTGAGGCCACAGTCGCAGCTCGGCAAGGATGAACCGAGGCTGGGGAGCCCAGCCCAGGAAGCCTGGCCCCCATCCCCCCAGTGACACCCCCCCCCCCAGCCACACTGGCCTTCTCACACGCATGGGACCCTGTCTCGGCAGGTGTCCTTGTCACACGGCCCACAGGCCTTCGTCTGCAGCCCCTGCATCAACTTGCCCCCCAGAGAGGCAGCCACGAGGGAGCGGGCCAGCTGTTAGCGCCTTAGCCCAGCCCAGCGGAGCCCAGCGACTGACGTGGCTGATTGGCCGCGGGGTGGGCACTCCCAGTGTCCCCCGGCTGTGGGTGGAGCCCCTCCATGGCCCCTGTGACGACACCTCCCCCTTGCTCTGTGGAACGATGACAGATGTGGTTCTAAGATTGGTTGTTGGCCCTGCCCACCACGCGCGGGCCCTGAGTGGGTTACCTCTGTTTGGCCTGGAAGTCGCACAGGGATGTCCCTCCTGGTAATCTAGTCCCGCCCCGTTTCCTTCTAGATTTCTAACCTCATTAAATCTTTCACATCACAGCCACTTTCCTTTCTACACAGAATTAAAGCCAGTCCTGCCCAAGGTCTGACTTTACTCCCAAACCAGAGGGCGGTGCCGTGGCTCTGAGGTAGCCTGGCAAGGACTGCGGCCTTTTCAAGGACCATGAGCGCCCAAGGTGGTCTTAAGAATGATGTTTGAAGTGAAGCCGCGTCATTACGGGAAGACAGGTTCCTCCAAGGTCAGGCTGTGGTGGGAGAGGAGCCGGGGGGCACACTGAGACCTTGACCATGACCTGATGGTCAGACCCAGGGGCTTGGTCTGGACCGGGAGACGAGGCCGGGCTGCGGCTGGAGGAGCTCCTAGCTGCTCCCGCTGGTCCCCGGCGCTGGCCCAGCCCTCGGGTGCCACCCGCTCTCCCCACCGCCACTGGCTCCAGGAAACTTTTACTGCCAGGGGTGGGGTCTCCAGGTAGCTGGGAGAGACTGGGTGCAGCCCGGCTGCTCATCTGGAGGAGACATGATGATGCAGTGTACCTTTGGGGCCCCGAGGATTCAGCGGCTCAACTGGGGGAGGTTGCCTGAGCTGGCGCACCAGGGTCACCGCCCCCAGAGCTCCAAGCTCCGTAACCACTGCCAGCTGACATCTCCAGCGGGAGAGCCCCTGTCCCCACCTCTGGAGGGGCCCCACCACCTACCCCCTGTCATCCCCATGCCTGCTTGTCACTGCAGCTCCTAGCCCAGCTCCCTGCGCCCCACCCAGCCCTGTGGCGGATCCTACAGAGGGGTCTTTTTAAAGACCTCATCGTCCGTCTCCTCCTCAGATCCCACACACATCTCTTCCTGTTGCTCAACACAAATGCCCAAGCCCTCTCATGGCCCTCAAGGCCCTGTGCCCCACCCCACCTCCCTGGCTGGCCCTGCCAGGTTGTTCCTGCCTCAAGGCCTTTGCACTGGCTGGGGCCGCCCCAGAAGACTCTTCCCTGAGCTCCCCTCAGGGTAGCCTGGTCCTTCTCATGTTTCAGGTCTCAGCTCAGACGGGCCTCATGGGAAGGCTCCCCCAGCTGCCATCAGATCAGTGCCCGTCACTGCTTTTCACATTGCCCTTTACTGTCTGTCTACCCCATCTGCACTCGTATCACCTGTCTCCCTGTGTGTGGCCCTTCTCTCCCACTAGGCTGTGAGCTTGACTCAGGCCTGCCGGTGGGGCGGCTTGTTCTGCATTCCGTCCCCTAGTCGGGGTCCTGGCTGTGAGTGTAGCTGAGTGTGGCTGCGGTGACAGGTTGTCACCAACTCGGCAGCCGAGTACTACACTATTATCTCTCAGTCTGGAGGCCAGAAGTCCCACAGGAGTGTCCCCGCGGGAGTCAAGCTGTGGGCTGGGCCGGCCCCTCTGCGGCTCCAGGGAGAATCCCTTCCCGGCCTTTCTGAGCTTGTAGAGGCGCCCACATGCCTGGGTTCCCGGCCCCTTCCTCCATCTTCACAGCCAGAGGGCAGCGTCTTCCCGCCTCTCCTCCCACTAGTAAGGACCCTGAGATTAAGCTGTGCCCATGGCATCGTCTCCCCATCTCCGGGTCAACTGACCAACCTTAATTCCACTTTGCTGTGTAAGGTTCACAGACTTCTGGGCTTAGGGCCCTTGTGCTGCTGACCCCAGAGGGGTAGATCAGGACACCCCACTGCGTGAACACCTTTCCCCTTCGCTGCCAGAGGCCTTGGAGCTGGGCCAAGTGCAAGAGCTCACACCCTGCTGGGGCACGGTGCAGTGGGCACGGGGGCACATGGGCCAGCAGACACCCACCCCTGAGGTACAGCCACCCCCCAGCCTGGGAGTCAGGGTTCTCCCGCCAGAATCCCACATCCCAGGACCGGTCTCTACTGCTCTCCTAGAGGAAGAGCACGTCTTGGCTAAACCCACGGACCCCAGGGTCAGACTGCCGGGTTTCCAATCCCAGCCCTGCCACATACCAGCTCCGTGGCCTCCAGCATGTCACCTCACTTCTCTGTCTCAGTTTCCTCATCAACAAAACGGAGATGACAATAGTATGTCCTCAAAGGATAGGCGTGAGGGCCCAGTGATTTCTTGGTTAGAAGCCATTCAGCACGGTGCCACATATGTGCTGTTTTTATGGCAGGAAACAGGGTTTCGTGGTATGATGTTTATGGGGGCGGGGTAAGGGGAATATATGTAATTGGTAAATAATTCAAACAGAACAAAAGGACTTAAAAGCCCCACCTAGAGGCTGGCACCGTTGGCCATTTCTTTTTTACGGTTGGAGATTAACTGTGGGCTGTGTAAGTGCATGTGTCTGCCTGTGTTTTGCCGCCTTTTGAAAAGGGAGCGCTGGCCCAGTGCCCGAGGCTCTGGAGCTGTGTCCCAGGGTCCCGTTTGAATGGCTGCGCGCTTCCCCGCTGAATGGACCCGCCTCTGATCACCCAGCTTAGGGCAGGCGTATGCAGGCCCTGAACCTGGGCTCTAAGCTGTGGGTCCCTGGAGGCCTCGCCAGAGCTGACCTCCTGGTGCCCCTAGCCCCACAGCAGCTTAGAGGTGGGCTCTCAAACTCCTTCCAGGAGCCCCTCGGCCCCCTTACCCTCCGTGGATCGTTTTGCAGCAAGTGTCATGATTGGGAGTTGTGCTGCTGGCGTCCTGGTGTTGCACCTGCGCGCTCTGGAATGTTAGGTGCCACCCCGTGGGCCTGGATCCATGTGGGGCATATACTCGGCCTTCTCAAGGGGCGGTTGTTCCCCCTGGATCTGAACTCGGTTTGAGCCCACGGAGCGGCCAGGTGGCTCCGGAGTAGTGGTCAGGGTTGGCGTGTACTCGCAATTACAGTAACTAGTTGGACCCCTTCTCCCACTTTGCATCCCCATTTCGCAGATGGTGAAACTGAGGGCGGAGCTTACATCGGACAGATGTGGGGGCTCTGTTGTCCTTCCTTCAAGTCCCAGCTCCTCGACCTCGCCGCTCCGGGACTCAGTTTCCCCCCCTGTAAACTGGGCGTAGGAGCCATCCATATTCGTTGCTGTGAGCGTCGGAGGAGCCGGCCCATACAGCGTTCGGTACAGCTGGCACCGCGCGCTCTGACCTGGTGACGGGGATGGGACGGCGAACGCTCGAACCCAAGTCCGCGGCCCCGTGCGGGCAGATCTGCGTCTCGGGGCTGGATTAATCGGGCCTGCCCGCGCCCCGCCCCCGCCCCCGCCCCGCCCCGCCCCGCCGCGCTCCCTGGCCGCCGCCTGCGCGCCAGCCAGCAGTGAGCCTGCCGCCTCCGTCCCCGCCGCTTGTGGGCCCTGCGCCGCGCCCGACGGCGTCCGGGAGCCCAGTGCGCACCGAGAGCCGCCCGGAGCGCGCCGAGTCGGCGCGGCGGACATGCGTGCCCCGCGCGCCCCCGGCCTGGGTTCCGGCTAGGCAGCGCGCCACGGGAGAGGGGCCACCTCGACGGGCCGAGGCTGGCGGTGGCCCGCGTCCATGCCGCCCAGCTTCGACTCCGGCTCCGGTACGAGGACTAGCGGCGGTCGCCTGCAGAGCGCGCCGGACCCGGGGCGCCCGCGCGGTGAGTGAGCGCTGGTGGCTGCGGGGAGGAACTCGGGACTTTGGGGGCCGGGGTTGAGAGAGCAGCCGCCCCTTCTATAGGAACGGGGAGCGGGAGAGGCCCCCGGCGCTCTGCTCACTCCGTCTCTCACGGGAGCCGGGCGCGCGGAGACCCCACGTACCTCCGCCTGCGCCCCTGGGGCGCACGTGGCGGCAGACCCGCAGAGAGTCCTGGGCCTCGGCCAGGGCGCTGGGGGGCCCGCGGCGGAGGCGGGGCAGGGCGCTGGGGGACGCGCGCCTTTGTCTGCGCCCTGGCGCGGGCTCGGCCGCCCGGGTTCCCGGCCGCCGCCGCGCTCACCTGCCCGGAGTTGGAGCTCTTTGTCTGGGGCGGGGCGCGGCCGGCGGAGTCTGTGCCGCGTGTCTGGGCCGAGGCTGCCCCGTAGGTTGGGTCCTCGCAAACAAAGCGCGCCTTGACCCCCGCCCGCGGCCGGGATTGCGTATCTCCGGGGAAAGAGTGCTGACCCTGACATTCTCCGTACGGAGCGGGCCCCTTCCACGGGGACCCTGAACTTGCAGCCCGGGGACCTCCAACCTGCACTTTGGCCTGAAGTGACCCTTTCCTTTCACACCCACACCGGCTCAGTGCCAGGATTGGAGGGTGCCGGCGCTGCCTGGGTCAAGTCCCAGTGGATAATCCTCGGGAAGTTATTAGCACAGATCTGGTGGTGGCGCTAGGGCTGCCCACCCGCCTTGGGTCAGCTGGCCGGCTCCGGACCCCTTGTCCTGGAAGGGAAAGAACCGAGGGACCTCGACCTGGGCCAAGTCCCAGCAGGGGTGGCTTTGTGCCTGTGCTGGGAAGGGCTGGAGCCTGAGCCACGGCCTCAGAGGTCCTGGGAGCTAAGGGTGCCTGTGGGTGTTTGTTGAGAGCCTTCTCCAGTGGGCCTGGCTGTGCCTGGCCCGGTATCCCGGCCCTTGCCGTGCGGTGGAAGCCTGCCAGGTCCCTGCCCACGACCCCTGTGGGGACTTGGATCCCTCAGCTTCCCTGAGCAAACTTTAACTTGGGCAGTGTGGCTGTGAGGACCGGACGGACAGGGGACAGTGGCCTTGCCACCTGCCTCCCTCCTTTGCCCGGGTGGCATCCCAGGGCTCGGCAGGGCCAGGGAAGACGCTCCCCGTCGCCGCTCCTCGCCCCCCTCCACTCCCTCCTGTGCTCCCCTTTCACTTTCCCAGTGTCTGGGGCGCCACCTCCTGGCTCTGGGGCCTTGAAGTGAACCAGAACTGGCCTAGCTGGGCCTCCCGGGCAGGGCAGCGGCGGCGCCTGCAGCCTTAACTGGACTTGCCGCTCTTCCCTCCACCCCCAATTTCGGACCGAGGGCAGTCCTGCCCCGCAGGAGCAAACGCACTTTCTCACAGTGACGCCTCTATCACGTTCCTCTGCGACCCCAGCCTTGGTGGGTCGGGGTGCCCTGCTGTATCAGGTGAGGGCTGGCACACACGCCGACCTGCCGTGGAGTAGCCCCTCCCCCTCCCAGTGGCCCAGCGACCACAGCCCTGGGAGCTAATGACAGCTTGCAGGCTGAGCTCATTCACTGCACCTGCTGATAGCGCCCGATAAGGCACTGGGGTGGGCTGCTTGCACGGGCAGCACCACCCCCAGGCCCGGAGGGGCTGTCGGTGCCTCAGGTGATGGAGACCTTAAGGGGGCGGCCTCCGGAGAGCAGAGTGGCTGCCCCTGCTCTGGCCCATCTCATTTGGGCGGCGCCAGCCCTGCCCACTCATGCCCTTCTCCCGCTGCTGCAGGGCAGCAGGTGAAGAGGATTTAAACGTGCGCCAGTGGGGGCGGGGCACCCTCAGACTGACGGGGTCTGGGAAGGCCTGTGGGGACTTGGCCGAAGCCACTGGGTCAAGGGCCCAGACAGGCCGGCCGGCCACACCCTTTTCGGGGCTGGGGGAGAAGCTCACACTGTAGTTTGGGGCGGTGGGAAGGCACTGGAGTGTTTTCAGTCCAGGGTGACTTGTTCTGGTTTGGTTTTTAAAGATACTCTCGGCTGCTGTGTGGAGAATTAATTTGTGAGAGTGTTAACGAGACCAGCTAGTAATTAAGCAGCTGTCACTCGGGCTGTGTGGCCTCAAGTGGGAGTGTCAACAGGACCCCCTCCTGGGGTCATGGCGAGGGTCCAGTCCTGTTAGGCCTGGGGTTCTTTGGGTGGGAGGAACGGTGACTCATGGGCCTCTGCGGGAGGATACAGGGCTCTGGGGGCCCCTGGCCGTAGCTCCCAGCTGAGCTGGGGCCATGCCTGGGGCAGAGTGAGCCGGCGTGAGGTGTCCCCATCCTGGCCCTGAGCGGTAGGAGGGCCGGCGCTGCTGACTCTGCCGTCCTGACCCCGCGGACCCCCAGCTCAGGTGGACCCCTCACCCACCCATCCCCGCCCACCCCCCGGGGGTCTCCTCGGGCAAGGCCACGATCCAGGCTGCTCACCACGCAGGATGCCTCGGGAACACCCTTAGGAAGAGGTAAAGCCACAGCCTCCCTGCAGAGGGCACGCCGGGCCTCAGCTCCCCGCTCCCCTGGGCGGGGGATCCTCCGCTGGGGACTCCCCTCTGGTGCGGGTCCGAGTCCAGCCCGAGGAGCGTGGGCCTGTGTTTTCGGGCTGCGTTTGCCACCTGTTTTCTTCCCAGTGCAGGGTTTCGGGGCGTGGTTAGGCAGGAGGCCCCAGCCCAGCACGAGTGTAAGGGGCGCAGGGGTCTGTTCACGGTTCGCTCTGCACGTTGCCGTCAGCAGGCCTGGAGTGACACGGGCCCGGGGAGCCTCAGTCCGAGCAGCTCCTGCCCTTTCCTACAGACCCGGGCCCTGCCTGTGCTGGGCCTCCTGTGTGCGTCACTGTCTGGGACTCCTGTTTCTGTTCTGTTCACCTGTCAGTCTGTTCTCACCTCAGTCCCCGTCTCATGATTGACTTTCTTGCACCACAATTTACGTGCAAACAAAACGCGCCTGTTCTGAGTGTACAGTTTGGTGTTTCGACAAATACATCCCACTACATACCCCCCACCAGAGTCCGACAGAGGATGTTTTCATCACCCCCAGAGAGCTCTTTCACGCTTTTTTCTTTACGTTTTTTATTTATCATGGTGAGGTACACGTAACAAAATTACCATCTTAACCATTTTAAGTGTACAGCTCGGGGCATTAAATACATTCATATCGCTGTGCAACCCTCCAGCTCCAGAATTGCTTCATCTTGCCAGACTGAAACTCTGTCCCGGTCAAACACTAATGCCCCGCCCCTCCCCCGGCACCCGCCAGCCTGCTCCCTGTCTCCGTGGACTTGCCTGCTCTGGGGGCCTCATATCGTGGAAGCACACGGGATCTGTCCTTTTCCGACTGGCTTGCTTCACTAAGCATCACGTCCTCAAGGTCATCCACGTTGCTGCCAAGTCAAAGTTTCCTCCCTTTTCAAGGCTGAATAATATTTCATTGTGTGTATTCGCCACATTTTGTTTATCCAGCCATCTGTTTATGGACACTTGGGTTGCTTCCACGTTTGTTGTTTTTTGGGGTTTTTAAAGTATTTATTTATTTGGCCCGCACCGGGTCTTAGTGGCGGCGCTCGGGATCTTCGTTGCCACATGTGGGGTCTTTTTAGTTGCAGCAGGCGGGCTCTTAGTTGCTGTCATATGGAATCTAGTTCCCTGACCAGGGGTCGAACCCAGGCCCTCTGCGTTGGGAGCGCAGAGTCTTAGCCACTAGACCACCAGGGAAGTCCGTGCTTCCACGTTTTGGCTATTGTGAATAATGCTGCTGTGATCGTGGGTGGACAGATACATGTTGGAGCTTCTGCCTTCAGTGCTCTGGACATATGCTCACGAGTGGGATTGCCGCATCACACGGTAGTTCTGTGATTGATTTTTTGAGGAACCTCCATACCGTTTTCCACAGCGGCTGCACCGTTTAACATTCCCACCAGCAACGCACAAGGGTTCCAGTTTCCCCACGTTTTTCTCGCCAGCCCCCGCTGTTTTCTGTCTTTCTTGATAGTGGACGTCCTGGGGGGAGGCCTCATGCCCTTTGGTACTCAGTCACCCCACGCCAACAGCAACCACTGTCTGCTTTCTCCCCGAGGACGTCCACGATGGGGGCATCGGGAGACCCTGGAAGCAGAGTAGTGGTGCCCGGGGCGGCGGGAGGTGCGAGGATTGGGGGGACTGATAGCTGAAGGGCATGTGGTTTCTTTTTGGGGCTGAAAATGTTCTAAAACAGGTTGAGGTGATGGTTGCTCACAGCTGTGTGCCTCCAGTGGGCGTGTTACATGGTATGTGAATCATATCTCAGCGAAACTGTTTGAAAGCAACACCAGCTAGGAAGAAAGGTCTGCTCAGAACAGCCTACGGGCTTGCGGCCGCGAGCCAGCGGGTGGGCCACACCCTCATCCTCCCTGTCCTTCCCAAGGCCCTGCACACGCAGGGGCGTCTCCCCAGCGGCCCAGGGGCCCGTCAGAAACTGCCACGTTCCCTCCTGAAGTGGGTTGGCCCCACTCCACGTGGATACTCAGTGCATCAGTGGTGGCCGGGGTCCCCAGACCTGGGACGCAGCATGTCTGGGGCGTGGCAGGTGATGTCCAGCAGCCTGGGGCTGGGGGGCGGGGGCATCCCATCTCTGCTGCCCCCACCCTGCCACCTCCAGTGCCAGGCCCAGCGGAGCCCTCGGGTTCCTGGTGCCCCACCCAGCAGGGCCCTGCTGAGCCCCCGCATCCCTGCTGAGTGGGGCGTCCTGGGTTCTCTGATCACAGGACAATGACCTGTGTCCGAGTACTTGCAGCTGGGCCTGGGTGTGGTCACCCTCCTCCATGGGGGCTGTGGGCACAGAAGGATGTGTTCTGCCAGGCTGGGCGGCCCTTGTGTGCGCAGAACCTGCCCAGACCTGTTTCCTGGGTGCCGGGGGCAGGGGGTGAGGGCCAGGTTCACCCCAGCGCTGTAGGTCTCTCTGGCCTCTGACCCTCCTCTCTTTCTTCCAGGCGTCTGTGGGCTCCGAGAAGCTCTTTGCCCCGGCAGCCGATAAAGGTACGTGTGTCCCTGGGCTCCTGGCCTCTAGGAAGGGACAGGACACATTCCTGAAGTCCGTGGCGGCCCCCAAGTTAGGCTGTCTTGGGTTTCAGGTGCAGAGCCTCAGGCAGGAGTTGGGTGCTGTCATTTACTGAGGGATGCAGCCCGCCCCCCCCCCCGCCAACCCCCGGGGAAAACCCCAAGGAAACAAGGGAAGCTGAGAACGGGGCCAGTGTCTCGGCCAGAGCTGGGCAGTGCTGGAGCGGCGGTTCCCAAAGCGGGGTCCCTGCACTGCTCGGGACCGTGAGGAACGCACTTCCCCGGGCTCAGGGGCTCCGGGGTGGCCAGCAGCTCCCGGCTCGGGATGCGGCCCCGCCAGCACACCCAGGCCCTGGCCAGTGAGCCCCGAGTGGCATGGCGCAGGTACCCAGCATCTCACTGTCCCACAAAGCTCTTCTGGCAGGCACTGTTCTGGAGGGTGGATGTCTGGCCACGGTCCCATCAAGGCCAGGATAGGCCTTTGTGACCCAGCCTGTCGGCTGTGGGCTGTGGCCGGGAAGGGGGTTTCACTGGACCCAGCGCAGAGAAGGGGCCCTTTTGCTTGGAGGGCTCCCTCAGGATGTGACCACACAGGACAGGCCTTGGGGCACCCGCAGCCCTGTGGTCCTGCTGGCCTGGTAGCCGGGCATGGCCTCTACGTGCCTTGAACTCAAGAAGCCCCTTCCTCAAGTCAGAGCATCGCAGCCGAGCAGACGCCTGCTGGGGAGTCTGGGTAAGGCGGCCCACCAGAGGCTCCGAGGAGCCAGGCACGCTGAGCTGGCATTTCACACGGAAGTAACGCAGGGCGTATCCGCTTCAACAAATGACCGCAAACCGCGCAGCTTGAAACAACAGGCGTTCACCTGCTCGTGGTTCTGGAGATCAGAAATCTGGAGTCCGGTGTGCGCGGGGCTGCGCTCCCTCCAGAGGCTCCGGGGGAGGGGTCCCTCCTGCCTCTTCCAGCTCCTGGTATCGCCGGCAAACCTGGGCGTCCCTGGCTTCTGGCTGCATCCTTCCCGTCTCTGCCTCCATCTTCACGAGGCCTCTTCCTCTTCTGTCCCTTACAAGGACACTGTCACTGGATTTAGGGCCCACCCGATTCCAAGCTGATCTCATCTTGAGATTCTTAGCTTGATTACGGCTGCAAAGACCGTTTTTCCAAATAAGGTCACAGCCACAGGTTTGGAGGTTACGATTCAGCAGAGTTCGGGGAACTCTGGGCTTTGAGGTGCCCAGAGAGGTGCCTAGTGGCGGAGGGCGGGGGGGGGTGATGAGTAGCAGTGCTCATGCTTTTCCAGTGGCAGGAGGCTCGTAGAAGGTTCCAGGTGTCTCCAGAAGGTCTGGGGCACTCGTGGTGCACGTGGGGTCACGTCCAGGTCTGCATGGCCCATGCCTGCCTCTTCCCATTCTGATGGCTGCTCTTACTTTGTGAGGGCCTCGTGTGGAGATGTGCGAGAGACGGGAGGGGACAAGGGGCTAGCGTCCCTGGGCAGCTGTGGGCAGCAAGTGGGCTGAAGCCAGCGGTCCTCCGTTCCTGTCCTTGTTGCATGAGTGGTGGCAATGGCCTCCTCTGTACGTGCGTCCCTAAGCAAACAGACCCAAGGCAGAGGGAGGTGTTGCCCTAGGGAAGGAGACTTCCCAGAGGCTCCAGACCTCTCACCTCTTTGCCAGCCTGGGTCACACTGTCCTGCAGCTGCAGGGGAGGCTGTGGCCAGCTCTTGACTCAGCGTGGCAGCCGCGGGGTCAGCCCACAGCCCAGCGACCTGAATTTCCCCTCCTCCTGGGGACTGGGATGCTGCCCCATGCAGGCAAAGCTGCTCACGTGGGTGGTGCTGCCCTCCGCCTGGCCGCTGGGGCTGTGACCTGAGGCCTCCCTTGTAGCAGTTTCAAAAGGAGGGTCTGAAGTGAGCAGGCGTCTGGCTCCGGCTGGCTGGAGCTCACGGCCCAAGGGCAGGCCCGCAGCTCGGAGGGGAGCAGAGGCTCTGGGCGGGGAGGAGGGGGGCAGTGTTGGCCCGCAGCAGCGTCCTCCCGACAGACCAGGCAAGGCGCGTCATCCGGAAGTCTCCCCCAGGGCAAGGGCCCAGAGGGCTTAGGCCAGGGGTCACCGGGTGGGTCAGCCGCCAGCACAAGTGAAGCTCCTGCCAGAGGCAGGAGGGGCGACAGAATGAGCTGGGAGCCCAGCGCCCTGCCTGGCCCGGCCCCCTCGTGCACCTCCGCCTCCCTCTGTAAGATGGGGCCGGGGCAGCCCCTGCGCTGGGATCTCCGTGGGCAGGAGGTGCAGGACACTCGCTGCGGGTCGGCCCTCGGGGCGGGTGGCCTGGGGGGCGGGGGTACCGAGGTGTGGGGGGCGGGAGCTCCGCGCCGCGCGTCGCCCCGTGGGAAACAGTCCTGGAGGGCATTCAGTGAGCCAGGACCCGGGCTCACTCCGGCCCCTCTCTCCGCAGGACCCACGCTGGGCGAGAAGTCCGAGGCCAAGGCCGGGGCGGAGCCCAAAGTCTCGGGCCTGGAGCGCAGCCGCGAGCTGAGCACCGAGCCGCCCTTCCTGCCCCCTGTGCGCAGCCCCGCGCCGGTCCTGCCCTCCGCCGGCCCCGCGCCCGGCGCCCCGTCCAGCCCACCCGTCAAGAAGGAAGCCCCGGGCCTGCCCCGCCTCCCGCCGCAGCCGCCGCCCGCGCCCTTGCAGACCCGGGCCTCCCTCCCGACGCACGTGCCTCTCCCCCCGGGCGCCTTCCCGGGCCCCGGCGCGGCAGCGCACAACGGCCTGCACAGCCTCAGGTGGGCGCGGGGCGGGGCCCGCGCAGCCGCAGGTGGGCGCGGGGCGGGGCCCGCGCAGCCGCAGGTGGGCGCGGGGCGCGCCGCCGGCCGGGCACTGAGCGCCCCTCCCTGCAGCAGGAGCAGCAGCGCCAGCAGCGGCGCCAGCCTGGGGCTCGCGAAGCACGCGTCCCTGTCGCCTCACGGGCCGGGCCCCCACCTCTCTACCTCACACTTGGCGCTCCGCTCGCAGGCCCAGCACCAGCACCACGCGGCGGCCATGTTCGCCGCGCCCCCGACACTGCCCCCGCCCCCGGCGCTGCCGGCCAACAGCCTGGTCATCCCAGGACACCCCGCCGGTAGGTCCGGGCGCCGCTGGTGGGGCAGCAGGGTCACTGTTCCCTTCCACTGTGGGATCCTAATCCCCGGGGGGAGGGAAGCGGCTCCTGGGGAGGGGCCAGCCCCCACCCAGCTGGATGGCAGCCCCCCAGCAGCCCATAGCGCTAGCAGGCCACCTTGCCCAGGGCAGAGGAAGCTGCCTGCCAGGGCCTCCGATGTGTGTGTGTGCGCGCACACACACGCACACACACACAGATACAGGTGCTCACACACACGTACACGGACACAGCCCTCCCTTGCTCCATTCTGAGCCCTTGCTAGGCCTGGTCGGGCAGTCTGAGGCAGGGGATTGGTGCAACCTGGAGCTGCTCTGCGGTCATGGCAGTGAGGGCTCCCAGGGCCTGCCGTGGCTCTTCCCATCCACCGTCCCTGGGCTGCTGGGCGGGTGGGGGAGGGGAGGAGGGTGAATGGTGGAGGAGAGGGGCCCCAGGTGAACAGCAGCTGGCCTGGCCCAGCCTGGCCTCTCCCTCCCTGCCTGATTCCAGCAAGGGCTTCCTCACGGCCAAATCTTAGGTCACTAAGGATTTCTCTGTGGGTCTCCAATTTTTTTGTAAAATCTTGTCGGCCTAGCTTGGGTTGGGGCAGCTCAGTGCCCCAGGACGGGACCAGGACACTGGTCCGGGGGCGCTGGGACGGGCAGGGCTCCCCTTCAGGGCTGTCTCCGGGGGCTCCCAGGGTGGCTCACGGTGTTCTCTCTTGCCTTTAGATGCCAGCCTGTTGATCTCATTCAGCCAGCCAATCATGTATTGCCAGCCTCATTCGGGGATTCTGATTGGTACTTGGTCACAGGCACCTCTCTTACCTCCACCCTGGGGCCCGCACGTAGCGAGCGGCCACCACGGCTTGGCCTGCCGAAACCGGGAGTGCCAGCAGGTGACTATCCGCCTCGCCCCGCCGGGAGCCCGCGGCCGACGCGCCTCTCTGTCTCTCTCTTTTTCTCTTGTAGATCACGAGCTGCTCAGGCAAGAGCTGAACGCGCGTTTTCTGGTCCAGAGCGCCCCCCTGGGCCCGGGAGCTCTGCTGCGGGCGGAGTTCCACCAGCACCAACACACACACCAGCACACACACCAGCACCAACACACATTCGCCCCCTTCCCTGCCGGGCCGCCCCCGACGCCGCTCCTGCCGCCTGCCGCACCCCCGCCGGTGCGTAGGCTGCGTGCCGGCGGGCGGGCGGGCGGGCGGGCGGGGGCGGCCCGGGCGCAGGACACGCAGCAGGCACACGCAGACGCTCTCTGCACGCATGCAGGCTGACACCATCCCCTTCCGTCCGGCCATCCGTCCAGCTCCTTCTCTCGTCCCCCCGCCCCCCCGCCGCCCGCCCCGGGTCATGCCTTGAGGTTCCCCATCCTGAGCCGCTCTTTCGGGCTTGGGGAGCACCGCGTGTCCACACGGCCGTGGGGCCAGTTGCACCCACATGGGGTCCTCAGTGTCTCCACTGGTAGCAGGGCGGCAGGTCCGGAGGCCCGACAGGACTGAGGGGCCTCGGGAGCCAGGAGTCTTCCCATGTTCCTTGTCCTCGAGGTCTCATGCCCTGAGCCAGCTGCCGTGGGGCAGGGTCCCCTCTGCTCCCACCCAGCTTTGCTTGGTCACTCACTAGTCTGCCAGTGGCCTCGGTGTGTCCTGCAGCCTAACCACCAGCCTTGGGCTCCATGCCCTCGCCCCCGCCCCAGTCATGGCCACAGACACCAGATGGGCGAGTCTGCGCCTCCCGTGCTGGGACCACTAGAACAGGGAAGGCCAAGGGGCAGCACCCTCGGGGAGCCTAGGGGACAGCTGGCTGAAGGCCACTAGCCTTGCTCTGGCCACTGCCTGGCTGGAGGGCGTGGGTGGGTGCTTGACCAGCGGAGGGCGTCAGCGTGGCCGGAGGCCTCACTCTCTGCCTCCTTCCCTTCCAGTTTGACAAGTACACGCCCAAGCTGGACAGTCCCTACTTCCGACATTCCAACGTGAGTGTCCCTGTGCGCTCTGAGCTCTCCAGGCAGGGTGAGGGGTGTGGAGGGCGGCGGGGCTGTGCCGTGTCCGTGTAACCTCCCACCGAGTGTAGGGGTGACGGGGTGGGGACCAGAGGGCTGGGCCCGGCGTCCCTGCCCTGGGCGTCCAAGCGTCCAGCGAGGCCCCTGGAATGCCCCTCCCACCTTCTCTTGCAGTTTTTCCCGCCCTTCCCTCCAGCTGTCCCAGGACTGCCCGCCCTGCTCCCACACCCAGGTCCCTTTGGATCCCTGCAGGGTGCTTTTCAGCCCAAGGTACTAGCTGCTCCCAGGAGGGGGGTGGGCACTGTGGGTGGGGTCTGCAGGACCGCCCCGCCCCCAGCCAGCCCTCGCCGTCCCGGGGCAGCTCCAGCCGCCTCGCACGTGGTTGCGTGTGTCATGACCCCGGGTGGCCCCCAAGGGGTCTTCACCTCAGTGCAGAACATCCTGACCCTTGGTGGGGCCTTCTGTGCCCCATGGGGCCGGGAGAGCCTGGCTTCGCTCGTTCTCACCTCCTGCTGGCAGCGCTCGGGGTTGGGGTCTGGATGGCGGCAGCGCAGGGGCATCCTCGCTGCAGGAGGCCCAGGCAGGAAGCACCCCCTACGCCCCAGGACCAGGGACTGGGCTTGCTCTGCTCACCTTGCCTGAAGCGGGGCTGCCTTGGCCCTTGGGGAAGCCCCTGGCCCAGGCACGTCGATCAAGAGCCTTTTCAGAAGCCTCCGGACAGGATATGGTGGGACGCCAGGCCGCCCCTGGGTGGCGCCTGGGGGCTCTCATGCCGCCTGGGCATGGGGCCTGCAAAGTCATCTCGTGCCCTGTCCGTCTCTCCCCTCAGACTTCAAACCCACTCGAGCTAACAGGCCAGGCCAGTGCTGTTAACACCCTCCTACAGAAAGCCCCCGGGGTAGGTGGCAGCGGTGCCCGTGCCTCCTTCCTTCTCTGGTGGGCATTCCCGCCGGTGTGGCTCCTCGTGGAGGCCCACATAGTCCTCTCCCCCCGACCCCCCGGGGCTGGGCTGCTTGCAGAGCCTGGGTCTGATGCTTCTTCCTCTGTCGCTGGCAGGTGTCAGACCCATACCGGACAGCAGTCAGGGTGAGTGTGTGTGTGCCTGCTTGCCTCACCTTGGGAGGAAGGGGCCTGGCGGGACCTCAGGGAAGGTCCAAGGCCAGGGAGGACCCTGGGCGCCTCTTGAGTGGCCCCAGGAGTGCACAGTGACAGCAGGAATCTGGGGGGGGGGGGGAGCGAGGAGGTCCTGGCCTCAAAGCTGAGCCCGTCGCCCGCCCTGTCGCAGAAGCCCGGGAAGTGGTGTGCTGTGCACGTGCAGATCGCCTGGCAGATCTACCACCATCAGCAGAAGATAAAGGTGAGCCTGACAGCTCGTGCTGCCGGCCAGGCCTGTGCTTCAGAGGCTGCCCCTCGCCCAGGCGCTGTGCTGGGCTGGGAGGGGTTGGAGGTGGGGAGGGGACAGGACAGCAGTGTGTGGGGAACTCAAGGCCACTTCCCACCTGGCCACCCAGGGTGACGCAGGCAGGGGTTTGGGAGGAGCTGACCCTGCGGGCCTCCCCACCATCAGTTGAGTCCTCCCGGTGGGCCGTCGGCCCTGTCCCCTTCTTCTCCCCAGGTGTCTATTAGCACTTGGGCCTGCTGTGTGCCTGGGTTTTTAGCCAGGGGCAAAGATGACCAAAAGCGCTCCCGGAGCCTTCGTGCTCCTGGGGGGGGGGGGGGGGTGACAGGTGGTGAACGGGAACCCAGCTCGAGGCTGTCGCCCTCCCGGCAGGTGGTACCAGGTGCCCTGGCCGAGCGACACAGGGAAGTGGGAGACCTGGGGACCCACAGCTGGGGCAATGGGCTGGGGCGCTGCCCTCATACCGCAGAAGGGTCTCCATGCTCTCGTCTGCTGTCTCAGATAACGCGTTACCCCACGCACAATACTTTTAACTCATCATGTCCTAAATGTGCTACAAAGGACCAGTCACAGAAAGGGATTTATGACAGATTATTGTGCAATTCAACATGCAGATGCTCAGAGCCACCTAGAAGGCACAGGGAAGGAGGTGGGGCAGCGTCCCCAGCTAGGGCCCAAGCCTCCCGCTCTGTCGCTGCCGTCTCGGCAGATGGAACTCACCTCGCCCCGTGCCTCCTGCGGCCCTTGTGACCCAGGGACGGGCTTCGTAGTTCTGTTTAACTTCAATAAATTTGAATCTTAATACTGAAGGTAAATGTAGTCATCGGAAAACTGGAACGACTTGGGTGTGGGATGTACGTTTCCCGCTCAATTTTACAAAATCTAAACCAAGTATTTCCAGTGAAAATGTCGCATCCAAATTGAGATGTGTTTTAAGTGTAAAACACACCAGCTTTCAAGAAGCGCATGCAAAGGAGTGGAACACCCCAGTCAGGACCTTCCTGTGTCAGTCACACATGGCGTTCGGTTATCCTGCATCTGCTGAAACGTCGTCAGGATAAATCTTACCTGTCTGTCCGCTCACTGGGCAAGGCCAGGAGCAGGTGGTGTCCCACCTTGCTGGCAGCTCACTGGCAGCCCCTGCATACCCTCTGTCCCGCAGATGCAGCTGGGCCCTCAAAAACTGGACGTGGGCGCCAAGCTGGACTTGTTCAGCAGACCCCCTGCCCCGGGCGTGTTCGCCGGATTCCACTACCCGCAGGACCTGGCCCGGCCCCTCCTCTCCAGCTCAGGTAAGGCGGCCTGGCTCGTGGGCGCTGGGGGCTCGGCCACCGTGCAGGCCGGGGGGCGGCCGGGCGGAGGCGTTCTCACCTTTTCCCTCCGGCTGCTCGGGCAGCGTTCTTGTTTCTCCGGCCGTACCTGGTGGGGTCTGGCAGCCTTGCCCTCCTCGAGCTTCTCCCCCTGCGGAGACCCCCCCACCCCCAGCTGACCTGAGTCCCGCGTGGACTCTGGCCAGGATGCCCTCCTCTCTGGGGCGTCCTTCCCGCTGTCCCTCCCAGGAAGGGTCTGGCTTTTCTCTCGGAACCCGTGTGCTCGCCCCCGCCCCGCCCCCCAGCAGCCGCGCCACAGCCTTGCGGCGTCAGGGTCCCTGGGACTACCCCAGGCTCGCAGTGCTCCCAGGACTCGGCACAAGTCACACTCCAGCCCCGGCTGTGTGCGTTGCAGCCTCGGCCAGGAAGAGGGGGAGGGTGGAAATGGGTGGGTGTCTCCCGAGCACTGCCCCAGGGGCCCCAGGACGCACTTCATTCCCCAGCGAGGAGCTATGACAGCAGGGCGAGGCGCTGTCTCCCAGAGAAGCTCGTGGAGACCCACTGCCCAGGGTTCTTACTGGGGGCCGTTCACGTAGGCAGCTCTGCCTGCATGGACCAAAACCCGGAATCCCAGAAGGAAAGCAGGTGCTCACACAGACCACCTTGCTTGCACAAGCAACTGAGCTTCCGTGCGGCCTTCCTATCAGAGGGAAGCGAGAAACCTGCTGGAACCTGAGTTCCCAGGCGCCGGCCGAGGGCAGCCGTGCAGCAGGTCTTTTCCAAGGTCAGCGGCCTTGAGCCCTCGCTCTGGGGCTGCTGCTGCTTCCTCCCCAGCTGTCAGGCCCTCAAAGGACGTCACCTCCTCAGAGATCCCTCCCTGACTGCTCCTCGGACACCTCCCCCCGCCCTCCTCCAAGCTCATGTACGCTCACCCCCACCCGCTGCCCCTTGCACATGGACACGTGGTCCACGCGGGCAGCCCGTCGGCACACTGGCATGACGGGTGTCACGCTGGCCGGCTTGGTGAGCGTGGCGCCTCTTCCCAGCCCTGGCTCCACCACCCTGTTGGCCTCCAGACCCCAGCCAGGCGTCAGGGCCCCTCAGAAAGCAGAGGGCCTCCCATCTGGGCCAGAGCCCACAGGCTGTGGCCTGGGCCCGAGCCCACAGGCTGTGGCCTGGGCCCCTCTGTGCTCCTCACCCACCCACGGCCCTGTCGATACACCACCCTCTTTAGCCCTGGGGCCAGCTGGCTTCCGAACTTTGACTTAAGGTCGCTTGGAGGTGAGGTCAAGTTTCTAGCTGGGAGCTCTCTGGGGACTCGAACCTGCGTGTGTGTGGGTGGAGGAGCCCACCTGTGACGCACACGGCGCACCACTGTTGGGGTCCCCACAGGTGGAGGGAGCTGGAGGGACACGAGGGGGCGCCCACGTCACTGGTCTCACCAGGCACTCACTTCTAGGTTACGGGGTGGGGCACCCTAAGCGGCAGAGTCGGCCCCTGACTCAACAGGCCCCGTCCCCAGACTGGGCCTACCGGCTGCCCTCCAGGTTCGGTCCTGAGGGGCGTCGGGGGAGCCGGGGCTGTTGCCATCGTGACGCTTGTGGACTGTGGCCTGCAGCCAGGGGACGCCACAGGACGAGCTGCGGCCTCTGGCAGCCGTGACTCGGGCCAGTGTCCGTCAGCACCCAGGCCGCACCCACTGTTACGTGACCGGAACTGTAGCTCTGGTCGGAAACTCCAGGGCCGCTGGCTTCGGGAGAGCCCCCTGAAGGCTCGATCGCAGGCCGTGTCTCTGCTCTTTTTCCTCTGGGGGCTCCACTGCTGTCAGCACCTGCCTCTCTGCTCCACCCCCTCGGGGTCCCCCAGGCTCCGGGGAGATGAAAGCCCACCTCCTACCTGGTCACATGCCTGCAGTGGGAGGAACAGCCGCCCAGGGCGCACCCACCCTTGGAAGGAGCCGCAGTCGAGGCCCCGGGTGCACTCCGGCCTCCATCAACCTGTCCCCCTCTCAGGTGCTGCCCATCCCACCACCAACCTGTTCGGACCCTCAGCGCATCCTGGCAGCTTCCTGCCCACTGGTCACTTGACGGGTAGGTGCCCCTTGAGGTCCGTGCGGTCTGGCTGGCCTGTGCTGACCTCAGGGCTGGGGGGATGCAGGTGGGTGGGGAGATGACCCCAAGAACCGGGTACCCCTCCGATTGCGGAGGTAGCACCTGCCAGCTTCGGGAGCCACGGGGTGGGGGGAGGGTCCGGTGCGCACGTGGAGACCCCTGAGCCCTCGTTACCCCCACAGACCCTTTCAGCAGGTCAAGCACCTTCGGGGGCCTGGGGAGCCTGGGCAGCAACGCCTTCGGAGGCTTGGGAAGCCACGCGCTGAGTGAGTGACTGCGCCCCCCCACCCCCGCCCGCGCATGCGCCCTCACTTGGCGCACGGGCACGCGCATGTGTCCTTCGCGCACGCCTGCGTGGGGCGGGGCCGCCCTGACGCCGGGCGCGCGGACCCCTTTTGCCGGCTCCTTGGGGCACGTGAGGGTCTGAGGTCGGGGATCTCCGTGTGTGTGCGCCGCCCTCGCAACCCGGCCTCACGCTCCCACCGCCACCCACCCCCCCAGCTCCCGGTGGCAGCCTCTTTGCCCCCAAGGAGGGCCCCACGCTGCACGGCCTGCCCAGCCCCCGCGAGGCCTGGAACCGGCTGCACCGGGCGCCGCCCTCGTTTCCCACGCCACCCCCGTGGCCTAAGCCTGTAGACGCCGAGCAGGTCTCAACCCTGACCAACCACGACCGAGAGCTGGACAAGAGCAGGGAGGAGCGGTGAGTGGAGACCCTCCGCTCTCCCATCCTGCCGGCTTTTCGCCCCCGCAGCCGCTAGGCAGCTCAGCGGAGCCGCGCGTACCTGCCCGCGGGGCGCACTGAGCTCTGCCCTCAGTCTCCTCGGTTGGGAGGCTGTGAAGTCTGCATCCTCAGGGCCCGGGAAGACTAGGGGAAGGGAACCCCACACCCAAGCACTCTCCATTCTGTCTGCACAGAGGACCCTTGATGGTGCAGGGTCTGGGTAGGCACCATCCAGGGCGGGGGTTCACTCCCTCCGAGGCCTTGGCGGGGACCGTGGGCTTGTGGACCACAGCGGGGCCTCGAGGGAGCTCAGATCAGCAGGGCAGAGAATGCCGTTGCACGCTGCAGGGGGCCGCTGAGCCACCAGGGGGCCCGAGTCTGGGAGGTACACCTGTAGGCAGGTGGATGGGGGCTGAGCTTGTGCGTGCTTCCCTACCCCCAGCCCCATGCGTTGCAGAGCTAGGCCAGGGCAGGGGAGGCGGTAGCCACGTTCTCAGGTCAACGGCAGAGGCTGGGGCTTGAGTGTTCTTGAGTCGTGGCCCGCCACGTGGACTGGAGCAGAGGACTCCCTGTCCGGCCCTTCCACCCAGGTCCTGTCCCCCCAATCCTGACTGTGGAGCATTTCACTCATGGGTAGTGCTGTGTGCCAGGCACTGGGTGCACAGGGTGGAGCTTGAGGCAGAGTAAGGAGAGAGAGGAGACGACTTAGAATCAGCCTGGAAGACGGTGGGGATGTGTCGCAGAACCCAGGAAGGGTGCCAGGGAGCAGCCCAGGGCCTGCCCGCCTCCTACAGCCACAGCACTGTCGCCACAGCCGGTCAGGAGCCCGGGGAGTTGCAGGTTCCCCATGGGGATCTCAGGGTCAAGCGGGTGGGGCTCGAGTAGAGTGATGGTGGCCAGGTTCAGCACAGGGTTGGTCAGGGGGCCGGGGGACCTGGGGACTCCCAAGGGGAAAAGGAGCCTCGGATCTGACCCAGTCAAGCCCAGCTGCCCTCCCAGCCCTTCATCAAGGTGGGGGCCGTGCCCATCGTGCTCCCAGCTCAGGGGCAAAAGACTAATAAAAAGTACAGGGTGAAAAAAAAACAACAGGGTGGCACCTCGGCAGACTGGGTGAGAAGCAGCCTGCAGTGGGGTGGGTGGAACTATGGTGACCGCAGCCAGGCCACACGCTCCACATGAGGAAGGATTTGCAGGACCCTGTCCCTGCAGCAGGTCTGGGGCATGGGTGGAACTGCCCTAAGTTTCTCAGCGAAGGACTTGTCCGGGCTCAGGGGCTCAGCGGCCTGGGTCCCCGTGGAGCGCTCTGCGGTTCTGCTGCAAAGTCGGTCTCCGTGGTGCTTGTGGGGGGGAAACAGGCGTGGCGTAACTGTCGTGGGGACGTGGGTTGTGGTCACCACGTGTTGACGGGGTCTCACTAGCAATGATTCCACGGGGGGCGGGGGTGCTAAGCGGACCCCACACGCACGCACGCAAGGACCCTGAGGTCACTACGGCGGGCAGTGGCCTCGTCGCGTTGAGGTGGGAGCTTGGTGTCAGGGAGCTCGCTGCAGGGTGTCCCACCAGGCTGAGGGGGGCTGTCTTGTCGCTCCCAGGGACCTCCTGGAGAAGACGCGCCTGCTGAGTCGGACCTCGCCCGTGGCCGCCGTGGGCCACCTGGGCAGTGGCCTCCTGCTCCGCGGCCAGGGCGAGCCGGGCCGGCCCGGGGTGCCTGCCGAGCGCGAGGCCGAGCCCCGCGTCAAGGAGAGCCGCTCCCCGGCCCGGGAGGACAGCGCCAAACCCAGCAAGGCGGCCCTGGGGGACGGCCTGCGCCTGGCGGGCCTCCTGGGCCGTGAGCCGGCGAAGCCGCTCGAGGCGGCGGCCGAGCGGCCCCAGAGCGACGTGAAGGTCAAGGAGGAGCGCGGGGAGGACGGCGACGCGCCCCCGCAGCCCGGCCCGGGCCCCGCGGGCCGCGAGCGCCCAGCTTTCGCCTGGGAGCCGCCGCGGGAGGCCTACCGCGGGCCCGAGCCGCCCCGCCGCGCCCCGCTCGCCCCGGGCCCCGCCGCCCTCCTCGAACCGCCCGAGCGCCCCTACCGCGACCGCGAGCCGCACGACTACAGCCCCGAGCGCTTGAGGGAAGCGCGCCGCGACGAGCTGGAGCGCGCCCGGGCCGCGCACCTGGACGGCGCGGCGCTGCTGCCCGCGCTGGGCGCCCTGCACTACCCGCGCCTCGCGCCGGCCGCCGCCGCGCTGCACAACGGGCTCCTGGCGCGGACCCCGCCGGCCGCCACCGCCTCGCTCGGCGCGCCGCCCCCGCTGGTGGCCGCGGCCGGGCCTCCCACGCCCCCGGGGCCGCCGCGGAGCAGGACTACGCCGCTCGGGGCCCGCGCGCCCGGCGAGGCCCGCGACTACTCCCCGTCGCGCAACCCCCAGGAGGTAGAGGCGCGGTAGTGGCCGCGGGGCCGCGCCCGCCGCGCGTGCGGAGGTTCCTCCATGAACGAACGCACTGCTGTCGACTAACCTAAACGTCTGTTTCTAGAACTTAAGCACAGTTCCATCGGTCCTGGGGCGATGCTCGCTCTTCCACTCGCAGCCTGCGGAGTTGGGGGTGTCATACACAGCTGTTCTGGGGGTGGTCTTTTGTTTTCCGAGCTTGAGATGAGGCTACTGGAAAAAAAATTCAAGTTTGTACCTTTTTTCCCACAGGTGAGAAGCGTTTTTAATAGATTTGTATTTTTTTCAACTTTGTGCTCTTTAGACATTTAAATGAAACAAAAAAGATTTTTGCTTTTTAACTTTTAGTTTGCTTTTGCGATTTAATGGCCTCAGAGCCCCAGGGGGTTTTTTTGTCTTATTTATGGAGAAGAAAACGGTCATTTTGTCCAGCGCACTGTGAGGTCCCCACTCAGGCCCGGCCCTGGCCCTCCCTTGGTACTTGGAACCGAAGTTACAGATATATATTAAGATAATTAATAATGTACAAAACTTTATTTGCCTTATTATGCAGAAGTGTAGAAGGGTTTCTTTTTCGGTTTGTTTTTTTAAAAAAAAAAACACAAGCAGTGTAAATAGTCTGTTAATATAAATATATGATGTTATTAAATTCTTAACTTAGGTAGACTTTATAAAAACGGTTTCTAGAAACTCCTCTGGTTATCTGTTTAACGTGGTCACAAAAACCCACCCGCTGTCAGTTGGAAATGCCCTCAGACGTTTAACTGCAGCACCGTCCTTCAACTATGCAAGCGCTCAGGGCGGCCGGGCCGCCGGGGGGACCACGGAGCGGCCCTGGGACGTGCGTGCAGCTTGTGCTGACTGTGCAGTGTCCTCGGGATCCACCCCAGACAAGTAGGGTTTGGGAGGTGAAAAGGCTAAAGGCACAAAAGAAATAACTTCTCTTCTCACGGAGGACATCAGCAGACGTTTGTCTCATGTTTTCCCACCGGCCAAGGCCTTGGCATGATTTCCTTTTGGTTTCAGTCTTACTTTCATAACCCCGTGAATGTCACCATGCCCTGTCGTCAGCGTCCCTTGTTTCCTGGCATCCACACCTGTGTCCTCGGCGTTTGAGCCTTGGTTCGGTCATCTGTAGCTGTTTGCTTTCTTCGGTTCTGTATCTTCAGCACTGTGTTTCCACTGTAGACTCCGGTTATTTTAAACATTCTGTTCTCACATCAACCAATGAAGGTAAATACAGCCTTGATTTTGGATGGACAGGTGGTTGAGTGTTTTGTGGGGCTTTGTGACAGCTGGGGGTCGCGCACCCACCCTCAGTTCCTTCCCGCACCCTGGCTGCTGCCACCACCAGGGCTGCCCAGTGGAGCGCCGGCCTTGAAGTCGCCGACCTCGCCTCGCCCCGCTCCCCCAGGCCGTTCAGGCTCATCTCTCTGACCTTTGCATCTCCAGCTGGGCCTTCAACTCCGCTTTGGTCACGTGGTCCCCACCCTGTCGTCTGCCACATCACCCCTGTATGGAACTTGTCCGCTGGGTTGGTCTCCTCTGTGCACCGGCTGTTGGGGTGCACGTCCAGGGCGGGGCGGGCCTTGCCCCCCGCTGCCCCAGCAGAGCAGGTGGTGGCTGTTGGAGAGGGGAGAGCTCAGGAGGGAGGGGAGCAGGGGCACAGCTGGCTGCCTCCACCCGCTGGAGGAGAAGGGCGAGGGGGCTCCTGCCCTGGCCGTGGTTTAGAAATGGGGCCCTGGCACTGTACCCCAAGTGGACCGGCCTCCTTGGGTGAGCGGCCAGGGCCTAAGCACGGCCTCTGAGCCCATGACGGTCCCCATGGAGGGTTGGGGGCGCCCTTCATCCCCAGGGACAAGCTCCTGGTCACCGTTGCACCCTGGAGCACCAGCCAGGGGCTTCTCCAAAGGGGCTTGGTTCCCGGGGACCAGCGCCACCGGGCCGCAGTGCCTTCCTCTTGCACATCTTGGTTTTCCCTGGTCTCAGTTTTAGCCTACACAGCAGAGCTTCAGGGGCACCCCGTCACCGAGTTCTCCTGTGATGGACTGGGGAGGCTCCTGGCGACGCCCACCCTGGGCTGCCCCCCACCCCGCTGCAGGGTCCCTGCAGAGCAGGCAGTGAGAAGCAGAGGCCCAGCCGGCTGGCGCCCAGGGCTCTGGGACCCCACCCATAGGAGTAGTTGCAGGGTGGGTGCAATTCAGGGTCTGCCCTTGACCAAGATCACTTGGGAGTCCAGGGATATCAACGTGAAGGAATAAAATACTTGAGTTAAAGCCAAAGGACACAGTCTGCACTGAACCATAGGGACCAGGGGAGTAGGCCTATGCTGCTTGCCTTTTCCCAGACAAGGGCCCCTAGCAGCATGTCACCTGCAGGGCAGTGCTGGTACCTGCCCTGGGGCAGGCCATCCCTAAGGGACGTCCTTTTCGAGGGATCGTGTTCTCTAATGGAGTGTCTCAGAAGGGCATGATTTTTGATGGAGCAAAATCAATAACGGAATTTGCCCGCTGGGGGGCGCCTTCCGTGCTGGCTCATCACCCAACAACGGCCGTAGTCTACGAGAAAGTGGCCCATAGGGACCGTTGTCTGTAAGGCAGCACCAACCTCCAGGGACCCACAGTCCACGCTGGAGTGCCACCCCCTAGGAAGCGTCTGTGAAGTTAAATGATTGTCAAGAATTTTCAATAAAAGGGTTAAAAGATAGAATTTATAGTTTATAAAATCCCCTAGAAGGTAAAACAAAAAGTGAGTTGAAAATGTGAGAAAAGGTGAACGACTTAGACGGCCTTTCCAGGATGTCCCTCATCCAACTAATAGAATTTGGGCGGCGGGGAGAAAGCTAAGTGCAGTGGGACATTTTAAAGGAGCGATTTTAAAACATCCTGGCCAAATACCAGTCAAGAAAAAGACGTATCAGACACGCAAGGATTCAGACATACATTCTTTCCCTGCATCTCTTCTTTGCAAGCCACTGGGAGAAATATTCCGGTAAAATAAGGGTGTAAACCACGTGAAAGAGAAAGAGAGGGGCCCAGGAGGACGCCCTCCTGGCCCAGGAAGCAGGTGGGAAGCCTTGGGGGAGGCTGTGAGCACAGACTTTGCTGCTGTTCTTGCAGACAGTTTCTCTATGTGAACTTTAGGGTTAGCTTGTCAAATTTTGTTAGTTTTTTCCTGTCACTTTTATATTGGGATAGCATTGGATTTACAGACAAGTTTGGGAGGAATTGACACTTTTACAATGTTGATCCTTCCTGATCCACCACAGGACTCTCACTGGTGCATTTAAGTTTCCTTTCCGGTCTCTTGGTGAAGGTCTCAATTCGCGTCAGCTGTCTCGCAGCTTCTCGCGTGTACTCCTCGGTGTTGCCGCTTGCGGTAAAGCTGCGTGTCGCGCTGCTCATTACGACAGTGCGGAGTAGCTCCTGGTTCGCGTGTCTGCCGTGGGTCTCTCTCCCTTCCTGTGGCATTGGTGCTGCTCGCCGAGCACCCCGCAGCCTCCAAGTGCACAGGAGGGCTGTGCCACTGGCCCCCGTGTGCGGGCGGAGCTGTGGGACTCGCCCTGGTCTTCGTCAGCCGCGGAAGGGCATAAGCTGCTTCTGAGCAGGGACGCTCGATCGCTGGTGTGGCGTCCCCCGGGGCCTCGGCAACCAGGACTGTTCCCAAGCGGGCTGCACTGTGGGGCTCGTGGTGGGAAAGCACAGAGCAGAGCCCTGAGACGTGGGGCTGTCCTTCATGGCAACACAACCGGACCTCTCCTGACCGAGGTACTGACCAAACCTCCTACCAGTTCCAACGGCCTTTCTGTTGGTTCTCTTACTTTCCAGGTAGACTGGGAGGTCGTCTTCAGGCAAGAACAGTCTGGCTGTCCTCCAGCATCTTCTCGCTGTCCCCTCGTGCTGTCTCCTCGTGCTGTCCGTATATAGTGGGTAGTTTGATGTTAAGTCACCAGGTTTTCTTCGTTAGCTCACTTTTTAAAAATTTTAAATCAGACACAGGTGTTCAATATCTGTTAGCTGGCCGTGTGGGTTTTCTCTTTGAGTCGGATAACGTCACACATGCCACAAACAGCTGTCCTGACGCTGAACCGCCTTTGTGGTTACGCACTCAAGTTCTTGCGAAATGGCCAAGTCTGACCAAGCAAACCCGTGCTCTTCCGCTTGACCCTCGCTGCCTTGAGCCAGGCACTCAATTTTAAAATGGTTTTGTAAGTTGCACACTTGACCACTTTAACCCAACAGGTGTGGTGTGTTTTTTTTGTTTTTGTTTTTTTTTTGGCTGCGTTGGGTCTTTGTTGCGGTGCGCGGGCTTCTCATTGCGGTGGCTTCTCTTGTTGCGGAGCATGGGCTCTAGGCGCCCGGGCTTCAGTAGTTGTGGCGTGGGGGCTCAGTAGTTGTGGCTCGTGGGATCAGTAGTTGTGGCGCACGGGCTTAGTTGCACTGCGGCATGTGGGATCTTCCCGGACAAGGGCTCAAACCCGTGTCCCCTGCGTTGGCAGGCGGATTCTTAACCGCTGCGCCACCAGGGAAGTCCCTCAACAGCACTTTGGTGACCAAATTTTATTCTGCTTCTCCGAGTCCTGAGAAGGAAGTTGAGACTTAGTTTCCTGTGCCTCCGTGGCCGTTTAACGCGTTGCCTGGCAACCTTGCCGCCATCTTTCTGAGGATGTCGCGTTCATCTGTGACCACATCTGTCCCCCAAGGAGGTCCCGGCGAGCCTGCCCCCGGCCAGGCAGGGGCACTGACCTTTCCTGATTTTAGGGGGTAACCCGTCTCTTCAGCATTACTACCTGGTTTCAGAGACAGTTTGGGCAGTTTTTATCTTCCTGGGAATGGGTCTGCTCTCTGAGGAATGTGGGCGCATCAAGCGAATGGGTCCACACAGCACGCTTCTTCCAGTTTTTACAACTGTCTTTCCTCTGAGACTGTTGTCTTTCACGTTCCTCGGGCTCACCGGTGTCTCCTCTTTCGTCAGTCAGACTCTCAGAGGTTTGTCTCTTCTATTATATTTTGCAAAAGCCAAACTTTGGGTCTTCCCTCCCTCCCGTGCCCCTCACGCCCGCAGGACGCAGCGCCCCCGCCCTCCTTCTCCCCAGCAAACCTCCCAGCGCTCGGGGCTCCCTGCCCGCGGGTCCTGCAGGGCCCACGCCGCCCCCGAGGCTCCAGCCGCCGGCGCTCGCCGCATCGGTACCACAAAGCGCCCGCTTTCTCTCCAGCCACGTTACCGTAGCCACAAAGCGCTTCCAGGGGCATGCTTGCGCTCAGCCCGCAGCACCTCGGGGATTAGCCACCTAGAGACTTAATCCGAAACCCTACCCAGGGAGCCGACACCTCTTGTCACTTCTCATCAGAGTTTTGGGGGAGACCACGCGGAGTGTCTCCAGTGACGGCCACTTGTCCCGAGCGCGAAGCCCCGTCCCCTGACCGTCTCCCCATCGTGGCCCCGCGTCCCGGGGAATTATCGATAGTTTCGTGACCCACTGGGCTTTAAGCCAGAGCTTCTTAGCGCAGGAAGTGGCCGCGCTGAGCAGTGACCGCCAGGCAGAGCCTGCAGCAGGGAGGCGGCTTCACCCCTCCCCACGCGGATAGAGGGACGGCGCCGACCGTTCACAGACGGGGCGGCCGCGGGCCGCGGGCTCGGCCTTGCTCGGCGCTGGACGCCTGCCAAAGTGTCAGGGGTCTGAGGGGGCAGTTTCCGTCTGGGGAGATGAGAATTTGTGGAGATGGTGGTGGCCGGTCGCTCAGTGCGAATGTACTGAATGCCCCTGGGCTGTGCGCCTAAAATGGCCGAGAGAGAAATTCTTATGTCGTGTCTATTTTACCACAGTTTTTCAAAAATTGCATTCTGTGGCTACAGAATAAGAAGTTTGGGGGAAGAAAGAAAGTCAGGAAAACTGTAGACCCACTTCCTGCCCACGGCGGACAGGCGTCCGCGGCATTTTGCGTGCGAACTTGGGGGCGAGGAGGCCTGGGGGCACCCGTGGAGACCGCTTTCTCGTCTGCAGAGGAGGTCGTCCCGTCCTCCCCGTGACGTGGGAGACGTTGTGCGACTTGCTCTGGACGAAGAGTCACCCAAGTCTCTTCCGCAGAGTGGTGCCCGGGACCGTGGCCCCCGGCCCCCAGCACCGCGGCAAAGTCCCCGCGGCCGCCCAGCCACCAGGCCTCAGAGGCAGGGCCACCACCATCGAGTGACCCCCGTGAGCCCCTGTGGAAAGTGGCCCTCGGATCACCTGTCGCCAGCTCCCTTGCAGACCCCCTCCTCCTGCTCTGCCTGGCCCTGGACCCGAGGTGGATCCCGGGGTCCCTCCTCCGAGGAGCCCTCGGTCTGCCATCAAATCAGGGCCGCCCAGGATGGCAGGAGGCCAGCGGGGGGGGGGGACCCGGAGAACCTTCAAGGGGACAGATGAGAACCCCACCCGGGGCCCCTCCGTGAACCGCCGCTTCCTCTCCCTCCCTTCCCAGGGCCTGGGGCCCGGCAGCTCTTCCCACCCGTCTACGGTGTTTCTAGAACGACTTGGAGGGTGTCACGGGCTGAACTGTGTCCCCAAGATTCACAGGTGGAAGCCCTGACCCCAGGACGTCAGGATGTGACTCTGCGTGGAGACAGGGCCTTTAAATGTGTGACTGAGGGAGAACGAGGTCATTAGGGTAGGGCCGAATCCCACAGGACGGGCGTCCTGAGAACAGACACAGGGAGCACCACGTGGGGACACGGGGAAGACGCGGCGTCCACGCCGCCCCGAGGCTCTGTCAGCCGTGCGCGCGGGGGCAGCTCGCCCCGGACACCACGTTCTCCGAGGAGTGCCCGGCCTCGAGGGGAGCAGGCTCTCCTGGAGGGGGAGGAGCGCGGGCTCCGGCCGATCCCCGCGAGAGGGACCCCCCCCCCGCCAGGAATCCCCTCGCGTGCGGCGCTCACCCGGGCTAACCTGCGCGAGGCCTGCAGCCAGTGGGCAAACTGCTGTTTTCCTGCTGCAAAGGGGAAACGTCGGGGTCTGTCCGCATCCCGGGAGGAGCGAGCCGCTGGGGCGCCCCGGGGCCTGGCCGGCTGCCGACCCCCAGCGCCACCTGGCGGCCGCGGGCGGAACTTCCCTTGTGCCCGCGGGGTGCCGGCGGGTGGGGTCGCTGTGGGTGCATCGAAGAACAGAACCGGCAAGACGCCGGCGCGGCGGGCCCAGCGCCCCAGGAGCTGAAGCACCATGAAGCAGGCGGAGCGTCCGCAGCATCGGAAGGCCCCGCACCTGAGGACACGGAGGGGCCGGCACTAGGGTGGCCGGGGTCCCGCTGAGAACCAGGCGTCTGAGTACGGACTCGGCTAAGGGCGCCCCGTGGCTCTGCGGGCGGATCCCGGGAGGCCCTGCGGCGCGAGACCGGCTCCCGGAGAGGGAGGGGTCGGTGGGCAGAACCTCAGGGAACGAGGCGGGGACAAGGTCGGACACTGCTGGCCATGCGGGGGACCCTGCGCCACAGCGAAGGTCCCGCCGCTACCCCAGAGTCTCCAGAATATTTTGAGCTAAGGAGAGCGATCCTTCTGGTTTTGCTGGGTTTATTTTATTTATTTATTTTTGGCCTTGCTGGGAGCGGCGCCGGGCGGGCATGTGGGATCTTAGTTCCCCAACCGGGGATTGAGCCCGTGCCCCCGCCAGGGGAAGTCCCGGTTTTGTTGTTGTTGTTATTTATTTATTTATTGGCTGCGTTGGGTCTTCATTGCTGCACGTGGACTTTCTCTAGTTGCGGTGAGCGGGGGCTACTCTTCGTTGCGGTGCGCGGGCTTCTCATCGCGGTGGCTTCTCTTGTTGCGGAGCACGGGCTCTAGCCGCGCGGGCTTCAGTAGTTGTGGCTCGTGGGCTCTAGAGCGCAGGCTCAGTAGTTGTGGCGCACGGGCTTAGTTGCTCTGCGGCATCTGGGATCTTCCCGGACCAGGGCTTGAACCCGTGTCCCCTGCAGGTGGATTCTTAAGCACTGCGCCACCAGGGAAGTCCTGTTTTGTTGTTTTTAAAGAACGAGCTGCAGTCACTCTGGGATCCACTTCCTGCCCACTGGGATAGTCAGGACCAAGAGGACAGAGCATAAGCAGCGTCGTGCAGGGGGTGGGCAAAGCGCCCGTGGGAGTGTGACAGGGCGCGGGTGCTGTGGAGAGCAATCTGGCATTTCCTAAGAGGTGAGACGTGGAGTAACTGTATGAGCCAGAGTCCCACTCCTGGTACAGGCCCAGAGAATTAAAAACCTGTGTCCACAGAGGACGTGTATAGGAATGTGCACAGCAACTTTACTCAGAAGAGTCAGAAATGGAAAGAACCCGAGTGTCCCTCCACGGATGCTGGTAGACAGCATGTAGTTGCAGCCACGCGGTGGAATGTTACTCAGCCACAAAAAGGAGCAAAGTTCTGCCTCACTTGACAGCGTGGATGAGCCTTGAGAGCATCGTGATCCGTGAAGGAAGCCACAGCGGCCCCGGATCGTGTGAGTCCGTCTCCACGGAGCGTCCTGAGCAGGCAACGCCGCAGAGACAGAAGGTGGACGAGTGGTGGCCTGCGGGGGGAGAGGGCGGCCTGGCGGACGCTGGACGGAGCCCCGAGGCCTGCCCGGCCTCCTGCAGACTCGCCCGCCCAGAGGACCCTGGGGGGAGGGGGGCGCCCTGCGGTGAACCTCGACCCACGACCCACGGGCGGCCCCGACCCCAGGGCTGGTCCAAGCGTCCTCTCCTTGCCCATCTCCCCGAGAGCCCTGCATGCCAAGCGGCCAGCCGCGGGGGGGCCTCAGCTCGTGGCGGCTGCCTGTTTCCTCGCGTCCGTCCTGCTTCCCTGCCGCACAAGCTCAAACACACCAGCGTCCCCAGGGCTCCACCAGATTCGTTTCACGTGGGGCTCACGAGCGACAGTAAAGTCTCCCCAAGTCGGGTGAGCCGTGAGGAAAGCCACAGACTGACGCACCCCTCACAACCGGGGCCTGGCCTCTCGTCGCCCCCGGAAGCCCTGCTGCGGCCAGTCGTGCCGCCCCCAGCCTGCAGCCTCTTCTGGAGAATCGCGTGGATGGGACCTCGTGGGCGTGGCCTCTGAGGCCGCTCCTCCTCGGGCGGCGGGGCCTCCCGTCCGGGGATGCACCACGTTTGTCCACTCACGCAGCAGCGTCAGGAGCAAGAATGAAGAGCTTGAGCGGGTCAGGGTGCGACACAGGTGTTCAGCGCACCTGGTGAGTGTGTGCGCGGCCGCCCCCCGCTGCTCGCGAGGCCGCCGGCGTCCCGTCCGCCGCGGGTGCCCCAGGCTCTGCAGCCTGGCGGCCCTTGGTCCGTCTAATCACAGGCTGGACGTCAGCCTGCTCTGCGTTTCCCTCGGGGCTAACGATGGTGGACCAGCTTTCTCGTGCGTCTGAGCTGTCTGTATATTGTCTTGGTGAAATGTCCGTTCAAATTTTTTGTCTTGTTTTTAATTGGTTTTTTTTGTTTAATTTATTTATTTTTGGCTGCGTTGGGTCTTCATTGCTGCCTGCAGGCTTTCTCTAGTTGCAGCGAGCAGGGGCTTCTCTTGTTGCGGAGCACAGGCTCTAGGCACACAGGCTCAGTAGTTGTGGCACGTGGGCTCTAGAGCGCAGGCTCAGTAGTTGTGGCTCACGGGCCTAGTTGCTCCGTGGCATGTGGGATCTTCCCGGACCAGGGCTTGAACCTGTGTCCCCTGAATTGGCAGGCGGATTCTTAGCCACTGCGCCACCAGGAATGTCCCTTAATTGAGTTGTTTTCACTTAACTTTTGAGAGTTTTTTGTATAGTCTGGATCCGAGTCCTTTGTCAGATGTGTCATTTCTTCTCGTCTGTGGCTTGTCTTTTCATTCTCTTAACTGTGTCTATCACAGAACAAAAGTTTTTAATTTTTATGAAATCCAATTTATCTAATTTTTCTGTTATGTGTGGTGTTTGGTCATGACTAAGACCTCTGTCTAATCCAAGATCATGAAACTATTCTCCTCTTTTTCTTCTAAATGCTTTAGCTTTATGTTTTACGTTTAAATCTATTCTTTTTTTAAAAAAACAACTATAATTTGTGGCTTACCTGGCTTGTTCTCACTATTAGGGTGGGAGCGACGGCTTCTCATGACTTACTCTGCAAGTACTGTCATAGTCATCTCCAGCCCAGGAGGAGCAGGCAGAAGGGGGGAGGCACAGGGTGGAGAATTGTTTCAGCAGAGCCCAGAAAAGCAGCCTGGTGTCTGCGGGGTGGGTGCTGGGCACAGAGGAAGGTGACAGTGACATTTCTGGCACTCTGGGTGCAGAGGAGCGGCTCTGGTGTTTGCCCCGAGAAGCCACCAGAGGGAACAGTTTCTAGATCAGTCAGCACTTCTGCTCCAGGGGAAGGTGGGACCAGTGGGAGCCCCCCCCCCAGGGGTCTTTAGCGGGCTCCAATGTCCTCACTGCGCCATCCGCAAGGTCAGGGGAGCCTTTCCAGTTGGAACGGCCAACTGATGACTTTTACCTGCAGTGACCAGTCATCTGTGTGTGCCTGCGGGGGAGGGACGTGTCTGCACCTGCCCTTTCCTCTGGGGAGACTCGGTCTCTGGTGAAGGGGGCTCCTTAGGACGGTGCTGAGCTGAGACCCGGTGTCTCCACGTCCACAGAAACACTCACTCAGTCGGGAGGTTTGCTGATGCTAAGTTATCACCTCGAGGTTCCAGTAGGGGCCACCCGGATGCGGGCGGTCTCAGGAGTTCACAGCTAGACGTCTGATACCTGCAGGTTTTCACCATCCCGGGAAGAGCAGCCTGAACACGTGCGGGGCTCGGGGTCCAGGCAGGTCTCCAGGGCACAGACCGGGTCCAAGTCACTAGAAGACACAGCAGAATTAGGAAACGCACGGGGAGACGCAGCCTTCGGGCAGCTGGATTGTAAGGGCCACACTGTCCTCGGGACCGACAGTCCGTGCCTCTGGGCGAGGCTGCCGGCGGAGCGGCCTGGTTGTCTCCGACACCCTCGGGACACCCGTGGACTCACTGTCGTGGCACCTCTGCACCCACCGCCGCTCTGGGTGCTGACGGGCCAGGTGGGCGTGCTCAGGAAGCTCTGGCTCTCACCCTCGGGGCCCTGACACACCTTTTCCGTCAGACTGCAGTCACGGGTCCCGGAGTCTGAGCTCGCGCACCAGAGTGTTGTCTCCCAGCCTCTCGCCGTGCCCCTCCGGTCACCGTGCCCCACCTCCCTCTGCGGCCCCCCTACCCCGTCCTCCGTGGTGTCTTCAGGTCCTGCGTCCTGGGGGGCCGCCTCACTGAGCTCCTTCTTCTGGGGAAGGTGACGGGGGGGGAGGCCCCCGAGACAGTCCTTCCCTTCGTCCAGCCCCACAGGAGTGAGTCCCGGTGCTGCCCCGTCCCGTGGATCCGCCCCCCGCCGCTGTGCTGGCCCTTCCCCGGGCATCCAGCGCCGTGTCCTGCTGCGACCCTGGTGGACCTGAGAACCCACCCCCCGTGACCCGTGCCCTTTTCTGACGCCTCATCCGGGCTCTGCTTCAGGAAACGGGAACAGAGGCCGATCTGCAGAGGCAGTTGGCGGCCTCTCCTGGGAGGGGACACACCACTTCCAGGTCACTGCCCGCCCGCCCGCCCGCCCTCAGGCCAGTCGCTGGAGTTAGCCCCACAGGCGGGCTGGACCCGGTTCCAGGACTCACCCAGGGCAGGCACTGGACCAGGACGCCGCTCCGGGGGACGCAGCGGTGGGGGTCGACCTCGTTCGGCTGGACGCAGCACTTGCTGCGGCACTCGCCGTGGTCCGTGCAGTAGTCCCCGTTGGGCTGGGGGCAGCGGTCAGAGCCAGCAGGCGCCCTCCTCCGGCCCCGCGGCCCTTGGCCTCACCTTGCACCATGGCACGCACTGCAGGAAGATGGTCTTGGCCGTGCAGTACGTCTGCAGCCCGTAGCTGCTGGTGACGCAGCAGCCGCTCCGGCACTCCGTGTGGTCCAGGCAGGTGTGCCCGTTCAGCTGCGGGAAAAGGAGACCTGGTCCCTTCTGCCAGGCCCCCAGCCCTCCTTCCCAGGGTCCGCCCTCCCTGGCCTCTCACCCCTCGCCGGCCCGGGCAGGGCACACCTTCTGCCAGGACAGACACTGCTGGAAGACGGCCTGGGGGCTGCAGAACTTCTGGGGACTCAGGCTGTTGGTGACGCAGCCGCCGCTCTGGCACTCTGAGTACTCCTCGCAGGCCTCCCCGATGGCTCCCCACCCTGTGCCCGCCGCAGCCCCGTGTGCTCCCCCACCCTGCAAACTTGGCTCGCCCGCCTGACACTGTGCTGGAACATCTGCAGACCACGGGGGTCCAGAAGACGGAGAGCCGGGGGAGGGAGGCAGAGGGTAAACTGAGGCACAGAGGACAGAAGAGGCGGCTGTGCGGCCGAGCAGCGGGCAGGGAGGGGTGCCACGAATGAAGCTTCCAGCCCCTCCCCACGCTCTCACGTTTTACAGGTGAGACGCTGCGGCTCAGAGAGGGTAGGTGACCTGCCCGGGATCACAGAGCCAACAAGGAGTTGGACTGAAGCCCAGGCCTGCCGCCCGCCCACCACCTGTGAGGGGCCCTCCACTCGGCTCTCAGAAATCTCCTTCACAAGCTCAAAACTACTGAGGGTCCCAAAGAGCCGCTGTTCCGCGTTTCCTGTTCTGGGTAAGTCACTTCAGCTCTCAAGGGCTGAGAATAAAGGCGTCTGGGCTCAGGGTCGGGGCGGCCCAGCGGGTGAGACCCGAGGACAGAGGAGGAGCCGCCCAGAGACCAAGCAGACAGGAGGGCCCCGGGGAGGGGGCCGTGCGGCACGGAGTCCTCCCTGCTGCTCCTGTGCAGGGGCCACCGCGGACGAGGCAGGACGAGGGGATCAGGGCGGTGACACACAGCCCCCAGGACAGCCAGGTCGCGTTGTCTCCGCTGGCACACCACGACGCACACGAGCTGATCACTGTCGCCCCGGCACCCGCTGCCCCCTCCCCCCCGCTCCCCTGGGCCCGCCCCCTGCCGTTCCACGCCGCGCCGGGTCCCTGGAGCAGCTTCTGTCCCAGGTCGCAGGGGCCACTGGACTGGGGACTTGGCGCCGGGCCTGGGTGTGAGTCAGGAGTCAGCTGTCCCGGGGGCCTGAGAGCCTTGGGAGGCGGGCGCGCTCACAGGCTGGGCGTGGGAGGGGGGACAGAAGAGGGAGCACAGAGCCGGGGCAGGAAAGCGGGCTGGGAGCCAGGGGCCCCGCGGGCCTGGGTGCGGGCAGCCCTGCACTGTGCAGCGACAGGGGGCAGGGACGTGAGGCTCAGCTTGTGGGACCGTGGCAGGTGCCTCCCCCGCGTCGTCACCAGGGTCGCGGGCCGCAACCAGAGCAGCAGCTGACGCCCAGCGCTGGCCGTGGCGCGTGGCCTGTTGGCCCCCGAGAGGCCCCGCCCGCAGGGCTCCTGCCCCTCCCCTTCCCAGGCTTTCTCCGTCCAGATGGATTTTTAAACATGAATAGTCATTGTTTTCTTAGAGGGGTTTTGTTTACAAGATTGGGCAGGAAGTGAGAGAGTTCCCGTACATGCCCCTGCCCCGCCTCCGTTTCCATTATCAGTATCTTAGCCAGTGTCATACATTTGCTGCAATCCATCCAGCGATTTTGATAATTATTATAAACCAAAGCCCACCGTTGCATGAGGGTTCGGTCTTGGTGTTGTACATGCGATGGGCTTGGACACACGTATGAAGTGTACCTACGCTTGAGAATCATATGGGGTCGTTTCACTGCCCAGAAACTCCTCTGTGCTCTGCCTGTTCATACCCCAGCCCTGGCACCGCCCACCCCGACCCCGATCCCTTCACATCCCCATGGCTGTGCCTTTTCCAGACCGTCCCAGGGTTGCAGCTGTGCAGTGTGTCACCTTTCAGGTGACTTTTCCCACTTCCTAATATGCACCTGAGGGTCCTCTGTGTCACTTTAGGGCTTGGTAGCAAATTTCTCTTTATCACTGAGTAGAAAATGTATTTTCAACAGCCTTTCTCTGGGGAGCGATCGAGCCCTTTATTGGTTTAGACAAGAGCGTCTCTGAGGTTAGCGCGCCCAGAATCTCTCCTCGCTTCTCTTTTGGGCCCATCTTGGCAGCGGTCCCCTCTGGTCTCCAGCTCTGGACCCTGCGATGTGACAGGACGAGTGTCCTCAGGGCCCACGGCCCTCACCCTCAGACTGTCCCAGGTCACTTTATTTGTTGCGGGGCATCTGGGGAGACCACCGGGCCCTTCTGGGACCTAGTTCCCCTCCCTGTGAAATGAGGGGTGGGCCCCCTTTGAACCGCCGTGAAGCACGGGGTCATCTGCCTGGCGAAGCACCGCGGAAATCTGCTTTTTAAACTCCTGCACCTGTTCTGGAGCAGGCCCAGCCCTTGAGAGCCTTCCGGAGAGCAGAGCCGGGTGGAGCACAGACGGGGGGGGGGGGGGGCCTGGTGCCCCCCACAGCCCGCCCGATTGGGACAGATCCTCAGACCAGGAAAGTCGTCGTGGGCAGGGGCCTGGTGGGGCAGCGGTGTTGGGTACCTGGGGGTGGGCGGGCAGGGGTCTGGTTTGGCTCCTGCACATTGCACCTCACGCAGAGCACACTATCCAAACAACCAGGCTGGTATTTGCTCCAGAACCATTCCTGTCTGTCAGCACAGACTCTTTTGGCCCCATGCAAATATCCAGAAATTACCCTGGGCCTTCAGTCAGGACAGAATTGAGCAACACAGAACATCTCAGAGTGGCTTCGTTTATACTTTTGTTAATGAAAATGGCAAGTCACAGGACACATCACTTCTCTGAGTTTTGGTTTTCTGTAATTTTAGAGTTAAATTTGTCTACAGTAAGCCATAGCTCAGGAGCCACAAAAGCAGTGCTAAAGCATTTCATTCTGAAGTTTTGCTCTTTCAAAAGAGACACAATAGCATGAACTCAGAGCCCTATTTGGATCTGCGGATGCCGAAAAGGGATGAAGATGCAGAGAAAAGAGAGCAGAGGATGCAGGTCTTAGTGACAACAATACCATTTCTCTTTTAAATTTTACCTTTGAAAAAGCACCTCAAAGTCTATTTCAACGTGTGTTCGACAACAGTGTTTTAAACTTTTCCCCTCAAAAAAAAAGCACCTGCAAAGCTGGGACGCACCTTTCCCACACGTGCGTCCTACGTGCCGGCAGAGGTCCAAGTGTGTCTGCAGGTCTCCCTGCAACCCCATCGCAGGTCGGCAGATGTGAGTGGGCCGTTCTGAGTCCTGGGGCCTCACCAGGCGCTGCCGCCCGCACTTCCCAGGCCCCGGCCCCGCCCAGGATCCTGTCCCTCCACTCAGAATCGGCCCTTGGGAGGAGGACAAGTGTTTCCACGGTGGAACCCAAGACACACTCTCTGGTCCTGGGAGACTGAACCTACAGACAGACCCACAGCCTGGAGCAGCCACCCTGGGGAGCTGGCCCAAACTCTCAGTGACCCCAGATGCGAGCCCCAGGTCAGTGACCCCAGCTTCCCTGGCTTTGCCCCTCCTCCAACTCAGGACCAGCCTGAGAAGCCAAATGTGCCCCCTGACCCATCACACGGGATGCCCATATCAGTCTGCTAGGCTGCATAACAACCTCACAGACGAGGATGGCCTTGTATCCTGGAGCCTGGCAGGCCAGGTGTGGGCAAGGCTGGTTCCCTCTGAAGCCTGTCTCTTTGGCCGTCTCCTCCCCTGCGTGGTGGACCAGCCCCCATGCTGGGCAAGCTCTGGACAAGCGCCCTTGTGCTGACCACGGCGCTCTGCCTTGCTGCTGACCTGTGAGGGCCACCGGACACAGGCTCCAGGGACGGCGCGGGAACTCACTTGTTTTCCTTCATAGCAGGTCAGAGGTCTCGGATGCCTCAAATCACACGACTCAAGGAAAATGACACCAGACAGTTGAGTCGTACAAGCAGTTTCCAAGATAAATGGCAACCCCACAGCCATTGTAGGAACTTTGTAAACCCTGTTCCCACATCATATCAAACCTATCAAATATAATCATTATGTCACAACTACGTAAGAGCTAAATTTCAATCACAACTTGAACACCTTTAACTTTCAAACCTGCAGTGTTCTTTTTGTACTTTAAACCGGGAAAAAAATATTTTCTGGTCTCAAACCTTTTCTTAGGCCCTTGAAAAGTTCGCAGACCCAGTTTACGCAATTGGGTACGATGTGCCTGATCAATCCGACAGCCCACATGGCGCGGGAACGCCATACCCCTTGGAGAAAGTCCAGTTCATGGAAGGTCACAGCCCACCTGTGCTCACAGCCCATCACTCACAACAGCCAAGGGGGGAGCAGCCCGAGGGTCCATCGATGGATGGACACATAATACGTTTGTCCACATAATAGAACATTATTGTCCACATAATAGAACATTATTGTCCTTAAAAAGGAAGGACACTCTGGCCCCTGCTACAACACAGAAGAACCTGGAGGACGTGATGCTCAGTGAGATAAGCCAGGCGCCAAAGGACAGATTCTGTGTGGTTGCTTCCCGCTATGTGATCCTTCCTGGAGGAGTGAAATCCACAGAGACGGGAAGCAGGAGGCTGGCTTCCAGGGTCTGGGGGTGGGCGGTGTTATTTTATGGGGACAGAGTTTCCGTTTGGGAAGATGAGAGAGTCCTGGAGATGAGGGTGGTGAAGGTTGCGCACCAGTGAGAATGCGCTCAGTGCCCCTGAGCTGTGCGCCTAAAAGATGGCTAAGGCGGTAAATTCTGTACTGTACACATTTTACCAGAATTAAACTCAGGGCCCTGGAGGCGTAGCTGGTCCTGAGCTTGAAGAACCACGCATCCGCAGCCCCTGCTTGTTCTGAAATATCCTCTATGGATAGAACCTCGTTTCTCGGACATTCGTTTATAAGTCTCTCGGCTCAGGCATCTTTCCACGGTTTTGCCTTCCGACATCAACGTCAGGTGTGATGCCACAGCGTCTCAATCTGACAAAAGCCCAATGCCAAATCTTGCCCAAAACGTTACACATCCTGATAAATTAGATTATACAACCACAGGTACCATATTTAGAGCATAAACCCCTCGTGTGGGTCCCATAGCCACCCGGCCTCACTGATTCTCCGAGCGGGGAGGCGGCTGAGCCTCTGGTGCCCACGAGGAGAGGTGACCCACAGGTACAGCCCTGACGAGCGCTCGCGTGCAGGCCGCCCAGCGCTCACACGCAGAAGACGTGCCAGCAAACGTGTGAGAGTGGACATTCCCTGCAGAGAAACGCCCTCTGGGAGCTGATAACGGCTTAAATCCTCAGCGGCCCTACCTTTGAATCTTGGGTCCCACCGGCTCCTCTGTGTAGAAGTGAGGCTGGCCAGGCTGTGGCTTCCGGAAAAGACTCCCAGCCCCCAAACAGAGATTCACACAGGAGCCAGGCTCCAGGGAGCCTGGGGCAAAGCTGCCGCAGAATCGCGGGAGCAGCTCCCAGCCCCGCCTCTGTTCCCGCCTTCACCCTCTCGAGAAGTCTCCTCCCTCCTCAGGAGAAACCGGACACACAGTGGCCGGTGGCCGGGCCACACAGGAAGGCAGGACGCTGGCCCACGTGGGAGCCCCAGGAACCAGCCGCAGCCTCTGCAGCCGTGGGCCCAGACGGCCGGCCCCAGGCCAGCGACCGCAGCTCCCCCGGGTCTGCCCGCCCCGACTCAGGACCAGCCCCTGCCCCATCCCGTGGGACGTCCCACTGCCGGTCAGCCGCCCTGCCTCCCCACGAGCACCCCTCAGGGTCCCTGGAGCCGACCTCTTGCACTCTCAGGGTCCCCACCCGCCTGCCTGGGGGGCTCCTGATTCGCAGTCCTGTTTGTTCTCACGGGGGTGGTCTGAACACAGTGTTCATTCAGTTACATTTCCTGACTTATTTATTATTGACGACAAGCCAGGCTCTGCGGAAGAAGACTGAGTGTCCGCAGCCACCTGATCGCCTCGGAGGGGGTTCTTGGCCTCGTGTGGGAAATGGACCTGTCGACAGATTACAGAACGCGTGGAAGATGCCTCTAAGGGAGCGGCGGGGATGCTGGGAGGGAGGACCGGGTTTCCCCAAGTGGGGATCCCCAGGTGGTGGGATGCAGGACAGAGGTCCAGGCAGAGGAGGGGGTGGGCCTGGGAGTTGGGGACGGATGGGAGGGTCGGGCCTGGAGAGCTGGCGCAAGAGCCTTCCCAGGACCAGCGGGCGCCTCAGGAAGCTCTGGGCGCCACGCAGGCCAGGACGAGAGGCTGGCACCGCTGGGCCACTGCAGGGGGTGCTGCCTGGGTGTGTGGGGCGAGGGCACCAGGGACCCAGGCCCACTCTGGGCTCTGGGGACGGGGGTGTGAAGGGCTCAGTTCCACACAGTGTTTCAGGGGTCCACCACTGCCTAGCGGCCCCCAAAACTCAGCGGCCCAAAGGGCAATTGGTGACTGCCTCTCGGGTCCTGTGGGCTGACTGGACTCAGCAGGGTGGTTCTCGCTTGGACTCATGCGGCAAAGGGCAGTCAGATGGCACCGGGCTGGCGAAGTGACCTGAAGCCGCGACTTCTCCAGCCGCTTGTCCACGGTGGCTGAATGGCAGGGGCGCCTCCCCAACGTGGCTGCCTCACAGCACTGAGTCCCGGGGGACCAGCCCAGGAGCCAGCATCACCCCAGAGACGCCCAGGTCAGTGTGGGAGGAGGAGTGACCAGAGCCAGGGCTGAACCCAGGAGTGGGCACGACCCCCAGGAGCGGACACGAACCCCCGGGAGTGGACACGACCCCCAGGAGCGGACACAGCCCCCAGGAGTGGACACGACCCCCAGGACTAGACACGACTCCCAGGAGCGGACACGAACCCCCCAGGAGTGGACACGAACCCCCAGGAGCGGACACAGCCCCCAGGAGCGGACACGAACCCCCCAGGAGCGGACACGAACCCCCCAGGGGCGGACACGAACCCCCAGGGGCAGACACGAACCCCCAGGAGCGGACACGAACCCCCCAGGAGCGGACACGAACCCCCCAGGAGCGGACACCGCCCCCAGGAGTGGACACGACCCCCAGGAGCGGACACAGCCCCCAGGAGTGGACACGACCCCCCGGGAGATGGCAGAAGGTGAGGAGGGGCAGCTGGTGACAGGATATGGTTTCTTACAGGGGTGATGTCTGCGCGACTCTGTAAAAATACTAAAGCAATGAAATATACACTCTAAATGGGTGAATTGTATAGCATGTGAATTTTATCTCAATAAAGCTATTTAGAAAAGGAAATCTATTTGAACTTTTACTTATAACTTCATTGTTTTTACATTGTTATTTATACGTTTTTAAAATTCTATCCTTGTCAGAGAGTAACATTTCCTTTTAACCAAAGAATTAGAATTCAGTTGAATAACTTGCTTTTTTCACTTGTAAAATGCCTTTTTAAGTAAAAAAAGAAAAAAATCAGTCCTCCTAAAACTAATTTCTTTAACTTATTTTTTTAACCATTTTTTAAATTGAAGTATAGTTGATTTACAATGTTGTGTTTGTTTCTGGTGTACAGCAGTGATTCAATTTTATATATATATGAACTTCCCTGGCAGTCCAGTGTTTAAGATTCCACACTTCCACTGCAGGGGGCACGGGTTCAATCGTGGTCAGAGAACTAAGATCCCACATGCTGTGCCCCATGGCCAAAAAAATTATATATATGTATATATTCTTTTTTAGATTATTTTCAATTATAGATTATTACAAGGTATTGAATATAGCTCCCTGTACTATACAGTAGGACCTTGTTGTTTACCTGTTTTATATATAGTAGTGTGTATCTGTTAATCCCAAACTCCTAACTTATCCCTCCCCCACTTTCCCCTTTGGTAACCATAAGTTTGTTCTCTATGTCTGTGAGTCTATTTCAGTTTTGTAAATAAGTCCATTTGTATCATTTTTTTAGATTCCACATATAAGTGATATCACATGATATTTGTCTTTGTCTGACTTACTTCACTTAGTATGATAATCTCTAGGTCCATCCATGTTGCTGCAAATGCATTAGTTTATTCTTTTTTATGGCTGAGTAATATTCCATTTTACATATGTACCACATCTTCTTTATCCATTCATCTGTTGATGGACACTTAGGTTGCTTCCATGTCTTGGCTATTGTAAATAGTGCTGCAATGAACATAATCTTTTCGAATTATGGTTTACTCTGGATACATGCCCAGGAGTGGGATTGCTGGATCATATGGTAGCTCTATTTTTAGTTTTTTAAGGAACCTCCATAGTGTCCTCCATAGTGGTTGTACCAATTTACATTCCCACCAACAGTGTAGGAGGGTTTTCTTTTCTCCACACCCTCTCCAGCATTTATTGTTTGTAGACTTTTTGATGATGGCCATTCTGACTGGTGTGAGGTGATATCCCACTGCAGTTTTGTTTTTTTTTTCCCACTGTAGTTTTGATTTGCATTTCTCTAATAATTAGTGATGTTGAACATCTTTTCATGTGCCTGTTGGCCATCTGTATGTCTTCTTTGGAGAAATGTCTATTTATGTCTTCTGCCTATTTTTTGATTGGGTTATTTGTTTTGATATTGAGCTGTATGAGATGTTTGTATATTTTGGAGATTAATCCCTTGTCAACTGCATCATTTGCAAATATTTTCTCCCATTCTGCAGGTTGTCTTTTCATTTTGTTTATGGTTTCCTTTGCTGTACAAAAGCTTTTAAGTTTAATTAGGTCCCGTTTGTTTATTTTTGTTTTTATTTCCATTACTCTAGGAGATGGATCCAAAAAGATCTTGCTGTGATTTATGTCAGAGTGACCCGCCTATGTCTTCCTCTAGGAGTTTTATAATATCCGGTCTTACATCTAAGTCTTTAATCCATTTTGAGTTTATTTTTGTGTATGGTGTTAGAGAATGTTCTAATTTCATTCTTTTACATGTAGCTGTCCAGTTTTCCCAGCACCACTATTGAAGAGAATGTCTTTTCTCCATTGTATATTTTTGCCTCCTTTGTCATAGATTAATTGGCCATAAGTGTGTGGGTTTGTTTCTGGGCTCTCTATTCTGTTCTGTTGATCTATGTGTCTGTTTTTGTGCCAGTACCATACTGTTTTTTTTTTTTTTTTTTTTTTGCTGTATGCGGGCCTCTCTGTTGTGGCCTCTCCCGTTGCGGAGCACAGGCTCCGGACGCGCAGGCTCAGCGGCCATAGCTCGTCGGCCTAGCCGCTCTGCGGCACGTGGGATCCTCCCGGACCGGGGCACGAACCCGTGTCCCCTGCATCGGCAGGCGGACTCTCAACCACTGCGCCACCAGGGAAGCCCTGTACCATACTGTTTTGATTACTGTAGCTTTGTAGTATAGTCTGAAGTCAGGGAGCCTGATTTCTCCAGCTCTGTTCTTCTTTCTCTAGATTGCTTTGGCTATTTGGGGTCTTTCGTGTTTCCATACAAACTTTAAAATTTTTTGTTCTAGTTCTGTGAAAAATGCCATTGGTAATTTGATAGAGGTTGCATTGAATCTATAGATTGCCTTGGGTAGTATAGTCATTTTGACAATATTGATTCTTCCAATCCAAGAACATGGTATATCTTTCTATCTGTTTGTGTCATCTTTGATTTCTTTCATCAGCATCTTATAGTTTTTAGAGTGCAGGTCTGTGTCTCCTTAGATAGGTTTATTCCTAAGTGTCTTATTCTCTTTGATGCGATGGTAAATTGGGATTGCTTCCTTAATTTCCCTTTCTGATATTTCATTGTTCGTGTATAGAAATGCAACAGATTTGTGTGTATTAATTTTTTATCCTGCAACTTTACTGAATTCATTGATGAGCTCTAGTAGTTGTCTAGTAACATCTTTAGGATTTTCTATGTATAGTGTCATGTCATCTGCAGTGACAGTTTTACTTCTTCTTTTCCAGTTTGGAACCCTTTTGTTTCTTTTTCTTCTCTTACTGCTATGTCTTGGACTTCCAAAACTGCATTGAATAAAACTGGTGAGAGTGGGCATCCTTGTCTTTTTTTCCTGATCTTAGAGGAAATGCTTTCAACTTTTCACCATTGATGTTAGCTATGGGCTTGTCATATATGGCTTTTATTATGTTGAAGTATGTTCTCTCTGTGCCCACTTTCTGAAGAGTTTTTGTCATAAATGGATGTTGAATTTTATGATATTTATAGAGATTTCCATCTGAAAGCAGCAGAATACACGTTCATCTCAAGAGCACATGCAGGGCTTCCCTGGTGGTGCAGTGGTTGAGAGTCTGCCTGCCGATGCAGGGGACACAGGTTCGTGCCCCAGTGCAGGAATATCCCACATGCTGCGGAGCAACTCAGCCCGTGCGTGAGCCATGGCCACTGAGCCTGTGCATCCAGAGCCTGTGCTCCGCAACAGGAGAAGCCACAACAGTCTGTTGTGAGAGGCCCGCGTACTGCAAAAAAAAAAAACACATGCAACATTCTCCAGCATAGATCACATGCTGGGCCACAAAGCAGGCCTTGGTAAATTTAAGAAAATTGAAATCATGTCAAGCATCTTTTCCAACCACAATGCTATGTGGCTAGAAATCAACTACAAGATAAAAAATTGCAAAAAACACAAACATGTGTCCAGGCTAAACAATATGCTACTAAACAACCAATGGCTCACTGAAGAAATCAAAGAGGAAATCAAAAATACCTAGACAAATGAAAATGAAAACACAATGATCCACAACCTATGGGATGCAGCAAAAGCAGTTCTAAGAGGGAAGTTTACAGCAATAAAAGCTTACCTCAGGAAACAAGAAAAATCTCAAATAAACAACCTAACCTTACGTCTAAAGCAACTAGAGAAAGAAGAAGAAACAAAACCCAAAGTTAGTAGAAGGAAAGAAATCATAAAGATCAGAGCAGAAATAAATGAAATAGAGACTAAAAAAAATAGAAAAGATCAATGAAACTAAAAGCTGGTTCTTTGAAAAGATAAACAAAACTGATAAATCTTGCAAATAGAGATTATCATACTAAGTGAAGTAAGTCAGAAAGAGAAAGACACATACCAGGTGATATCACTTATTTGTGGAATCTAAAATATGACAGAAATGAACTTATCTGTGAAACAAAAAACAGACTCATGGACATAGAGAACAGACTGGTGGTTGCCAAGGGGGAGGAGGGGGTGGGGGAGGGATGGAGTGGGAGGTTGGGGTTAGCAGATGTAAGCTTTTTTTTTTTCTTTTTCTTTTGTGGTGCATGGGCCCCTCACTGCTGTGGCCTCTCCCGTTGCGGAGCACAGGCTCTGGATGCGCAGGCTCAGTGGCCATGGCTCACGGGCCCAGCCGCTCCGCGGCATGTGGGATCTTCCCAGACCGGGGCACGAACCTGTGTCCCCTGCATCGGCAGGCGGACTCTCAACCACTGCGCCACCAGGGAAGCCCTAAGCTTTTATATATAGAATGAATAAACAACAAGGTCCTACTGTATAGCACAGGGAACTATATTCAATATCCTATGATAAACCATACTGGAAAAGAATATTATATAAAATGTATATACATAGATGAATTAAATTCTTTATGTAATAAAGAAACAATAATACTTTGGATGTATTAGGTTAAATAAAACATATCAAAATGAAAAAAATATGATAGAACTTTAGCCAAAATCATCAAGAATAAAAGGGAGAGGGTCCAAATCAATAAAATCAGAGATGAAAAAGGAGAATTTACAACCAACACCACAGAAATACAGAGGATCATAAGAGCAACTATATACCAATAAAATGGACAACCTGGAAGAAATGGATAAATTCTTAGAAAGGTACAATCTTTCAAGACTGAACCAGGAAGAAATGGAAAATATAAACAGACCAATTACCAGTACTGAAATTGAAGCAGTGTTTTTGGCCATGCCACATGGCTTGCCGGATCTTGGTTCCCTGACCAGGGATTGAACCTGGGCCCACGGCAGTGAAAGCACGGAGTCCCAACCACTGGACCACCAGGGAATTCCCTGAGTCAGTAATTTAAAAACTCCCAAGGAACAAATATCCAGGACCAGATGGCTTCACAGGTGAATTGTACCAAACATTTAGAGAAGAGTTAGCATCTATCCTCTGAAACTATTCCCAAAAAAATTGCAGAGGAAGGAAAAGTTTCAAACTCATTCTATGAGGCCACCATCACCCTGATACCAAAATCAGATGAAGATATCACAAAAAAATCAAATTACAGGCCAGTATCACTGATGAACACAGATGCAAAAATCCTCAACAAAATACTAGCAAACTGACTCCAATAATACATTAAAAGGATCGTACACCATGATCAAGTGGGATTTATCCCGGGGATGCAAGGGTTTTTCAATATTGGCAAATCAATCAGTATGATACACCACATTATCATACTGAGGAATAAAAACCATATGATCATCTCAATAGATGCAGAAAAAAGCTTTTGATAAAATTCTTTAACTTATTTAAATATGTTTATGCAGATTGTAGATTTTAACTGACACCTTAACTGTCACCACTGACTCTGTGGTTGGGGCCATGCTTGTTTCCTCCCAGCCTGAAGTTTGCATTAGGACTTTCCACTTTTAATTTTCCTTCCAGGACGCTTCAAGACAACTCACCTGAACCTCACAATGAGCGTTTGGGGTCCAGACACAGGCTTCGCACTGACTTTGAGAGGCTGCTAACGGGAGAGTTCTAACGGGGCGGGTGCACACGGCAAAGCCACCTTCCTGGGGGCACCCTGCAGCTGTCCTGTCGTCCTCAGCATGATCATAACACTCTTCTCAAACAGTGAAAGAAATCACTAAATTCTTGGACAAACGAGATTTTATAACATACCTTTTCTTCTGAGAAAAGATAAGGAAAAAACATTATACGTTTTCAGAAGACAGAACCCCTGCCACAGCTGGCCGGGCAGGACTTTGCCCAGGGGGAGGAGGGTGACCTGCAGGGGAGAAATCTCCCTGTTCGTGTGGGTTTCTTTCTATCCCTGAAACGCCAGTATTTTGCCCTGACATTTTAGGTGTGAACCTTTTTTTTTAATATATAAATTAATTAATTTATTTTTGGCTGTGTTGGGTCTTCGTTTCTGTGCGAGGGCTTTCTCTAGTTGTGGCGAGCGGGGGCCACTCTTCATCGCGGTGCGCGGGCCTCTCACTACCTCGGCCTCTCTTGTTGCAGAGCACAGGCTCCAGACCCGCAGGCTCAGTAGTTGTGGCTCACAGGCCTAGTTGCTCCGCGGCATGTGGGATCTTCCCAGACCAGGGCTCGAACCCGTGTCCCCTGAATTGGCAGGCAGACTCTCAACCACTGCACCACCAGGGAAGCCCCCGGTGTGAGCCTTTTTAAAAATCCTCTTGCCTGGGGCCCACCAAGTCCATTTATCACTTCTCCCCAGTTTCTCTTCTTTCCTGAACCGTGTGACAGCCTCTCAGAGCTGCTCACACCTCTCCTCCCTCACGACCTCTGTTCGTGGGGTCAGTGCCAGATGTTGAACGCGCAGTTGTTGGGGTCAGGCCACTAGTGGGCCACACACAGCGACCAGCCCCTGGCCTGTGGAGAGCCCTGTACTGTGTGCTCCTGTAACCCGTGCTGGGCAGACTGGCCAGCCACTCCCCTTCAAGGCACAGGGAGAAACCGCCTCTGCTGACGGCAGCATCCGTGGGCCCAGGAGCAGGGCAACACCCCAGGGAAGGGTCTCTGTTGCCTCCAGATCGCAGGCAACGAGGGAGCAGGGCCCCATCCCACCGTGGCCCCCTGGAGGTCCCAGGACTCTGTAGCCCTCACTCCCCATCTTCCCCCCACCCAGTGCCTGGCAACCATTAATCTGCTTTCCAGCTCTATGGATCTGCCTGCTCTGCACATTCCATATAAGTGGATTCATACAACAGGTGGTCTCCAGGGACTCCCTTCTTTCAATGAGCAAAATTTGTTCAAGCTTCACTCACATTGTAACGTAAAAGGTCCTTCATTTTTTTCATTGCAGAGTCATTCTGTTGTATGGATATACCACATACTATTTATTTATCAGTTGATGGACATTTGGGCTCTTTCCAATTTTAACCATTATGGATAATGCTGCCGTGAACACTTATGTACAAGTTTCCATGGGGACACGTTTTCGTGTCCTCTGGGTGTTCCACCTAGAAGTGGATTGTTGGGTCCTGTGATAACTCTAGGTTTAACCTTTTGAGAGACTGCCAGACAGTTTTCCAAAGCGGCTGCACCACTGTTCATTCCCACTGGACATAAAAAGTATCTGACTTTTCCATATCCTCACCAACACTTGTTAGTATCTTCTTTTCAATTACAGCCATCCTGGTGGGTGTGAAGTGGTCTCTCACTGTGGTTTTGATTTGAATTTCCCTACTAGTGGATGCTGTTGAGTAGAATTTCATATGCTAACTGGCCATTTGTGTATCTTCTGTGGAAAACTTCCTATTCAGATCCTTTGCTCCTTTTTCAAATTGGTTATTTATTATTGAGCTGTAAGAGTTTTTGAGGTACAATCCCTTATCATATTTATGATTTGCAAGTATTTTCTCCCATTCTATGGGTTGTCTTTTTACTTTCTTGATGGTGTCCTTTGAAGCACAAAATTTTTTTAATTTTGGTGAAGTTCAATTTATTTATTTTCTCTATTTGCTTATACTTATGTTATCATTTATAAGAATCCATCACCAAACCTAAGTCCACAAATATTTACACCTATGTTTACTTCTAAGAGTGTTATGGTTTTAGCTTTTACATTTAGGTCTTTAATCTTGAATTAATTTTCATATATGGCGTGAGGTATGGGTCCAAGTTAATTCTTTTGCATATGGATATACAGTTGTCCCAGCACCATTTGTCGGAAGACTACTCTTTCCCCAGTGAATTATTTTGGTATCATTGTCAAAATCAATTTATTTTATTCTGGTTTACATATTTATATTTTCTTTCTTTGTTCTCAATTCAGTTCCATACATCTACATTTCTATCCTTATGCCAGTAAGTGCAAGTGAATTGTTGGGTCCTATGGTAACTGTTCTGATTACTGTAGCTTTGTAGTAAGGTCTGAATTTGGAAGTGCGAGTCCTCTAACTTCACTCTGCTTCTTCAAGATTGTTTTGGCTACTCTGGATCCCTTGCATTTTTATATGAATTTTAGGATCAGCTTATTCATTTCTGCCAAGAAGCCACCTGGGATTTTAATAGAGATTGTGCTAAAGTTGTAGGTAAATTCAGGAAGAATTGCTATTTTAACATCATTAAGCCTTTCAATCCATGAACATGGACTGTCTTCCAACTTACTTAGATCTTCTTTAATTAAAAAAAAAAGTTTTATAGGTTTCAGATAAGGTGGGCACTAGTCCTGTTAAATTTATTCCTAAGTATTTTATTCTTTTGAATACTATTGTAATGGAACTCTTTTCTTTTTATTTATTTATTTGTGGCTGTCAGGTCTTAGTCGCAGTGCGGGGTGGGGATGGGGGGCTTAGTTGCCCCGAGGCATGTGGGATCTTAGTTCCCCGACCAGGGATCGAACCCACATCCCTTGCATTGGAAGGCGGATTCTTAACCACTGGACCACCAGGGAAGTTCCTGGAACTGTTTTCTTAATTTTCAGATTGCTCATTGCAAGTGTTGTAAATATAACTGATTTTTATATATTTCTGTTTTTGGCCACACCGCCTGGCTTGCAGGATCTTAGTTCCCCGACCAAGGATTGAACCCAACCCCCCTGCAGTAGAAGTGCAGAGTCTTAACCACTGGACCCTCAGGGAATTCCATATATATATATATATATATATATATATATATATATATATGTATGTATGTATGTATGTATGTATGTATGTATGTATGTATGTATGTTTTTTGGTGTTTTTTTTTTTTTTTTTGCGGTACGCGGGCCTCTCAGTGTTGTGGCCTCTCCCGTTGCGGAGCACAGTCTCCGGACGCACAGGCTCAGCGGCCATGGCTCACGGGCCTAGCCGCTCCGCGGCATGTGGGATCATTCCCGGACCGGGGCACGAACCCGTGTCCCCTGCATTGGCAGGCAGACTCTCAACCACTGCGCCACCAGGGAAGCCCATTTTTTGAGAATTTTTGCATCTATATTTTAAGGAATTAGTCTGTTCTTGTGATGTCTTCCTTTTTTTTTTTTTTTCCACAGAGCAATGCTAGCTTCATAGAATTAGTTGAGATGTGTTCCCTCCTTTTCTAAATTTTACAAGTTAACATTTAAGGAAGTTAAATTAACATTTAACACCAATCCTGGAAGTTCTAGCCTGAAAAATCAGACAAGAAAAATAAATAAAAGGCATCCAAATCAGAAAAGAAAGTCTCTGTTTGCAGATGACAGGATCTTATATCCAGAAAATCCTAAAGAATCCACAAGAAAACTACTACAACTAATAAATGAGTTCAGCAAAGTTGCAGGGTAGAAGCTCAACCCACAAAGATCAGTTGTGCTTCTACATACCATCAATGAACAATCAGAAAACGAAATGAAGATAATTCTCTCTACAATAGCATCCAAAACAAACCAAAAAACCATAGGAATAGATTTAACCAAGGAAGTGAAAGAGTTGTATAAGAAAAATGAAAAAGCATTGTTTAAAGAAATTAAAGAAGATGTAAATAAATGTAATGACACCCCATGTTCATGTATTGGAAGACTCACTATTGCTAAGATGGCTATGGTACCCAATGCAAACTGCAGATTCAATGCAATCCCTATCAAGATTCCAATGGCCTTTTCTGCAGAAATGGTATGGCTGCTCCTTAAATCCATATGGCATTGCAAGGGGCACTGAATAACCAAAACAATATTGAAAAAGAACAAAGTTGGAGGACTCACATTTTCCAATTTCAAAATTTTCTATAAAGCTATAGTTATCAAAACAGTATGGTGCTGGCATAAGGATAATACAGATAGGACAATGGAATAGAATAGAAAACCCAGAAATAAACTCTATGTCTATGGCCAGTTGATTTTCAACACAGATGCCAGACCCTCAGTGGGTAAAGAATAGTTTCTTTAACAAATGGTGCAGGGACAACTGAACATCCACGTGCAAAAGAATGAAGTTGGAGCCCTACCTCACACCATAAGCAAAGATTAACTCAAAATAGATCAACAATCTAAATATAACAGCTAAAATCATAAAACTCTTAGAAGAAAACAGGGGTAAATTTTCATGACCTTGGATTTGGCAGTGGATTTTAGAAATGACACCAGAAGCAGAAACAACAAAAGAAAACATAGATAAATTGGACTTCATCAAAATAAAAGACTTCTGGGTTTCCCTGGTGGCGCAGTGGTTGAGAGTCTGCCTGCCGATGCAGGGGACACGGGTTCATGCCCCGGTCCAGGAAGATCCCACATGCCACGGAGCGGCTGGGACCGTGAGCCATGGCCGCTGAGCCTGTGCGTCCGGAGCCTGTGCTCCGCAATGGGAGAGGCCACAGCAGTGAGAGGCCTGAATCCCGCTAAATAAATAAAGATTTTTGTGCATCAAAGGTCATTACCAATAAAGTGAAAAGACAACCTACAATGGGACAAAATATTTGAAAATCATATATCTGATAAGGGTCTACTATCCAGAATACATAAAGAATTCTTACAACTGAACAGAAAAATTTTTTAACCCAATTAAAAAATGGGCAAGGTGGGACTTCCCTGGTGATCCAGGGGTTAAGAATCTGCCTTCCAATGTGGGGGCCATGGGTTCAATCCCTGGTCTGGGAACTAAGATCCCACATACCACGAGGCAACTAAGCCTGCATGCTCTAGGGCTCACATGCCACAACTAGAGAGCCTGTGCGCTGCAACTACTGAGCCTGTGCTCTAACTAGAGAGGAGCCTGCATGCCACAACTAGAGAGAAGCCCACGTGCTGCAACGAAGGGCCCGGGTGCCACAACGAAAGATCCTGCAACTAAGACCCGATGCAGCCAAATAAATAAATATTTTTTAAATGGGCAAGGGACTTGAATAGACATTAATCCAAATAAATTATATAATTTCACCCACTAGGATGGCCATAAGTGAGTGGAAAATAACAAGTGTTGAAAAGGATGTATAGAAACTGGAATCCTTGTATATTGCTAACTGGAATGTAAAATGGTTCAGCTGCTTGGGAGACATTTTGATGGTTCTTCAAAAAGTTAAACACAAAATTACCATATGACCCAGAAATTCCACTCCTAGGCATATACACCAAAGAATTGAAAATAGTTGTTCAAATACTTGTACCCGGATGCTCATAGCAGCACTAGTTACAATAGCCAAAATATAAAATATAAAAGCTCAAATTGTCTATCAGTGGATGAACAGATAAATTGTGGAATATCCATACAGTGCAATATTGGTCTGCCATAAAAGGGAGTGGAGTACTGACACATGCTACAACCCAGATGGACCTTGAAAACATTACGCTAAGTGAAAGAAGTCAGACACAAAAAGGCAAATATTCTACGATTCCATTATTTGAAATATCCAAAGTAGATAAATCCATAGAGAGAAGGTAGATTGGTGGTTGCCAGTATGTGCAAGGAGCAGGGGGACGGGAAGTTCTTGATGGGCATGGGGTTTTATCTGGTGATGATTAGAATGTTTTGGAAGTAGATGATGGTGGTTGCACAATATTGTGAGTGTACTAAACTTCAATGAATTGTTCATTAAAACGGCTAATTCAATGCTATGTGAATTTCACCTCAAAAATGTGTAAAACATTTATCATTTTGTGAAATAGTACGATGTCTGGGATTTGGTCCAAAATAATGAGGTGGGGGTAGAGGTACAAAAAGTAAAAACAAAAACATGTTTCCTCCGAGCTGTATAGGAAACAAAACAAGAGACGGAAATGGGTAGAAGCCTAGAGTGCGGAAATCCAGGTGAGAAACGCGGCGGGGCGCTTTGTGTGGGGGGGAAGGGGCTAGAACCCAACAGCCCTGACGTGTATCTGTAGACAAAAGCAAGAGGACTGTTAGGGCAAAGAAAGAGATCCAGATTTTTTGTCTGAACCCTGGAGGCAGGGGTGCCTTTGCCGAGCTGCGGGGAACCGCGGACACGAATCAAGGATTGCTCTTGGGAAATCATCTCCTTGTGCACCTTAAACTTACAAAACTTCACGCGTCGGTTGTATCCCAACAAAATTGGGTAAATATACATATATTTTTTTAAAGGGATTGCTCTTCGGGTTTAGCGCGCGCTGCGCATCAGACACCGGCGGAGACGCAGAGGAGGCGGGCAGTGCTCTGCCGCGTCTTCCCCCCGAGTTTTAAGTGTCCTCCCGAGGGACGCGAGGGCCTGCACCGTCTTCGCGCCCTCCCTGAGCGGGCTGGGGGCGACGGCTGCCGCGACCCCGACCCTGCCCGCTCGGGGCCCCACCTGGCGACACCTGCCAGGTGCGCTGCGTGTCTACGCCCGGCGCCCCCGCGGCTCGGGGACCGACCTGGGGCGGGGCGAGGCGGGACCGGGCGGGGAGCGCGAGGCCACGCCCGGGAGGCGGCCACGCCGGCGCCCCCCAGCCCGATTTCCTGTCCCAGCAGCTCGGGGCCATGGCGGCGGCCGAGCCCAAGACCCCCGCGGGGACGGCCGCGGCCCGACGCCTGGCCCGGAGCTGCTGGTCCGCGTTCTGGGACTACGAGACGCCCAAGGTGATCGTGGTGAAGAACCGGCGCCTGGGCATCGTGTACCGCACGGTGCAGCTGCTCATTCTGCTCTACTTCGTGTGGTGGGTGCGCACGGGGGGAGACCCGGCGGCAGGGGGTGTCCAGCGGGGTCAGGAGCGTACGGGAGGGCGCCACCGGGACGTCCCAGGTTGGAGGGGCCGCTCTGGGCAGGGGGCGAGGAGAATGCCGGCGGCCGCCGCCAGGCTGGCCCCTCGGGCGCCGCAGAGCCTACCCGGCCGGCCCCCGAGAGACGGTGACGCAGCCTCGATCCCGCCGGAGTCGAGCTGACTCGGCAGGGGAGGGGTCCCGGGCCTGCCGCGGGGTCGCCTCCAGAGCCGGCCCTGCCCGTTCGCACAGGTACGTGTTCATCGTGCAAAAGAGCTACCAGGACAGGGAGACGGGCCCCGAGAGCTCCGTCATCACCAAGGTCAAGGGCATCACTTCGTCCGAGAACAAAGTGTGGGACGTGGAGGAGTACGTGAAACCCCCCGAGGTGCGCCACTCGGGCCCCGCCCCCGCCCCCCCCCCCCCCGAGCACCCCGAGGGTGGGACCGAGCGGCGGCCGAGCTGCCCGGCGCCGGCCGACCGTCCCTTGTTTCTGAGCCCAGGGGGGCAGCGTGTTCAGCATCATCACCAGGATCGAGGTCACCCCCTTCCAGACCCTCGGAACCTGCGCCGAGGTGAGGTCGGGTAGAGAGCAGAGCCGGGGCGGGAGGGAGGGGCCCTGCCTGGTCCGCTGTGCCTGGGGGAAAAGAGTGTCGGGCCCCTGACCAAGCAGCCTCCTCCCTAGAGTATGAGGGTCAGAAACGCCACGTGCGACTCGGACGAGGACTGCGTGGCTGGGCAGCTGGACATGCTGGGAAACGGTCAGTGTGTGCCAACTGGGGGCGGGGGCGGGCCGCGCCCCTGAGGGCGCATCTGCCACCTGAGCGCGCGTCTGCCCACAGGCCTGCGGACCGGGCGCTGCGTGCCTTATTACCACGGGTCCTCCAAGACCTGCGAGGTGTCCGCCTGGTGCCCGGTGGAGGACGGGGCCTCAGTCAGGTGTGCACACCCGCTGTCCCCACCCACCTGGGGCCAAGCTCCTTTGCTCCTTTCTCCTACCTGACCGGAGTCGGGGTGTGTGGGGGGAGAAGGACGGGAGGGGCAGCGCAGCAGGGGAGCCTGGGGGACCGGGAGAAGGGGAGACTAAACACACCCGGTTTGTGCCTCCTCAGCCAGTTTCTCGGTAAGATGGCCCCCAATTTCACCATCCTCATCAAGAACAGCATCCACTACCCCAAATTCCAGTTCTCCAAGTAAGAGCCATTAGCGCGTGGCGACAAGGGATGGGCTGCGGGGGGGGGGGGGGTTGCCTCTTGGAATGTGTTGTTTGGGGGTGCATGGCTTCTGCTCCCTCCCCATCTGATGCCACTAGGCCTTGTCTTTAGGGGCAACATCGAGAACCGGAAGGATGGCTACCTGAAACACTGCACATTCCATGAGGTCTCTGACCTCTACTGCCCCATTTTCAAGCTGGGCTACATCGTGGAGCAGGCAGGGGAAAATTTCACGCAGCTGGCACACTCGGTGAGGGCACCAGGGAGAGTGGGTGGGACAGCTGTCCGTCCAGGTGCTGGCTCCCACCTGCACACAAAGGGTCTCATTACAGCCGAGTCCGTCTGCAGTCTTGGCCAGCCCTGGCCCTGCTCGGGCAGAGGAAAGAGAAACACGATCGTCTGACCCATCTGGGTGTGCATGGCTCCTGCTAAATTATTGACTCCTGGCATCCCCTTGTGCCTCAGAAGCAGGGCACTCAACGAGCCCCCTTCCCCAGCTCTCTGCCCTGAGCTGCCCTGGGTGCCTCACAGTATGCACCCCACACATAGCCTCAGCAGGACCTTGGGGCTGTTGAAGGTCCTCTCTGTGAGCCCACCCTGACCCCGTGTCTGTGCCCACTTCTGGACAGGGTGGTGTAATTGGGGTCATTATCAACTGGGACTGTGACCTGGACCTGTCGGCGTCAAAGTGCAACCCCAAATACTCCTTCCGGAGGCTCGACCCCAAGCATGTCCCAGCCTCATCTGGCTACAACTTCAGGTACCTTGGCCTTGGGACACTGGGTCCTCGTCTGCCCTAGCCGTGGAGGTCCAGGAGTCAACAGGGCAGGTGCCCAAAGGTTCAGGGGCGCCAGTGGTCGGCTGAGTCTTGGAGCTGCCCCATTTGGGCAACAGGTGCACCCCCCGTCATGCTCCTCAGGGTCAGGTGGCCAAGTTTCCTGCACCCGGGTCATTCCCTCCCAGATTCTGACGTGCTTCCGGGTCATTCCGCCCTAGGTTCGCCAAGTATTACAAAGTAAACGGTACCACCACCCGCACACTCATCAAAGCCTACGGGATCCGAATTGACGTCATCGTGCACGGACAGGTAAACCAGCCCACCTTGCCTACCTGAGGCTTGGGCTGGCCCAGCCTCAATCTCTCCTACCACACCCCACGCCTCCCTTGAGCCCCACTCCCGCATCTCAGGCAGCCTCTTTGCCTCCAGGCAGGGAAGTTCAGCCTGATTCCCACCATCATTAACCTGGCCACAGCGCTGACCTCTATCGGGGTGGTAAGGGATGCACACTAGGGTCACAGGGGGTGGGGGGACGGGGGGGCAGGTGCCAGGCCCTTACGCATTGGTCTTGCTGGTCTCAGGGCTCCTTCCTGTGCGACTGGATCTTGCTAACGTTCATGAACAAAAACAAGGTCTACAGCCATAAGAAATTTGACAAGGTGTGTACTCCAGGGCCTTCCTCAGGCAGCTGGCCTGTGACCCTGGCCCTTGTTTTGGGCCAGGGCCCTCCCCCACCCTATCCCTGCTCCGCAGACCCAGGCCAGGCTGGCCAACCGCAAGGTGAGGGGCAGAGCCAGGCCTGGGCTGTCCCACCCCCATTGCCTTGCCCCACCTCTGCCCCGTCTGAGCAGATGGTGGATGCTCCCAAGCGGGGTGCAGGACCAGGGCTTGGCACCTCTGAGCCTTCCCAACAGGACTGCGCTCTCACAGACGCCCGAGGATTGGCCCAGCTCTGAGCCCACTCCCACCTTCTGTCGTGCTGCACTGAAGACCTGGGCCTGTTGGGGGCCCCTGAAGTCTGTGGCCCCAGGAGCGCCCCACTCCCCAGGGCAGCATGGCTTGGACCTTGGACCTGGGCCCTGCCCACACACCTCAACACTGCGTCGCAGCAAAACCAGCAGCCAAAGGGCCCCGTGCAACCAGGCAGTGGGATGACATGAAGGGGACGGCACCTGATCCCGGCCTGTCCATCTTGTCCCCCAACTGCCCAGGGGCCTGTAGGGGGCAAGTCCCCACCTCCACCTTCTCCCTAGCTGTTCTCCTCCCAGGCTCTTTGCTCCTCCCCTCACCCTCCACCACCCCCCCCCCCCAGACCCTTCACTCACCTCATAGCCAGGAAATCACACATCCAGAATCCAATAAAGCTGTGACCAGACCCTCCTGGCCTCGTCTTCGGGGAAAAGCATGTTCAGGCTCTTAAAAAGACAAACATGCAATGGCAGGTCTTTGCGCACGGGGTCTCTCTTTTGGTGTGCTTGGCCCTCCGTATCGCTCCTCTAGCCAGCCTGCGTGCAGAGTGTGTGGATGTGTCTGCTGCCCCCACGTCCAGCCAGGCTACAGTCATGTCTGACCTGGGGGCCAGTGGAGGTGGGGGACACACAGGCTGAGAGCGCACAAGGACCCCTAGACGACTCATCCCAGCATGTCCTTCAGGCAGTGCACTTACCAGCTTCCTGCAGGGCTCATCCCGGGCCCCAAACCTCAAAATACAGGAAAAGGCTCCTCCTAGACCCCAAACCTCTCAAGGAGGAAGAAAGCCAGGAGGGAGGCGATGAGAGTTGTACCCAAGGAAAACGAAAGCTTAGGCTCACACCAAAATGCCCGCCCGGGCCCTGCGGCTCTATTTCAAATGGGGATTGGGGTGGAGGAAGGAATTCGGTGCTGGGGAACAGGGGTGGACAGGGCAGAACGAGGTTGGAGGAGTGTGGGAAGCCGGCACTAGCTGGATCAGGCCTACCGGTAATCTGGTTACGGCCTTGGATGCTACAGTGGTCATTCCACTTAGCAGCTCTGCCTGGCCAGGCCCTGCTCTGAAGACACCACGACCTGGTTGGACGGTGGTTTCCCCAGCAACGGGTATGATGGTGCACAGACCTGAGGAGGCATAGTCCCTCCCACAGATCCTTTCACCTGTGACCCCGTCACTCCCAAAGTAAGTCAGAGCTGGCCTCCCCACCTGCCAACGAGACCAGCACCACTCACTGGAGCCACAAACCCTTGAGAAGCCCCCACCCAGCCCCCCTGCAGATTCTCCTATGCTCGTCAGCTCCCTGGGTCACTCAAATGCCTGTGACATCCAGCTCTAGTTTTAGAGAAACCAGCTTTTCCAGTTGGAGCTGGGCTGCAGCTCAAGAACCAGGGCCAGGGGCTCAGGTTTCCCATCCCCAAGCATGAGAGTGACCCTAGGACCTCCACCGCCCCAGATGCCCCCAGCCCCTAAGCTGGCCTCGCTGGCACCCCCGGCCCCGCTGCAGGGAGCACAGTGGGGTGGGGTGGGGCGAGACATGCAGCCCCACCTCCTCGTTCCTCCGTGCTCCCCTGGGACTTCTCCAGCTCTGCTTCCAGGAAGCGCCGTTAGCCCTCCTCCTCCCCCCCAACTCGGCCCTAATTTGATTTGATCTCCATCTGGGGGCTGACGGGCTCCATCCCCTTCCAAGCCGAGTCAGGTTTCTTGCAGTCACTGGGCCTGGATGCGCCTGGTGGGCAGTACCCAGGGGCCAACAAACCCAGACAGACAGACGTCAGTTACTTAGTCTTCTTTCCTTCCTTCCAGAAACCCAGGCGCAGTGCACAAACATACACACAGTGAAAATTGTAGGAAATGTCAAAGTGTAAAATTAAAACGAAAATCCAAAGTGTAAATTGAGATAACGAGAACAAATTTAAACCAGGCTCCACAGCCAACAGTGGGGCCCCCACTGCCCACCCGTTTGGGGTTTCTGAATTTACGATTCACTTTTTTTTTTTTTTTTTTTTTGCGGTACGCGGGCCTCTCACTGGTGTGGCCTCTCCCGTTGCGGAGCACAGGCTCTCCGGATAGGCAGGCCCAGTGGCCATGGCTCACGGGCCCAGCCGCTCCGCGGCACGTGGGATCTTCCCAGACCGGGGCACGAACCCGCGTCCCCTGCATCGGCAGGTGGACTCTCAACCACTGTGCCACCTGGGAAGCCCCTGTGATTCACTTTTAACATGTCTGTGTTCTCGCCAATTTGGCTGGTTTTCTTTTGCTTCCAGTTGCATTTAGTTAGAAATGAGGTGCACAGAGTTGATCTTATGTTCTGGGGCTGCTGCTGGCAGAACGGAGCGAGAACTCATGCTCAGCAAAGGGTCCCCCAGCCTGGCCCATTCTCCTCTTTCAGCCCCACCGGGGAGGAGAAAACAGCACGGCGCACATCTCTGTGCAGCAAGGGGCACATCTCTGTTCCCCTCTGTTCAGGGCCCTGAACAAGCTGGTGGTGAGTGTCGCATTTTAAAGGGGGTACAGCCCAAGGACCCTCTCTGCCTTGGGGTCACAGGTCTTGTACTGATCCCTGAGGCTGAGAAGCAAGAACAGAACTGCCTCAATCCCGATAAAACTGCTGTTGCCCTTTTCTCCATCCTCTCCCAACCACTCCTCAGACCTGAAGGAAAGAACCTAGTCTGGCATGTGAAGAAATACTTCTCTAGAATCCAGGTGCTAACATATGATGTCGAAGTCCGCGATAATGGCGCGCCTCCTCCCTCCCCGGGGCCCTCAGGCCTCCTGCTGCAGTGGCCCCCTCACAGCACAGGCAGATTCAGAGGGAGAGGTGCCACGCCCCGCTGCGGCTGAGCCCCAGCCTGAGATCCTCCCCTTCCTCAGCCTTCCCGCCCCCCGCCCAGTCTCGCTGCTGCCGACGAGGTGACTACGCCATGATACGGACACTCCGGCAAAGGCTGCTCTGACTGGGAATCTCCACAGACAGAGGGGCCCAAGCCCCAGAACTCAGTGTGTGAGAGACGCCCAGGTCTCCACAGGTTCAGCCAGGGTCCCCAGGATGCGGCCCGCATGCCGCTGGCGTGGACTGTAGGACAGCCACCTCTCCCGGAAGCAAGGAACTGGAGAGCTGGGGCTGCAGACTCCCACTCAGGTGTCCCTCGCCCTGCGTCTGGCTTCCAGCCACCCTCAGGGGCTCGGCTCAAACATAAGACCTCCAAGGGCACCTCAGGGCAGCAGAGGAGTGGGCAGGGAGGGCCGTGCAGCAGCAGAGGGGTGTTCATCCAGCGAGAAGGCAGCCCTGGGACCCCTCGCTGGAGACGCTTCTCGGGCCTAGAGAGGGCTGCCCCAACCGAGGCTGGGCCTAGAGAGGGCTGCCCTGGCCGAGGCTGGGCCCCGGGAACCTGGAGGTGGAGCCACTTCCTGCTCTGGCTGGTTCACGCTTCTTCTGGGCTGCATGACCTGCTCCCTGAGGGTCGTCTTCCTGGGTGCCCGTCTTGGATGTGGGTAGTCAGAGAAGAGAATGGGGACGCTGCCCAGCTTGCTAATGTCCCAGCTGGGGGTTCTGCTGCAGCAGCCACTCCAGGGTCTCCATGAGGTACGACATGCCATAGTGCTGGGCAATGTTCTGGAAGGTTCTGATCTGCTCCATGAAGACCTACAGGAATGACCAGTCACAGTGAGAACTAGTCCCAGAGGAGGCACAGAGATGCAAGGCCGAGACCCAGAAAGGGCCAATGGCCGAGGGGCAGCAGGGCTGGCTGTCCACGGGAGGCCCCACCTTGGTGTGGATGGTGAGGGAGAAGGTCCCGGCACAGCTACAGTACGTGGCCATGTTGGTCTCCTTCACACCCCGGCACTTCAGGCAGATCTGCAATGAGAAGCAGCCCCAGTCAGGAGCCTCCCTGGTCCAGGCCAGGGCTGGCCAGTCGCTTGGCACCTGACAGGCTTCCCTCCCCCATGGCCTTCACCTCAATTCTGAATAAAATCTGAGACTCGATAATGGGCTTTATCCAAACATCCCAACTGCTTCCCAACACCCTCCCGGTGGACACCCTACCCTTGACTCTGAGTCCGGGGCTCCCCCATCCATCACACCAGGCACCAGCTGTTCCCTGTCTGGACCGCAACACCTTCCTCGGGTCTTTGCTGAGATGTTCCCTCTTGGTGAGGCCACTCCTCCATCTAATGCTGAAAGCTTCCCTCTTGCTCACACACTGCCTGTTGGTTCTCTTTACTCTTACCATCACTTAGTTGTCCTGTTTACTGTGTATCTCCCTCCACTAGAATAAAAAAGGTCCATGAAGCCAGCACTTGGCCCCTGTAGGTGCCTAACAGATGCTGTAGGAATGAATGAGTCACCTGGGCTCATGGACAAGGCCTGACCCAAGAGGTGGTTACCTTGGAGGACCAGGTAACGATGTTGAGACCTGCGTACACCCCTAGTTTCCCGTGGGTGCGAACTGCTTATCAACAAACCCTCCACCAACTGGAGGGGCGGTCGGGCTGGGTGCAGAAAAGCCCCAGCACCAGGCCCCGCTGCTCACCAGGTCCTGCAGGGTGAAGGCCATCAGTTTCTTCTGCAGGGCTTCCACCAGGGCCATCTCAATGACTGACGAGTCGTAGGCTACCTGACAGTTGGGGCAGAGCCACTGAGGCAGCACAGACCCATCCTAGGCAGAGAAGGAAAGGGACCAGGTCACCTCCCTCAGCCCCAGTATTGAGAAGGGACGGAAAGAGAAAAGCTCGTGGTGAGAACTGTGGTACCGCTTGCTCACAGCTCCAGGGCACACTCACATCACCACTGTCATCACTTACGTGTTTACCAGGACAAGGCTCTGGCATGTGGCAGCGGCGTGGCCTGAAAAGGGTGTTTGTTTCTAATTCACATCAAAGCTAGCTGGGGGCCCAGTAGGTGTAGCCCAGTAAAGGTGGAGACTGGGGTCACTTGATAGGGAGTACTGCAGGACCCCCCGATCCACTGATGCCTGGATATTCTGGCTTTACCAGCAAGGGGCCTGACGGAGCTGGCCCACCTGAGAGAAGGAGGGCTCTTTGCACAGGTCCAGGTCCCGGCAGAAGTTACAGCTGCGGCAGATGACCTCAGGGAGCACGTAGGAGCGGCAGGGGTCTCGGAACTGGGCCTCCTCCGAGAACTCGCCGACATCTACCAGGCGAAGCAGGTCTCGGTTTAGCTTGTTCACCTGGTTTGTGATGTTCGTGTCCAGAGACAGGACCTGCAGAGAACAGAGCCCACATCAGGGACAGCTCCCGGGGCCTCCCTGCTGCTGTTTGGACCAGAAAACCCCACAGCCAACTCTCTAAGCTACTGTTTCTCAGCATCATCTCAACTCTTCCTGCCTTCTGTACATCAGTGATTCCCCGACTCGGGGCCATAAGAGTGGAGTGGAGGCCCTGCCCCCAGGCCTTGTGGTCGCTGTCAGCTCCGGGGAACTCTGGGACACACCGAAGTGTGCTCTACGTGTTCTCCTTACTGGCTCCTTCTTCCTCAATGACAGGCAGTCCTAAGTCTACCAGAGCTCTACAGTCTCACTGCAAAGGGGTTGACTTCAACCTTCCACGGTGGGGGGGCTCCCAGGCCAGCCGAGAAACGCCTCTGCAGCACACGTGTGTGTCAGTGCCCGCAGTGCTGGCACTGGAAGTCGCTCCTGCAGAGCCACAGGAGACTCATTAACCCCCCATCTGTAAACAAGAGAAGACAGCACTGGCATGTTTCACTGGCCTCTCCCAGCCCTACAACTCCTGTCCTAGCACAATGCCAAGAGCACAGAACCAAACGCCACTTAGAAGACTTCTTTAGGAGGAGCGTTTATGGTCGATCTGAAACAAAGTGGGTGGATTTGCAAGCACATTTATAATGAGGATCGACAGCCTACTGGGCAGTATTATTTAAAATATATACATTATACATGTCTTTTACATAGGGAGAACACTGGATGTAATTAAGAGACAGAAAAAAATGAAAGTGAATTTACCAAAACATTAAGGAAGAAGTAATGCTGATTCTACACAGTATCTTCCAGAAAACACAAGAGGGAGAACACTCCTAACTCATCTTGTGAGGCCAGTATCACCCTGATACGAACACCAGACAAAGACAGTACAACTATAGTAAAAAAAAAAACTGTCACACACACAGACTCAAATATCCTCAACAAAATACTGGCAAATTGAACCCATTGGTATCACGACTAAGTGGGATTTACCCCAGGAATGCAAGGCTGGATCAACATTTGAAAATCAGTGTAATTCACCATATCGAGACTAATGAATAAAAACCAATACAATCATCTCAACTGACACAGAAAAAGCCCTTAACAAAATTCAACATCCATTCATGATTAAAACTCTCAGGATAGGACTTCCCTGGTGGTGCAGTGGTTAAGACTCCATTCCTCTGATGCAGGGGGCGCAGGTTCGATCCCTGGTCAGGGAACTAGATCCCGCATGCTGCAACTAAAGATCCCGCACGCAGTAATGAAGATCCGGCGTGCTGCAACTAAGACCCAGCGCAGTGAAATTTAAAAAAAAAAAAAAAATCAGTGCCGTTAAAATAGCACCAAAACCATAAAAACCTGAGGTGCAAATATGTGCACTATTTTTATGCTGAAAGCTCCAAAAACACTGATGAAAGAAGTCAAAGACAACTTAAATAAATGGAAAGATATAGTGGTTCATGGATTGGAGGCCTGAACATTAAGATATCGATTCTCCCTAAATTAATCCAAGACTCCAAACAACTCCAATCAACAATCCAAGAGGATTTTTTTTTGGTAGAAATTGATATGCTGATTTGAAATTTATAAGGAAAGGCAAAGGAACTAAAATAGTCAAAATAATTTTGAAAAAGAAGAATAAAGTTAAAGCATTCACACTACCTGGTTTCAAGACATATTGATAAAGTTACAGAAATTTAGACAGTGTGGTATTGGAGAACAGACAGATATTCAGATTGATGGAGACCCAGAAACAGACCCACACACATATATATGGCCAGTTAAGTTTTGAAAAAAGCACAAACATATTTAAATGGAGTAAGGCTGATTTTTTCAACAAATAATGCTGGAATAATTGGATATGTTTATGCAGAATATGAACCTCAATTTATAACATGCACATTGCACAAAAATTAACTCAAAATGAATCACAGACTAAATATAAAACCTAAAACTATAAAACTTCTAGAATCTAGAAGAAAACATAAGAGAAAAACTTTGTGACCTTGGTTAAAGCAAAGATTTCTCAGATATGACACCAAAAGCTCAACCCTTAAAAAGTGACAAATTAGATAAAAGATAAGACCCTCTGCTCACTGAAAAATGGAATTTTGAAAAGGCAAGCCAAATTCTGGGAGGAAGTATTTGGAAATCACAGATCTGATAAAGGACTTATATACGGAATATATGAAGAACTCTCAAAACTCAACAATAAGAAAAACAACCCTGATTCACTTTGCTGTACACCTGAAACTAACACAGCATTGTAAATCAACTATACTCCAATAAAAATTATTTTAAAAAGAAACAATTTTTAATAATGGGCAAAAGCTCTGGACATTTCACCAAAAACACATGGAGAGCAAAGAAGCACATGCATAAAATCTCCACATCATTAGCATTAGGGAAATGCAAGTTAAAACCACAATGATATACCACTACACACCTATCTGGACAGATAAAATCTTGAAAATCAACACCACCAAGTTCTAGCGCGTTGTGGAGCAACTGGACTGTAGCCATACACCACTGATGAGAGGCCTGAAAAGTGGCAAAACGGGGCCACTTTAGAAACAAGCACGACATGACCCAGCCAGTCCCCTGCTAGGTTTCTATCAAGAATGAAACTTATGTTCACCCAAAACCTTCTCTATGAGAATGTTTACAGCAGCTTTACTAACAGTCACCAAAAACGTGAAAACAACCTGAATGTCCTTCAACCGGGGAACTGCGGTTCTCCCACACAACAAGGGAGAAAAAGACTCAGCGATGGAAAGGAACGAAGCACTGAGACAAGCAATGACATGGAGGAGCCCCAGGTGCATTCTGCTGACTGAAGGAAGTCAGACCTAAAAGGCTACATGACCAACCATTCCACTCGTGTGACATTCTGGAAGCGATCACAACGCAGGGACAGATAACAGATCGGCGGTTCCAGGGCTGCAGGCGCGAGGAGCTGAGCCCGAGGGGAAGCGTGGGGGAGTCTCTGGGGTGGTGACCGCTGTGTACCTACCTGGCTGCTGCTGGCCAGCCCTATCCATGTGTGAAAACTCGAACGACTGCACTGCACGGAGAGTGACTTTTACTGCATGCAACTTTCAAAAAGTAAATGAACACAGGGACAGACAGATCAGAGCGTGCCAGGGGTGGGGACTCTGGTTCTGTATCCTGAAGGCGTGATTGGGTACCTCACGGAATGCACACTAAAATGGTGAATTTTCCTGTATGTAAATTATACTTATTCTTTTAAACATGTATTTATTTCTTTACTTGGCTGCGCCAGCTCTTAGTTGCGGCACGTGGGATCATCGTTGCTGCATGTGGGATCTTCAGTTGTGGCACGTGGGATCTAGTTCCCTGACCAGGTACTGAATCCGGGCCCCCTGCACTGGGAGGGCAGAGTCTTAGCCACTGGACCACCAGGGAAGTCCCTGTAAATTATACTTTAATAAAAATAAAACTTAAAAATTCTGAAGTCTACCAAGGAATTAAAATGGTACACTAAACCATTTCTTCACCACAATCAGAAGCCAATTGATCACTGTGAAACTGTGATTTGCTGGGAGGTAATTTAACAGACAGGAAAATGCTCCGTAAGGGATAACGCCGGCTGGGTCCTCATCTGGTAATATTATGCCATCGTTTGATGCAGCCTGCCTTTCCCAGAAAGGCATTTAGCATCCGAGCAAGCTCTCCTCTTAGGTTTCACAGCAGCCCAGACGTTTTGGGAGCCCTGTCCAGTTCCTAGTCTGGCCCACCAGCCCCACGTGATCCATGAGCACCTGCCGTTCCACTACTCACCTTTCACCAGCACCACCAGGTCATCCCTCCCCAGGGTCTCTGCATCCCCTCTGCCCATGGCCAGACCCTCTTAGCCACAGTGGTCTCATTCTCAGCCCCAGGCCCCATCAGAGGGCCTTCCTCACCTGCCCCACCTCTCAGCACCTGTGCTCTCTGAGCTCACCTGTCCCTCACTGACTTGTGCCCCCTCAGCGGAGTGAGAACAGAGGTCTTTCCCACAGCGGCTGCATGGAGTGGGCGCAGTGGGTGTTTCTGGAAGAAAGGAGTGACCTGCACACACGTCAATGGGAGTGTCCTCACCTTGCACACATATTTGATGAACTCCAGAGCGGGGTTATTGAGGAGGAGGTGAGAACCGGGGAGGACAGGAAACATTTCTGAGAGCTCAGTCGAGTTCCGAGAGCCTGTGACTTTCTTCTGAATCTTCTGTGTGATGGTGAAGAAGTTCTGAGTGAGTTCGTTTGCCACATAATCTTGTGAGAAGGTGATCATTCCTGGGAAGAGAAGCAACACGATGCCTGCTCCCTATTTTGCACGGCGATCGCGACACCGAGGGAAGGACCCCTGAGGAGCACACAGTGGTGGCCCCCCGTGGCAAGGGCGCTCACCTGGAAGGGCTCCGGCCTCTCCCTGGGCCTCCTGGGAGAGCTGGCTGGCCCCCCTCCTCCTCACAGGGGTGCTGCCCGGGGCGCTGCGCCTCAGCTCCTCCTTCATGCTGTGGTACACGGCCACGATGTACGCTGCAGAGAGAGGGCAGGCTCAGGCCACAGGCCCCGAGATTTGCCATTGCCGCCAACATCCCAGAATCCGGGGGCACCCTGTGGCTAGTCACACTGCCGGCCAGACTGGCTGAAATGTCATTAGTAGCGATGATTCTATTTGCTGCACTAAGATGAGCCAAAGTCAATCAGAGAAATGGGGACACGCAGGGCACTCGCTGACGCCCAAGCTCAGGCAACACGTGTCAACCTTCACACTGGACGGCAAGACAGAGGGCTCGCCTCGACCCCCAGGCACAGCACACTTCTCCAAAGTCTCTACCAGGCCCACACATTCCAGAAGAGAACTTAAGAAAGCAAAGGGCTCAAAGACAAGTCGACAAAATATAAATATAAAATATAAAATAACCACAATGGAACTACCTCTGTCGCTATGTACGTGGGTGCACCTATATCTACGTCTATGCGTCTGCTGACAATTTATGATTTAATTTATGATGCTCTTCATCAACTGTTCTAATGATTAGCTCTGAATTATAACAGGTGTTTAATCTACACACTTCGTTTACACATCAAGCTAAATAATTTGATTTGTAACACTAAAACTTTTTCTTCGTTTTAAAAAATTTTGTTGGAGTATAGTTGATTTAAAATGTTGTGTTACTAACACTAAACCTTTAGACCCAGATGAAATATAGGCGTTTCTTACACCGTAAGTTGAGCCTCAAGGACCAGCCAGTGGGGCAGTCGATTCAGGAAGTGTCTAAACTTTTCTACTTGGGGTTTACCTTGATCACTATACGTGCACGCGCACAAACCTCGGGGGCAGGGCCACGAAGCCTTCGTGACGCCCCGAGAAGGGCAGCCTTCCTCACGGTGAGCTTCTGCGAGGGCCGAGGGTCTCCTCCCTGCCTCTCACAGTGCTGTGCAGCCAGGGCGCCCCTCAGGGGCCCCCGACTCCGGGCGTGCTCCCACCAGGGCCACGTTATTCCCAGTGCGTGGCTCAGGCGCTATGGAGAGTGTGGACGACTCACCTGAAACGATCATGAGGAAGTAGCTCTGGCAGGAGGCTGCCTGCGGCAGGAACTGCAGGATGTTCCAGCTGTTTTCCAGCAGGTCCTCGACATCCAGCTCCTGTGCACCTCCCTCCTCCTCTCCCTCCTCAGGTTCCTCCTCAGGCTCCTCCCCCTCCGCTCTGCCCTCTTCGGGGGAGTCTTGCTGGGACACAGAGACAACCCCAGTCACGTCTGCGCACAGCAGCACCGCCCAACGGGTGCCCTGTTCGCCCCCCAAGCCCAGGTGAGATTCCTGCGGGACGGCTTTAAGAATAAGGTCATTTATGGAATGTGCCTGGTGCACAGAAGCACTCAGTACACAGCTGACTGCTACTCTCGTTTGCTCTTTCAGAGGATTCACTTTAAAATTATTCAACTCCCACCTCCCAGGAAGGCAAGAATGTTCAACATCTGAACTCTGACGGCCGCCATCCTTCAGAGCAGCAGCCACCACTGCCTTCCCTTGATTCGTCTACATGGCCTGCACTTCCTTCTCTCCCATCGTGGTCTCAGTGGCCCTCCCAACCCCAGCACCAAGGGCAGCCTCTGTTTCCTATCTGCTCTCAGCAGCACGGCTCCTTCCTTCTGGGGCCGCTCTCCCTTTGATGCCTGAGGCCCCATCCCCCCAGTTCCCCTACCCACTGGCAGCTTCCTCCATGGGGACCTGCCCTGGGGGCACTCAGGCCTCTCAACCCACGCTCACCCCCAGGTGTTCTCACCAGCCCCAGCTGCCAGGCTCAGCAGCTGGGATGACCCCAAGTTCCCACCCCCAGCCCCTCCCCTGACGCCCCTGCCACCACCTGACCTCTGCATCTCCACCTTGTGCACGTCAAGCAAACGTCAGGCTCGGCAAACACCACATGCTGCAGCCAAGCACAGCTCCCTTCTCCCCATACTCGCTCTCCTGCCCCGTCCATCGGGCTTCACACACCCAAGCACAGGCCCACCTACAACCTACTCGCCCAGACATCGCCCCTGTGCCCCCGGGCGTCACCCCACATTCATTCTGCTGGCCCATCCACTCCACCTGCAATGCCCACCAGAGTCCTTCTCCCTGACTCCACCCTGCCCCACATCCTCCCCTGGGCCGACACTAACCAGGCTCCACTCAGACCTTGACCTCCTGCGGTGCTGTCCACTCAGGATCCAAGTGGAAGTCAGGCCCTGACACTCCCCCACTCAGAATCTCCCCATCACTGAAAGCCAAGTGTCCATCACAGCCCTCAGGCCCAAGTGGCCTGGCCCCGGCCAGTTCTCTGCCCATACCTGTGACCACTGTCTCTGCTTGTCCTGTAACTCACGGCAGCCTAACACTGCAGTTCCGTCACCCCCTCAGAGGACTCCTCGACCTCCCCATCCAAATCGGCCCCTCCCCCGTGGCTCACTCTCTATCTCTACCCTGCTTTTTGTTTACTCCGAGCCCTCATCATTGCTGACACTGGCGTATACATCTACTTGTTTGCTTGTTCGTGATCTTTGCCCTCACAGACTCCGTGAAAGCAAGGACTACATGACCGGGGCCTAGAACCGTGTGCCTGGCACTCGGCCTGCGACCCTCAAGTGTGCACTGAAGGGACCAACGTGGACCCCTAAAGTTGCTTCAGATTCCAACCTCTGCTCTCTAAGACTGGTTACCTCTTACCTGTCCACAGTGAATACTAGATGGAACATTTCCTTTGATTCCACCATAGTTAGAGGGATCCATCCAGAGAAGAAATTCCCAGCATCGAGAGAAAGAAATTGTCAAAGAATGGAAGATCTCTTTAGAATGGATGCTAAAACAAGCAAAACAGAAATTGCTTAAATGAAATCAATAGTTTTCCCCTTTTTTCCCACTTTCCCCACTTCTTTTATTATCTGTTTAACCCTCTACTTATTTAAAGAGGGATATAAAGTAGACGCACATTTTATCATCCCTCAAAGTTTCTAGGGGACACGGGAAACATGATACTAGGGAGGCATCTGCGTCCAGCCACGAGGGGCCGGTGCCGCAGGGATGAGAGGCGAGAGCGGCACAGAGCAAACCCCACACTCAGCAGAGCATGGATCACACGCAAGTGTGAGAAAACCACACCAGGCCTGGGGTGCTTGCTTCCCGCCGCTCTCAGAACCTCGTAACTCAGAGGCACGTGCAGCTGTGCTCACAAAGTCTTGCTTCAACAGTGGGAATAATGAGCCCTAGACTAAACACTGCTCTGGCTCTGCCTATACATCTCAAAAAATGCCCCAAAGGATCAAACTGTTTCCAAGTAACATAACATAAAGCTCAAGAATATTTACAGGAATGCAAAAGTACCCAACGGACAAGCCAAGATTCTTAATGTCTGGCATCCCATCCTGTATCACCAGGTGTGCAAAGAAGCAGAGAAAACACAACACATAATAAGGAGAAGAATCTATCAACTGAAGACAAATCAGAGCTGACAGAGACGTAATAACGAGCAGAACAGGAATTAAAACCGTTATTAGGGGGCTTCCCTGGTGGCGCAGTGGTTGAGAGTCTGCCTGCCGATGCAGGGGACACGGGTTCGTGCCCTGGTCCGGGAAGATCCCACATGCCACGGAGCGGCTGGGCCCGTGAGCCATGGCCGCTGAGCCTGCGCGTCCAGAGCCTGTGCTCCGCAATGGGAGAGGCCACAACAGTGAGAGGCCCGCGTACCACAAAAAAAAAAAAAAGCCCGAACAAACAAAAAAAATCCCTGTTATTAGGGGCTTCCCTGGTGGTGCAGTGGTTAAGAATCTGCCTGCCAATTTAGGGGACAAGGGTTCAAGCCCTGGTCCGGGAAGTTCCCACATGCCGTGGAGCAACGAAGCCCGTGCGCCACAACTACTAAGCCTGCGCTCCAGAACCCGCGGGCCACAACTACGGAAGCCCGTGTGCCTAGAGCCTGTGCTCCACAACAAGAAAAGCCAACGCAATGAGAAGCCCACGCACCGCAACGACGAGTAGCCCCCGCTCGCCGCAACTAGAGAAAGCACGCATGCAGCAAGGAAGACCCAACGCAGCCAAAAATAATAATAAATTAATTAAAACAAAAATAAAAAACCTGTTATTAGAACAGTATTGCATGTGTTAAACCAGAGGGAAGACTGACCATATTAAGTAGACTCTAGAGATGTATAAAACCCAAACCAAGCTTCTAGAGATGAAAACTGTCAGTGTGAAATGAAAAATATACTAGATGGGATTAATGGCTGATTGAACACTGCAGAAGATCAGTGAATTTAAAGACATAACAACAGAAATTATCCAAAAAGAAACAAAGAGGAAAAAAAAGACTTTCAAAAAAGATCCATCTGCAATTCTATGCCCAGCAAAAATATCCTTCAAAAACAAAGGTGAAATAAAGGCTTTTTCAGATACCCAAAGGCAGAAAGCATTCGTTACCAACAGAGCCATGCTACGAGACACGTTAAGGCTGTCAGCAGCAGGTGAATGGATCAGATAAGACACAGATGAATGAAGGGTACAGGAATGCTGACACCTGTTGGTGATGTACTCCACGTAGGCAAGGGCGTCCTCCACCCGCCGCTTCTTGGTGCACAGGATGATGCGGTTGAAGTTGGCATACACGACTGATGACCCCAGGCGCTTGAACTCAGCAATGAGCCTGCAGACCAAGTTCAGAATCAACGGTCAAGACACCAGAGAAGACCAGAAGACACTGTGAGAAAAAAGCTGATCGTCCTGAAGCAGAAAACATACTTAGAACCCAGAAGCAACAAAGAACAAAGAGGTCTGCATTGCAAAACCCTACCGTAAACAAAACCAAAGACAAAGACTGAGGAAAAAGTGTGCAACTCACATCACAGAAAAATGGCTAATTTTTATCTAGAAAGAACTCATACAAATTAATGAGGGAAAAAAAACCCCAAATCTACAGAAAAATGGGCAAAGGATATGAAAAGGAAGTCCAATTTCATTCATAATAAGGACTGCATATTAAGGGTATACCAAGAGAGCATTTTATCCCATCTGGTTGGCAATAATACCCCGCATGGCGGCGTGGCCTGGAGTGGGGACATACATTCCCAATCATATCTAATAGCACAATGAACTGTACGACCTTTACAGGGAGCTCTCTGATAATACTGATCAAATTGGTGTTTACCCATCTAGATTTATCTGATAATATCGATCAGATCTGCAACAGCGTCACTTCCTGAAGACTATTCTACAGACATGTTTGCACGATCTCATCACGTACAAGGCCACTCCACGTTGGTCACTGTGACAGCAAAAGTTGTGGAAGCAGCCTAAATGTCCATTAGCGTCGTACATCCACACACAGCTCTCTAAGATCTACTGTTAACGAAGGCAAGCGAGGTGCAGAACAGTAAGCACAGTGTACAATGACTTATGAAAAAGCAACAAAGACTATGCATCGCACAGCGTGTCTCTGGAAGCTGCGATGGCAGCTAAGCTCTTCCTGGGACCCATCTGATCGCTATGGTTCAAGTGGGCTCTTGACTCCCAGAGGTGCTGACTGCCATCTTTCTGGCTTGGGGACTGAGGGATCAGCATAGCCCGGAGAAGGCCACGGGCAGCACTCACTGCAAGAAGAGCTTCTTCATCATGCTGTGCAGCATGCGGTGCAGGGTGGGGTCGTGAAGCAGCGAGGACGGGGACCGGAGCCAGCGGTAGAAGTGCACCACCTGGTTGTCGGCGTAGATGTTGCGGTACTGCGTGATCTCCTTCACCCAGCCCACCACCATGCTCTTCAGGATCCTGCAGGAGGGGTTCAGAGGGCGCCCCCTCTGTTGCTGGCACCAGCTCTTCCCTGTTTTGCTGTCACCTTTGCCCCCTCCCTTCTCACTGTTCAGATCCATTCCTCGGCCCTCTGTGACTCATCTGCACCCCTCAACACCACCACACTCAACACAACCTTCCACGTTTTCCCTACGGCTGGTGCCAGGACAGAGCTGAGAAGACGGGGGTGCCCCACAAGAAGGCACCTCACCTGCTGGGAGAACCAGGAGAAGACTGACCCCAGAGACCTGCAGGGCCCTCCTCCCTTGGGCCAGTCATGGGCCTAGCGATCTGCTTCACCACGACTGCCCTGGTTGTGTCGCCCCAGGTGGCTCGCAGCCATCCCCGCCCCGTGGCAGCTCTGCTGCCAGCACCTCTCAGGACACAGCGGCCGCTTCCCTGCCCAGCAGCCCTCGGCCCTGACCACACCGTGCCTTCGGGCCCTGAGCCTCTTCTCCACCAGCCCCCTGGCCTGCAGCCCGCTCCTTCCAGCTCTGTCCGCCTTCTGTGAGAATGCAACAGGAGTGGCGGTTGGAGAAAACCATTCTTGAATCCCAAGACTTGCTCCTGAGCACCAACCCTTCCCCTCAACTGCAGCACGACCACAAGCACGGGGCCTCAGTTTCCTCATCTTTACAACGGGCCACAGTCATATCACCTGGTGGGCTGTGGAGAGCACACATGCTCCCTGCCCGTGTCACCGCTGCAATTCGCACCCCCTTCTGTGTGGCTTAACCCACTGTGCATGTCCTGCTGTGCATCCCACAGCAGACACTCGATACACACCCGCACCCCAAGTAAACTGGCGATTTCCTGCAGGCACGCCTCTGGCCACAGGAACTGTCAACCCATACCTGGAGGGCAGCAAAAGACCCATGAGCAGAGGAAGGAGCCTGGCCCTATGCTGGTTTCTGGCAAGGCGGAGGGAAACCCCACTGACACTGTCTTAGCTCTTAGTTTCCGAAACAAGGACAGAAGATAAAAGGATTTCTACTGCTCCTTCTAGAACCCAAACTGTTGTTTGGCCTTTGGAGAGGAGAGGGCACAAGAAGAAGAAAAGGTCAGGTGATGTTCTCAGGGTCGCAAGCCCCTGGGTACCTGAAGGTGCTGGAGCAGAGGGCCGTCTCGTCGTAGCTGGTGGGAGCGCTGGCAGCCTGATTGCCCGTGATCATGTCCTCCAGGGAGGCCTGCTGGATCACATCGAAGCTGATGCCCATGCTGTTGGCCCCCTCCATGTCATTGACGTGGTGAGATTGCAGGATGGTGTTGACAGCCAGGTTCTGAATGTCCAGCTCCACGCACACTGCACACAGACACCACCGCTTATGCACTGACCCCTCCTGGGTGCGGAGCCTGACCCCAGCAAGCACTATCTCAGAAAAATCCCTGAGGCTGCTGTTGGGGGCGGCCAACTGCAGAGCACACACCCGCAGAGCCCTGCAGGCTCGGCTCCCAGGCTCTCGGCCCAACAGGGCTGAGCGTTCCCAGCAGCACAGAACGGCAACAAGCGGCAGAGGCAGCAGCCCAGGCCCCCAAGCGCCTCACCCACCCACCTGTGGAGTAACAGCCTGAACTGTTGACCTCCACAGGGGCTCGGTCATCGAACTCCACGACAAGGCGGTTGTCGTCAGCCTCCTTCCCGCCCAGGTCAGGCCGTGATGTGGAAGACAGCCAGAGCAGGTGGTTGTGGCGCTGGAGATGGCGGGCAAAGAAGAGGTCGGAGCCAAACGTAGAGATGTCCTCTGGCAGATTCCCAACGGGGATGTGGAAGTACCTGCAGGGGCACGGGGTCAGCCAGCCCCAGAGGGGACAACGACCAGGGAAGCGGGGAAGGCCGACTTGCCACCAGAGACCCGTGAGGCCAGCCACAACCAAGATGGGCAGAGACACCCCTCCACTCGGCTCACCTGCTCATCTCGAAGGCCTGTGACAGACAAGTGTCCAGGTTGAGGTAGTGCCGGATCATGCGCCGGGCTCCGTGGCGCTGCCAATCCAGGACCCCGTAGCTGACCTTATCAGCCACACGGACAGGCACTAGCGGGAACTCCTCCAAGACGGGCACTTCGCCAGCCAGCCTCTTCAGCTCCCAGTTGGACTGAACAGCGATGAGTGTGGGCCCACGGCGCTCCTCCTGGGCGCAGGGAAGGAGACAGCTAGGTGGACCTGGCCCAGGGGAGGGAGGGAAGGAGGGAAGGAGGGAGGGGCTCCCGCAGTGTGGGACCCCGACGGCACGCACTTTGTAGGCCAGCAGGAAGCGCTGGATGGCTCTGCAGATGACCTTCAAGTCTGTTTCAGCCCGAACTTCAAAAGTGTGTTTGCTGGGGGGCAGGAGCTCAGGGCCCACTTTCTCCAGCAGAAGGCTGTGCTCGGCTGAGTACAGGGCACTGAGGCTGGGCATCTGGTTGCTTCGTACCTAGACAAACAAGGGCTGGGTCGGCGCCTCTCCCCACAGGGAAGGAAGTGGGCAGCCCGGAGTGGACATGGGTGGCCGGGCTACCTCTGCGGATCCACTTCTAATTGCTGGGCGAAGGCTTTTGGAAACAAGGCAGCAGTGGGGTCAGGGGTGCGAGAGTTCCGTGCCCAGGGATATGCTCCTCCCCCAGCGAGGCTCGCCCACAGCCTGGCCCAGAACTCACGGTATCCAACACAAACACAGACGCCTTGCGCTGTGCGGGCACGAAGATGCCGAAGAGAGCTTTGTGGCCCTGCGCGTGGTGATACAGGTAGATGTGGCGGATGCTCCCTGCAGGAGGACATGGCCTGTCACCCTGAGATAAGCAGGAGGTGGGTCAAGCAAGGGCGGCTGGCACATGCCATACCTGGTTCCAGGTAGCTGAACTGGGCCAGAGAGCGCATCTCCAGGTGCTCAAGAGCGAAGGTTTCTGCTTCCCAGCCTGAGTGATGCCTCACCAACTGTTTATTGACCACACACACACAGCCCAGCTGCACCAGGGCCCGAAACAATAACGGAACCTGGAAGGGGGGCAGACAGAGTGGTGTGAGGATTGACGGGGGAGAGCACAGGCCCGTGGCCATCTTCGGCAGACATGCTGCTGAAATTCACTGTGTCCATGAAGTCCACAGCCAATGCTGCTAGCCTGTCCATGCCTCTGTGGGGTTTGTTTCCCTCTATTCCATCCGGATAGATCCTTGCACAGTTCAGCTGGGAAAACAGTTACCTGAGTCTCGTACACGCCCTCGATGTCCGGCGCCGCCAGCTCAGTGTTGATCTCGTTGATGTGCTCTTGGTACATGTCCTCTGGCACCGAGTACTCATAGAGATTGTAGACCACGTTGGAGCGAGGAAGGACCCGATTCACCTGGTGACACAATATGGCGATGATCTCACCCCACAACTAAGTCGTAATGTGTGCTACAATGCACAGGCAAACACATGTGCGCACACTCTTACAGCCATGCATCGTTTAAACAGGCCTAGAACCTCTGGTGCCCACAACCATGGAGTAAACCCCTACAGCCCATCTCTCCCAATGAGTAAAATGAAAAGGTCTGGGCATAACTTCAAGAAGCTGCCCGAGGCTTCTAAAAAGCAGACAAGCTCCCAGACTGTGAGGGGCAGGTGTTCCCGCTTTATATTCCTCTTTTCTCTCCTGGGTTTAACCTTAAGGGTGCAGGAAGCAAAAACCGCGAGAGAAGCCATGTTTTCCTGGACAGAAGACTAGGAAAGGAGTGTGGGAATCCTGGCGAGGAGGGAGCAGGAGAGGGGTGCCCAAAGGGGAAAATATCCTACAAGGAAGGATGTCCTCCTACAAACTTACATCACATCACATCCAAGAAAGCTACAGAATTCCAGATCATCTGTCCTCTGCTGCCCAACACCCACCCTGTCCTCTCTCTAGATCCATATTTTGCTGAATATTCTGGTCAGAATCGAGTTTCACCTTCTCCAGAAGGCTCCTCTGTCTAGTTGCCAGTTACCAATACTCGAATCTCATCTCCTCAACTAGACATCAACCTGTTAATCGGTTCCTAGCACCCAACCAAGAAACGTGCTCATTTGCTCAGTGAACGAGCTCTGGGTGGAGCTGACTGGGAGCTCGGCCTCTGAAGACACCACAGCTGAGAGGAGGACGCCTGCTGTAGGACCCCACGTATGTGAAATGTCCACAAGAGGCTAATCTAGAGGTAGAATGTGGACCAGTGCTTACTGAGGGCTGGGAGAGGGGAGAGACTGCTAAGGGGCCCGGGGTTTCTTTGGGAGTGATGAAAACGTTCTAAGATTGACAGTGGAGATGGCTGCATAACTCTGTGAATACACTAAAAGCCAACGAATCGTACACTTTAGATGAGTGAACTGTATGGCATGTGAATTAGACCCCAATAAAGCCGTTAACATCAAAAGAGCCTATGGAGACAGAGCCTGCAGCCTCTGACTAATGTCCACCCAGTCCTTTCCCTGCTACATGGACGTCAGATGCAAGAGGACGGCGCAGCAAGGACAATGACACCCACAGCTTCCATCATTGAGCGTTCACTTGGCGCTTCACAGCACCATTTCAATTAATTTTTACAGCATCCCAAGAAGGTCCTCAGGAGATGGAGGCTCCAGAACACCTCGCTCAAGGTCACAAAGCTCACTAGGTCTTTGCGTGGCCTCCTCCATAGTGGAGACAACCTCAGAGGCTGAGCAGACAGCTGACCTCAGTGATCAGCAACGCCAGCTGCCCCCCGTACCTTCCGATAGGAAGGGCCCTCCTCCGCTTTGGCCACCCGCTGGTTCACATAGAATACCCGGGGAATGTTCAGCTTGATGCAATACAGGTCACTGCTGATGACAGCCCACAGCCTGAACAAGCCAGCCTGGCCGGTCTCGCTGATCTGAAAGGAAACACAGGTCGCACAACAGTGCGTGTCTCACCGTGTCACAGAAGGCACTCAATACCTGTGGACAGGCCATCTCCCAGGTGGCCTCCAGCACCAGGCCCTGTCACAGAGGCACAAAGGTAAAGCCCTGCCCTTCCTGCTCCATTCCAGACCAGGTCCCCAGGATCGTGAGCCATCCAGATACCCCTTCGTTCCCATAAGCCATGCTCCCGCCCTCAGGGGTGTCCCGCCCTCCCACTGCTAGCTGTCCGCACTTGCACGATCTGCCACGGGAGGTCCAGAATGCTGCGAGCAGTTCTTCGCAAGAAGCCCCCCAGCCCTGTGGAGGGCCCCTCTCGGATGGTCCCAGGCCTCGGTGCACCTTCTGGCCCCGCCAGACGCCGCCTCTTCTTGTGAGCGAGGCGCTGTCGAGCCTGTAGCTGCCACTTCTTCTTGTGGAACTGGAGCCAGACCAGCCACTCTTCCTGGGATAGGGCAAGAGGAGGAGACGGGAAATACAGTTGAGCACGAGTGAAACAGAAACACCCTTCCACAGTCCCCAAGCGCTCTGTAAGAACTGGGTACATCTTGCCAATTTGCTCAGGGGTCAAGGCCCAGTTCAGGGCCCAGACCCTGCAGGGAGACGGCTCGTCACAGGTCAGGCCTGACCAGCGTCCCTGCTTCCTCCCCCTGAGGATTCTTGCCTGGGTGGATCCAAGCCCCGGAGGCTGCCCCAAGATCTCCTGCCAGGGCACCATCAGCTCCAGGTCCTGCGCCTCCTCCTGGCTCTCCCAGTGGCTACGCCTCCTCTTGGTAGCAACGGGCACTGCCGAGTGCAGCGGCTTCACAAGGCCGAAGTCCTCCATGTCGGGGGCGCCAAGGCTCTGGGCACCTTCTGAAGTTTGTGCCACGCCCACCTGCAAAGATCCAAAGGAGCCTTAGAACAGCTCTCTCTAGAAATCACCGTAAGTGCACCTCTGAATAAGGTAAAATACTTGTATGCAAACGTATTCATTTACAGACTAATCTATTTTTAAACTTTTAAGAGTGAAAAGGTCAGACAGAAAATGTCACTCAGGCATCACCATTATGAAGTGAATGTTTACATTTTTCTGTGCTTGCTTCAGAACTCTCTCCTCTTCATAAGAAATAAAATACTGCAAAGAATAGGTAAAGGCCCCCTGTTTCTCCCTCCCAGCCCCCAAGCACAGTGCCTACCACTCCCCACACATTTTGAATTTTTACTCCGTACCTATAAACCCATATACCATTACTTTAAGCTGCAGTTTTATATGAACAGAGACACATGGTACACAACCTACTGCAACTTGTTTTACTCAATAACGTATTTTTGAAATTGATCCCTATTGATGCATGTGGACATTGTCCATTCATTCTAACTGTAGGATATTCCATTATGCAAATAAATCAGCTTACCTATCCATGACATTCTAAAATGAAGAATGGTTAATTTCTACTCTTTCAGAACTAGAAACTGGGTTCGTCAACAACCATCCTTCCACATGCTGCCTGAAGACCTTGTGTTCGCACTCCCACCAGAAATACAGATAAGCTCCTATTTCCCCACGTGTGCTAATAGTTGGTGTCACCATACTCATTTTTTGGTGTGATGTGGTATCTAAATACTTCATTTTTCATTTACCTGACAGTGGGGTTGACCCTGGGGCAGTCAGTCTTCTAAAATGGCCCTGATGACCCCCACCTCCAGCTGTTCATGCCCCTGTATGACTCCCTCCTGAGTGTGGGCTGGACCCAGTGACCTGCCTCAAATGAACAGATTACAACGAAAGTGACAGGATGTCATTCTGAGATTAGATTATAAAACACAGTGACCTCTGAACTGCTGGCACTCTGGCTCTTATCCAGTGCTTGCTCTGAAGTCAGCTGCCAGGCTGTGACCTGCCCTCTGGATAGGTCCATGGAGCAAGGAAATGAGGACGGCTCCACTAGTGAATCCTGCCACCAGCTACCAGAGTGAAGCACCTCCTTCCCCAGTTGCTGGGGAAGCCTTCAGATGAGACCACAGTCCTGATGACACCTGACTGTAGTCTGTGGGAGACCTTGAGCCAGGGGACCTTGATAAGCTGTCCCCAGATCCCAGAACCACAGGCCACAGAAAGTGCAAGATAATAACACACCTGTGGGACTTCCCTGGTGGTGCAGTGGTTAAGAATCCACCTGCCAATGCAGGGGACACAGGTTCGATTCCTGGTCCAGGAAGATCACACATGCTTCAGGGCAACTAAGCCCGTGCGCCACAACTACTGAGCCTGAGCCCTAGAGCCCGCGAGCTGCAACTACTGAGCCCGCGCGCTGCAAACACTACTAAAACCCATGCATTCTGGGGCCTGCATGCCGCAACAAGAGAAGCCACCACAATGAGAAGCCTGCACACTGCCACGAAGGGTAGCCCTTGCTCGACACAACTAGAAAAAGCCCGTACGCAGCAACAAAGACCCGGCGCAGCCAAAACAAAAAACAAAAACACCTGTGTTACTTAAGCTGCTACGTTCTCAGATTACTTGCTACATAGCAACAGAAAAATATACACATGCTTATGGACCATTCCTAACTTTCGTACATTCCAAATATCTTCTTCAAATTATGACTTGTCTCTTTATGGTGACTTCTGTACTATAAAAGTGTGTGTGTTTTTTACTTTTTATTATAAAAATTACAAAAGTAATGAATATCCATGGTTCTTATAACTCAGATTCAATAAATACCAACGTTCTGCCATTCTTGTTTCAGACTACAGAAAATTTACATTTTAATTAATTGAATGTATCTGTCTTTCCCTTTGTGATCGTTTTTTATGTATGCCTTAAGAAGCTCTTTCTACCTCAGCATCATAAAGATAGCCTCCTGTGTTTTTTTCTAAACAGTTGTTTTCTTTTTCAATTTAGATCTGTATTTGGAATTTGTTTTCATACTCAGTGTGAGATAGCTACTTACTTCTTGAAATATGAAAAAACATTTCCCCCAGTATCATTTATTGAATAAGCACTCCATTCTCCTTAATAATGTATAATGCTACCTCTGTGACAGACCAAGCTCCCATACGTATTTGGATCTGTTTCTAGGGTACCTATTAGCGCTACTGCTGTATGGTCTTGCCTTAATAAGACTTTCTTGTGTGTCTTGTTACATACTAAGACAAGCTTCCTCTTGTTAATCTTCAAAATTGTTTTTGTTTTTCTTATACTTGTTCTTCATATGAATTTTAGGATTAGACTTTCAAGTTACATGAAAAAACTTTTTGCAGGACTTCCCTGGTGGTCCAGTGGTTAAGAATCCGCCTTTCACTGCAGGAGGCGCAGGTTCAATACCTGGTTGGGGAATTAAGATCCTGCATGCCGGCCTTCCCTGGTGGCACAGTCGTTAAGGATCTGCCTGCCAATGCAGGGGACATGGGTTTGAGCCCTGGTCCGGGAAGATCCCACATGCCACGGAGCAACTAAGCCCATGTGCCACAACTACTGAGCCTGTGCTCTGGAGTCCAAGAGCCACAACTACTGAGCCCACACGCCACAACTACTGAAGACCGCACGCCTAGAGCCCATGTTCTGCAACAAGAGAAGCCATTGCAATGAGAAGCCCACACACCGCAATGAAGAGTAGCCCTCGCTCACTGCAACTAAAGAAAGCCTGCACACAGCAACAAAGACCCAACGCAGCCAAAAATCAACAACAACAACAACAAAATCCTAATTGTTTCTAGTATAAGATAAAGCTACAGATTTTTATATATCAGCTTTGTATCTAATGATCTTGCTGAAATGTCTTACTAGTTAAAACAATTCCTGGGTTTCCTTACATTTTCTGTGTTAACAATTATATCACCTGCAAATGACGAGTTTTATGCCTTTCTATCCTTAAAATTTAACTTCTTTTCCTTGTTGAATTATGCTGGCCAGGACTTCCAAACAATTTTGAATAGAAGTGATGGTAACAGGCACCCATCTCCTGTTCCTCAACTTTAATGATTCTCATGTGCCATGAAATATGATGTGTGCTATTGAGTTTCGGCAGAGACTTTACCAGAGAAACATCTCATCTTTTATGACTTTGCCTGCTCAAAGTTTTATCACGAACAGACATTAAAGTTTATCAAATGTTCTTTCTTGCCTCTATTGGAAATGATCCCATAAGTCTTCTCTTTTGATGATGATGATGAACAGATTTTTCCTAAAATTAACTGAATTAGCAGATCTCTGAAGTTAACACCTGCCATTCCTTGCATAAGTCCTGCTTGTACACAATGTTACTGTTTTTATACGGTGCGAAATTTAGTTTGTTACTATTTTTGTACCTGTTGTTTGTTACTGCCAATGGCCTATAACACTCCTTCCTTTTCCTGGCCTGTCAGTTTGTTACCAAGGTAACAAGTGTTATCAAGATTACCAAATGAGCTAAGGAGCCTCTTTTTTTATTCTCTGGAATAATTTGTTTAAAAAGTTCGGTAAAATCCCTCTGAGAAGCCATTTGGGTCCAGTGTTTGTTTCTTTCTAATTATGATTCTTTTTTTTTTTTTTGCGGTACGCGGGCCTCTCACTGTTGTGGCCTCTCCCGTTGCGGAGCACAGGCTCCGGACGTGCAGGCTCAGCGGCCATGGCTCACGGGCCCAGCCGCTCTGCGGCACGTGGGATCTTCCCGGACCGGGGCACGAACCCGTGTCCCCTGCATCGGCAGGCGGACTCTCAACCACTGCACCACCAGGTGCAGGTTAATTTGAATAATTTGGTTAGGTTAATTTGAATAATTAGGTTAATTTGAATAATTCTTCTAGGATACTATCCATTCCATCTAAGTTTTCCAATTGTTTAGGAAAGGTAACTACTTATTTATTTTCAGGCTTTATTATATCTGCAATGATAATGTTTTCATTAAAACAAAACCTGAAATACCTATCTTGACAAAGATTTGTCTATTTCATAAGTCTCTTCAAAGATCAAGGTTTTGGTTTTACTGTTTGTTCGTTCATTTCTGCTCTTGCCTTTATAACTTCTTTCTTTCTACTTTCTTGGTTTACTCTACTGTTTTCGAATTTTTCACAGCTATAAGCTTACTTAATTTTCTACTGGTTTTTCTTTTCTATTATATGCATTTAAATAGATTATGTGTTATTTGTAGTCCTCTTTAGCTGCATACTACAAATTTTGATAGTATTTTCATTCAGTAAGTACTTCTAATTTCCATTTTGACTTCTTTGATCCATGAATTACTTATAAATGTGTTTCTTTTTAGTTTCCAAACAATATGGTCTGTATATAAATTATTTGGAATCTGTCGCAATGCACTTTGCAGCATACAGACAGTCTTATTTTAGGTGTTCTTGAAAAGAATGTGTATCCTTTAATTACTGGGTGCAAGGTTCTATTTGTTAACTAAATCTAGTTAGCTACTAAATCTAGTTAGCAATTGTGTCATTCCAACTGTACCCATTTTTACTAGTTTTTGGTCTGCTAGATCTATCAATTGAGAGAGATGTGTCAAAATCCCAAACTGATTAGATGTCAATTTCTTCTACCTTAGGTAATTTTTACATTAATTAATTTGAAACTAAACTATTAGAATTGTTATATATTTCTAGTGAATTGTGATTTTCAGTATAGTTTAATACCAGCCTTATCCCTACTAATATTTTTTGGCCTAAATATTTTTTTGGTCTGGCATTAATATAGCTACATCAGCTTTGTTTTGGTTAATATTTACCTGATATATATGTTTTTTCATCCTTTTAATCATTTTGAGCCCTTTTAAGTATAGCTCTTATAAATAAGATAGTTAGACTGTAAACATTCAACCTGAGCGTCTGCTTTTAGCAGGTGAGTTTGTTCACTGCTCTGGCTGAAGCTCACCTTCCATTTTCAGCACCTCAGAATTTTCTTCTTGCTCTTCTGATTTTAGCTGTGCTTTTCATTACACTGTCTTCAGTAGTTTTTGGAGTTTCTAACAGAATTTTTTTTTTTTTTTTTTACAGTTTAGACAACTGAGGTCTCAAGGTACAGTGATGCATTCCAAGTTACTGAGTCTAATTAGTATATCCTCCATTTACACATAGTTCCTCACCCTAAACTGATGATTCACAAAGTTTCTTATCACAAAAGAAGAACACTGGGAGGAATTAAAGGATAAAGTATCAATGTGTACATTTTTAGAAAGAAAAAAAACATTGTAAATGCCTGAATGGAAGGAAGCATCCAAAATTATGGACAGCAGTGTGGAGACTTTGGTGCCCTGTGTGCCCGTGGGACACTGCCCAGCACCAACCGTCACAGCCTCTGTTGGCCTGGGCCAGGCCCCATTACCTGTCTCTTGCCCTCAAGGACGAAGAGCTCACTGATCTTCTTCTGCTTGTAGACATCGTTCTTCTCCAGCAGTTTTTTGTGCAGCCAGTCAGGGTGCTTGACACGTGGTACTGGGTTCTTCACCTACATAAAGGTGAGATCGATCACTTGTCTGATGCTGTTAGTCTGGGCCAGGCCCAGGTTTCTGTAGCTTTTAGGTCACACTGCGCCCTGTTTCCACCAGTTCTCAACCTCACCTGCTGCAGAGCCGCAGGGATTGTGATGATCTTCTGTATGGCACTCCCCAGTCGCTCGATGTAGTAGTCCCAGTCCAGAATCTGAGCGCGCAGGAAGCCAGCAACAAGCGGGGTGTGCGAGAGAAAAGCAGCAGCGGCGGCATGCTTCACGTGTCTTACTTAACCCTCTCAGAAATTCTAAGGTAAAAGGTCCCATTTCGCAGAGGAGGAAACTGAAGTGGAGAGTGTAAACGACTCTCCCGGGATCAGAGCTGGTAGGGGCCAAGCCAGCACGGGAACCCTGTGCCAGACCCCAAGCCTTGGTCCATCCAAGAGAACAGTTAAAAGGGCCTCCCCAACATTTAGCTTCTCCAGTTTTGCCCTAAAATGTAACTATTTCCTCATTCATTACATAACAGAAAGGAGGAAATCAAGAGTGAAGTCTCCAGCCAAAAAGGAGACCTGAGTCAGGGATACTCTGCCCTGTCTAGTTTTCCTCCTAAACTTCTGAGAGTAGGAAAAAACCAACACTCACTGTCCGAATATCAAAGTCTTGAAGGGAAGAACTCTTAAGCCATTTCCGGAGAAAGTGCTTCCTCACCGTGGGCTCTGCCTGGAAAATGGCGAGTGGAATGGCCCTGGGCAAGAAGAGACACAAAACTCAACAATGTGAAAACCTCCCTAAACCAGGTCATAGCACTTATCAAGTACACACATATTCTACATGGAAATAAGTTATTATGACCTACTTTGTAACCTATGTTTCTATTTATTGTAGTTATTTGTATAAACTATACCTATATCTGATGTTTATCATACTTAATAACTAAAGAATACTTCATCATATTAAAATACCACGGTTTAATGTACAATCCCCTACCATTGGCCATCTGGTCTGTGTTTGGCCACTGTTAACAGAGCTATTTATACAAGTGTCCTTACATAAGTTATATATTCATGTGCATGTATGTAATTAAACACTTAAAAAATTATTATTCATTGGGTAAAATATTAGAGAGCCCACCTGCTCACCTGAAAATGAAGCCAGTTTTCACATCATTAGCAAAGCAATAGGGCAACTGTCACTACCCCTTTCTTTCATTGGAGGAAGTATTTGTTATTGTGAAATATCATGAAGAAACTTAGAAAGAACACAACAGACACCTGTGCACCCACCACCCAGTCCTATCAAACTGGCCCTGCCGTTTTTATTTCATGGATGAAAAAATAAAGATGACGATGAAGTCCCCAGTGCAGCTCTCCTGACCCTCCTCATATAGAAGTAAACACCATATTTTTCTCGGTGTTTATCAATCCCATGCATGCTTTATAGAACTATTTTGTGTACCCATAAAAAAATAAGAGTACTTTCTATGTGTGTAAACTTAAACAGATGGAAGTACACTGCATGTGTCGCCCTGCAGTCTGCTTTTCTTGCTCTATCAGTGATGTAACACGTAGCTGTGATTCAATCATCCCAACTCGAAAAGCACAGCATCAGTCTCCTCGGGGGTGTGAGTGATCTGGAGTCCTGTCCTAAACCTGAAATGGACCGTGTGATGGGGCCCATCGTAGCAGACCCTCCAAGACATCCCCACTCCCCTATGCCTGACTGAGAGGGTGCTCTCAGTCTGGTCTCCCAAGAACCCAGATTCTCTGAGCTCCAGGTGGATGGGCTCACCACGCTCTCTCAGGGGTCCCACCAGGGCCCCAGAAAGCCTTCTTGTCATCTGATCTGCAGGGGGTCTGAGGCCTAGTTCCTCCCTTTTCTAAATCCAGACTATCCCTACACTGTTTTTTTAAATATTTATTTATTTTTGGCTGCATCAGGTCTTAGTTGCAGCACAGGGGATCTTTTCTTGCAGCGAGCAGGCTCTACAGCGCACGGGCTCAGTAGCTGCGGCATGCGGGCTTAGTTGCCCCACGGCATGTGGGATCTTAGTTCTTCGACCAGGGATCGAACCCACGTCCCCTGCACTGGAAGGTGGATTCTTAACCACTGCACCACCAGGGAAATCCCTCCCTGTACTGTTTAAGGAAGCTCATCTCTCTATGGAAGGACAGAGGTTCCACAACAGATGCAGGTTTTCAATGTGAGCATACGAGACCCTTAAGGAATTCCTTCCTTAACACTGGAAACCCGTACCTCTCTGTGACCGGAGACCCCTCAGGCTTCCGGGAGATGATGTAGCGGCAGCTCAGCCCTGCATCCTTCACCATCTGATCCCCCAGGAACTCAGCCAGGCGCCTGGCCGTGCTGATGGATGTAGACTTCTGCTCCCCATAATCTTCCAGCTTCCGAGACATGGAACGGTTCTCAGAGATCAGCTCGAACAGCTCGGAATCAGGCATGTTAGCTGCCTGGAGAAAGAGGCAGTGGGCAAAACGTCACGCAGAAGGAAGGGAGCACCACCGTGAGGCTACCCGAGACTTTCCTCCAAGTGAAAGTCTGCGTTTCTCTAGCCTGATGAGCTGAAGGCAGCAGTGTAATAGGGCTGTCTCATACCAGCATACAGCAACACTTACACCACACACAAAATCGTACCTTTTATTAAAGTGTGCAGAAAAATATCAAGAAACGTTTATTGAGCTATTAGCACAAAGACTGCAGAAAAAGAGAAAAGACAGAGAATTGATTTTTCTCCTAAAAGGAAAAGAAAGATGGGGAAAGGAGGAACCAGCAGGGAAAAGAGGCATAGGCCAGCCGGACAGCAGCTGGACCAACTGAGGAGCCAGCAGCTTCCTTCAGCGATGAGGAGTCCAGGGGGCCTATCTGAGGACAAACAGCTTACAATTCGTTCATTATCATGCTATTTGTTTCCTTCACAGAATTCTGTCACTGGTTATAGAAGTTAAGGGGGAATTCTGAGAGGCCCTGGAACTAAGGAAGTAGTGGGAGCCCATCAGAATTATTAGCCTTGAGTTCACCTGTCACCTTGCTCACCAGGACCCTCTCTGACTGCAGGACCCTCAGAGCCAGGTGAGGAGGGTGGCCTTACCTTGCTGTACAGCACGTCCAGCCAGTAATCGGCCACCTTGGCAACAGAGCCATACGCCTCCTCTAGGGTGCTGCCCTTAAGGAAGGCCTCGAATACTGAGGACTGGAAGATTTTAATCAGCTGCAGCTCCCCACGGCGTTTGACCTCGAAGCCCTTGAGCTCAGCCAGGGAACCATCCTCGTTGAATACGGCATACCTAGAAACACAGGCAAGCACAGCAGAGAGGGAAAGCCTGGGATGCTGGCTGCTTCTCCTCGCCCTCGGCCTTCCTCCTGCTCTTACCCACCCCTCTAGCATCCATCAAGCAGCAAACATCTCTCCATCCTGAGGTTTATGCTTCTCCAAACTAAAAATGACTTAAGGGCCTGCCATCTGTAGAACCAGAATATAACAGGTGGAGAACAGAGTTGGTAGCATCAGTGTCGAGAACAGCTTTCCAAATTGAATCAAAAAGGCCAAAAAACTAGAACTGAGGTCTGTTCCCATCCTGGCTCCTGGTCCACTTCCTGGAGGAGTTGTTAAACCTAGTCTATCCATTTCCTTTCCTAAGCATAAAGTCTGTGGGATTCCTACCTCTTCTTCAGTTTCTTGCCTTCTTCCTTGGAGGCTGGAAGAATCATGGCAAGGTAGGGTCCGTCAACCTCAAAAAAGATGCTGTTCTCTGAGCGGGAGACATAGGTGAGCGAGGAAGGCTCAGCCAGCTCCTGGTACTGCTCATTGGTGAAGCCTTCCTGCACAGCAAGAATGAAGAGGGGCTCAGCCTCACTTGTGATCGTCCAAACCTGGAAACCACCAGCTGCCCTCCAAGGGGTGGACAGATCAGCCAAGAGCTGGGGCTCTTCCATACAATGGACACCACTTGGCAAGAGAAAGGGATCAAGTTCTGACACGTGTCCAACGTGGATAAAATGAAGTGCATCCTGCTTGGTCCAGAAAGTCACACGCATGTTTCCTTTCATAGGACACGCTGGAGAAGGCAAAACTATCACACAAAGGACATGCTGGGGAGCCAGGCTTGGGTGTAAGGAGAAGGGCTGACAACAAAGGGGCAGCACCCAGGAACCTCTGGGGTAGTGGGCTATTCTGTGTTGCGCTGTGGTGGTGGACACACACCTCTATGTGTGAATCAAAACCCACAGAACCTCACCCTGTAAAAAGTGAATTTTACTGTAGGCAAATTAAAAAACATTCAACCAGGATCTAGGGTGACCCCAAGAGAGCCTGCAGACTGGGACAAACGAGCTTAACTTCATTATCGCTGCATGACAGAACCCTGCCAGAGGGCTGGCTTAAGAAACTCTGGCAAACCTTGTGTTGCCTGGGTGGTGTAAGACTAAAGATAAAACGCTCGACTGCAGCTGGTGAGCTTACTGCTCACAGACACATGGTTCTGAACCTATTTTACACAAATACTAGGGTTGAACAAATAAATAAATACATTAGGAAAACTAGAAACAGGAGAAAGAAGTTACTAATAAGGAAAAGAGAATAGATTGGAGCTGGATATATCAATAGACTCAGGTTATATATTTTTAAATATATATGCAGATAAAGAGAGAAATAAACATACATTCATGTGTGCAGGGTTATTATACACACACACATTTCCTAGCCAATCTGCTGTGAGCAGCAGTGACACCTCAGACCCCATCTCGGTTTCTAACACCACTCTCCAATAAAAGGAAGCCAGGCTCCTTGGGGAAATGGCTGATTCCAGGGTGGGACAGGGGAAATACAAGATGAGGCTGGAGTGTCTTGTAGTCCCAGGAAGTAAGAAAGTACTCCAAAAAAAGCCAAACCCAAACCCCAGAATGGGGCATGTCTCAAGGACACGCGGGTGAATATGGAGGAGCCCCCAGCGGCCAAAGGGGAACAAGCTGAGTAACAAAACATTGCCAGGACAGAACTGGGTTGTGGCCCAACAGAACAAACATGCGCAAACCCACACTGACCTAACAAATGACTCAATAAAGAGACAAGCAAGGGAGTAAGTGGGAGGGAAGGGTGGCAGCTCTTCCTTACAGAAGGTTCCGATGAATAATTTTCAAGGAATGAGGGAACTAGAGTCGCCTTGGGCAGAGTGATGCCTGCTGTAACCACTGCTGAGACCACTGCTAGCGCTAAAACCAGGGGGCGAAGGTTCCAAGCGAAACGGCACATCTGCAGAATCTCGAAAGTATCTCCTCCACTGTCTTTACTAATTACAGTGGTGGCTTTGCTATGTGGCCAGACTCTGCCACTCCTCCTGGGAGTGTGGACTCACTGGCTCACTCCAATAACGTGACACTGGGAAGCCAGCAGGCAGCGGGAGTGCAGGTCCCAACACCATGCCCTGACAGAATGCCAACACGGGGCATGTACTCTGGAGTGTTCCTCCAAAAACCCCAAATAACCTCAGTCTAATAACAAACAACAACAGACAAATTCAAATTAAGGGTCAGTTAGCAAAGCACCTGACCAGTATCGAAGTGTCCTGGTCATAACAGACCAGAGAGACCAAGGGGCTGCCAGGCTGGAGGGGACTAAGGAGACAGGACGCCCAAACGCAGTGCACAAAAAGTGGGGAATCCAAATACAGCTGTAGTTGAGTTACGGTGTGGTGCCAAGGTGACTTCTTAATTCTGACAATTACACTGCGGTTTATAAAAGATCTTACTTAACATTAAGGGAAGCAGACTGAAGGATATACAGAAATTCTCTATTCTATTTTTGCATTTTTTCTGTAAGTCTGGGTATTACGCTGAAGGCGAATGTAGACTCAGGTAACTTTTGAGCATAGCGTTTTCTGGACAGATGCTCAGGCTAGAGAAAAACAATCTGAACGTTGGAGACAGGGAGGCCTGAAGTCAGGATGGGAGCATGTCAGTGACAGCCAGCCCAGCCCCCTTTCCCAAATCCCCGTCAGAGCAGTGGCACGAGGAAGCCAAGCCCAGACGGTAGCCCCCTACTGGAGACGCAGGCTCACCTTGACCATGATGTTTAACATAGCCCCAGGGTAGGAGATGGTCACCTTGGGCTTTTTCACACTGGTCGTCTTGATGACAAAGTTTTCTGGGAAGCTGTTGGGCAGGACACACCATATTCCATCTGTGTCCAGCTCTAAGGGCCTCCTTCAGGGAAACAGAGAAATGAGACCACATGGATGGTGGACATCGACGCCTACAGAGCAAGAACCCCCTTGTCAAGTCCTTACGGTGGACAAGGCTCCCCTGGTCGTGAACCCACAGAACGAAAGACCTGCCCCTCTCCAGCTCTATCTTCATCAACCTGTCCCTTCTCTCCCCCAGCCATCCGGCCTCCCCACCAGGCCGCGGCCCACCCAGCCTCAGCAGCTGACCAAGTGCAGCACTCACCCAATCTGCTCAATCAGCTCCCGTGCCTGGGTGATAATGTTGGCCCCCGTGAAGCAGACGATGCCAGCCATCTCCATGGAGTACCAGCGGGCCCTGGGAGGGACAGTCACAGCAGAGGGGGTGGGAGGGGCTCCCTCTAGAGGGTCATTAGAGTTGGGGCTGGGAGAAGGGGACATCTGAAGCAGGGAAGAACTAAGGCTGAATTTAGCTCTGTGCTGAGGACACTCCTCTGTTCCTACTTCAAGGTGCAGGGCTCCGCTCAGGAAAGTTCTGGAAGGATGCCACATGCTGCCACTGCAACAGCTCACAACCTCAGCTCAGCAGGACTCTCAATACCAGCCAGATGGCCGTGTGTCCCTGAGTCCCCTCCCACTCTCCCCAGCACCGTCTCACGCCTCCTCTGTTTTCCCAAAGCCCACTCTCATCCCCTGACTTCTCAGGGAAAACACCAGCCCACCTGGCTCAGTGTTCACACCGGGTCTCAGAGGTGTCAAGCGACCTGAGGCCAGGCCCTCCTGCCCCAGGGAACTCTGCTCCGGTTCTAGCCCTGCTCTCAGCCCCTCCCTCTCTGCCATTAAAAAGCAGCAACAGAGAATCAAGGCCTCTCCCCCTCAGGCCAGTCCCTGGCCCCATCACCACCTTTCCCCTTCTCCAGGCCGCCATGCCGACCCTCCCAGTCTCCAACCACAGGGGCTAGGCCTCACCTTCGATCACCTGCTCTCCCGAGGCCCCCACCCACCTGGCTGTCGGTCCAATGGACACAGGCCCCACCTTGCCTCATCTCCCTTTGGCCTCTGATCATGGGCACAGTCTCTATGGGGCTTTAGGACACCCGGCCCTGGCTTTCTCGACTTCTCAGAAGGCTTTATTTACACCCCTCACTGGTCGTATGCCAGAAACTACCACACCACTGTCTGCAGCCCAGGATGCTCAGAAGAACACGCCCAGCAGTACTGACCCCGCTGATGCCCAGGACCCTCTGAGCCAGCGTGACCTCCACCCCTACCCAACCTGCTCTGCCACATTTCTTGAACTGGGGCCCTGCCTCTCCCCTCACTCGTGCCCATGGGCCCCACGCATCTCAGCTCCTCCCTTCGTCCACTAGCCCCACCGGCCCCACCAGGCACCCGGGCAGGAGCCTACCCCTTGCGCATGACGTAGCCGTAGAAGGAGTTGAGGATGCACTTGTGAGCCAGCTGCAGGGAGTCGTACAGGACCTCCATGTTCCTGCAGCGCTTTGCTTCCGCTGCCTCTCCCACCTCCACCGCCGCAGATAGCTTTTTTCTCCACACCTGAGACCCACACAAGGTGATCATCCCCCACTCTTCCAGCTCACATTCTCTATGGCCAGTGGCCCAAGGTTTACTATGTTGCAAATTTCCAGTCTATAGGAAACTTGAAAAAAAGTAGAGTGAAGACCATATGCAAGAGGGGCCACTATTGATATTCTGTGCCATATTTCCTTTATTCCGTTCTCTCTCTCTCTCTCTCTCTCTCTCTCTCGGCACAAACAATGGGAAGATGTAGCTCTCATGACCAGAGCCCCCTAAATACCTAAGCATACAACTTCCAGGAACAAGCACACTCTCCCACAGAATCTCAATACTGCTATCACACCCGAGAAACTTAACACAGAAACATCAACTTGTTCCTCACAGGGTCGGCACGCTTGGTTCTCACCAATCCAGAATCACCTTCAATCTAGAACTGCCCCATGTAAGACAGATATCCTGAAAGGAATGCTGAACACAAAGGAATATATTGATATTACATTTTTATTTCTTGTGAGACTATGGCCTAGGAGAAAATACTCTATGACAGCAACAACTCACTTGGACACCTCAGACGTGGGGCAACTTCAGCCTCCTGGGACAGAACCCAGAACCCGGCAGCTACCTGGAGAAGGAGATGAAATCCACGCCTGAAGACCAGTGACAGAGGCAGGGGTTTCGCTCCACTAGAGGCCCAGGGGCTCCCAGTCCAAGTCCTGTCATTCCATTTACTCTCTTATTAATAGACTGGACAAGCTGAGTGACAGGGTCTCTCAAACTACGTAACTCACAAACCACTGACTGAAAGCAAAGTGCACGTCATTAGAGGCAACATCTTAGAATAACAATTTACCCCTTAGCCAATACTTATGAACACACAACTGTTTACCAGACACTAGACCAAGCGGTGGAAGATGGACACCGCAACGCTAACCAGGACCGTGTGCTACTGTAATTGGTTGCAAAGGAAATGTTCTCATCACTGTGGTGGTGGTTACACAGCTGTATGTGTTTGTCAAAATCCATAGAACTGCCCACCTGAAAGGGTCAGATTTATCCCACGTCAATGTTACCTCAATAAAGTAGACACAGCCACTAGGGACGGTGACAGACATGGACGCTCGGGGGCGTATGAACTCACTTCCTGCCCGAGCAGCATTTCTTTCCGTTTGCTAGGCTACATGCTGTCACAGTGGTCAAACACCGGACATTCTCCTTGCATCTCAGAACATTTCACCTTTACTCCCCCAGCTGACACCTTTTCAGTACCTAGAAGAATGTCGGGCACATAACAGGCACTCCGTAAACGTGCTGAGCGAATGAAAGGCTTCCCAGGATTTGTATCACACGGGAAGACATCAGGCTGTTAGTGCTGAGGGGGTGGGGAGGGGGCACGCAGGACTCCAGGAGCGCCCAGTGCCAGCCGGGGTCGGGGTGGGAGGCTCAACATGGTGACACCTGGCCCTCGTGTCAACACAGGCTGTACCTCCCGGGACGCTGAGCCTCAAGGAGGCCGACAGGCAGCTCAGCTCCCCCAGCTCAGCCCCAGCAGCTGTGAGGCTGGCGTTTGGCAGCTTAGCTCCCCCTGCTCCATTGAAATGAAGCGAGTCTCAGCTGACAGGAAGTGTGGGGGGCCGGCGACACCGCACTGCCAAGCTTCCGCGATGCGAATGGCCGTCCTGAGGTACCCTAGGACAAGAAGCCAGGCCCATCTGTGTCTTATTAACTAGGGAAACAAGAGCTACTCAGGAGGTCCCTAGTAAGAGCAACTGATAAAGAAATGCAAAGAAGGTCATAAATATTTCAGCAAATTCCCCGTCCAATGTGAGAAGAAATTCTTTTAAAGGTCTGGTATTTAAAGAACAAAAAAAATTAAGAAATTTATTGAGTGCCTACTATGTGCCAGGTAATATGTTAGACTCTAAAGAACAAGACAGTCACTACACTTTCGGCACTCTGAGGAGGCAGACAGATGAACAAGTAACTCAATAGTTTAATTAAAATAAAGTGAGAAGGTATAGTGGTTCCTCAAAAGATTAAAAATACAATTACCGGGACTTCCCTGGTGGTCCAGTGGTTAAGACTCCACACTCCAAATGCAGGGGGCCCAGGTTCGATCCCTGGTCAGGGAACTAGATCCCACACGCATGCCGCAACTAAGGAGCCAGCGGGCCTCAATTAAGACCCAGCACAACCAAATAAATTAATTAAAAATTTAGAAGTAGGGCTTCCCTGGTGGTGCAGTAGTTGAGAATCTGCCTGCCAATGCAAGGGACACGGGTTTGAGCCCTGGTCTGGGAAGATCCCACATGCCACGGAGCAACTGGGCCCGTGAGCCACAACTACTGAGCCTGCGCGTCTGGAGTCTGTGCTCCGCAACGATAGAGGCCGCAATAGTGAGAGGGCCATGCACCGCGATGAAGAGTGGCCCCCGCTCGCCACAACTAGAGAAAGCCCTCACACAGAAACGAAGACCCAACACAGCCAAAAATAATAAGTTAATTAATTTAAAAAAGAAAAAAGAGTTCTGAAACTCTTATTAAATATTTTTTTAAAAATTTTAAAGTAAAATAAAATTTTTCTCCTTTAAGAAAAAAAATACAATTACCATACGATTCAGCAATTCCACTTCCGGATATATACCCAAAAGAACTGCAAGCAGGATCTCAAAGAGATGCCTGTACACCATGGGTGAATAATTCACAGCAGAAATATTCACAATACCCAAAACATGGAAGCAACCCAACTGTCCACCGATGGATGACTGGATAAACAAAATGTGTTATGTCCATACAATGGAATATTATTCAGCCTTAAAAAGGAAATTCTGACATAAGCTACAACATGAATGAACCTTGACAACATTAGGCTAAGAGAAATAACCTAGTCACAGAAGGACAAATCCTGTGGGACTCCACTTATATGAGGTCCCTAGAGTGACCAAAGTCCACAGAAGGTACAGAATGGAGGGTTATTGTTAAGGTAGAACAGAGTTTCATTTTTGCAAGATGAAGAGTTCTGGAGAGGGATGGTGGTGACACCTGCACAACAATGTGCATTTGCTTAATGCCACTGAACTGTACACTTAAAAATGTTAGATTTCATGTTGTGTATATTTTATCATAATAAAAAGGCAAAAAAGTTAAAAATAATAACTTTTTTATAATAAAAATAAAGCACATTTAATAATAACTTTTTTATAATAAAATAAAGCACATTAAATAATAATAAAGCACAATGATGACAGTCTATCAAGGCAGGGTGGGATGTGAAGACTCACTGAGTCTAGCAGTGAAGGAAGGTCTCTCAGAAAAACATGATTTGCTTAAATAGAACACAATTATTTGTTGATATTACAACTGAGGTATTGTTATGTATTTCTATGTATTTCCCTTAATCCTAATCCTAATCCTGGATCAAACATGTCAGTAAAAACACCCCCCTCACTCCTCCTGGTCAGAGGTTGGCAAAGTAAAGGGCCACATGGTGTGTACTGTACACATGCAGGCCTCAGTTTCTGCTGCGGGCAAATGCAGCTCAGTTCCAATAAAACTTTATTTATAAAAATGACTGGCCCAGCCATAGTTTGCTGACCCACTGCTCTAGATAATTACTTTAAAAGCAATCATTCAGAATAGTTGCGAGGCCCCAGGCCCTTAATTCTTCAAAGTTAAGAACAACTGCACATTTATTGTCTGAATGCAGGTACCAGCCCAGAGGTGGGGAGTAACACATCCAGACAGCGCCAAGCAAGGATTTTCACCTCAGAAACTAGACTCTGTTCCGACCTCACAAAGGTCAGCCTCACCTTGTGGAGACCTTTGAACTCGTAGCGCCTGTCCCGAAAGGCACGCACTGTGTCCACATAGAAGGAGTTCTCCCGCTGGCAGATGGTGGTAAGACGTTCTTCCACCTTGGTCACGTGGATTTTCTTGTATGCCTTCCGGCAGTAATCTGAGGCACAATTGAGAGTAGGGGGCACGTGAGACTCCACACAGCAGACAGGCCTCCTGGACACAGCCAAGAAAGCTAGGCAATGGATGCCAACAAACGTGGCTTTTTAGGTTAATGCAAAGGAGCAGAAAACTCAGAAAGACGTGCTAGCGAAGCATATCAAAGAAACGGCAGCCCCGTATGAACGGACCAAACACATGAAGACCACAGGGAGGGTTTGGTAGCTGAACACGCACCGAAGGATAAATGACAAAAAGAAGCCTATAGGAAGAACTAGTTCCCAGTGGTCTCATCTAGTTCAACAACTGGTTCGACTGACCTCAAGGGGTGACACACCAACACAGCCCAACGAAGACTCAAGTCAGAGAAAACGCAGCCTGTGGAGATGCGCGCTGTCCCAACTGCTCACCTGCCAGCCTCCGCTTCTCGTATTTAGCCTGCTCCTCGCGGGACAGCTCGTGAAAGGCCCGGGCTGGGCCCTCTGGCGTCAAGGGAGGGAACTTCTCTGACTCCAGCTGGTGCTGGATCCGATGATACTCGCTGCGACTGGCTGGCACTGGGAGGGGTGATGGGAAGAGAGTGTGTGATAGAGACCCAGCCCCTGCTGGGCTCCCTGCTGAGCAGCACCACCCAGGGCGGACACTCACTGAACTCGCCCCTCCACTGCCAGGCCATCTTCCTCTGGCAGTTTGCTCCAGGCTTGTTGAAGTCACAGGCAGCACAGGTGGCCTCATCCACCATGGCAGAGGGCTGTGAGGGGACAGGAAGGGAGCAATTAGGGTTTGGGCAAAAGAGCTTGATTCTGATGTGAGAATCTCTCTCACCTGCAGGCGGTTCGTCAAGATGATGTTGGGGTACATGGCCCCCACGTCCAGGTGGTAGATAAGGGGACACTCAATTCGGTTAGGAACATCTTTCAGGGAGGTGAGCTTGGCCTTAATCTGATCACACACCTACAGAGAAAGGGGAAAGAAGTGGAGGCTGGCGACCAAGACGAAAACTTGGAGACTGTACAGAGTGACAGAGAAAGCACCATGGGTTGCAGACGGACGACAGATGACAGGCACCAACACCAGGCCCTGGATGTGCAGGGGACTTGCAAGAAAAGACAGGACAGCATCACGGGAAGCAGCAGCCTCCACCCCAAAGAACTCTGGGGTTCGGGAGAAAAGTGCAGAGTCTGTGGCCTCACATGGCACGGCCCATCTGCTAGCAAGTAGGGGACCCAGCTAGATTATCAAGAGCCACACTTCCTGGGTGCCCCGAGTGCCCCCATGGTGCAGGTGTGTGACACAACATCAACATCCCAGCAATCCCTCATCTGATGGATGAGAAGTTTCGAGAGGTGAGTATGGGCTCAAGAACGGGCCCTCTTAGACCAAACACCTGCTCTGAACTGTGATGCTAGACTGTTTCCAGCATTACTTTATAAACCAATGAATCAGATTCTGTTTCCAGCCAAGGCTATTAGCTTAAAAACCCTCCTAATGCCAAACACCTAGAAATCCTAAATGAAATGTGAAAAATATCCCTGTAAATGCAGTTCTGAGCTTCTAAGTCATCCCCAGAGAACAAAAGTGATGAGCAGACTCAAAACCAGAGCAGTGAGTTGACTCAATGGGTGCCTGGCAGGGCCGGGCCCTGTGTTGGGGTCCCCAAGACCATCCCCAGGTTTGGTGACTCACAGGGAAAAGACACAGAGCTCAATCAGCAAAGGAAAAAGGCGCTTGGGGAGAGCCCAGGCTCAAGCTTGGATGAGCTGAATTCTTCCAGCATCAAGCCATGACAACACATGAGAAGCGCTGTCTCCCAGAGAAGCTCGTGGAGACCCACTGCCCAGGGTTCTTACTGGGGGCCGTTCACGTAGGCAGCTCTGCCTGCATGGACCAAAACCCGGAATCCCAGAAGGAAAGCAGGTGCTCACACAGACCACCTTGTTTGCACAAGAAACTGAGCTTCCGTGCGGCCTTCCTATCAGAGGGAAGCGAGAAACCTGCTGGAACCCGAGTTCCCAGACGCTAAGGGCAGCCGAGCAGCAGGCCTTTCCGAGGTCAGCGGCCTCAGGCCTGTGCTGTGAGCTCTTTCCTTCACACTTCTCATGCCTCCTCAGGGAGGGGCAGGCTACACACAACAGGGAGACAAAACACAGAGCCCCAAATAAAGGCAGGACTCTCAAAGGCCACCTCCATAAAAGAATAAACTAGAACAAGTCTGCTCACCAAAACCATGTGCATTCTGGGCTCTGGGCAAAGAAAGCATCTTCCCTGAGCATCTGTCATCACGGGTGCTAAGAGGTCTGTGATTTGCATTAAACTCTCCACTAAGACTGAGACCCTCCAGCCAAGGAACCAGATAAGAAGGGACATCAGGCCTGTGTCACTTTTGTGGAACCAGGAAGAAACTGTAAAATTACCTGACAGTCCTCCTACTGAAGAGGAATTCACATTCCAAAACTGCTGAGCATGGGGAAAAAACACCCACCGTGACTGAGAGAAGACACAGTGGGAGGAGACCCCTGAGAACGTCAGAGAAGTAACCTCCTGGAGTAAACATGCTAAAATGAGGCTAATTAAAGACAATAAAGACCAAAAATCTAAAACACAGGAAGAGAAACAACAAAGACCTACTGTATAGCACAGGGAATTATATTCAATATCCTGTAATAACCTATAATTGGAAAGAATATGAAAAAAAAAATATATATATATATAGGGAATTCCCTGGCAGTCCAGTGGTTAGGACTCTGCACCTCTACTGCAGGGGCATGGGTTCAATCCCTGGTTGGGGAACTAAGATCCTGCAAGCCACGCGGCACAGGCAAAAAAAAAAAAAAAGAATATATGCATATGTTATGTACATACGTATGCGTATGTGTGTGTGTATATATATATATCTCTATATATATATATAACTGAATCACACTGCTGTACACCTGAAACATAAATCACTATACTTCAAAAAAAATTAAAATTAGAAAATAAATAAAACAGCAAGAGAAAAAGTCCACTTTAAAGAAATAAAGCACATTTGAAAAAGAACCAATAGAGCTTCTAGAAATAAAAATATTGTCCTAAAAAACAAAAACAGTCACTGAAACGATAAAAGGCTGAACAGGCTCTGATAGCCGCGTATTTTTGTTTTATTTTTATTCACTCCCCAAATGTAACACCTAGCTAAACCAGAACATTAGGTATGTACTTATTTGATCCAAAGTGTATATGCAGCACTAAAATTTGAGAACTACTGTATTTAGGAGTTATCTAACACTCATTAGGTAACTTAATTGAATACACTGGCATTCTGAGACAAGCTGGCTAAAAAAAAAACCTTTAGATCTGGGGTCGGCAAACCTCTGTGAAGGGCCAGATAATAAATACTTCAGGTTTTGTGGCCACAATCTATCACATATTTTTTTACAACATTTAAAAAATATGAAAACCATTCTTAGCTTGCTGACTGTACAAAAACAGGCCTTATGGGCTATAGTTTGCCAATCTCTAGACATTCAAGTATAAACTGGAAAACATCTAAATTATGCAAAAATTAACCAGAAGAAAAACATCAATCAGAAGGGTAGCCATATTTTATGAAATACATTAACTTTGGTAAAGTCACATTAGAAAATCACTTGAATGCAAAATTGCCCTTAGTATTAAAAAATTCCTTAAAACCCTCCAAAGAAGTCAAACTCAAGCTAGTAAGGAAAAAATGACTAAAAGGAACATCTATCAAGTAGAACAGGAAATACCAGAAACGTAATACTTATTGTTTCTAACTGAATCTCAGGCAAATGAGCCATTTGGAGAACAATCCCCCATCCATCTCTGTGCTAAGGCAAGGTCTGAAATGCTGCTCTGGAGGGAAGATGAAGACGACCCAAACAAGGGGCGGAAGGCTGGGATGACAGGGGATGACACCTGGACAGGCCAGATGTCGCTGTGAGCCCCCAGCTGACACCTCCCACCAGCTGTCATCATACCACTGCCCGGATGATCACTCAGGAACAAAAAGGTGAACCTGCTGCCCTTCCCCTAAAGACCCTGGGCCACCCTATAGAGAAGTTTCAGGGACTTTGGAGACAGCTACTAAGACATACTACCTGTCACCTAGAAAGAGTTCACATCCAGATTCACTAAGGTGTCTGGAGTCCCTCCAGTTAGCATACCTTAAGCCTCACCCCTCACTCATTTCATTGGTTCTTGGACGTGAAAGTAGTATCTTTTGGGAACTCCCTCGTGGTCCAGTGGTTAGGACCCAGTGCTCTCACTGCCAGGGGCCTGGGTTTGACCCCTGGTCATCTGGGAACTAAGATCCCGCCTGCTGCGCCCACACCCACACCAACCCCTCAAAAAAGAAAGTAGTAACTTTGTTCCTTTCAAGTTGTTCTTTAACTCCTATTTGTTATTCAGTCTAGACTCCCTTCTCAGGTTGGTTCACAGAGAGTTCCCAAAGTACATGATAGCTGCAGCTGACAAGAGCTGCACAGTACTTCATGGTTTGCAGAGCATGTGCACACGTTCTTGTTTGAATTTTGCCTGGTGAATCTGTTATAAGGCGTTTCTTGAAATCAATCCTAGAAATGGTAAGAACTGCAAAGTACTAAAGTAGCTGAATATGTTAAAGTGTTGAGCAGGACCTGACAGAGACCCAAGATGTGCCGCATCCAAAGGAACAGGACAGCGAAGTGGGAGGTGCCTGGGGCCTCCAGTCATGTGACACGCTTTGCATATGGCATTTTCTAACCATTATGTGATGGACTTTACAGTCACTATATTCTGCCCTGTAATTTGTAGGAACTCCTACCATCATTTTTTAAAGTCTCTTGACAATAAAAAGTTAAAATCCTCCAATGGCTCCTCATTGCCTACAAAATACAGTTCAGGTAAACTGGCACGAAACCCTTCACTTGCCTTCCTCTCTCCCACATCACACCACTTTGTCCCGAAAGCCTTCGCCATCTCTGTGAAATTCTCCCACCTCACCAAATCGAGTCACTCACTGCGAGCATCACTGCGAGCACCACGCTCTCCTGTCCTAACTAGACCAGACCAGGCCCCGTGTCCTCTGTCTCGGCGCCCAAGCGCCACCACACAATAGGTGCACAATAAACATGCTGATGAAAGAAGCCAATGTGCAAGGCGAGACGTGTAAGCGGACTGTCCCCCCTCCAGCCCCCCGTGCGTCACCTCTTGGAAGTTGGTGACCTGCTCCATGGGCACCTTCTCCTCTTCCTCGATGGCGTGACGCATGGTCTTCTCCACCCGCTGCAGCAGGAAGTCAAAGGCAGCAGGATTCTAACACAAACAACCAAGAGAGGACATGAGTAAGAGAGGAAAATGCCCTCGCACCAAGTAACCTGCCTCAGGTGGGACGCTACACAGAGAATGCTCCAGAAGGAGCCAAGTGCTCGCCCTACAGCACCCTAAAGGGCAGGCCAGACAAAGGACGGCTGGCAAGGGGCCCAAGGGGCAAGGGCTTTATTTCAGCCCTTGTGGGCTGGGTCCTTCCTGGGTCCGCCCACAGCACTGGCGGGAAGAGACCCAGCTTCAGGAGCCTCAGGAGGGGCGCACCATCCGGAACCGGCAGGGGATATCGCTGCGGAACACGCCCGACTCCAGGGCTTCCACGTGGCCACCCACGTAGGTCTCGGCATCCAGCACGTGGCCATCATCTGTCAGCTTGCTGAACTCTGGCTCCTGCTTGTTGGGGAAGACGATGTTGGCGTGGAAGGCCTGTACCATCAGCAAGGCCTCACACAGCGTCCCGGAGCCCTTCCGCAGCACCTACGGGGGAAACGCCAGGCTTTAAGCCAAACACCAAACTCCAACGGCTGCGTCCGCATCAGCTGCCTGGGACCACCCCTGGCAGGCAGCGGGCCAGGAGAGGCACTGACCTCATCGGGCTCCATGGGGATAATGGTGCACAGGGCGAATATAAAGGGGTGGACGTACTTCATGTACAGGTAGTATGTGGCCACTGCGTCTGACACCGAGTAGGTGGCCAGCGTCTAAGGAGAGAATATCAGAGAGTAAGGTCAATGAGGCGCCCGGCAGGCCACCACCGCCAGCCGAAGGGCGACTCAGCGAGGCAGGGCACGTGCCTGGGGCTGCTCAGTGGCCATCCGGCACATGTCCTCGGGGTCCAGCTCCACGGGGTCATAGCCCAGCTTGGCTTTGGCAGCTGCTTTGAGGTTGTGGCTGCCCACGGGAAGGTAACTGTCCCTCTTCACCCACCTGGGAATGAGAAAGAGCAAAAGCCAGAAATGATTCTGAGACGAAGCCCAGGAACCTGTGAGAGGCTGCAAAGCCGGACACACCACAGGAAGATGCAGGGTCCTGATGGGCACCCAAAGATCTCCAAGGCGTCACGTGGTGCAGGCCCCTTGTGAAAAGCTTTCACCCGGATCCAGTCAATTTCACAGACAAACCCACCAACAAGGAGATGCCAGAGCCAGTCCTTCCAGCCCCACGGCCTTCCTCTCAGCCTCACAGAGAAACGCAAAGGGGGGCAGGCAGGAACCTGCGCCCTGGCGTTCTGGATCCCTCCACAGCTTGTCCCCTCTACAGCCAGGCTCTGCCCTGCTCTCCCCGCCCCTCACACCCTGTCGTCAAACTCTCCTCATCCTCTTGCACCATCCCTTTAGCACAGAAACACTCCAGGCCACCTCGCGCCCATCTCCACCTCTTCCCCCACGACACACACCGTTGTCTCTCTAGGACCCACATCTTCTTACTGGCAGCATCCAATCTCACCTTCCTTGGCCTCTCTGCCCTGTGGGCCGTCCTCTCCCTCAGAAATGCCCCACTGGGGCCTCCATGGCGCTGCTGCCTCCACTGAGGGTGCCCGCTTCTCTTTTACTTCTCTTCTTGAGAATCTATCAACTATCACTTTTTTTTTTTTTTTTTTTACCACATCACAGTGCCCCACAGTCTCCAGGCCCTCCACGTGGGTAGGGCTCCCAGGCCTGCTGCTACTCAGAACCCGAGCTCTGTTCTATTCCCCCATAAGCCCACCCCAAGCCCTGAGAACCAGAGTTCACCATGCCTCCTGCACCTGTCCCCAAATCTAGAGATCCCCAAGTCCTCGGCTCTCAAATATCTCTAGTCCAGCCCTCTGCACTCCTGTGCACGTTATGACCCAGCCTGCCCCTTCAATCCACGTGCCGTAACACCAGGGCTAAAGAGAAAACGCATCAATGGCTCCCCATGACCACCAAGATAAAAACCCCTCCCCACCAGGCACAGAAAGCCCACGAGACCTCCTTCCACTCCAGCCTTGCCCCTCAGCACTCTGGGCCACTTTGCACACTTGTCCTCAGCCTGGATACCCCAGCCTGCCTGGACACCATGCACGAGCCTGACTACCACATCCCAACCTCGTGTGGGAAGCCAAGGCCCCTCCACGAGCTCCCATAGCACCGGGCCTCACTCTACCAGGTCTTTCTTTCTGGTCTGGTTTCCACACCCTGAGGACCAGTGCTCAGCATGTGTTTGCTGACTGAATGAAGGATGAACAAATGATGAAAGACACATCCCGGGACCTGGGCAGAGCCGGCAGCCACTGTTCTCTCAGATGATGGGAGCTACTTCTTGTGGACAGGACCAGCGTGTGTGAGAAGGGAACCTTGGACCTCACTCACAGGAAGCCCTCATGAGACACTGTGACCAGCTGCCAGGTGAGCTGTGGGGCCTACCTGAGACAGTCCATGTGGATGCACTGGGGTGCTTTGTACTCCCCCTGGCTGTCCTTCTGGAACCCAACCTCCTGGTACATGCTCAGTCCATGGACCGCTGCTCTGGCCTCCACAAACGGCCTAATGATGAGAGGATGGACAAGCACGTGGGGCAGTGAGTCTCTAATTCCTAAGAGACCGGGAAGACTGCCCCCAGGGGACGCCTCACGCGAACTCCTCTCAATCACAGTGCGGAGCCCGCCCGCGCCACCCAGCGGTGCTCCTCCCCCCCCACCCCCCACCCCCGTTCTGACTCACCAGTCAAAAAAGTCCCCATTATAGGTGACCATGATGTTGGGTTTGGTCTCCTGGATGTGTTCGAACCATCTTTGGATTAGATGAACCTGAATTCAACAAATCTTAGCAGTCAGAGGGTTGCTTTTACTCTCCTTCAAGCGATTTCCAGGCAGCTCTCCAAAGCTGAGGAGCAGCAACCTCACGTGAGCCTGTTATTTCCAACCCAACAGGGCCTCCAGGTGAACGAGGACCAACCATTGGGGACTGAGTCCAGCTGCTGCTATGATTAGAGGAATGCTGAGGCCTAAGAGGGTCACCAGGCCTGCCTCCCCTTCCCACTCTACCCCAAACATCAGGCAGTTTCCCAAGTGACACCTCTACCTCATCAGGTGCATTGAAGACATAGAAGGGCCCTTCATATTCTGGCTTGGGGGTGAACTCGAAATCTTCTATATCTTCTGAGACGATCTCCCTGTTGGTGATGAGGTAGCCCTGGGAAGTTCATTAGCAGTCAGTATGAGTTAGAGACACAAAACCAAAGACACACCTCTCACACGCAGCCCAGAGACTCTCGCTACAAAATCTCTGCCGCAGCTTGAAGCGCCCTGGCTTTCCCAAGAAGAGACACTCCACCTAATCCTCAGATTTGCCTGGAAGGCAGGGCGTGGCTGGATGTTAGAATAGGTTCTGTGGCCTCCACTCACTCATTATTCACAAAAAAAGTACTAACCAAGGGTGGACACTGTTCTGGTTTGGGGACCAGCTATGGTCCTTGTTCACAGAGAGCTTACATCCCAGAAGGCACCACTCACCTGACCATCAATCATATAGGAAATCATCATAATCTGATCAGTCTCAGCATCGGGAAACTTGAGGGGCAGTTTGGTCGTCTCAATGTCAAATGCTAAAACCACAGGGTCCTGAAGGGACAAAATGTAGCATTAAGTCGGCCACAAACCAAGCTGAGCTCTGGAGACCCTGTGGTCCTCTTGACACCCACCACCTCCACCTCTACTGCCAGTTACTAAAAGTAAGAGTCAAGCTGCTGCCGGGAAAGGTTCAGGAGGAAGTGGGACTGGCATCTTGGGGATGAATGACCTATGTCCAGAATACCATGAGGATATGAAAACTTAAACATATGAAAAAATGCTAGAGTAGCTGTTCACAGGAAAAGTCTAGAATTACAGAACACCTGAGTCTCAAAGCTCTTTAAAATGCATCACTCATTTTGTCCTTTATGGCAACCCTGACAGGAGATTATGATACAGAACTGACAACTTCATTTTGGATGTGAGAAAACAGAGTATAGACTTTCCCAAGATCACAAAGCTGTCCCCAAACCAGTTATGAATCTACTTTTCAACATATCACTTTACTATTAACCACCCAAAATGGAAGTCAGAGCTTTCCCTCAAATGTTCCGATCCAGCCTAGCTCAAATACTGACGTCACGTGATGTCTGTGTGCAAAGTCAAATTATACTGTCAGGTCAGAAACTGATGAAAAAAACAACTACCCCATAATTCTTTTAAGAAGGTATCTGAGGAAAAAGAAGCAAACAAACCTTTGAATCAAATTCACCTTTCAGCGCAGAATTCACTCTCCAAAAACAACTGGAAAGTTTAAGATGGAAGAAATGCAAGTAGTACTTACGGGTCGTTCAACAAGGTCATCGCGGCGGGCAATTTCCACTGGAAAGGCACTTCCTCGGTACCGGATGTTGTACCAGTGAGCCTGCAGGACGTGTGGTGCATTAACTAAAGACTTCTACACCTGTCCAAGGAAGTCAACTCTATGGATCTATCCTTCAGTATCACCTCCTGGCTATCAGGAACTGCCCACATGCAATAGCCCACTCACCACATGGATCTTCAGGTCAATGGAGAGGCGGATGTGGTAGGGCACATCGTACTCTCGCATGTCCACAATGTTGTCCAATTGGTCAGAAATCTTCTTAGAGGCTTCCTCTTCGTCAGTAATCACACTGCCCCCTTGTAGAACACTGCAAAATAAAGACAGCAGCTTTTTCAACTATGCTCCGCTAGGGGCTGGAGGGGGGAAGACCAGTGTCCATACAATGAATACACTAAAGTTTTACAAGGTGGCTGAGATGATCAGGACAGGCCCTTCGTAAGGAATGACCTTGGATGAACCCCACCCCACCAAGCAGCAGGCCTCAGACACAAGGAAATTCAGTATACTTAGGACATTCATTTTATAGGACGTAAGTTACACCCCATTTAAAAGAGCAAAGAAAGGAAACTGTTACTTGGGAGGCATGTCTACAGATGTGACCCACCCTCACTGAGCTTATTTCTTCATCAAGAAAACGAGGATGACAGTAACAGGCCCACCCTGCAAGAGCGTCATGAGGTACTAGCCACAAAGCTGTAGGCATGGTGAAGTGACAGGTAAACAGTGACTATTTCTGTATCATAATTATTCTTACCATATCAAAGAGGGAATCATTGTCACTAGAATATTCACTCCAATATTAGCCCACTAAGCTTTCAAATACCGAATGGACTATTAAGGGGGGAAAGAAAGGCAATGGGTTTTAGAGAAGGCAGGCCTCTGGGGACTCGGTCTCTGGTTACAACTTGCAATATTCTGAAAAGTAATTAATGGGCCACTGTGGGGGGGTAGTGTGCAGAAATGTTCAGGGTCCCAAACTGATCAACTTTTGTCAGAGGATACAATTAGTTCTTCTGAAGTCATCTTAACTTTCTGTGTGCCTTTTTTAAAAATTGAAGTAGAGCTGATTTACAATGCTGTGTTAATTTCTGCTGTACAGCAAAATGATTCAGTTATACATATATAAACATTCTTTTAAAAATTCTTTTCCACTATTGTTTACCACAGGGTATTAAATATAGTTCCCTATGCTATACAGTAGGCCTTATTGTTTATCCATCCTATATATAATAGTTTGCATCTGCTAACCCCAATCTCCCAATCCATCCCTCCCCCCCCCACCTCCCCCTTGGCAACCACAAGTCTGTTCTGTATGTCCATGAGTCTGTTTTTGTTTCGTAGATAAGTTCATTTGTGTCATATTTTAGATTCCACATTATAAGTGATATATAGTATTTTCTTTCCCTTTCTGACTTACTTCGCTTAGTATGATAATCTCTAAGTCCATCCATGCTGCTGCAAATGGCATTATTCTATTCTTTTTTATGGCTGAGTTGTATTATTCCACTGTATATATGTACCACATCTTCTTTATCCATTCATCTGTCGATGGACATTTAGGGTTGTTTCCATGTTTTGGCCATTGTGAATAATGCAGCTATGAACATAGGGGTACATGTATCTTTTGGAATTATGGTTTTGTCCGGATATATGCCCAGGAGTGGGATGGCTGAGTCATATGGCACTCTATTTTTTAGTTTTTTGAGGAAATTCCATATTGTTCTCCATAATGACTGCACCAATTTACATTCCTACCAACAGTGTAGGAGGGTTCCCTTTTCTCCACACTCTCTCCAGCATTTGTTATTTGTAGTTTTGTTTGTTTGTTTTGCAGTACGTGGGCCTCTCACTGTTGTGGCCTCTCCCGTTGCGGAGCACAGGCTCCGGACGCGCAGGCTCGGTGGCCATGGCTCACGGGCCCAGCCGCTCCGCGGCATGTGGGATCTTCCCGGACCAGGGCACGAACCCATGTCCCCTGCATCGGCAGGCGGACTCTCAACCACTGCGCCACCAGGGAAGCCCTGTAGACTTTTTAATGATGGCCATTCTGACTAGTGTGAGGTGGTACCTCACTGTAGTTTTGCTTTGCATTTCCCTAATAGAGATGTTGAGCATCTTTTCATGCTCCTGTTAGCCATCTGTATGTGGAAGTCATCATAACTTTTAATTAGCCAAGATTTCTTCTTAATCTTTTACCCTGTTTCTTATTACTGTTGCTGTCTAAATATTTAATGAACAGTGTTTGTTGTCCTATATTTAAATTTCTCTGTATAATACCCAGGGATCTCTGGAGAAGATGTGCTATGTAAATATAGGTATTTAATAAAAATTGCAGACATCTTAACACTTACTAAAAACCATGAAAACAGACTGTGTTAAGATGGTGGGATTAGAAATCTAAAATGTCTACTGTTACAGCAACTAAATTTGGAGCCACAAATCTACCCTCTATGTAAGAAAAAAGGGACAGCTAAAATACAGCCTGGGAATCCGCCATTTATTTAACACAAAGGGAACATATAAGAAAGTCTACCAGGGCTTCCCTGGTGGCGCAGTGGTTGAGAGTCCGCCTGCCGATGCAGGGGACACAGGTTCATGCCCTGGTCCAGGAGGATCCCACATGCCGCGGAGCGGCTGGACCCATGAGCCATGGCCGCTGAGCCTGCGCGTCCGGAGACTGTGCTCCGCAACGGGAGAGGCCACAACAGTGAGAGGCCTGCATACCGCAAAAAAAAAAAAAAGAAAAAAGAAAAGAAAGTCTTCCTAATTGCTCAAAACTGTTTCCACATTGAATGGAGCCAATCATTAAGGTAATTTTATTGCTGAGTTTTCCCACCTCCTACCCATCTTCTAAACGTAGGAAAAATGGGAAACAGTCCTTGTGGACTGACTGGCTGCTCTGCTTATGTGAATGAAGCTTACCTGGTAAGCATAGCCGTATAGGCATCACTGGTGTGGCCCTGTTCCCGGTTTTTCTTCACAGCAGGGGAGATCTCCTTCCTCACTTTGACAAGGTCCTCCACGGTGTTGAAGGACAGCTTAATGTAATTTCGTTTCAACCCAACCAAGTGATTTGGCTACAGAGTGAAGAGATGGTGCTCATGAATTCAAAGAGAAAAAAAATACTACATTGGGGAGAGGAAATAAGGCGAGACGATTCAAAGGTAAATAAATGATTTGAAGAGTTGGCAACTCCAAAGCACCTTGTTCAACTCTGCATGTGGCACCAACTATGCCACTAGAGTTCTCTAAGAGGATACAGGGACAGTCACCAAAGCCCATCATCTATACTGTCCCACAGGTGTGGAACTTGTCCTCTTCCCATCTCACCCCATGGGCAGGGTGGACCCGGCCTCGTTTACCCTGAAAGGGCTGGGTGATACTCACCAAGTCCAGATCCTCTTTAGGGACAGTCTCTACTTTAGCAATTTTACCCTGAAACTTCTTAGAGAGAAAAGACGAAACTTCTCGCTCACAACCCTAAATCAGGATCAGAATGAAAGGACTTCCCATTAGTAAAATCTATTTCCTTCCTTGCTTATTTCTCTTGAAGCCTCTTTATTTCCAGTTTTAAATCCCCCCACAAAACGAGGCACAGGTCGTTTGACCTGATGCCATGAACCACAGACTTACCTTTCTGGTTGCAATGTAGAAATATGGCTTATAGGGCAAGGCCACCTGCAAGAGTCACACCCATCCAGGGGGGTGATGAGAAAGAAAAAAGGAAGAAAAATGAAGACAGGCTGTTTGCTGTTATACCCGTGATATAGCCTAGCCTAGATCCAATGCATCCTTGACCTTGACATATCTTAAGAGAGACAGTGCAATAGAAAATTAGGACCTGCACATATCACAGGGGCAAGAGTCTAAGAGACACAATGCTGCTCATCTTTCAGTCTTTCTGAGCTAGCTTCTCTTAGGACAACTTAAGTGGTGACTAATGTGGCTCCAAGGGGCCCATGTCCCTAAAGGGCTTCAGGAAGCTGCACACCGCAAGCCTCCCAATTCTTCTCCTCACAGTTGCAGAGCTAAAAGGACACTTGCCATTTTGAGCCCAGCTATGCCTCATTACTGAGTGGTTGTTAGCTTCTTGGATGTCAAGGGCTTACCTTAAATCTGCTCCCATCATCTTGAATAAAGTAGTAATCCACTGCACTAACTAAGCGTTTATCTTCATCTAAAATCTCCGTCTACAAGAGAAGCAGTCAACATGGGCACAAAGTTATCCTCTACACAGCACAAGAGCCTTTTCCTCCTTCTCTGGGAAACTGAGCACTTTAAAAACAAAATCTTTCTCTACCCTTTTGCATAAACACTACTGGCCCCATTCACAAGAACCGCATCATAACAGCCTCCAAATGGGAATTTCTCTGTTCCCCCCTCATCTTTGAAAGCTTTATTCTTATGGGTAACAGGGATGCCCCTTACCTCAGTCTTCCCAGTGGCCTCTTTATGACCCAAAGAAGTTAGAGAGGAAAGCAGGAGAGCTACGAACAATCCCATCTCTACCTGCATTGCCCAGACAACAGGTTCCCGCTGGGGGTCACCTACTCTTCAGACAAGGGCTATGCCACAAGGGGTGCAGCCACCCTCCTGAATGGAAGGAGGAAGATGGAGGAAAAGCACAGGTGCTTACAGGGTGCATGTTGATAAGCCAGCCTGTCTTCTCACCAGGCTCCTTGAGTCTCTCAAAACCAAACCGCAGATCCATCTTATCTGTCCATTGACTGCGCTCCAGGCGCTTGAGTGCCGAGACAGAGGTAGAGGGGCCATCGTCCCTGAGTGAAAGGAGAGAAATCCGGTCTCCGGTGATCATGACACTATCTACTCCCGCAGCCCTCAGTCTGCCTAGTGTAAGAATTTCATTTGTGACATGGTAGGAGCATCCCTGAAAAACCTCATATTTGGCAAAATAGCTCATTAAGATAACAGGTCTCAGGAAAAAGACGACTGGGGCAGAACCCTCAAAACTTGTTTACCTGTGCAACCAGAACACTAATAAAAACAACAATCTTGGCTGGACACTGCTGCCTCATGGGATATTAAAAATGCACAAAGTCCAGTACTGCAATCCTGGGCTTTTATCCCAGAGAAAAGTCGTGCTCATACCAAAAACTTGCATGTGAATGTTCACTGCAGCTTTGTTCACTACAGACAAAAAGCCGAAACAACCCAGATATTCTTCAACAGGTGAATATTTAACCCATGTTTTATCCTTCCCATGGAATACAATTCATTGATAACAAACTTATTGATACATGCAATAACCTGGATGGGTCTCAAGGGAATTATGCTGAGTGAAAAAGCCAACTCCCCCAAATTGCATATTTTATTCCACTTATACAGCATTCTTAAAATAACAGTTAGAGATGGAGAACAGATTAGTAGCTGCCATGAATGGGGGAAGGGAGGTGGCTGTGGCTATAAGAAGGTAGCACGAGGGATCCTCGGGACAGAACTGTTCTGCGTCTTGATTGTGGTGGTGATGGTCATGAATACACAAAGTGCACAAAACTAAATACACACACACATAAATAAGTGTACATGCATTGTTGTATCATGTCAATTTTCTGGTTGTGACATTGCACTCTAGTTACATCAGATGTTACCACTGGGGGAAGTTGGCTTAAGGGATCTCTGTGTAATTTCTTACAACTGCATAAGAATCTACCACTATCTCAAAATAAAAAGTTGTTTCTTTATTTTTTAAATGTTAGTTCCCAAATTTAGTTTGTTTCTTGGAAAATGCAATTAACGGTATCTACCACACAGGATTTTCATGAGCATTAGAGACAATGAATGTAAAAGCACTTTGAAAAGTGCCAAGTTGGCAGCACAGTATTATGTATGAAAAAATGAATGACCAATGGAGGGGAGTCTAGTTCTACCAAAAAGGAGCAGTGATGATTAAATCACATGATGCATATGATGTGAGGATAGGATTTTTTGTAGCTGAGTGGGTGCTTGATATAGTATGTGTGATATTTACTGAAGATCAATAGAAACAGAGGGGAATATCTGTTTTTTGTCATCTACAAGGTAAAATTCTGTAATGTCAGAGTTATTTGAAATAACTTGAATGAACTAATTCATCTGTGTTTTCAAGTCGTGTAATTTGAGTTGGAAAAATATTGACTGAACACTTTTCAGGTACTACCCTGTGCAAGGCACATGTAAATAAAGCACAGTACTCCTACACACACTGAAGTGGCTACAGCACATCTGGGAAAGCGCATTTCACACTAGCAAAGTGCAACAAGGAGGTCTGCAGTGCCTGAGTGTATAGAGACAGCAGTGACCCAGGCTAGGCCGTTTTCTCTTTTACCTGGTTTATAAACATTGTAAGGTAGCTTTAATTTCTACACAGCAAAGTCATTAACCACGTTTTTAAAGAGCTGTTTGTTTTAAATGCACAACATGAGAGGAGAGGTCCTGGTTTATGACTGCTGAGCACAGGAGAAAAGTGTAGCCTGCCACCCAAGATGGGAGGGAGGCCCTGGTGCAGGCGCTCAGATGAAATTTTCTTCAAACAGAGCCAACAGTGCACATGTCTGTGCAACACTCCAACCAAGAGCTCTTTCCTTCCCTACTGCGGATTCCAACCCCCTTGCCTAGAGAAAATTGCAAATGAACCAATATAATCTCCACATGTTACTGATATTCTCCTGTTTACCAACTACATATGAGCAAACTGGGGTTACGGAAACTCACCTGTTGTGGCAGAATAAAGTGTACCTTAAAAACACGATGTATCTTCTGGGACGCCTGAGTCTAGATGTCAGTAGAACCACATATGGATAAAAGTGGGGATATAATATTGTTCTGTGTGAGAGGAACTATCTCAACTGAGAAGGGAAATCACTTCTCAGCTCAGTACATCTGCTTCAAACTTCCCAAGCCTTTCTCTGGTTAGGATTTTGTAAATAACTCTTCATACAGATTTGATCATAAACCTTAAATTAAGTACTTGACGAAGACTTTCCACCAACAGAACTATCCAAAACTGTTCTGATTCCAGAGGCTGGGATGATCCCAAATTGTTCACAATCTTTAACTCCACAGGTGTGATCCCATCTAGATCGACCAGAGTAATTATGGCTTATCTATCTTCAAAACAGAACAATTATTTTATTAGCATCCCAACTTAAAACACAAATGCTAGGGCTTCCCTGGTGGAGCAGTGGTTAAGAATCGGCCTGCTAAGGCAGGGGACACCAGTGCGAGCCCTGGTCCGGGAAGATCCCACGTGCCGCGGAGCAATTAAGCCTGTGCACCACAACTACTGAGCCCTCGTGCCACGACTACTGAAGCCCGCGTGCCTAAAGCCCGTGCTCCGCAACAAAAGAAGCCACCGCAATGAGAAGCCCGTGCACTGCAACGAAGAGTAGCCCCCGCTCTCTGCAACTAGAAAAGCCCACGTGCAGCAACAAAGACCCAACACAGCCCCCCCCCCCCAAAAAAAAAGCTAGTCTCTTCTTTAAACTGCAGTTCTGAGATTCTGGACCCTATATATTTTTAGCAGAAGGCCTATTTATTAGCTAAGCCAACTATATTCTGCACTCCTCAAAAATGTACAGCTAAGAATCGATATCCCTTGCCTTTTTGTCTTTTTTTTATTTTATTTATTTTTGGTTGCATTGGGTCTTCATTGCTGTGCTTCATTGCTTCATTGCTTTCTCTAGTTGCGGCAAGCAAGGGCTTCTCATTGCGGTGGCTTCTCTTGTGTGGAGCATGGGCTCTAGCTGCGCGGGCTTCAGTAGTTGTGGCACGAGGGCTCAGTAGTTGTGGCTCACGGGCTCTAGAGCACAGGCTCAGTAGTTGTGGTGCACAGGCTCAGTTGCTCCGCGACATGTGGGATCTTCCCGGACCAGGGCTCGAACCCGTGTCCCCTGCTTTGGCAGGCGGATTCTTAACCATTGCACCACCAGGGAAGTCCTGCCTTTTTGTCTTAATGTAAATAAACGAGCTACTTTATAAACCAGTGAGCAGAGAAAAATATGTATGTGCAATCCAAGAAAGGAAGCAGTCTAAGAAAGCTAAATATACAAAATAGAGACCAGATTAAAAAGAAAAAAAAAAAAGATCTGAACTAAGCCTGTGCAGAATTCATGTCTTTAATTACTGTAACACATTTCACTAGTTATTAACTTATAAACAAAAGTGGTCAGAGAGTTGTTTAAGAAAAACTCCTTTGCCTGAAGGTAGTCCTTCGGTCTATCACCTCCACTTGAAGAACACAATGACCTATTTCAAGATTAGGATCCTTATTTTTCACAAAAGATTACAGCCACCTGTTGTAAGCAGGATACTTGACAACCCTCCCCCCTCAGACGTCTATGTCCTAATGCAAGGAACCTGTGTTATCCTACATGACAAAAGGGAGTCTGCAGGTGTGATTACGTTCAGGAATTTGAGATGGGGATCACCTGGATGGGCCCACTGCAATCATAAAGGGTCCTTACGCGAGGGAGCCAGAAATCAGAGCGAGAGACTGGAGATCCGACAGTGTTGCTTTTGAAGGTGGAGGAAGAAGCCTCTACGAACTACAAAGGGCAAGAGAACAGATTCTCCCCTCAAGCCTTCAGAACGAAAGAAGCCCTGCCCCATCTTGAGTTTTAGAACTTCTGACCTGAGAATACACTGCCACAGTGTAAGCCACTAAGTGGTCGTCTGTTACAGCAGCAGTGGGAAACCAACACACCACCGCACGGTATGGCTTTAAAATCTCTGGATCCACCTTCAATCAAAACCGCAGAAAAACTGTATTCCAGGCCCTGCTAGAGAACACAGGTAACTTCAGTCTGAGGCCCAGATCTTTACCCAGTCAAGACTGAATGGAGTGCTACTTACGGAGAATTGCTCCCGGGCGTGCGGCGCTCTGTACTAGTAATACGTTCCTCCAAATACCCTGGGTTCTATCTTGGCATCAAGTGTTGGATTAAGTGGACTCGAAAACTGTTCACTTGCACCACACCGCCTCTCAAAACTTTTCTCAGGAGCCGCATAACTCCCTTTTAACCCCGTGATAGTACAAAACCCGAACGACGGAGGCAACCGTAACAAAGACAACCACCGTTACTGACCGCTTACGACAGGACCGACACTGTCCGAGCGCTGCGCCCAAAGTCCACAGCGGCTCTTCCTATTCGGCAGCGGCGCCACACCGCGCTCAGGGCCGCCGGGCCCGCGCCAGGCAGCGGGCGGGACCGGGAGGCCGACGCTGCGCGCCTCCACCGCCGCGACTCGAGCACACCACGCGCCGACCACAGCGCGCGCCCAGCGCTTGGGCGCCGACCCCAGGGTAGGCTACACCGCCTCGGCGCGCTCCTGGCGCGGCCCCGGGCTTCTCCCCCGAGGAGAACGCACCCGCAGCGCAGCCCCGCACGAGCCCCGCTCCGGCGCGTCCCTCCCCACGGCCCCGTCCCAGAGACGCAGAGTCCCCGCTGAACCGCCGCCAGGCCGCTCGCCGAGGGCCCCGGACACGGCGCCGACAAGGCGGCACCACCGGGACGAGGGGCGGCGGCGGAGAGACGCCGGACTCTTAATCCGGAGCCCACGTCGGGCGGCCGTGGGGAGCGCCCCAGGCGCTCTCGCCGCTGCTCGCGGAAGCCCCGCGCGCTGAGGAGGGGGCGCTCCCGTGCCGCCCGCCCCCCGCCCGGGAGGGCGGGCCCCCCCTCACCGGCTGGCCTCGCCGTCCGAGCCCGGCTCCGCGCGCCGCCGCCCGCTGTTCCTCAGAACCATAGCTTCGAGCTGGCGCCAACTCCTCCGCCGCAGCTTCCCCGTAAAAATTTGGCGCGCTCCCACCAACTCTCGCGAGAGACCGGAAGCACACCATCGCCCAATCAGAAGGTTCGATGCGCCCCGCCCCGCCGAGCTCCAATCGCCGCCGGCGCCCGAGGCGGAGGTGGCCCGTTAGGAACTCCCGGAAAAGTGCGCGGGTGCTCACGCGGCGCGCCGAGGGGTGTGTCCCGGGGGCCCCTGCGGCTCGCGGCGGGGCGGGAAATGTCCGGCCGTCCCAGCCCCTTGCCCCGCACCCGGAGCCCAGTGGGGTCAGTGTCCCCGGCCCGCGCTGCGCCGGGAAGGCGATGGCGCCGGCGGCATCGAAGCTGAGGGCCGAGGCCGACGTCGGGGCATTCCCGCGGCGGGCGCTCGCCCAGTACCTGCGCCTCCTGCGGCTCTACCCGGTGCTCACTAAGGCGACCACCAGGTCGGCGCGGAGCGGCGGCGGAGGGGACGGGCCTGGGCGGGGGGCCGGAGCTCGGACGGCCCGGTGACGCAGCCCCATAGGTGCATCCAACGTGGGGGTTTGAGCGTGAAAGGCAAAATCTGGTGCGTCAAAACGACCCTCCAGAGGCCTTAAATTAACCAGAAAGCTCAGCACGTGCCGTACTGTATATTCGGTTCCGAACCGTAACTCTTAGACACCCTAAAATGTGGACCCAGGGACCAGACTAAAGGAGTGCACGAGCCGAAGGACCCTGCAGACCTCGGGGCCTCCAGCCCCTCTGCCCCGGAGGTGACGGCCATCCGGGGTGAATGGGGTCCCGGGGGAGAAGTCTGACACCCGCCAGCCTGCGCGGCGTCCGCTGCTACCTTCAGGCTTGTTAGTACCTGCTCTTGTTTTGAGCACTAGAATGAACTAGAATGGGTTGAGGTGAACGCCTTTAGGAAGTGCGCGGGAAGCCTGGACGGGGTGGGAGGCGTTAAGGCTTGTTTTCTTTGGCAGCTTTGCATGCGGGAGAAAGCCGACACAGCGCTCTCGGTGCTCGGTTAGGTCGGCCCTTTGATTTGGAGTACTGAGCTTTTTGTGAGACATCCCCCCTTCATTACTTTCAATTAGTCGACTTTATAAGTTTGTCCCCTTTTATTAATTTAGCCGTTCATACTTGTGCACAGCTGCTTCCTGTGTGGGGAGCATTAGCGGTGATTAAGGTAAGTAAGTTCCTACCCTGACGGAGCTTGTATTCTAGTAAAGAACTAGACAAAAAGCAGATAAATGTATAACACAGATAAAGTGGTCAGGGCAGTTTTTATCTGAGGAGGTGACATTTAAACAGCGGGTGCAGAGGTCCTAGCTAGTAATGGTGGAGTGGAAGATGGGTCTGTGTCCCTGGAGAACATGAACAGTGAGCAAGGGGGACGATGAGAAAGAAGTAGCCAAGGACCAGATCAAGAGGCTCCTTACTGTCCCTTCTAAGAATTTTGGATTTTATAGCTTAGAGAGCTTCTCAGAACGCAGCTGTAGACCAAGCCTTTGAGCAACTGGGCCTGTCTCCACCTTTTTATTTGAAAATTTTATTGTGATAATTGTAGATTCACATACAGTTGTAAGAAATAATACAGGGAGATCCCTTGTATACTTTTCCCAGTTTTCCTCATTGGCAACATTCTGTAAAACTGTAGTACAGTATCCCAACAAGGACACTGGCATGGATACAGCCCATAGGTCATATTCAGATTCCCCCAGCTTTTCTTGTACTCGTCCATGAGTGACTGTGTGTTTAATTCCATGCAGTTTTATCACATGTATAGGTTTGTGTATCCACCACCATAGTCAAAATACAGAAAAGTTTCATCATAAGGATCCCTCCTGTTGCCCTTTTATAACCACACATGGTAACCTTTTGCAAAATTATAGGATAACATCACAATCAGGATATGACACTGATACCACCCACCAGATGGAAATCTTACTGTGCTCCTGTGTGTGTATATTAAATTCTGCCGTCTCCACCTTTTCATGTAGGGACCTCACATTTCGGCTGCTCTGATAAGGGTTCATCTCTACCCATCCCCAGCATGTTCTTAGAACCGCCATGCTAATTACGTGCAAGAACAGATGCCCTCCTGCACGTTTTCTGAATACCTCTCTGTCCACAGTGGCATTTTGTCAGCACTTGGGAACTTCCTGGCCCAGCTGATTGAGAAGAATCAGGAAAAAGAAGACTGCTCTCAAAAGCTAGATGTCAGAGGGCCTCTCAGATATGCCATTTACAGGTGAGTTCCATAAAGGGGCTGGTTTACCCAGTAGCAGGCTAAGTGTGACAAAGCTAGGATATCAAGACCTGGAATTATCTACCTCAGAAAAAGTTTTTTAAGAAGCATCGAAGTCATCATGGGAGAAAGTCAGAATGGTGGATAACATTAGCTTCACTTATTTTATAGTTTCATTTGGTTTTTGTTTTGAATTGCATGGGTGAGGGTGGCCATTGTAATTGGGCTGAGAAACCTGAGAGCAGATAGGTCACCTGAACCTCAAATCAGACTTCAAGACCCAAAGACCCTGAAAGAGGAAAACAGACTCGAATATGGCCAGTTAGTTTCTGTTGTTATTTTCATAGCATAAACATCCAGAAGAGAAATACGTACGTATCCTGAAAATTGTCGTTTCTGAACCACTTTTTGAATTGCAGAAGCACAGAGATTCAGAAGCTTTACCTATTAAATCCACCCTGAGTTCTCTGGCGAACAGTAGTGTTTGTATAGATGGATTATTTTGAAGTCTTTTGCAACAAGAGTGATTTTTTTCAGTTCAGAATTCACAAATAACTTTTTTTTTACAAATAACATTTTGTAAGCATGCTAACTCGAGTTATCTCAGCTTTTTCCATAACATATTTAAAGTCCTAATCCCCCCAGAGAGGGGGAGTGTATCAGAATCACCTGGGAGGTCATCCAATCACAATCTTCCATCCTCAAGACTTCCGTTCTCTTCCTCCTGAGCAGCCCTGCCCTGGGCCACTTAACATTCCGTGAAAGGGTGGGGAAAGACGGGAGAACTGCTCGTTTAAAGACTCTTCACTGCCAAGCTGGGAGGCCCCTGGGCCCTCGCCCATCTTTTGATTCTGGACTCTGTGGGGCCTCAGGTCTGTTTTCCCTGTAGGCGTGGTGGCTGGGTTCAGTTCTCTCCTGAGTGCTCTGTGCTCTTTGCAATGAATAATCCTGATACGGACAAGCCAGTGCACAGCACCGGGTTTCAGCCCTGATAATGATCCAAGAGAGACTGATGACAAGTTCTGACACCAGGGATGCTCCCATTATCTACCGAGCACCTTCTCTGAGCCAGGCCCTGTTCTAGGCACTGCAGACACAGCAGTGGACAGACAGACACGATCCTGTCTTGTGGCGTTTACCTTCTAGGGGTGAAGAGAGGGCACTATATAACTAAGCAAATGAGACCATGACAGTCAGTGATCAGTGCTCTGAAGAAAATGAGACAGGGCCTGGAGTAGAGAGTGGCTGGGATGGTGGTGGGTTCATTATTCAGGACAGTCGGAAGGAACTCTCCAAGCCAACGTGTTGAGAAGGAGCCAGCCATGTGACAGCTGGGGTCAGGAACGAGCCTGTCTGTCAGAGGCAAAAAAGAATGCCTGGAGAGGAGTCATAGAAAGCGTATTTTCTAGAAGGGCCACACAGACCTGTGTGGTCAGTGCTGAGGGACTCAGGGTTTAGGGTCTGGGGTTTGGGGGTGAAGCTGGCCCCAGGATGGGTGTGTCCAGCTCAGCCCCACCGCGGGCCTCAGGTTCTTTTTCACAGGGCCGCTGGGTCACTCCTTCCACCTCTTCGTGGGGACTGGATCCCTCCCAAGGCCCCCTCGGCAGGCGTCACGAGGCTGCTGCTGGGCCGCCTCCTCTTCGCACCCGCCTTCCTGTCATCGTTCTTCCTCATCGTGAACTCCCTGGAGGTTGGTCTCTGCCATATAGCACTCATGCAGGCCAGCTCTTCTTTGGACAGGGATGCTGTGGTTGGAATGCAGAGGCTCTGTGAACTTTACACTCAAACTTAAGTTTCACATTGTCCTCTGTGAACGTCAGAAGCAAAGCACAGTCATATTAGCAGCACCTGTTGGCCTGCGGTGGCCGTCCCAGAGAGTGGGCTGTCACATGTCCATTGTCACAGTTATAGCCCAGAGTATCAGTGATGCTTATCACTCCTTACACCTGCTGGCAAGTCTCAGCACTGAATGTGTTAGTAAAGAAGCATATATACTGGTCTGTCATAAAATTTTTTCTGAATATTTTGATAGCTGTACTTCAGTATAATTGGTTTCTTTGTAGTCCCACATATTTTATTTTATACGTTACAAAACATGATTCTGAGAAGTGGGTCCATGGGCTTCACCAGACTGCCAGAGAGATCCATGGCACAGAAGTTCCAGCCCCCTAATGGCCTTGCAGAAGCCTGTGGTCACTCAGGGTCTGGACATCACAAGTGCTCTGAAGAGGCAACTTACCAGTGTAGACTTAACATCACAACGGAAGACCTGGGAGGTGTGTTTGCCCAACCTCACTCCACTAACTGGCTCCCTCACCATCCCCTCTCCACCTCCGTGCCCGAGACGTGTCATGTTCTGCCCTGAAAGCAATTCGTTCAACCAGTCACAGCAGGTGAATGCTTCTCACTTGGGTTTTATTTTGAAACCTCACCTCAAGTTCTTATTAGTAAGGAGAACACCCATGCTGTCTAAAGTGACCCTGGTGGGCAGTAGAAAAGATGTTTAAACTTCACTGTGATTGCTAATAAATCCCTGATAGTAAAAAGAAATATTTGGGAAGTCCTTGGGAAATCAGAGGTAGGAGAAAGTAGAGGGTGCCCATGTTAGGAGTGAGGGCGCCACAGCAGTTTCTCCCTTTTTTTTCCTTCCAAATAGGAAGGGAGTATATTTCCATTAAAGAACAAAAACATTTGCCTCTACGTATATGGCAAATGTTACCAAAGTGCATAAAGTACCCACCACATCATGAGACACGTGGGACCACACTATCCATACGGCACACACACTACAGGTGCTTCTGCATCCAGCATTCTGTGATGCAGACGTTGTGTTACAGACTGCAGACCGTTCCACCCACCGTATGCCTGTCCCTTTTGTGTAAGGATTCCTGCTTGGTTAATTCCTAGAATTGTTGTCCCCAAAAGGCTGTCGTTTTCTGTCCTCCCTGCAGTGGTGCAGAATAATAGCATCAGCAGACATTTATTGAGCACTTGCCTTGTTCCAAGCTCTGCATCCAGTGCTTCAGGTCTTTGAGCCTCACATCAACCCCACCTGACAGTTGAGGAAGCTGAGGCCTTCAGTTATTTGCAGGGTAAACACTGGCCTGAGGTTGTGTAACGAGTCCGTGAGTCAGGATTCAGACACAGGTTTTGTGACTCTTGAGAGCTCCTAACCCTTGTGGCTTTTCCCTCTGTGTGAAGTTTGTTTCCCTACACTTTTTTATTTTAATTAATTAATTTATTTACTTTTGGCTGCGTTGGGTCTTCATTGCTGCGCGCAGGCTTTCTCTAGTTGCGGCGAGCGGGGCTACTCTTCGTTGCGGTGCGTGGGCTTCTCATTGCAGGGGCTTCTCTTGTTGCGGAGCACGGGCTCTAGGCACGTGGGCTTCAGTAGTTGTGGCTCGCGTGCTCTAGAGCGCAGGCTCAGTAGTTGTGGTGCACAGGCTTAGTTGCTCCGCAGCATGTGTGGTCTTCCCGGGCCAGGGCTCGAACCCGTGTCCCCTGCATTGGCAGGCGGATTCTTAACCGCTGTGCCACCAGGAAGTCCCAGGTGTTTGTCTTTTAACTTCATATAAAGTTAAATTGTTTGCATAAGTTATATAAATAAAGGGTGTTATGGTGGCTTTCTCCATACAGGAGTTTAAAAAATTCGTGCATTCAAATCTGTCATTCTTTTCCTTTGGAGGCTTCCTTAAAGGAAGATAATGGAAATATTCTCCTATATTTTCTTCTTCTACTCTTGTGATTTTTTTTTGTACATTTTGATAGGCCAAAAGATAATAGAAATATTCTCCTATACTTTCCTCTAGTATTATGTGTTTGTTTTTAATATAGTGAGAGATATACTTCAGTCTTAGTTTTTTCCACTTAGATAGCAAACTGTCTCGTTACCATTTATTGAACAGTCCCCAGTATAGGAAAATGTTAACTTTATCATATTCTCATTCCCATGTGTACAGGCCATTATCTGGGCTCTTTGTTCTTTGCTGGATTCTATTCATTTCCACATTTCCATGATTTGGTTTGTTTTGGGCTGTTGCTACTGGACTTTTTAATTGCCATAATTTTACAGCATTTTTAAAAATTTCTAGTAAGGTAAGCCTTCCTTTCTTATTCTTTTTCAAGATGGCTATTCTTATGCATTTATCCTTCCAGATGACAATTAGAATCAATTTACTGGGGTCCATTTTTTAAAAGCTCCTGACAACTTTTGATTGGAAATGCATCAGCTTTGGAGATTATTTTGGAAAGAATTGACAGCTGAGCCATCAGCAGAGCAGTTCTGGTGCCCAGACCAGCAGCGTGAATCACATCGTCAGCTCAGCTCTCAGGGGTCATTGGGCGAAGGTCGCGCACAGTGTGAGCGCTGTTCTGATGATTTTCCTGCTGGATTGTTAGCTCCTTGCTGCACCGCTGCTCAAGCACACGTGTGTGCTGTGTCCATATAAATGGAACAAACTGCAGTTTTAAAGAAATCACTGTGTCAGGCTTTGGGGCCCCGGTATTGCTCACGGTCTGCGTTTCCCCCTGCGTTCCCCACTCTCCAGGGGAAGGACGCGGCCGCCTTCACTGCGAAGATGAAGAGAGGATTCTGGCCGGCGCTGCAGATGAACTGGCGAGTCTGGACTCCAGTGCAGTTTATTAACGTCAACTAAGTCCCTTTGCAAGTAAGGCCAGCCCGGCACCGCGGGGCCAGAGAGGGGCTTCGAGCTCCCCCAAAGCCCACCCCCGCCAGCCTGCTTTTTCTCGAGCCTCAGGGTCACCCCACGTTCCGATTCCTTCTGGGGCTTTCCTCTTCGCCCGGAATCGTTACCGGTCTGGATTCTGGCAGGCAAAGGGACATAGAAGGAGGGGCCTCCCAAGCGGCGTCCACGCTGCGCCCTTTCCTCCCGGGCAGCGCTCGGCTTTCTAGGGCTGGATTGCAGCCCGCGCCCACGAAGCTGCGGGAGGGCAGCCTCCCCTGCAGGGACGTCAGGGCCACAGCGGGCGGGGCAAGGGGCTCTGAGCCGAGGGTCGGAGCGTCTGGGTGGGGAACCTCTGCAAGCAGGACCGCAGGCCGCAGGCAGGCTGCGGTGAGGCTGCCGTCCGGTTTGCTGAAGGCCCTGCCGGTGTCCACTGCCTCCACACGCAGTACAGCCCATCTGTGTCTGGGTCCCAAGACCACTGCCGGGTGGACGGGCTCACAGCCTAAGTTTATGAGGGCCACGCAGCCAGGATGCACAGCTGGATCCTGGGAATCCATTGCTGGCATCCTGTGCTCCCTCCCTCCCTCCCCTGAGGACCACACAGAGCAAGCCCTCACCCACCCGCAAAACGCAGGCACGTGGCGTTTCTGCCCAGGCTTTAATGGGGGCTGGACACATGGGCACCGCCCCCTGCACCAGAGTTCCCTACACCCCGGGAGGAAAGGCAGGAACCCCACATGAAATCCAAGTTCCCAGACACCAGCCGAGCACCAGCCTCTCAAACAGGCCTTTCCAGGGATTCCCAGGCCTCAGGCCTGCTGTGTTAACCCTTTTCTGCACACCATTTAAGTAACCTACCTGAAACTAGCTCATACAGGCTGATTTCCATCCTGCTTTAGGGAGAGGAGAGAAAGAGACCTGGGGCAGGAGCCCCCTTGGGAAAGAGGTACCTTGCAAGGGTGGGAAGAGGGAGGGGACGGGCTTGGTAATCACACACACACACCCCAAGGGGTAGCAGAAAACCAGAGGCAGCGATGGACAGCAATAGCTGATGCTGCAGGAAGTTAAATCAAAATAAAAACCGGAATGTTTCCATTGGCTTTAAAAATGGCCTTCCCAAGAGCAGCTTCAGTGGCTCGATGGGGCTGAAGCCAGATGGCTGAGAACTGATGAGTGGCTGGGGAGGTAGAAGATAAACTACAAGTCTAAAAAAGTCTCTCGGACTGTTGGGAAGCGGAGGGGAAAATGGCAGTTAGCAGTGGGCCAGGGGAGGAGAAGGTTTTGCAGCTAGGAGAAGAGTGGCCACGCTGCATGCAGGTGGCACCCCAGGCTGCCCCAGTGCCGGGGGTGGGCGTGGGACTGTAGCGTAAGCAGAGAGGCACTTCAGGTGGAAGGCTCGCCTCCCCTGTGAGCACAGCAGAGAGAGGAGGTCACTGTTCACTGGGGACCCCGGCCACACCTTGTCTTCCCTCTGGGAGGGGGAGGGGTGGGGAGGCTTGGGGGGATGGGTATTTTGAGGGGAGTAAAGAAGTGGTCACCTTGGTGCTGCGGAGGATAGGAGAGGAAGCTGACTGGAGACGGGGGAGCCAGGAGAGGCTGAAGACTCTTACGTGCAGGGGCCTGGGGCCTGGGGCCGGTGAGAAGGCAGGAGGATCTAGGTTTTTCCAGGGAGTGCATCTGAGGAACAAGAAGGGAAGGAAACCAGGGCTATGCACTGTGGTTCTAAGGCATATAGAAGATGAAGTAAAGACATGAGAAGACAGACCGGCTGAGGACGTGGAAGGGTCTATGGCAGGGAAAGTAGAGAGGCTGGAAAATGGAGTCCTTCTGACTAGTGTAGGGACAGTGCTGCAAGCCTGGGGTTAGAGACCTTCCTAAAAGGTGGTTGCCGGTGCGTGCTTAAGGGGCAGGGAGTTTATTCAACACATATGTATTGAGCACCTGCTGTATGCCCTGCTGCTCTAGACTCTGGGGCTACAGTGACTAATGAGATAGACCAGACTGCTACGTTCATGGAGCTTATGTGCCTGGGAGACCCAGTAATTGACTACAGGTGATTTCAGGTGGGAGTATGCCTGTCAGATCATAGAAGCAGGGTAGTGGCATAGGATGGGTTAGGGTGAAGAGCAGGTCGTGGGGTTGTCAGGGAGGAGCCGGGTGAGGCCACCTGCATGACTGGTCCTGGGGTGAGAGGCTGAGCCAGGAGCCGAAGTGCTCAGTGAAGGAGTATTTTCCTTGCTGTCCCGTAAACACCATCAGGCAGGGACTGTCCTCACCCCTCTCTGCTGGGCCCCATCACAGTGCCTTGTACGCAGTAAAGGCTCAGCAGGTACGGCAGTGGGTGCGTGACTGACCCGCGACTGAGCTCTGTCCTGGCGGGTGGGTGCCTGATGAGTGTGCCCAGGGCCCTGCTCTTGCTGCAGCCCGTGTTCTCTCCGGCAGTTCCGGGTGCTCTGTGCCGACTTGGCAGCTCTGTTCTGGCACACCTACCTGGCCTCTCTGCGGAAGTGAAGCTGACCGGGAGAGGTCCTCAGACACACTGATGACGTGGGGGGAGGGGGGTGCGGGTGAGAGAGCAGGAACAACCCAGCCTGCCTCTAGATCATGTGATTCAAGATGACCCTAAAATGACGGATGGAGAAACAGAAATCTCTGAATGTCAGAATCCGTTTTTAAAAAGGTGGTCCCTGTCCTCAGGTGGTGCTCCCCTAAGAAACTTAAAATACAGTAGAGATGATTTCTCCTCTCACCTTGGATTGAATTAGGATCACAATAAACTATAATGTAGTTTTTTCAGTGGTGATTTTAATTTCTCAGAATAATTGCTGTTGCTTTGAAAGAAATGGGTGATCAGAGGGCTGCCCTCAGATTTTTTAAAACGTTTAAGAAATTGTGGTAACATATATCACAGTACTACTGCTTGGCTACCTGGCCCCATAGGACGCGGGCCCCTCTAGACCAGGGCTTGCCCTGACCTGCTGAGCGGCCCTGTATGCCACCCTTTCAGCAGCGGGGTCTGCTTTCCCGTTGGTCACTTACATTAGCCCTCCCTCCCTGCTTTTTCATTCTTAGAACATCGCTTCCTGATTGCCTCCCATCCTTATTTCATGGATACAATATCTCTTGGGATCCTAATTATATATTTTTTGAATTTTTTTCTGTCTCGCGTGCTGCTTCTATTTTCTCAGGGTTTTTTGCTTTTTGTTTTTCCCCTGTTTGATCTTTGTGTTACCCCATCGGGATTTCCTGAAATGTCTATCGATCCTTTTCTTTCTCTTTTTTTTTTAAGATTTTTTTTTGAAGTGGAGCATTTTTAAAGTCTTTATTGAATATGTTACAATATTGCTTCTGTTTTATGTTTTGGTTTTTTGGCTGAGAGGCATAGCTCCCTGACCAGGGATCAAAACCACACCCCCTGCACTGGAAGATGAAGTTTTTGTTGTTGTCGTCATTGTTGTGCCGGGTCTTAGTTGCAGCTTGCCGGCTCCTTAGTTACAGCATGGGGGATCTAGTTCCCTGACCAGGGATCAAACCCGGGCCCCCTGCATTGGGAGTGCAGAGTCTTAACCACTGTGCCACCAGGGAAGTCGCTGAAAGTCAAAGTCTTAACCACTGGACCGCCAGGGAAGTCCATGTTGATCTTTTTTTTCTTTTTTTAAAATTAATTAATTTATTTTTGACTGCGTTGGGTCTTCTTTGCGGTGCATGGGCTTCTCATTGCAGTGGCTTCTCTTGTTGCGGAGCACGGGCTCTAGGCGTGCAGGCTTCAGTAGTTGTGGCTAGTGGGCTCTAGAGCACAGGCTCAGTAGTTGTGGCGCACGGGCTTAGTTGCTCCACGGCATGTGGGATCTTCGCGGATCAGGGCTTGAACCCGTGTCCCCTGCATTGGCAGGCGGATTCTTAACCATTGCGGCACCAGGGAAGCCTGGGACCCAGTTTTGTTGGGGACCACCCATTTTCAATAACTGAGGTATTTTCTCCTGGGCTGGTCAGTTTACCCAGAGAGGAATCTTTTCATTTCTTGCCCAGGGTGGGGGGGTGGGGCAGGGAGAGTGGTGGCTGTAGGGGAGCATGGTATAAGCACAGTGGCCAACATTCTTGTGGCGAACTGGAGAAAAGGGGTTAGAGTCCTACTATTAGTATGTGAACTTCATATAATTTCATCTTTATTACTGCAGCCCAGTCTCACCTGTCAGGTGTTCTCAGATCCAGAGGCCTTCTGGTTCAGATCCTCCGTAATGAAAGTTCTCTAGTCTTCTGCCATGTTGGAGGTGAGGTAGTCACCTGAATACACTGGTGATGGAGGGGATGAAGAGTGCAACCTCTCAGGTTTTCAGTCAGTCCTGCTGTGTCCTCAGAGCTCAGAGGTGGGGCTAGTAACTGTAACTGGCCAGGCTCTGCCAGACTCACCGGAATAGATGAACTTGCTTCTTGGCTTCCCTCAGTGCAGGCGACAGATATTCCATCTCCTCAGATCAATAACAATCTGATTTACAGCTTCCAAAATTTTGTCAGCTGATCTCTTGGCTTTGTTTCTTCTGTGGACTCAAGTATGTCCTTGTAGATTTGTCTTTTTAAATTTTTTTGCTATCATTTTAATAAGCGACCTTCTGGAAGAAGGAGACATAAATATATGGGTTCAAGACACCATGCTTAAGCAGAGGTCTGGGTATTTCTGTGGAATACATTTATTCTTCAAAATCCAGAGTGACTTAAAAATGTGAATCAGATCGTATCACTTCCCCATTTAAAAGTCTGTCAAGATGATCCAGCAATTCCACTTCTGTGTATACACCCAAGAGAACAGAAAGCAGGGACTTGAAGAGATATTGCACACCCATGTTCACAGCAGTGTTATTCACAATAGTAGCTAAAACTGGGAAACAACCCAAATGTCCATTGATGGATGAATGCATAAACAAAATGTCGTCCATCCATACAATGGAATATTATTCATCCTTAAAAAAACGGAAGGACATTCTGACACATGCTACGACTCAGATGAACCTTGAGGACATTAAGTGACATAATCCAGTCCGCAAAGGACAATACTGTCTGACTCTACTTCTTTGGGGTCCCTGGAGCAAATTCATAGAGACAGGAAGTAGGGTGGTGCGTGCCAGGGGCTGAGGGAAGGGGATGGGGAGTTAAGTGTTTAACGGGGACAGAATTTTAGTTTGGGAAGATGAGAAAGTTCTGGAGAGGGATGGTGGTGATACTTGCACAACAAAGAGAATGTCCTTAATGCCCCTGAGCTGTACACCTAAAAGACGGTTACGATGGTAAATTTTGCGTTATGTGTATTTTGCCACAGTAAAAACAAGGAAACCAGCAAACCCTGCGGGAGTTTCCCAGCTCACTTAAACCAGAACCCCAAGTCATCTGCGGGGCACGGGTTCCCCATGGGCTCTTCCCGCATTTAACTCGGCCCAGCCGCTCGGCGCCGGCTTCGGTCCTCCCGTTGCGCCCCCGCCCAAGCGGCTCCCCGGGGGCGCCGCGTAAGCACTAGCTGCTCGAAGGCAGGAACGACTCCCGCCCCGGGCCCCCCGCAGCGGGTCGAGGGAAGGGTCTCAGAACCACCGCCTACCACCGGGCTCCGCCTTCGTTCCCGGAAGTCGCCCGCGGCAGGCAGGGCCATCCAGGCGTCTCCCGCGCAGCCCGGCGGCCGGAAGCGCGCGCCCGCCGAAGCCTGTCCCTTGCGGCGCGCCGTCCGCGCCCGAAAGCGCCTGCGCGGAGTCGACGCGGCCCCGCGTGGGACGGGCCGGCATGGCGTTCCGGCAGGCGCTGCAGCTGGCGGCCTGCGGCCTGGCCGGGGGCTCGGCCGCGGTGTTCTTCTCGGCGGTGGCAGTGGGGAAGCCCCGCGCGGGCGGGGACGCGGAGCCGCGCGTGGTCGAGCCGCCGGCGTGGGCGGGGGCCACGCGCCCCGGGCCCGGCGTCTGGGACCCCAACTGGGACAGGTGCGGGGCCGGCGGCGGGAGCCTTCCCGGGCCCCGGCCGTCCCGGCCGGTCGGTGTGGTCGGTTCCGCGGAGGGGCGGGCGGGGCAGGCTTGCGTGCGGGTTTCTCTTTCGGTTCTGGCCACAAGGGTGGCTGTGGACGTGGGCCGTCCTTCGACCCCTCTTCTGAGCGCCAGTTTCTTCGTCTGCCCAGGGAGTCGTTCTGAGGAAGGAGCACCGTGATGCCAGGGACAGTGCCTGGCGCACAGGGAAGCCCAAAGTGTCGTTTTCAGTCCTAGACGGAGGGCTTGGACCTTTGTAGGGCTCTTGTCCTTGTTTCCGTTTCCCACCTTCTGAATCCTCAGATTGGGTGACGGCACGTTGGTCCCATATTTGCGATACAGCTGAGACGGCGAGGTGGAGATGGGCCCTGGAAGGGGCCTCCGCGAGGCGGCCTCGCAGGGACAGGACCAGCAGCCATCTTGAGTAGGAACGTGAGGTCCAGGGGTCCCGGTCCCACCCGGCCGCGCGCTGTCAGTGTTCTTATTGAGCCCTTTGAGTGTGGCTCCTGTGATCAGGAAGCAATTTTTAGTCTTATTTAACGTTAATTAAATTTAAAAACCAGAGCAGTGCAGATCTTAAAATACTGTATTGAAACGATAGTAGTTTTGGTATGCTGGAGTAAATAAAGCGAGTTACTGAAATTTCACCAGTTTCTTCCTGCTTTGTAAATGTGGCCACTTGGAAATTTTAAATTACGTATGTTGCCGGTGTTCTGTTTCTATTGGACAGCCCTGCTCTGGGTTGTGGGATGGTTTACCCAGTCCCAGCTCTTCCCTCCTTGACACTCTTGAGTGTGGGGCACAGATCCAGTATTTATTGCTGGCCTAGTTGTATCGGGAACTTCATAGGTATTCTTTTTAACCTTTAATTTTTGAAAAGTAAACTTATCTTAGAATCATCTTGTATTTACAGAAAAAGATGATAGAGTACCTGTACACTCCACACTTAATTCCCTCTGTTGTTAACACCTCACACTAATATGGGACACTTGTCACAATCAGTGAACCAGTATAGATACGATATTTTTAACTGACGTCCGTACTTTATTGAAATTTTCTCAGTTTTTACATGTTGTCCATTGTGTCTTCCCGGATCCCACAGGACAGTCAGGCTTTGACGGTTTCTCAGACTTGACTTGTTTTGATGACCTTGACAGTTTTGAGCAGGGCTGATCAGGGATTTTATAGAATGTTCCTCAATTGGGATAAGACTGGGGTCATATTCTCTTTTTCAAACATCAGTACAATCTTGTGAATTTCTTGGGCCTTTTTAAGGAAACAGAGTCACTCTGAGGTTAAAGGACTGACTTGAGGTAGAGCCAGACTCCAGCCTTGTATGAGGCCAACATGCTGTATTTACTTGCCAAGTCTAGATTTATGGGGGGGTGAGGGGGGTGGTGTCCATGCTAGAAAGTTCCAGGGCCTCATCCAGTGAAATCTCCAGCCTCTTTCTGAGGAGCCAGGCTTCCTGCATCTGTGCCTGTAGGTCCCAGATGTCTTCTCTGGCTCAGCCCCAGCTCCCACGTGACCGCCAGTGTGGCATCTCGGCCTGGCCATGTTACAGGCACCCCAGGTTCCCCAGGTTCGCACGGCCCAAGCAGAACCCGTGAATTCACCATTATTCCCCTCAAAACTTATTCTTCCAGCACTGCCTCAGCTGAGTACATTCTTTTCCCAGCTCTGCCAGTCTCACAGGCATGTAATTTCTGTTAGCTTGAGGCCAATGAGCCGTCAGAGTGCCTGTCTTCATCAGACTTGCTGGTGTCTCAGCATCTTTTCTGCTGCGGCTCCCTCCCAGCATTCCAGCAGGGCCATCCAGGGGGTTTCCGTGGTAACGGGAGCATTTTCCTCACTGTCCGATGTGATGCCTACTATCCCATGTGCTACTAAGCATTGAAAATGTGTTTAGTGTGATTGGGGAAATGGAGTTTTAATTGTATTTAATTTTCATGATTTTGAATTTAAGTAGCCACATGGTCAGTGGCTACTGTTGGGCAGCACAGCGTCCCCGTCAGTGAGGCCACCCTGTGGGCATTTCCCACCTGCCCTTCCACAGACACTCCTTCCTCCTCTCTGCGTCCCTGGTCCCCTTGCTGTGACTGTCAGTCTCCTCACAAGGACGTGGGCAGCACAATAGCTTCGCCTGTCTGTTCTGTTCACATCCAGCCGCCCAGGGCGGGCCTGGCGCCAAGAGAAGGGGGGCGCTGGCTCCTCCCCTGTGCCTTACCAACCCAGGAAGCCCCTCTGTCAGAAAGACTGGGGGTGACTTGTGAGCAGGGGCACAGGACACACCGTCTCGTATTTCTGCATCAGGAGAGAACCACTGTCTCTGGTCAACCTGCGGAAGAGGAACCTGGAGCCCGGAGAAGAAGAGCTGGCGTCCAGGCTGGACCACTACAAGGCCAAGGCCACACGGCACATCTTCCTCATCAGGCATTCGCAGTACCACGTGGACGCCTCCCTGGAGAAGGACCGCACGCTGACGCCCCTGGGTACGTGGCTGGGCCTCCTTGAAGGTGCCCTTGGGGCGCTGGGCCTCTTTGGACCTGTGTCGGGTGTTCTCGACCCAGATGCGAGCCTTGTCATTATTAGTAATAATCAGCCAAATCTGACACAGGCTTTGAAAACGTCCTCGTTAAGGTGGATCCTGCCCGCAGGCCCGAGGCTCTCTGAGGCGCCCCGCCCGGTGCTCCTTCTGGCTTGACCTCGTTGCTGGAGAGCCTTCCTCATAAACGGTGGCGGGTCTCAGCCGCCCTGCGCTGCCGGGCGGGACCGCCTCGGTCTTTGTGCTCATGTGTCTGTAGGAGAAATTCCTAGCAAGGAAACGGCAGGGAGGTTGGAGATAGAGTTTACATTTAAAAAAATCTCTCTGTTGAATGAGATAGCACCCACTTGTGTGAAGGGGCTTGCTGGCCTGTCCTCAGGCCCGGGTGGAAGTAAAGCTGCATCTGTGGTATCGTGCATCCAGCTGAGACTGACTTTCCAAGGGCGTTTCGACTGGATTCTAAGATACATTTGAGGAAAAGCATTTGTATTTGCACCCAGGCTGCAGCAGTGCTGAGGCTGTCCGTCCTCACGTGTTAACACCTGGTGGTGGTGATTGAGCGGCAGGTGGTCACTGGCGCACTGACACCCAATCTTTGGACAAAGTTGAGTAGGAATGGTGTGGGGGACCCAGAAACAGTAAACAGGACCCCACCCAAACTTCGGCCAGCCTCCACCGTGGCCGTTGTCTTCAATGTTTCTTCCTTATGGGGCTGAAGGTGGCTGGCTTGTCTCATTGATTTTACCTGTTGAAAGCCTGACCCCTTCCTTAGGCCTGAGCCCCGGGAGGGGCTGCCCGTCTTGTCCCCCAAACCTAGTGGTGCTTGGTAAGGACTGAAGTATTTGTGAGGTAAACAAACAGGGACTCCGGCGACGTGTAATTCTCCAGTGTATTCCACCTTCAAGGTCGTGAGCAGGCTGAACTAACCGGTCTCCGACTTGCAAGCTTGGGGTTGAAGTTTAATAAAATCGTCCATTCCTCCATGACCCGTGCAATAGAGACCACTGACATCATCAGCAAACACCTGCCAGGTGAGTGCCAGGCGCCCCCGGGCCGGCTGCTCCTGAAGGGGCCCTGAGTCCTGTGTCTCTCCGCAGGCGTCTGCAAGGTCAGCACAGACCTGCTGAGGGAAGGCGCCCCCATCGAGCCTGACCCCCCCGTGTCTCACTGGAAGCCGGAGGCTGTGGTAAAAACTCCCCCCGGGCGGCCTTCCCCGGGAGCGGCCTCCACTCCACCCTGGGCTCCTGGCGGCCCCTGGGCCCCTGGCGGCCCCTGGGCTCCTGGCGGCCCCTGGGCTCCTGGCGGCGGGCCCGCGCACTGCCTCCATACGGACGATCCCTCCCTCTGCCCCCAGCAGTATTATGAGGACGGGGCGCGGATCGAGGCTGCCTTCCGGAACTACATCCACCGGGCGGACACCAAGCAGCAGGAGGACAGCTACGAGATCTTCATCTGCCACGCCAACGTCATCCGCTATATCGTGTGCAGGTGAGGCCCCAACGGGGCGCCCGCGGCCCCGCCTCCCCCCTCCCCCGCCGGCCTGTGCCCCCAGCGCGGCTCCCCCTCCTCTTGTCTGATGGTGCCCGCCAGGCCCAGCCGGTGGTCTGGTAGAACGGCTTTCTCACGACTGCATGTTTTTGCTGGGAACAGACCAGACTGAGGTGCCCCCCGTGGGCGGCCTTTCCCGGGCGATGCTGACGTGGTCGCTTGGTTTAGGCGCTGTGCGCTGCCTTTCCCAACGCGAAGTCCCACTTTGTAGGAGGCAACGCGAGCGCCCGTTTCCCTGAGGTCCCCCAGCTGGTTTCAGCACCTGTCGATGGCTCCTGCCCCCGTGGTTGTGCGTGGTGTTTGCTTAATGGTTTCGTATGTCCCTTTGTTTGTTAATTGGAATGTGTGTGACGAAGGACCCACGGATCTGTTTTGTGCAGGGTGATAGCCTGTGAGCGCCTTAGTCCCTGGCAGCTCCAGCTGCTCCTGCGGGGCTCCTGTGTCCGTGGGGCAACCAGGTCCCTTCGTCCTGGCACCAGAGGTCCAGGGCCCTCACAGTGATGCCTGCGCTGAGCCCCGGGCAGAGTCACGGAGGGCCCTGGACCTGGGAAGGCCAGCTGGGTGCTCGTGTGTTTGACCACATCCCACTTAGTGCAGGTGGGGACCCAGCCTCCCCTGGGGCCATTCAAGGTGCTCCGCAGGTGCTTCAGGAGCTGAGGGGGTCCCCCTTCTCACGAGGGCCCATTCACTTGCCCTCAGAAACCGCCCGCATGGCCCGGGGCGAGCAGCCCTGCGCCGGAGGAGCAGGCTGCGGCGCCAGGTTCCCGGCCGGGTTGAGAGCTGCTGGGAGGAGGGGCTGGGCTTCGGGGGCAGCCCGAGCCCGTGTGCCGCTCAGGGCGACTTCGGGGCTGTGTGAACACGCGTCCTCCCATATCCCGGGACAGCACTGACCCCAGTGCTGAGGGCCAGCCGGAGACGTCAGGGCTGGGAGCGGCCTGTGCCTCCAGGACACGTGAGGGCGCTCTGCTCCCTAACTTAGGGCAGTTTTGAAAGCGGTGAGGGTGACGCTGAGCCTTGAAAAATCAGCGTGTAGGTAGTTAATCCTTCCAATCGGCAAAACTCTCGACAGAGGGCGTGCCAGTTGAAGGCGGGCCACAGGGATGCCGCTTGTTCACCCCAGTGTCCTGGGGCACAAAGGGGTCCGGTGGCTCGGACGGAGGCCATAGTCCTGCTGGGCTCTTCAGCAAATACCAACTGTGCCTAAGAAGCGTTAAGAGCATGGAAATGCTCCGGGGTTGTGGGTTGCCCCTGCCGCACCTTCTGGCTGCCCCCGTCCCCTTTTGGTGACACTGGAAGAACAATTCAGTTGCATGCATTTGTTAACTAGTGTGTTTGTGACTCACATGCAAGCCTTGAGTTGGGTTGATCCCCCGTCCCAGAGGGGCTGGGCTGTCACCTCCCCCTTGTTTGATTGATGGGTTGGCATCCACCCGACAGTTCCTTCCTCTGAGAAACCCCATTTGAAAATGGGAGGGACTTGCAGATGTTGGCCCCAGCCCCAGGGAAGTCCCCTGAGGCCTTGTCATCTGGGGTGGGCCCCTTCCCAGCCTGTGCTCTCTCCTCCAGGGCGCTGCAGTTCCCTCCAGAAGGCTGGCTCCGCCTTTCCCTCAACAACGGCAGCATTACCCACCTGGTAGTCCGGCCAGATGGCCGAGTGGCGCTCAGGACCCTCGGGGACACGGGATTCATGCCTCCTGACAAGATCTCTCGCTCCTGAGGGCCACCTCGAGGCCCCGCTCTCCTCCTCAGCCCCATGCCGGCCTGGTGTGGGTGCCACCGAGACTGCGGGCTCATCCCCTGCCCCCCAACAGGCCGCGCCGCAGGGCCAGGGCTCCAGGGCGCAGCAGCCGGAGAGAAGGATCCACGAAGCAGTGCTGCAGCGCTGAGCTTCTGGCCCAGGATGCAGAAGGGAAGCACTCAGGTCAGATCAGCTTCGTCTGTCGCAGTGTCTCTGCCTCACTCTTGTCCACCAGGATGAGCCTGTTTCAGGAACAGGAACGAGCAGGCCTGTTTCAGGGACTGGACGAGGCCCCCAGATGCCGTCCCCACAGGGGCCGCGGCAGACGCCGCAGCGAGCTGTCCGTCAGTAGAGCCCGTCAGGCAGGAGGAGGTGGGCACCAGCGCTTCTTCCATTCGTAACTTATTTCGCTGCTTTTTACACTCTTTTCACTTCCTAGAACTCTTTGTCACTTAAATTTTCATCGATTGAAGATTTTCCTCATCTGGTTCTTGTTTTGAAAACCCATTTCTCACTCCCGAGTCGCACAGCCCGGACACCGTTGGATCTGAACTCACGTGTGTTGCTAGGCCTTTCCGACACAGAGGAGGGGCACCTTGGCAGGTGAGGGAGGTGACTCGACCTGCTGCTCTCGTGGGAGGGGCTGGGCAGTGACGGACCAGGGGGGGCCCTGTTTCAATAAAGTGTCTGGCTGACAGTTCAGTCCTTGTTTACCTGTGGCTATTAATCTTTTATGCTTGTGGATTAAAATATTTAGATACAACACGTCCATCCCAAGTCTCCATTTATTTAGGCGGAAGTACAATTTCTATGAAGTGGTTATGAACATTTTTGCAATCAGTGCAACTAATTGGGATATTCGATCCATTTCTGTCAATTTTGGAAATACCTACAAAATGAAATTGTGTTTTACTGGTTTTTCAAAGTACTAATTGTGAGTGTTTTAAAGGAAGCAGGAAGCCTGTGCAGCATAACAGCCGCAAACTTGCTGAGACAGATTGGGCAGAAGGCTCTTTCCCCGGTATTTTGTGCGCCCTGGGCTGACAGTTTTGCAGGGTGTCTGCCCGCCAGGGACCTCAGTGAGAGGCCCTGACCCAGGACAGTGAGCTCGGTAAGTAAAACCAGCAGGCACACACCATTCTGCGAAATAGTTGAGACAAGTCACCCGGGGCTGTGCTAACGGCTGAGACCAGAAAAGCCAGAGGCAACACCGTGTCTGGCCTCGGGCGCTGTGAGGCCCCGTGGCCGGGCCCTGGGCCCCTGGACCCTCGGGCTTGCGCGGCCACCCTGCTGTCCTGTCTGCAGACCTGGCTTTTCTGTGGCGTGTCCACCCTTTACACTTGACCTTTGAGAAGCAAGGCAGCATTTTAGAAACAGGAAAGGAGCCCAGGAGCAGGATAGTGGTGTTTGGACGGGGTCAGTTAGTTACAGGGGCCCAGGGAGGTCGCACTGGAAACCGCCCCGAGGTAGGACAGATGACCGAGAACTTCTGAAACGTGGGGAACGTCATCCTAAGCTTGACCAAGGTGGAAAACCACCCCAAGAGCCCGTGTGACAGGAGGGATCCTGAGCTGACAGCAGTGGGAACAGTAGTGGTTCCTACTGACCGTGTTGCTGTTTGTTCCAAAATATTTTCTTTCTTTTGAGACGGCTGAGGAAAGAGGCCGAGGGCACGTGTAAGAAGAAACCCCTCCCTGCGGGCCTTGCGCGCACACAGACCTGCGCGGTTCCAGCAGCCTGGGGGGCAAACCCGGCTGGGGACACCTGACGAGGCAGTCACCCCACAGCTGTTCCCTCTGAGCTGCAAATGCCTCTGGAAACATCCAAACACTATCCCGGAGGGTCCGTCTGGATCCAGGAGCGGGGAACCTTCTGGAGCCGCCTGCATGCAGCCCGTGGCACCTTAGCCGCTGCCCCCTGCTCAGAGGGTTCCTGTCACCTCTTCCCAACTGAAGAAGCGACACACTGTCAATGTCACAAAAAGGTTCCCCATTTCCCAGGGCAGTTATAAAATATTCGATAGTTGAACTGATGCCAAGGTTTTTCACAACCGTGTTGTTAGGAAGGAAAGGGCCCCAAACAGCAGATAAACCACTCTCAGATCAATGTTCTGTTTAACCAAAACACTGCTTTAAAGTTTGCTAAAAAGGACACTTTGCCTGGGCACAGGCGAGAGAGGTCTTCCTGAAAGCTCAGAATGATGACCGCATGGTTTTAAAAATGATTTATTTCATTAAGTAGTTTTAAAAAGACAAAATCACCACAGGACACATGACTATGCATTCAGTGGAACCGGGGCCAACTTATACAAACAAATGGAGAAACAGTCAAAGAAGGCCTAAACTTCAGAAAACAGGAGAAGTCTGCAAAATACGGGCAAATCACTTTAGCTTCCATCTGAATATTTACAAAAATATATAGGACGGCACAGTCAAATTTTAGACAAAACAGATCATCACTATGACTACATCTGTGTTCTGATTTCTTTGAGAATAGAGATGTCTTTTAAATGCCATTTGGTTTTTAGAACAGAATGTATTTTTCTGTCTTAGGCTTAAGTCGTCTGCTACACAAGTGAAAACACCCTGTGTAACAACCTTTTGAATTTTAAAATCCAAATCTTGGTTCCAATATTCCTGACCTGCCTCTCGTTATCGTGTGAAAGAAATAAGTTTCTGGGTTTTTTTTTACATAAATTTAAATTCAGAATATTTACAACTAAAAAAATCTCACGTCTACTTGCTATCCCTGTATATTCTCAAAAAGTAAGTTCGGGAAAACCAAAAGAGATTTACAAAAGGCACTGAACTCCGCAGAAGCGTTAGAAGTTTTCACTTTGGATAAAACACTGGCAGTGTCCCCAGAACACCGCTGTGAGCAGTCGTTGGTGACACCCAGAGAAACAGCCCTCAGCTCAGCTGCAGCGTCCTGGCACAGAAAGCTCTGTGCGCAGACCCTCCAGCAGGTACAGCCAAGGGGGAGGGACGACAAACTGCACTAAAGGAACGGAGCTGGGATCAGATACGTCCTCCAAAGTAAACCTTTCTTTTCTGTACCAAAACGCAATGCTCTTTCATAAAGCAAATCCAACTGAAATGTGTTCTAAAATATGGGGTACATTTCGAAACTAGGCAACGCCTTTCAGATTATTTTATTACCACTGCACTGGCAGCTAAATAAGGTGCACTGTGAAAGGTCAAGTGCTGGTGAAAAGGAAATCACCTTCCAGTGACTGCTGGTGAGGGAGCTGTGTGTGACTATTTGCATGGCTCCCAACGGCTAGACTTTTTCCAAGAGAAAAGCTAGTTTCATCCTCTGGTCACTCACTTAAATGACTCAACTTGTAAGTGTCGCTGCAAGTCCCCAACACGTTGAAGGCTCGTTCACTCCTGGATGCCCACCTCGCCACTGTCTAACCAGCGGGGCTGAGCAGCAAAGCAGAGAGGCTTTTCTGTCACGAGCCGGGAAGTCAAAGACCCTCCCCAGGAAAGGAAGAGGCACGAAAGTCACCTGTGTTTTAGGAACAAAGCTGAAGTGAGTGCAGCTACTCTCGGGGGACGGGGGCCCGCGGGGCGCCCCGGCCTCTCTGGCGCCCTCCTGTGCCCCTGGGGCAGCGAACGAGCCTGTCGCCACCACACTGACGGTTTCCAGGAAATCTGCGTCTGAGTTCGCTTTCACCCACTTCTCTCCAAGTATCAGAAAGCGACATTTTATACAGGACACCTGCATCTTCTAGAATTCTTTTACCCTCTAAACGAGGACTGATATTCTTTTTCTGGGTGAAACTTTAGCAATAAACACATTACCTTTCCTTGTTCCTTTTTTCCTTTTGTTTTTTTTTTTTTAAACCCAAAGAAAAAGCTGACCGCCCCAGCAGCGCGCACGGGCCCTACAAGGTGGCGAGCTGGGCCATCCGGTGGAGGTGGCCCCTGCGAGCGGGGCTGTAGCGCCCGGGGCTGCCGCCGCTAGGAGGGCCACCGATGTCCAGCAGCTGAGACTTCACCTTCCCTTTCAGCGAGGGGCTGGGCCAGCTGAGGAAACGGAGAACGGGCGGTCAGCAGGGACGGCGGGGCGGGGTGGGGAGAGCAGAGGCCACAGACCGGAGCCGCGCCCCCGACCCGGGGACCGCTGGGGCTCCGGGAAGAGACGCCTCCCACGTGACTGCAAGCTCACACTACGGCGTCCCGCACGAGGGGCGCGGGACCGGAGCGGAACCCTGGCTGCCCCACCCTGCCCCCCTCAGCTCTCAGCAGCACCCCTTCTGCTCCGCCACCCCCGGCCAAGGGCGGGGAGCTCCCCCGTGAACCTGGCGACACCGTCCGCCGGGCTGCAGGTACCTCTGTCTGTCCGCGGGCGAGTAGCGCAGCACGGCACTCCTCCACCTGTGCAGGGCCGGGTACTGGTGAGGGTCCACGTCCGCACACTCCAGGGCCGCCAGAACATCGCGATCCAGTTTTGACGGCTCTTCTCTAGAAGGTGCGAGAGAAGCAGAACAGCCGTGACCACACACGCACCTGGCGCCACCGCCCCCTTCAGAACCAGCAGAGCAACAGAGGCGTGTGTGAGGGCCCAGCACCGCCACCGCAGGCTCCGGCGGTCCGGCCGACATCCAGGCAGCGGGGGGGACGCACTGCCCGCGGGAGGAGACTCCGGCCCCAGCCCTGCTGGGAAGATGCGCTCTGCGTACCCCCCCTCCAGGATGATGGAGCAGAAGGTGGGACGGGCCATCAGCCGGGCAACTGAGACCGACCCCAAGACGACCTTTCTTCCAAAAACAAACTAAACCCACAGGACAGCTCAGTGATTGTGGGAAGCAAAGAGGCTGCAGGACGAGTGAGCAAGGAGACCGCCATCTCCCACCGGCCTGGAGGACACCCGAGGGGCCACAGAGACTCGCGAGGGAGACGGAACCACAAGTGCCCGTCAGGCAGGCCAGGGTGGAGGGAACTGTCTGGGGATCACACAGTGGCGCCCGTGCCCACTGCCCCTCGACGTGTGTGTGCTTCCCAACTCATACCCAAAAAGGAAGAGGCTCTGGACGGACTCTTTCGAGGCAGGGACCCCCGAGGGCTCAGAACTGCCACCGTGACGGGCCTCTTGCGTGGGACTGTCGGGGTCCAGGCACATGTCAGCCATTCCAGCTGACATTCCGTGCTCTGTCCTTCCTTGGTCATTCCCGAGTTTGTCAGCAGCAAGAGGTCCTAACATGTCACTTTCTGCTGGGTTCACTCTTGATGTCAGGATCCTCTTATCTCTAGTTTTCACAGTTGGACGGGGTGTCTTATTAGAAAAGCTACTTTGTAGATTCTGCAAATTCAGTTTATCAAACTCCACAGTCAAGCCGGAGACAGGTGACAGGAAGGCGTCCTCCCCACTTGGGGCCTTTGGCCTTTTCCCACCCAGGGTCTTGCTGTCACTCGGGGGGCTGCAAAACCCATTTTTGCTGCTGCGGGGACTGGTCGGGGCTGAGGCTTCTATGAGGTCTGTCTTCTGCTCCAAGGGAAGGATGTCACACCCCGAGTCTCCAAAAGCAGCCACCGTGGGCTGGGTGTTGTTTCGGGCTGTGTTTTGCCGGTTTTTGATCTCTTCCAAGCTCATGTCATCATCTTCATCTAGAAACGCCCTCACGGAGATGGAATTGCTGCACTTCCTGTGACGGGCTGTGAGGGAGAGACGGTATGGATGGGGGCTGTGGGGTGTCACCCCGCACAGCGCAAACCCTGCGACGAGTCACTCCCGCATTCCAAGCCTCCTCCCTCCTCAGATTCCACGACAGAAAACCACTTGCAACATGCCTTGGGAAAGGCAAGCAGGAGCCCGCAGACAGAATGCCAGGCTCCAGGCCCAGCTGTTCCCCCTCACAGGCAGGAAAAGGAGAAGGAAGCCGGCTGGTTGCCACGGATGCGGCCACAGGACGGGCTGCCAGTCCCGCCGGCCGCGGACGCACTGCATGCTCTTACCGAGGGCTGAGGCGTCCTCCTGCAGACAGGCGGCATTTTCCCCCATGTCTTGTTGGGTCTTTTTGCCCACTTCCTGCTGGGTGAGATATTCTTCTAGTTTTTGCAGGCCCGCCTGGGAAGACAGATCAACAAAACAGCCCAGAAAGTCCCAGTATTCGACCCAGGGATACCCCAGCTCATGAGCCAGCTGCCTGTAAGAATAAAGCAAATTAACCAGTTGTGAGGCCAGAAGAAAAACTCACAGAACTAACTAAACAGAAAAGGGCCATTTGACACTGGAAGTGCCAAAACGGCACCTGCAACCTTGGCTACAAGTCCATGTTCTCCTAAATTTGGGGCTGAATTAGCGCACCCCACTTCCTGAAGCAGCACCCCCTCACTGGGTAGGACCCTGTTACAGAGCAAGCCAGGGCCACAGGGAGAAAGGGGGCGCCAGCTGAAGTGTGGTGCTCGCGCGACACTCACGAGCCATCAAAAAGGGCAAACGGTAAAACTCCACTAACAGGACAGTTTGGTTCTCATGAAACCGTACAAAGTCGGAGATGATTCGGGTTTGGGCCAGACGTGAACATTTAGAGGTCCTTTTCACTTCCAAGTCGTAAACCTAAGGCTGGGCACATATTTTGAGAAAAAGTTCCAAAATGATTCAATTAAGCTTTATTTGCTCACACTGTAAATTAGCTTCTGAACTGTGGAAAACACTTTTCAGGGGCTTCTTTCACTAGCAGCTTCTGGCCACGCCCCCCTCTTGTGTTTGATCTTCTCCATGGCGGCACCTTCTCCCACACACTGTCATGCCCCTCGGCCACCCCACCCCCGGGAGGGACTGTTTTAGACTTTTGCTGCACAAGCTGCAGGGGGCACGTTCGCAAGGAATTAGACCTTAGTGAAAAGGCCTTAAAAGTCTCCAGTCAACGCTTTCTGGGAACTGCTGTTTTGAAAGCCCCAGTCAGCACACGAGGGCACAGCACGTGAGGTGACACCAGCACTTGGCCCTCTGTCACTTCGTGCCCTTTAAGTACCTTCCCACTCTCTCGATGCCTCTCTCCGGATCAGACTTCCTGACGCTGTGGAAGAAGCCCGCTTTCTCTCGAGGCGGGGTTTTCCAGAGTCGGCGAAAATCTTCTGCCTAGAACAGAAGTGTGTTGAGCTGCGCTAGGCATCCACGTCACCAGGCAGCCCTCCCCCACCAACCCAGCGCGCGCAACATGCCCACTGCCCTGGAGCTAAGGGGCCATGGCTGCGTCCCGGTGAGGCCAGGAGGGACCCTGGCAAGGCCTGGGCTGGGCTGAGGATCAGAGCTGACCCAGGAGGCCCCGAGGGAGACACTGCAGAGCTGTCACCCCAAGGGCCTTGAGTCACCTTCCCATCACATGACAGGAAAATAAATATTTGTGCTTTCGGTATTTCATGCAGCTGAATCTAATCCTAACGTTTTTATAGTTTCAGGGAACTAACTATCGATAGTCACAACTTTCTTTTCTTTTCTTTTTTTTTTTTGCGGGCCTCTCACTGTTGCAGCCTCTCCCGTCGTGGAACACAGGCTCCGGACGCGCAGGCTCAGCGGCCGTGGCTCACGGGCCCAGCCACTCCGCGGCATGTGGGATCTTCCTGGACCGGGGCATGAACCCACATCCCCTGCTTCGGCAGGCAGACTCTCAACCACTGCGCCACCAGGGAAGCCCATAACTTTCTTTTAAGAGGAAAGATTATATACAGGTCAGTGTATGAAGTACCTCAGTCTGGAAGGTGAACACCGGAGTCTGCAAATGGAAGTTTCCTAGTGACAGTACAAATCCAAGGACCCTGGAATGGACAGCCTAGCCACCTGGGCAATATGGTGTGCGAAGGGCCATGGGCACCTGGGGGAGGGGAGTCAGGTGACGCTGGTGTGAGGAGCGTTAGCCCAGTTAAACCTCGCTTCTCGGAAGCACGGCTCATCACACACCTGCCCTGGCTAATGAAAACAGGGGCAGGCTTCCCTGGTGGCACAGTGGTTAGGAATCCGCCTGCCAATGCAGGGGACATGGGTTTGAGCCCTGGTGCGGGAAGATCCCACGTGCTGCGGAGCAACTAAGCCCGTGCATCACAACTACTGAACCTGCGCTCTAGAGCCCACGAGCCACAACTACTGAGCCCACGTGCCACAACTACTGAAGCCTGAGCACCTAGAGCCTGTGCTCCACAACAAGAGAAGCCACCGCTACCCGCAACTAGAGAAAGCCCATGTGCAGCAACAAAGACCCAACACAGCCAAAAATAAAATAAAAATAATAAAATAAATTTAAAAATAAGTACATAAATGTTAAAAAAGAAAGAAAGAAAGAAAGAACAGGGTCAAGACACTCGTTTCTCCAGGGAAGTTCTGAAGCCTCACTGACAACTCTCTGGGGTCCTGGTCTCCAGGACCAAACACAAAGCAAAAGGCTGAACAACCCAGCATGCTGGTGGGATGGCCAGGAGCTATTCCAGAAGCTTCCACAGATGCTCACCTTGGATGGACTCAGGGGCCCTGCAAAGGCTCGCAGGGTCAGAACGGGGTCTCTGGGGCCACCTCCACCGTGGCCGATGTGAGAGACCTCGCCTGGGTGGTCTGAAGACCACAGCTCCCCGATCACGGGAGAAGACGTGTCCTCTGCCCTCAGGAGGGGCACGTAGTAGTGACCTGGGAGAGGAAACACACCAGGGCTGGACCATCTGCGTGGACAGCCCCACACCCAGTGGATGTCAGGCACCTGGGAACCAGCCTGGGAAACAGCGCGGTTGCTACCCCACGGGCTCTGCACGCGAGTCAGCGATGCTAACGGTGAATAAAAAGGCTGCCACAGCTCCGGAGCCAAAGGAGCCGGGCAAGAGGCCAGTCCACGCCAGACTCCTGCACATAACGAGCCCTGCGTTCTTCCTCTGCAGGGAAGTAAAAAGAAGCGGGGGGGGGGCGGCAAACACCTGCTCACCCCCAGGTTCTTACGAGGCAGGACCTGTGAACCAGAGCAGCGGAAGCCAAGCAGAGGAACATTACAAAGAAGACACGTTTGACCCCCTCCCTCCCCAGCTCCCTCTTCTGTTTTGTACGTTACAGTTTTGTATCATTGAACACCCATCTCCAAACAGACCTAGAATCACAACCTGGAAAGAAGAAAGGCAGCGAGGCCACAGGGATGGGGCGGGGGGCAGGAAAGGCCCAGAGACATCGGGCGAGCGACAGTGGTGGCTGCTGGGCACCACCGCAGGCCTGGCCGACCCCTGCACTAAACAGAGACCAACGGGGAGTCGGGTAGGAATGGCAGCCGAGAGAGAAGTAAGGACGGGCAGACGGGGGAGGCCGAAAAGCCTCAAGCATCCGAGGCCAGGCCATCCAGCGCGCGGGGCCAACTCCTCAAACTGCCCGGAAACAAGGCAGAGGAAGGGCTGGGAAATGCCTCCCGCCCCTGGCTGCCTTCGCGCCCCTGCGGCCTGCGAGCCGGGAGCTTGGGTCCAGAGGCGCCAGGCCCCGAAAGCCGAGTGCGAAGCGCTGCCCCGCAGGCCACGGTCTGAAAGGCCCTCGGCCTGGAGTGTGGCGATCCGGGGCGGCGAGGCCACAGGGCGGGGGACCGGCTGGCAGAGGGGCTCCAGGCAGGTCCCTCCCGCCTCCCCGCCGCCCTGCAGGCTGTGCCCGAGGAAGAGGGCCGCGGAGGTCGAGGGGCAAGGCCGTGAGCAACAGACAAATGACAGACAAGTCGGTCTCCCAGGAGCGGGAGGTGCAGCACAGGGTAACTCGGAGGCTCCCAGCAGCCCCCGCTTCACTCCTGCACACAAGGCCTGGCCTAGATGCCGCCCAGGACGTCCCCCACCGTGGGCCACACTTCGGGCACCCACTCCCCACTTACCCTTTAAATAGTCTCTAATCCGCTCCTTCAGTTCCACAGATTTATTTTTGCTTCTTTCACAAATAACCTGTTTTAAAAAGACAGAGTACGTAAACGCTCTAAATCTGATTGATCACATCTTATCGTTAAAATGATTTCATAAAGGCAAGTTGTAAAGTCGGTGAAACAAGGGTAGTGTCCTAATGCTGAGCATCTCATAAAGGCCACAATAAAAACGCGTGTGGAACAGCGGAACCCTCCTCGTTCTGTAACGGCTTCGAGGGGCCAGGACAAAGAAGAACCAGCTCTGAGATTACAGGCGAATTTTGTCTTCTTTCTTCATGCTGCTCTCCATTTCCTAATTTTCTGCAAGGAAAGGAAATCTTAAGGTGCACCATCAAGTCAGAGCAGAGATGCAGACACGCCCGCACCTTCGGTCTGGGCGCCTCCCTGGCTAGGAGCCTGTCTGCTATGGTTTGGCTGGGTTGATATACAACTCCCATCTAACACGAACACAAGTTTTATCCTTGCAACTACAGGAATCGATGTTCTCAGCCATTAGAGAACTGTGAACATTTTACCTACAAACAATAAAAAAAAACAAAAGAACCAATAACCTTAAAATAAGAAGGAAGGAACCACAAAATTACCACCTCCTGCCAGCCTGTGACAGAAACAAACTATAACCGCACCGTGGACCCTTCAAGTAGTGCAAGTATTTTCTTTTAAATTCTGTAACTGATTGTGAGAGATGTCCAACGCTCTAAAAACGTGTTACCAAATAGCACTTTATATTGAGAAAATACACATACACATGCACACAAAAAGTTGAGTCAGATTTATGCAAAATAATGGTAATTTCTGAGTTGCGGAATTGCCCGGTAAATTTTATCCTTCTTACCTGTATTCTAAACTTTCTACAGAAGTGGGCACGACTTACATAATCCCAGCAACTACAGAGGAAGTGGCACTGCCAGAATCGGACCTTACAGATTCTACTTCCAAAGGGCTGGCAGGTCCAGGCCAGCTCACAACTCCAATGCCTGGTACAAATTAACCATCTTCCAGTTCTTTTCAGGCCCACTCTCCTCTCCACCTCACTGCACAGAGGTACCTCTGCCTTCTCTAAGGCACATGTGCCCAACTGCTGACAGATCATGACAAGGCCTGTTTCCTAAGGCTTGTACGGGCCAGGTGAGAGTACCGGGGAGGGGCTCAGGACAGCGCCTGGTGCACACTGAGCTCAACACATGTCAGCTACTTTCAGCAGTAGCATCCTCACCAGCACGTTACCCCACCATCATCACCATCTCCACCATCCATCAGTCAGTCACCACCATCCTCACCAGCACCATCCTCATCACCACCATCCTCACCAGCAGCAGCAGCAGCGTGAGTGCCACCTCCTCTGCTCGCTCTGACCCTGGTCAGCTGAAGGACTCACAGAGGGAACTTGACAAAAGACAGTGAGCTGCTGAGAACAACCTGACCACCAGTTTCAGGAAAATAAAATCAGCAAACAGGCAGTTCACTCCCTCCTGGCTTTACAGAGGCAGCGTCTTCACAGAGTGCATCTTACTCAACAATTAGGGCTCTAAGGTGTGCCACAAGGCACACACAGTCACACAGAGTTACCTGCGTGGTCACAATAGCTGTGATCGCAGACTGTAATTTTATGTATTTTCATTTCTAACACTATGTAGTAATAGCATTTTAATAGGTACTTACATCTTCAGGTGTTTTATCATATTTATTTCTTGGGTTTTTTACAATCAAAGGGTGTGAAGAGAGCACATTGACCACATCTGCGTTTCCAAACTTACAAGCAAAATGCAATGGTGTGTCGTAGCCCTGAGAGAGATGAAAAGGAAGAACACTTACTTCTTATACACACTTTTTTGCTTCAAGGTAAAAATAGGTATTTAGTAAAACAAACAATCAAACAAAAACACTCAAAAATAAAAGACTATAAAAAGACAGTGCTTTTATAACTGAAAAGCAACTGGCATGCTAGCACACACCCACTTTATGCCAGGGCGTGAGCCCGGCACAACGTCCCAGTTCCTGCGTGTCTAGTGCCTGTGGGAAGCTTACAACAGAGCTAGGGTGTAACACCTGCTCAGCAAATGGCAGCTTTAACAACTCAGGGCCCTGTACAATGTCTTAAAATCAATGTTCAAAAAGCAAAATAGGGCTTCCCTGGTGGCGCAGTGGTTGAGTGTCTGCCTGCCGATGCAGGGGACAGGGGTTCGTGCCCCGGTCCGGGAAGATCCCACATGCCGCGGAGCGGCTGGGCCTGTGAGCCATGGCTGCTGAGCCTGCACGTCTGGAGCCTGTGCTCCGCAACGGGAGAGGCCACAACAGTGAGAGGCCCTCGTACCGCAAAAACAAAAACAAACAAAAAAAAACAAACAAACAAAAGCAAAATAAACAGATGAAGACAATCTCCAGAATGAAGCAAAGACCACGATCCGGTCTGTGCTGAGAACTTTCTCTAGTCGCTAGTGTTGCAGCAAACGAAACTCTCCCCTCCTGACTTCACGGGGTTTTCCAGTGCGGACCTGCCCCTGGTGGCATCCTTCCCCGGGCTGCCCGCAGGCCAGCAGCCCCCGAGCTGTGGAACCACCACCTCCGGCACCTTCACCTGGACAGCCTCAGGCTCAGAGGCAGCTCATCCCAAACAGAACTCGCTCAAGTCCACCTGCGGCCACCGCACGTTCCAGCCCTCAGGTCCCTCCCTCCGGACGCCATGCTGCATTCGCCCAGAGCTTCTCCCCCAGCTCCAGCCCCCACTCCACTAGGCGACCCCGGGGCCTTGTGCAAGCAAATACCCTCAGGCCGGCTCCGATCCCTGCTCCACACCTTCTAGGGGCATCTCGCTACCTCAACATCCTGTCGGCACCACCACTCCCTCTCCCACACAGTCAGCCGCCGGGGCTCCGTGGGCCACCCAGGCCCTGTCAGCACCCCCGGCCGGCCTTCCACAGCTGCAGACGGCACAGGAAGAACGAGCAGAGCTATGCTCCAGTCAGGCGCTTCCTGGTCCATGGTCTACCTGAGTCGCCTCCAGCCCTGCGGCCCAGGCTCCAGCATCGGCACAGCTCCCGGCCAGCCCCACGGGGCCGGGGCCGCTGCACATCGGGGCAGCCGCGTCCACTCGGCGTTCAGGGCATCAGACCGCAACATGCCCCCCACACCCCTTTCCTCCTGGCCACCCCTCTCCCTCACCCACACAACGTCCTTCTCTAACCTGCTCCGAGCCCCGCCAACTTGACCCCAGCCTCTGCCCCATTCCCGCGCAGCCGGCAGGCTGTGGGCCCTCCCGCCACGCCTGGTGGCCCCGCTTTCCCTCCGCACCACACCCTCTGGGGAGCCCCGGCCTTGCTGCACAGTCCAGGCGCTCGAGGCGATTCCTACTCTTAGCGCCTATGGTCAGGGGATGTGACCGGTAACATCTAGTTTCAGGAATTTATTCAGCGGTCTCTGTGGATCCACAGATGCGTATTTTCAACAAGCGCTGCAGGCGTTAAGAGAAGACTATTTCCAGCCGGGCACGTGTCCTGCATCGCGTGTAGGAGCTACACTTCCCGACTGAAGTGTCGCACAGCCTTATTGTGTTCACACTTAGTCTCATACACTTGGATTTGGTTCCTTCTGCCCTATTTCACACTTACTATTGCTTTCATGTAGCTACCGTTTTCTCTTTTATGCCCTTCTTTAATTTTGCTAGCATGGCCAAATTTATCTCCATTCCCCCTTTTCTTTCTTGCTAATTGAGAAGTTATTCTTGCTTGCAGTTCTGGGGTTCAATGTATCATATTCAGTATGTTACGAAATAATACAATAGGCTTTTTAAAATTCCCTCTCCTGCCCACCACGACTTCTCACACCCCTAGGTTTCTCTCAGAAACAATCCTTGGTTCTCAGCCATCTCTGGGTTTTCCCTCATATAAATATGTAAAAACTCTTCTGTTTCAAGAATCCTTACTTAAGCTTTGTGCACCATCTCCCCACTGGAACTTCCCTGGTTGTCCAGGGGTAAAGAATTCGCCTTCCAATGCAGGGCACGTGGGTTCGATCCCTGGTCGGGGAGCTAAGATGCCACGTGCCACGGGGCAACTAATCCCGCGTGCTGCAGCTACTGAGCCCACGCGTCTTAGAGAGAGAAAAACCCAATGCCACAACTAGAGAGAAGCTCGGGCGCCGCAACGAAAGATCCCGCATGCCGCAACTAAGACCTGACGCGGCCAAAATAAATAAATAAATGAAATAAAAATTTAAAGAAAGACATATCTAGGACACTAGACTACAAGGCACCAAAACCTTCCTACGTCCTTCTCCCTTTAGCTTTGTGGCACCCGCCCACCCTCCTATCAGCTTGGGACTCTCTGAACAAAGGCCAGGAGGGACGTGTCCTGGGGACGGCTCCACCCCAGCTGGGACCCCGGCGCGCCAGCCAGCGGGGTGCACTTCTCACGTGTGAGCAGGTCTGGGTCCAACCGTATCTTTCTGAGTTCTCTGACCTCAACAAACGCACATCTCCTCTGAGCTGACGCAGTGCAGAGACGCGGTAAACAAACACCCAAACACTGTTTCCACCCTGAGCCCGGCTACGAGGCGCACCACTCTGTCAGGGGTGTTGAGGTACAGGTCCACCACGTAGCAGATGCGTTTCTCCAGCATATGCGGCTCGTCGTCCGGGTACATGAGCCGCATAAACTCGGGGTTCTCCAGCGTCTCCAGGGTCAGCTGGCACAGGGCAGCCTGGTTCTCTCTGGCAGCGACATGCATGACGTTGTACCGACATCCTTCCTGGAACAAAACCACAGGTTTTGGGCTTCACTTTCATCGCCGCAGTCTTGATGCTACGATGCTGGAAGCGGGCTCACCTGTACGATGGTCGGGTTGTCCCCCGAGCCAATCAGATACCGGGGATTACTCCAGATAAGGTCGGAGAAGGCGCCCCCCTCTCCCCGCCCCACGGCCGTCCGCAGTTTGGCCGTGAGGTCTTGTGTGCGAGGGCTCTTGTAGCTGTTTGCTCGCTCTTTGCTTGCTGCCTCTGAGTCAGACAAGTACGACCCATCTGTCAAGAGACAGAATTGAAGAACGTTTAAGTTCACATTTCCTCATCATCCACTATGCGCTTCACTGAGGGCAAGAAAATCTTTCCCACAGAGGCTGGCGATCTCCTTGCAGTGAAAAGTAAGAAACAAGCTGATCCACAGCAGGCGGACGTGTGTCCCAGCCCGCAGCAGCGAGGGGAGGGCTCTGCGGAGAAGGCGGGGGAGGAGAGCGAGGGCACGCGGCCAGGACGCCACCCACACTCGCGAGGGGCCTTCCAAGAGCCAGGAGCACCCCCAGAAAGGCAGGGAGCCAGGAGGGACTTCTGCCGAATCACGACACCTGCGGAGGTAGGAAGGCTATCTTGAGGAACCTTCACCAAGTGTGAGGGGCCTCTAAGCGCCCCAAATCACTCTGGCCTCCGTGAGGTGGCACACGGACTCTCGATCCAAGGCCAACCGTCTGCAAGGAAAGGCGCATCCTCGGGAGCCCCAGCCAGCCTGGGGAGCAGAGCAGCCGTGAGCCCATGGAGTGCAGGGGACCAGACGAGGCTGGGATGCCGGGGTTCTGTACGATGCTGACAGCAAAGGCCCCTCACAAGACCCTGGTCCTGAGCTGGGAGTGGCGCTGGCCAGCTTTCTGGCTGGACGGTTCAGCCACCGCAGAATCGTCTGCAGCCAAGCAGGTGCCACAGTCCTAGAAGGAGGTGTAGCTTCACGGGGGGAAGTAGAAAGGTCTCAGCACCTAAAAAGGCCCTGAACCCAACAGGCCGCAGGGACAAGAGTGTGACAAAGGGGACAGGACAGAAGGCAATGGAGGCCCTTTTGCGGCTTCTCCCACGGTCCCCTCAGCAGCTGCCTGACCCACTTGGCCCCTGCCACCTCCACCCAGACCAGCCTACTGACCCACCCTCCTCCAGCTGCTCCATGGCCTGGGCCTCAGCTCTCTGTTCCCAGCAAACCAGGCTGCTCTCAAAGGTGGAGAGAACTAGTTACCAGGAAAGAGGGAACAAAATACCCAGGAGTAAATCTGACAGTAATGCCAGACAATTTACCTCTTAACCCACCACTGCTAAAGAGCGGCACTGTTTTCACAGGAGAAAGTGGTGAAGAGGTTTTGCTTGGAGAAGGGAAATAATCACAAATTCCTCTAGCAAATTTCTCTGCATCTTCTCTGCTTGTAAAAGCCTTGAATCGGGATCCTTTGATCATTTTGACAGCTTGCAAGGCTTCCTTCTTGTCTTCATAAACATGAATCCTTTCTGTGTGGGAAAAGCAGAGACGAGGAACTGCAGCCACCGTCACTTAGTTCACACTTGAAGCCCTGGGTTTGGTAACTAACGACTGTTAGCCAGTGGTCTGGTTTTTCTCTTATTAATATTTCAGAGTTTTAATCTTCAAGAAAAAAGGGTTTACTTAGTGAAAAGAACACAATAACTTTGGTCATATGTATGTACATGGATATAAATGATACATATCTTGTACCTGTATATGTAGTTTTTATATCCAAGGATACTATTCCATACCAAAAAATAAAATTTTTGGACTAACGATCTAAATAAAAATAATTTTAAAAAGTAAGTAAAAAACTATGACTAGGGACTTCCCTGGTGGTCCAGTGGTTAAGAATCTGCCTTCCAATGCAGGGGATGTGGGTTTGATCCCTGGTCAGGGAAGTAAGATCCCACAGGCCGTGGGGCAACTAAGCCCATGCGCCACAACTACTGAGCCTGTGCTCTAGAGCCCGCGAGCCACAACCACTGAGCCCATGAGCCACAACTACTGAGCCTGCGAGCCACAACTACTGAGCCCACGTGCCTAGAGCCCGTGCTCTGCAACAAGAGAAGCTACCACAATGAGAAGCCCATGCACCGCAACAAAGAGCAGCCCCCTGCTCGCCCCAACTAGAGAAAGCCCGCGCGCAGCAACGAAGACCAAATGCAGCCAAAAATAAATAAATTTATTTACTTATTTAAAAAAAAGGTCAGTAGGGGCTTCCCTGGTGGCGCAGTGGTTGGGAGTCCACCTGCCAATGCAGGGGGCACGGGTTCCTGCCCCGGTCCGGGAAGATCCCACATGCCGCGGGGCGGCTGGACCCGTGAGCCATGGCCGCTGGGTCTGCGCGTCCAGAGCCTGTGCTCCGCAACGGGAGAGGCCACGGCAGTGAGAGGCCCGCATGCCACAAATAAAGAAAGAAAGAAAGAATGAAGTCTTGCCATTTGCGGCAATATGGATGGACAAGGAGGGTATTATGCTGAGTGAAATAAGTCAGACAGAGAAAGACAAATACCATATGATTTCACTTATGTGGAATCTAAAAAACAAAACAAACAAAACAGAAACTGAGTAACAGATACAGAAAACAAGTGGTTGCCAGAGGTGGGTGGGTGGATTAACGGAAAAGTTGAGGGAAATTAAGAAGCACAAACTTCCAGTTACAAAATACATGAGTCACAGGAATGAAATACACAAGGAAAAAAAGAAAAAAAAAGGTAATAGACCTAAATCAAGATAGAGATTTCCCTTATTTGAAAGACAAAAAGGGAAGTTTAATAACATGCAGTATGGTTGATGGAATAGAAACAAGACGCCCGTTTTCTGTTTTTAGATAGATAAGAATGTACATTCCATATTGTATAGCAGAGAGACTGGAAAAGTTACTCTCTCATCCACAGTGAATGGTAACACCGTTTGGAGGGCAGTAGCCCTCAAAGTTTTAAAAATGCATACCTTTTGACCGGACACTTATAGTTACCAATTTTATAAAAATAAAAACAATGTACATACATACAGATATATTTTTTTCTTAAATTTAAATTAAAATATATTAAAAATAAAAATAATGTAAATTTATATATACGAATAAAACAGAGTAAGTAGGGTCAGGAATGATACACAAAAGTACTTATTAAGTGGTTACTTCTATAGAGTAAGATTCTGGTGGGGAGGAAGAAATTTCACTTTTACTTTACAGACTATAAAATGTATACATCATATATACTTTGTTTTACAAAATGCAACTTCATTCTGATCAACATCAAGCTTTCATTACTTCTTTCCAATCCTATCTATTTTAGTCTTGTTTAAAATTACAACTCTTTAATGTTGAAAATTATTTATACCTTCATTGGCCATTTGCATTCATTAATATAAGAGGTGGTCAGGTTACAGTGAATTTGAAAGAAAAGGAAAAAGGAGAAAGGAGGAGAGGAACTTCCCTGGTGGCGCAGTGGTTAAGAATCTGCCTGCCAATGCAGGGGACGTGGGTTTCAGCCCTGGTCCGGGAAGATGCCACATGCCATGGAGCAACTAAGCCCGCGTGCCACAACTACTGAGCCTGTGCTCTAGAGCCCGCGAGCCACAACTACTGAAGCCCATGCACCTACAGCCCGTGCTCCACAACAAGAGAAGCCACCGCAATGAGAAGCCCGCGCACTGCAATGAAGAGTAGCCCCCGCTCGCCGCAACTAGAGAAAGCCCGCGTGCAGCAACAAAGACCCAATGCAGCCAAAAATAAATACATGAATGAATAAATAAATTTATTTTTAAAAAAAGGGAGGGAGATGGTTAATCAAAAAATGGAGCCAGCCCATAAATATCTGTAAGTGAAGTATATCTCCACAGAATCCAATTTTCTTAATTTCTAAAACTTTCTATATAGATTTACAAAAAATTCAGGAACATACTATATAAAAATGCTAACAATGGTTAATTTGGAGTGATAAGATTATGGTGTTTAAAGTCTTCTTTCTTCTCCTCTGTAGTCTGTGATTTTCAAAACCCCTCTCCCCCTGCTGTCCACGCACCACCTGTGTAAGAACCATGGCGCTGGTCACATTACCATTTCTCGCCGGGGCGTCCTCGTACGCTGGGCACACCCCATAGTATAGAGGCGGCTCTGCAGAGGCCCGCAGCATGGCTTTGTGGCTGCCGACCCCGGCCAAGGCACTGAAAGGCACTGAGCAGGTCTCAGACGTCACGGCATCTTCCTCCGGAGGATTCAAGCCCACACTATAACCAAACTCTCTGTCTTCAGAAAAGCTGACCCGCTCAGCCGGGCTCCCTACCGCAGACTTCACAACCCTTTGTGTGTCCTGGCCCAGGGCTGGGGCACCTGCAGTGGCGTGGTCTGGAGGGTGCGAAGGCAGTGTACTGTGCTCTAATAAAGCCCGAGCCAACTTTTTCTCAAAAATAAACCTTGTGGTTGATGTAATGGGTCCACATTTCAATCCAGCTTTGATAACTTCTTCTCTAAGGTCATCTGGATTCAGGAGTTTCAATCGAGCCAAGATGGTATCCATTGTCATTTCACCTAGGCCCAAGACAACAAAAATCAATCTGATGGCTGTAAAGTACATCTTCTCTTAAACGAATTCAGCAAAGTTGCAGGATGCAAGATTAATGCACAGAAATCTGTTACTTTTTTATACACTGATAATGAACTACCAGAAAGAGAAAGTAAAAAATAAATCCCGTTTAAAATCACATCAAAAAGAATAAAATGCCTATGAATAAACTTAACCAAGGAGGTGAAGACCTGAATGGACAGTTCTCCAAAGAAGACATACAGATGGCCAACAGGCACATGCAAAGGTGCTCAGCATCACTAATCATTAGAGAACTTCAAGTCAAAACCACAGTGAGGCCCCACCTCACACCGGTCAGAACGGCCATCATTAAAAAGCCTACAAATGATAAATGCTGCAGAGGGTGTGGAGAAGAGGGAGCCCTCCTGCACTGTTGGTGGGCATGTGAATTGGTGCAGCCACTATGGAGAACAGTATGGAGGTTCCTCAAAAACTACAAATAGGGACTTCCCTGGTGGTCCGCCTTCCAATGCAGGGGATGTGGGTTCAATCCCTGGTCAGGGAACTAAGATCCCACATGCCGCCAGGCAACTAAGCCCATGCACTCTTGAGCCCTCACGCCACAACTAGAGAGAAGCCTATGCACCGCAACGAAAGGTCCCGCATGCTGCAATAAAGATCCCAAGTGCTGCAACTAAGACCGATGCAGCCAAATTAAATAAATAAATAGACAGAACTACCATATGATCCAGCAATTCCACTCTTAGAAAGAAAACAAAAACATTAATTTGAAAAACTATGTGCACCCCAATGTTCATAGCAGCATTATTTACAATAGCCAAGATATGGAAGCAACCTAAGTGTCCATCAACAGATCAATGGATAAAGATGTGGCGTGTACACACAATGGAATACTACTCAGCTATAAAAAAGAATGAAATCCTGCCATTGGCGGCAACATGGATGGACAAGGAGGGTATTATGCTGAGTGAAGTAAGTCAGGCAGAGAAAGACAACTACTGTGTGTAATCACGAATGTGTGGAATCTAAAAAATAAAACGAACTAGTGAATACAACAAAAAAGAAACAGACTCACAGATTTAGGGACCTAGTGGTTACTAGTGGGGAGAAAAGAGAGGGGAGGGGCAAGATAGGGGTATGGGATTAAGAGATGTCTATGTATAAACTAGACAAGGAACGAGGATAGATTGTACAGCACAGGAAATTATAGCCATTATCTTGTAATAACTTTAACTTTTAATGGAGTACAATCTAAAAATACTGAATCACTATGCTGTAACCTGAACCTAATATGATATTGTAAATCAACTATACTTCAATTTTTAAAAAGTGGCAAAAACGCTCGCTTCAGGGAATTCCCTGGCGGTAGTGGTTAGGACTCCATGCTTCCATTGCAGGGGGTTCAATCCCTAGTCGTGGAACTAAGATCCTGCAAGCCTCGTGGCACAGCCAAAAAAAAAAAAAAAGCTGGCTTCAAAATTTCATTTCAATCCACTATTTCCCCATATTCTCTGGAGTCTATGAACTTTCTATGAGAATTTTCATTAGGTTTTTGTTTCCGGATTTATAACAATCTATACAAGATTAAGATAGGCAGTGTCTGGTTCATTCGGACAAGAATCTTACAGCCCAGTGTCATGACATGATCTGATCACACCAACATTCTAGGGAGGTCAGCATGCTGGGGAAACAGGCACACCCATCAGCTGTCACCTGTAGTGTGATTAGGAACGAATTCCCAGGAAAGCAACTGGATAATATGCGTCAAAACTCCAACTGCAGAAAGTTATCCTACGGATACATTTGCACTTTATTTCATAAGTCATGAGAAATTATGCAAAGATTTAAACAGAAGAGCATACAGATAGCTCCACAGTCATTTGCTAATACTGAAAACAAACAGCTAATGTTTAACGTCTGGGGGGCTTCCCACATGCCTGGCTCTGTCCTAAGCACCCTGCCTGCACGAAATTATTTAAAATTCACGGTAACTCCACATGGAGATTTTTCACCACTGCTCACTCCTGCTGTACAGATGGAGATCCTAAATCAGAGAAGCTAAGTAAACTTGTTCAAGGTATTCAGCCACCAAGCAAGCGGATGTGAACTGCAGCTGGAGCTTTAATCAGTATATTTACAGAAAGAGCAGTTAAATCTATGGGGTAGAGGTTTAAGCATGGTCAGCCAGAATTGGGGAGAAGGTAAGAAATGACAGGGTACAGGCCACTGCTGCAGTTAATGGGGCTGGAGATGAGTGCTCAGACTAGAGAAAAAGGATGTCTCGACCACAGATTAGATGCTGGGGTCGGTGAGGGGGGGGGTGTCTGAGGGATTGCAGTCAGCCTACGATAGATAATACCTAGGTTTCCAGCCTGGACGCTTAGAAAGAGATTCTGCCCAAGGCAGAGAATATGAAAGAACAAATGGGGATTTAGGCGTTGAGCATTAGAAACACCCACTGCACATCAAGTGGGCATTCTGATTTTCAAGTCTGAGATTCAGAAGATAAGCTCAGAGTGAGAAAAACAGCTCCGGGAGTCATGAGCCCATAGGCGGTGGCTATAACCCAGGGATAACAAGGAACACACATGGCCAGTACGCCAAGAATGGGACCTGAGTAACAACAGAGATTGAAAGACAGGTGAGAAAGAAGACAGACTTGAAGAGGCGATCAAGAAAGAACTGGACGTATTAATACTGTTTATCAGTGAAGCTAGAGTAGAGGCTTTTAGGAGGTGTTTACAGATTAAATTATAGGATATCCCAGGATTGGCTTTAAATTACTCCAGGAGAGCAAAACAGAGGGGGCAGTGACAGATAAAACAAGACTCAAAATACTAATACCTAATACTTGCAGCTGGATGATGGAAATTTCTGCATATTTCTTTTTTAATAACTTTTTATGATACCACCCTCCCCCCTCCAAGATTTCAAAAATGGCTATTACTTATTTTAAACAGTGAATGTATTGCACAGCCCCCTCTAGAGCTGCCAAAGAACATGAAGGGGGAGGCCAACTGACCACAGGATTCCACTCAGGGAGCACCCCTAAGGGTAGTCTCTGAATATTGGGTATAAGGGCAACAGAAGTGATAAGGAACTGATATGAAACGTATAGGACAGGCTGAAGCCACATGCAAGGCAAAGTCTGAGGGGTAGGAGCGACTAGGGCAGATGCCAGGAATAAACAGAGAGGAATCCACCCAATCCTGGTAATATTCTCTTCTGCATACCCTCCCTGTGTGTTTACTCAAAAACTACCTTTTTTCCCAGTAAATTTATTTATTTATTTATGGCTGTGTTGGGTCTTCATTGCTGCAAGTGGGCTTTTCTCTAGTTGAAGCGAGCAGGACCCACTCTTCATTGCGGTGCGCGGGCTTCTCATTGTGGTGGCTTCTCTTGTTGCGGAGCATGGGCTCTAGGCACGCGGGCTTCAGTAGTTGTGGCTCGCGGGCTCTAGAACACAGGCTCAGTAGTTGTGGCGCACAGGCTTAGTTACTCTGCGGCACCTCGGATATCCTTCCAAACCAGAGCTCGAACCCATGTCCCCTACATTGGCAGGCGGATTTTTAACCACTGCACCACCAGGGAAGTCCTAAAAGCTACCTTTTTAAGACAGGCTAGTCTGAGGGGGTTCTGTCCTTGTAATCAAGCAAGCCCCAAATGGAACAATTACATTACATTATATCACTAACTGGGTGAGCTTGGGCAAGTTATGTAACTCTAAGCCACAGTTTCCTCATCTATAAAAAGGACATAACAACAGCTCTACTTCCTAGCTTGTAATGAGAATTAGATAAAATAATGGATGTGTTTGACACTGACAAATTATCCATTAATGTCAGTTAGGGCTATGAAGTTATCAAGTAATACAGACTTATCAGCCTTGGAGAATACATAGCATGCTAGAAAGTCAACCTGAATAAAGACAAACATGTACACTCTGTTTCTAATATTCTTTTCTTTTTTTTAATTTTTGGCTGCGTTGGGTCTTCGTTGCTGCGTGCGGGGCTTTCTCTAATTGCGGCTAGTGGGGGCTGCTCTTCCTTGCAGTGCGTGGGCTCTAGACACGCGGACTTCAGTAATTGTGGCACATGGGCTTAGTAGTTGTGGCTTGCAGGCTCAGTAGTTGTGGAGCACGGGCTTATTAGTTGCTCCACGGCACGTGGGATCTTCCCGGACCAGGGCTCGAACCCACGTCCCCGGCATTGGCAGGTGGATTCTTAACCGCTGCGCCACCAGGGACACCCTGTTACTAATATTCTTAATACAATAAACAAGTATCTGCTCACGTGTGGAAAAGAAACAAAGGATAAAGCAGAAAATAATGAGACTGCTTAGCTTCAGGGGAGGGTGTGAACCAGACAGTAAGGACAGAGGGCAGGGGGAGCAGCACTTCTGAATACGCCTTTACATGTTCTGACCTTTAGAAGCATGTTTAATTCACATACTCAAAAAATACGTGGATAAACAAATAGACAGGGGGAGACCCCCAAGTGGAACACAAACCAAAACAAATTCGCTCAAGGGTGTTACAAGTTCGTATCATAATGAGTGGGAGAGAAGGAACGTACTAACTGAAAGATAACAGCACGTGACCACGTCCTCTAAGGGTAAAGACAGAGGAAGGACAGACAAACACTATACTCTAGCTGGCAGGTGGGTTTTCACAGTGGTATAGGTGAGCAATTCCGAAGCTATCTTATGTGTGCTCTAGGAACCAGCAAATAATTGGATACACTGTGGCTAATGAGAGCCAGTCTCCTCGCTGAGAAGGGAGAAGCCCTCAGCAAACTTCTGTAAAGGGCTGGGGAGTAAATTTTGAGTCTTTGTGAGCCTAAGTCCCCCCAAACACTCAAGAGCCTCAGAAGGAAGAATATGGCTGTGTTCCAAAAACAGGTGCGGGCAGGATCTGGCCCGTGGGCCACAGTTTGCTGACCCTGGGCTGGAATTAGAAGTGTCTGCCAGACCTCCATCCACTGACTGATAGACAGACAGAGATGTAAAGGTACAGGTATAGGAAACTGAGGTAGGTCTGCAGACTGGATAATACTTCCTGGCTTTCCTACTTGTAGTGATTATGTAAGATACTAACGTTGGGGAACCTAAGTGGATTTCATTAACTGCTTATTTTGTAATAATAATAAACACAAGAAGTTGAAAAACAGTACAGAGAGGTCCTGTGGACCCATCACGTGGCTTCCCTCAGTGGCACACCGTAAACACTGCAGTGCGTCATCCAAACCAGGCAGCTGACCCTGGCGCAGCATAGCGAACTAGACCGTGGCCTCACCAGGTTCTGCAGCCACTCTCCTCTTGTGGCTCTCTGTATGTAATTCCATGATCGTTTATCACACGTATAGCTTCACATGGACATGACTGGTTCCTGAACTGTTCCATCACCACAAAGATCTCCCTCCTGCTGACCTTTTACTGTCATATCCAACCTCCGCCACTGTCCCCTACCCTCGGCAACCACTGACTTGTCCTCTGTCGTTATAATACTTCCGTTTCAAGAATGTTACATAAATGGAATTGTACACTACAGACTTTCTGAGACCGGCTTTTTTCACTCAGCGTGATGCCCTTGAGCTCCACCCAAGCTGCTGATGGATCAACAGTTCTGCCTCACTGCTGAGCAGCATTCCACAGCTCGGAGGTGCCAGTTTTACCATTCACCCCTCGAGACACAACTGGGCTGTTTCCAGTTTTTGGCAATTACAAATAAAGCTATAAACAATCGCATATGGGTTTTTGTGTGAAAATAAGTTTTCGTCCTTCTAGGATAATGCGCAGGAGTGCAGTACAGGTTCGACTATTTGAGAAACTGGCAGTCTGACCTCAGAATGGCTGCACCTTTGAAATTTCTACCAGCAGTAAATGAGACCCAGTTTCTCAGCATTTCCACCAGCATTACCAAATGTCGTCGGTATTTTTTATCTTAGCCATTCTCATAGGTGTGTGGTGGTATCTCATTGTAAGTTCGATTTGTATTTCACTACTGGCTGGTGATGTCGAACATCTTTTCACATGTGTTTATTTGCTCTGTATTAATGACTTAGAAATGAAAGCTAAAAATCAAAAAAGAATTTAATGAATAAGTCACTCGAAACTCTAATCTCGTAGCCCCAGACCCCACTGGCCTCACACGTCCTTTAGCTTTAGGGTCTGCAAGCCTTTCGACTCTGGCGTTCTTCGCTGGGTTCTCTGGCACGGTGTTGACAGTGTAACTGGACAACTGAGCATGCTGTTTCCTAAAAGTACCACCTGAAACTTTCTTAAGGGGATGAGAGAAGGTAGGACAATCAGCATCTCAACAGGGTGGAAGGCAAGCTGGACCTCGTGTCAACAGGCCTACGTCCCCACCTGGCTTCTGCCTTGGACCTGTGTCATCTCTGACGAGCAGGACCTTCCTGGAGCCTGTTTCCTCAGCTGTAAAAACTAAGTCACCCATAAGGACGGCTTTAGCCCTCAGAGTTCAAGGTAGGTCATCAACTATGCTTTCTGCTAATAAAATTTCATCTTATCAGGGTACTTGAGCTCTTGCTTATCCTCCAGGAAGAAACCAGACTTGCGGGTAAGAGGGTGAATGAAAACTGAACGAAGGCGCGTTCCGGAAGCGCGCAGGGCGCACACGGTCTTCTCAGTCAAATCAGGGGGTCAAACCAGCAAAACTGCGCACAGACGCGGCACCCAGGCTCCTACCCTCTACTCTCTCCCACCGTCTGTGCGCGGAGGACTCGTCACTTTTACTCCAGGTCTTTTCCCAGAACCCCCGACTCAGGCCGGGGAGGAGAGCCCCGGGAGGCGGGAGGGGAGGGGAGGGGGTCCCGGGCTGGGGAAGAGGGGGCTGAGGATCCAGGCCGGGGAGGGGCGCGGGCCCACCGGCGGACCTGCCTTACCTGGATCAGGGACTGGGCCCGCGGCCGCGCAGGGCGGCGGGTCGGGGGGCCCGCTCCGGCCCAGGCCCCGCGGCCGCCTATCCAGCCGCCGCACCAGCCAGCGCACCGCGATCAGCAGCACCGAGGCGCCCAGCAGCTCCCAGGCCAGCGCCGCCCACTCGGCCGCCGCCAGCCGCGGCCACAGCATCGCCGCCGTTCGTCCTGTCGCCGTTGCCGTCGCCGCAGCCGCCGCCGCCGCCCAGGTCCGCCCGCCCGAGGACCCCGCGTGCCGGGCTGCCTGCGCCACTGCCTGACGGCGCCGCGCACGGGGACGGCCGGCGCGGGGCCGGGTCTGCACGCGCGAGACAGGGCGCTCGCCTCTGCGCCCGGCGGCCCGACGGAGGAGCGCGACCGCAGCCCATGCAGGCGCGGGGCCGGTGAGGACGCTGTCAGGCAGTGGCGCGGGCAGCCGGCACGCGGGGTCCTCGGGCGGGCGGACGGCCCCCCGGGGCGGGTCCAGCGGTCCCAGAGGCCCGGGGCGGGGTGTCCGGGGGAGGGGTCGTCCTGGGCGGGCTTCGGGGCGCGGCCATGCGGTCCGCGAGGATTCCTCGCTGGGGCTTCAGTCCGCAGGCTGGCCGGGCCCAGGTTACGGTCGCGGCGGGACCACAAATGAACCGCTCCGGTTTCCCTGGAAACAACCAGCTTTGTGTTGCGCTGGGTGGAAACTTGGCTGCTTCGGCAGGTAAAAGCGACCAAGATCCTACAGGCGAACGTCGGGTATGTTACTCTCACGGACACACTTTCAAACAGCAGAGGTTCTGACAGCTTGGGATTCTAAAGAACGAGTTTCTCCGCCGAAGCAAGCCGACTTTCCAGCCGCAGCGTGACTCCTGTTAACTTTGCAGCAGACTCGTCTCTGCGTCTGGCTTATCGGGCTCGGATTACTCTCTTAGCCGGAGTAGGTTACTTTCTCACCACCCTAGCCCTGTGGGCACCCACGGCTTCCCAGAAACGGATGCACAGCTGTACCTAAGGTGTCAGGCTCCACGCTGTGTGACCCCATTCACTGGACGTTCACGCAAAGGGACAGGCAGGGGAGTGGTCGCCGCGGGCGGGGGAGGGGCTGACTATAAAGTGGCTTAGGGAATTTTAAAGACTGCTGGAAGCTTTTGTCTTAATTGTGGTAGTGTCACACAACTACATATGCTTGTCAAAACTCTCAGGCATGTACAATAAAAAGGGTTAATTTTACTGTGTAATTTATACATTAACTTTTTAAATAGAAAAAAAACCTAAAGAAATAAAATTGACATCCTTGGTTAAAAAAAATTGGATGGTACTAACAGTCAATCGAGCACAAAAGAAGAATCAGTGAATTTGAGGATGGGTGAAATGCAAATTAAACCCAGAACGATACTACTTTACACCCACCAGGATGGTTAAAATTAGAAGACAGTATCAAATTTTGGTGAGAATGTGGAGCAGTTTTATAATTCTCATACACTGCTGGTAGGAGTGTATAATGAGCCAACCACTTTGAAAACTATGAGGCAGTTTCTTGTAAAGTTAAACGTAGGCCTCCCTATGGTTCAGCAGTGCAGCCCTAGGTGTGAAAAAGAAAGTTCACAGAATGTTCATAGCAGCTTTATTCATAATAGCCAAAAGAGAAACACCCAGATGTTTGGATAAACCCCATAAGAATGGATACACAAATTTGGAATCATCATATGATAATCCTATGGAGGTTTATTATTAGCAACAAGGTGGCTGAATCTGAAAACCATGCTAAGCAAAAGAACCCCACACAAAAGTGGTAAGGCAGAGCTTATGGTGATAGAAATCAAGAACAGGGGTTGCCTCTGAGTGGGGTGGTGAGCTGGGAGGGACATGAGGGGACATTCACTGTGAAAGAGACGCTCTGCATCTTATTGTGTTGATAGTAATACAGGTACACATTGGTTGACATTTGTCAAAACTCACCAAAATATACACTTAAAATCGGTGCCTATTTTAGTGTAAATTCTGTCTACATTTACAAAGGAAGAGGGGGGCTTCTCTGGTGGCGCAGTGGTTGAGAGTCCGCCTGCCGATGCAGGGGACACGGGTTCATGCCCCGGTCCGGGGGGATCCCACATGCCGCGGAGCGGCTGGCCCCGTGAGCCATGGCTGCTGAGCCTGCGCGTCCGGAGCCTGTGCTCCGCAACGGGAGAGGCCGCAACAGTGAGAGGCTCGCGTACTGCAAAAAAAAAAAAAAAAAAAAGGAAGAGGGGCTTCCCTGGTGGTCCAGTGGGTGGGACTCCGCGCTCCCAGTGCAGGGGGCCCGGGTTCAATCCCTGGTCAGGGAACTAGATCCCACATGCATGCCGCAACTAAGAGCCCGCATGCGGCAACTAAAAAAAGATCCCGTGTGCCACAAGTGAGATCCAGCGCAACCTAAATAAATAAAAAGGAAGAGCAAGCACCATGTTAGAATGAAATCTTACCATTTGTTGTTTTTAACTTCTAAGTACCTGAGAACAGACCTCAGTCCCCAGCTGCTCCCCAGTCTTGACCTTTCTGTGAATCTGTGCCACTGTGCAGTGATGAGTGCCAGGCCCTGGGCAGACCTTCCCTGCCTGCTGGGTAACTGTAGGTGGATTCTTTCATCTCCCTGTGCTGCAGTTTTCTCAGGGGTAACATGGGATAACTGCCCCTGTCTCAGAGATGAGGATTAATACGTGCCAGGCTCTTGCTACAGAGCAAGGTGAGGACTTCATAAACGTTAGCTGTTATTACCACTTCTTTCATACTTCAAAAAACATAAAAGTTGTATATATATACATGCCTTTCAAGGGTAGCAGGGTCAGCCCCCATCATGAGGGATTTTGTTATAGTAATCATAAATCCCAGGAATTCAGAGCACAGGGGACTGATTTGAGAGATTGTGTATTGTGATAGAGGCCGTTGCCAGTAGCATCCAACCTCTTGATAACAGAAAGTCCCAGCTGGAGCTGGACACACTGCTACAAACACACATCCTGTGGCCTGGTGACTTAGTGGAGGCAACAGACGGTGTACACAGCTAGTGAGTGACACCCTTGAACGAGGGTGTGCGACGTGCCTTCCACCTGGGAAAATGCAGACAGTAACAAGTGGAACCTGGAGCAGCTGTCCGAGGCCACAGATGGGACTGGAGGTTAGAAGGCACTTGTGTCCTCGGCACCAGAAGCTGCCCTCATCAGTCCTGTTTTTCTGCTTCGGCTGTTACACGAAAGAGAAACCTCTCTCATTTAAGCCATTGAATTTCGGGGTCTCATAGCCTTTACCAGCCTAACCAGTATCTTAATACCACGATTTTCTGTGGAATCCAGCTAACAATAGGTATGCTATTATGGCTGGATTCTCCTCACCACCATCTAATGCAGTCTACACTCCATTAAACAAGACTGGGATAAAAGCAGGGGTGGGGGGAAACACAATTCCACTATTAAGAAGCCAACCCTACAGATGGCCAAGAAGCACATGAAAGGATGCTCAACATCACTAATCATTAGAGAAATGCAAATCAAAACTACAATGAGGTGTCACCTCACACCAGTTAGAATGGGCATCATCAGAAAATCTACAAACACAAATGCCGGAGAGGGTGTGGAGAAAAGGGAACCCTCTTGCACTGCTGGTGGGAATATAAATTGGCGCAGCCACTATGGAGAACAGTATGGAGGTTCCTTAAAAAAGTAAAAACAGAATTACCCTATGAACCACCAATCCCACTACTGGGCATATACCCAGAGAAAACCACAATTGAAAAAGACACATGCACCCCAATGTTCACTGCAGCTCTATTTACAATAGCCAGGTCATGGAAGCAACATAAATGCCCATCAACAGAGAAATGCATAAAGAAGATGTGGCACATATATGCAATGGAGTATTACTCAGCCATAAAAAGGAACGAAATTGGGTCATTTGCAGAGACGTGGATGGACCTAGAGACTGTCATACAGAGTGAAGCAAGTCAGAAAGAGAAAAATATTGTATATTAAAGTATATATGTGGAATCTAGAAAAATGGTATAGATGTATTTGCAAAGCAGAAATAGAGACACAGACGTAGAGAACAAGGGGAAAGCAGGGGTATGTGATGAACTGGGAGATTGGGATTGACACATATACACTATTGATACTATGTATAAAATAGATAACTAATGAGAACCTACTGTATAACACAGGGAACCTGACTCAGTGCTCTGTGGTGACCTAAATGGGAAGGAAATCCAAAGAAGAGGGGATATATGTGCATATATAGCTGATTCACTTTGCTGTACAGCAGAAACTAACACAACATTGTAAAGCAACTCTACTCCAATAAAAATAATAATAAAAAAAGCAGCCAACCCTATACTGGCCACTATTCACCTGTGAGGTAGAAATGAGAGAATTTGAGATGTAAACCCCTGCAGGTAGAAGTGGATTTCCACGAATGAAGAGGAATTAAGTTTAGGGGAACTAATGGTCTTTTGGGAAAGGAGCAGGTTTAACCTAAGTGCTGATTGCAGTCGGTCTCCTAACTTCACTCCTGATCCCAGATCACGAGAGGGCCAGGGTCCGAGCCAGCCCCGGAGACTGAGGGGGGAGGTCTAGTTTCACATGTATTGTGAATAGCCTTCAATGAGAGGAGGAAAAATGTGTATGCTGTTACACATGGTGGGGGTCTGGTCAGGAAAGCAGCCCATCCCAGGTGATTCAAGAGGGGAAGTGCAGCCCTACGAGTGACGAGGGACGGCCACAGCAGGACGCCACCGAGATCCTCGGAGCCCTGAGATGGCAAAGATGCAGCCACTGAGGAAGCTGCAGTGGCAAGGGAGCCTGGACATTTCATTTGCAGATTAGCAAAGGGATTGTTTTACACAAAGCTGTCAGGATCTTGCAGAATTTTAAGAGATCTTGAAGGGCATTTATTCCTAATTCATGAGTGCTCTGTGAGCAGTGTTTTGTTGTGGTACTATATGTAGCCACCATTTCTACACCAAATTAGCGCGGAAGGAAACCCAGTTGGTGTTTGTTTACATGTCTTTCAGTTACTGAACTAGGCTAACTGAGGCTCATTGTCAATGAAATCCACCTGCTGAGTGTTCCCCATGCCCCTGATGCCCTGTAATCTAATAGGAGAAACAGGGACTCTCCAGAAATAACATTGCTGAAAAGAAACATGATGTAAAGTGGTATAAACTTATACCTATCTGTATAAACTTACACCTATCTGTAAGTGCACACAGGTTCAAGGGTCATTCGGGGTTGGGATCAGGGAAGGTTTTACGAAGCTGACCCAGGTCTGTTTTCTGCTCACTTGTCGCATCCCTAGGGGACAGTCTGCTGGGCCAGAGTCCCCTACCTGCGACAGCCCACACCCCTTCCCAGCTGCAATGACTGCACAGTGGGAGCGTCCCACGTGCCCCAGTGGGGTATTTACACCTGGGAATCACCAAACGCTGCGAATCAGGCTTCTTCCTCCTGCGGAGCTGCTCTTAGATAGCTCTAGGAACAGTGAGCGCCAGCCCGACTCAGACACGTGCTCAGTGAGCAGAGACAAGGCAGGGGCAGCTCAGGGCAAGCGAAGCGGGCAAGACGTCCGGGCAAGGCCAGGGCACTCCTGGCCTGTCATGGGCACGCGGACTGGCCAGGAGAGGCCGAGTCACATCGCAGGAACAGGTCACCCCAGTCTCCAGAGGCTTGAGCGGACAGGTTCATCGCTTGCCCCCATCTGCCGGCCCTTGTGGGTCAGCTGCTGGCACTGTTCCTCAGGTAGGTGCTCACGCTGACCAGAGCACCGGCCGAGGACAAGGCTGTCGCCATGCGGGAGGGCTTCGCAGCAGCCGGTCAATGCCGTGCACCATCTCACCGGCTTGAGGAGCTGTGCCTGCTGCCCCATGGCGCACATCTACGTCCCGGGCGAGCGCTGGCGGGGCCTGCAGAGCCCACCCAGTGCACGCGGACCAGCTAAGAAGGGAAGCCAGAGAGGCTGCTCCTGGCCAGATGGTAGCGGGCTGGGAGGCTGGGCCATGTGCGCGGCACTCGGGCCACTGGAAGGCTTGGGCAGCAGCGGGAGGACGACGACCCTGAAGGCTGGACAGCGTTAAGGGGCTGCCTCCACAGCTAAGCCAGGCTCCGGCTGATGCGGAGAAAGGCGGGGCACGGAACAGAGACAGGGAAGAAGCCGTGGGCCAGGCTGGGCTGGCGAGAACGGTGCCGAGGGTGGGAAACCCTGAGGTTTAGAGACCAGGGGACTGTATCACAATCAGAGTCGGTCAAAGGAAGGGACTCTTTTCTGGATGGAAATGAGGCGTTCCAGCTTTCAACACACCAAGGCTTAAGCACCGGGAAAATCGCTCCGCAATGTCCATCAGGTCTTTAGAAATGCACACGGAAAGCTCACAGACGAAACAAAGGCCCTGAGGCCCCAGGAGCCGAGAATTACCCCCGAGTGCTGCCTCTCCAGCAAGTGCCAGACCAGGCGAAGGAGGGCCGAGCGCGCAAACCTTGAGGTGCTTCCGGCCCGAGCCAGAAGCACGCTGTTCGGGAGGGGGTGCCCACTCCGCCTGGAGATGGGCTGGTGCGCAGGAGCGCCGCCCTCCGCACCCCACCGAACAGGCAGACAAAGGGGTCAGCAGCCCAGTGTCACATCTCCCGTGTTTCCAGGAAAAAGTCATTGCCAAAGAATGCTTCTTACGAGAACCCGCAACACTCTTCGTGACGTGAAAGCTAGCATGAAGGCAAGCAGAAGGATTCCAATAAATGCTGCTTCTGGGGCGGGCAGTTACTGATTGCTAAGAACTCCTCCTCATTTAGGGAAAGGCTTGGAGACTCTCCCAACAGCTAGCACGCTTGTCTACCACACTGGACGTCGGTGGCATAAAGAATCCTACTTCTGTCCCCACCTAGCCGGCTGCAGGACAGATGAGACCGCGTGACCGGGAGGGCTGAGACCAAGTCCTCGGGCCACACTCAGTGCACACTGCTGCCCATACTCGCACCCCCTCTGAGCCGGGGAGCAGCTGCCCGGGAGTCTGCACCTGGACCACTCCGGTAGCACCAACTGCACTACCGTTAAGAGGGTGCAGCACGGAACAGCTATCCGACGGAGAGACAACTTAAAAATAAACCCATCAACTCGTTAGTTTAGCGCCTGCAAGTGTTTAGCAGCTTTACAGGAAAAGGAAAAAGTTCCGATACATATAATCACCCTCTTCATGATTACTGTAGGAAAGGAAATTTGCATCCTCAGTACTTCAGGAAGTTAAGGCCACGAAAGGCGGCGGTCAGAGCATCTTCATTTAGGTCTGGGTGGTACACGTAATACCTGACCCTTGGTTATAGAAGCTCACGAGGTGGGGACACAAGAAAACATGTGTCCAACCCACCTCAAAATCGAATTCTGTGACCACTGGTTTACTGCTCCTTTTCTGTACGTTTTTTACCATGCTGGTTAAGTGATAACATTTAACTGAAGAATCTACATCCGGTCTACTCTCGCTGATCAAAAATGAAGTATGGATGAAGAAGGCGGGTGAGACTGGGGAGCCACAAGGTTGCGACTCGGAGTCACGGTCCCACTGCTGCAGGCGAGGGACAGTCAGTGGAGGCTGGGGGCTGGACGACACCGGAAGCACGCGTGCAGTGCGTCCGCAGCCTCAGGAGCGGTTCCCCGTGAAGGAGCGTTACTCCTGTGAACGCCTCCCACCTCCGTACTTACTGGCGTGTGGTAACAAGTGAAGTGCGGGTGAAGAAGGAAGCAACACGGCGAGACGCTACGCTCCTGCTGTGGTCGACAGCAGCCACAAGGAGTTAGATTTCACGACCATCTGAAACTCTGGCAGAACAATAAAATTTTCTTCAGTTATCTGAACAGAGTTGGTAACAACATGAGATAAAAGTTACTCCCAGTTATGAAAAAATATATATATGAAAATGAAAGCACCCCAAGGAAATATAAAAATCTTTAACAAAAAATAGTTTATTGCACAAAATTCAAGGAATTCCCAAGCACACTTAAATTTATAAAAAATCAACATGCTTTTTAAGTTACAATTCATTGTGCATGGTGACACTTTTCCCCTGAATAGCCCCAACCTGAGGACTCCCTTTTAACGAGGAAATTTTTATTAAACGTGAATAACTTAAAACCACCGAGTTTTCTAGATCCTCTGAAGCATTCCTGTCAAGGATCCTATTGTAACCTGAGACCACCATACACTGAGAGGCGCCCTGCGGGTAGTGAGTGAACTTGAGTGAGGCTCTGAGAAGACTCTCACAAGCCCCGCCCTGTGCACATCACGGCCCTTGGGGATGCTCCAGGACAGTTCTGTTTCAGATCCGCTGGTCCCTTACACTACTGGCAATCTTTACACACGACATTTAATTTTCGTTAAAAAAATACTCAGAAAAGTAGGAATATATGTCACGGTGCCCTTGCAGGCCCATGGCTTTTGCAGTATCCCTATACCAAGAAAAGTCTTTAAACCGAGGAGCAGTTGAATGAGAATTTTCCTAATGCAGCATTCCACAGGCTGTCTTCCTCGAGGCCCACCCTGGCACCTGGACCCCAGGCCAGAGTGTGAGCCAGTTTCACATCTCATCAAAGACACTGCCTGTTACAGCTTCCAAATAGTAGAACAAAGGCATGTAAGTCTAAAAGATCCGTGGCATCTATCTGACGTGTACCGTGGAAAAATCAACAACCACCACTCACAGTAAGTTATTTTAGGAGCATAAGAAAATCAAGTCATAACATCACGAAGTGTCCAAGCTGACATGCTCTCCAGTGAGGACACGAGGATGAACAACATACACAAATACAGCGCAACAGCAAACGTGTTTCTACACGTGCTCCAGAGTGGACTGCTGTTTTCCATGAGGAAGTTCCTAATTCCCACTTCTGCCCACAGTCGAAGAATATTTCCAATGCTGCTCCCTAAAGAATCAAGCTCTGGGAGACAGGAGCGCCAGTAAAGCCCCTCAGAGAAAAAACCCGCAGCAGACGAAGAGCAGGCGATTCAGTCCAACGTCCCCCTTCAGGGTGATTTGTTAAGGAAGCCCGGACACAAGGGCCCCTGGTCGGGAACTACAGGCCAGACGTGACAGCACGAGGGGCACACGCAGGACATGGGAGGGGGGCAGCCTGAGCGCTCAGGCCAGAGGCAGGCCGGGCGCGCACAGAACTAGAGGATGAAGCTGGCACAGGATGACAGCAGGAGCCCAGACGAGGCACTGCTGCTAAAGGCGCGCGCGCGCGCACGTACACGCGCACGTACACATGCACACGCACAGACGCGCAGACGCACGTACACACACAGAGGTGACTCGACAAAGGAAAAAGGGGTGGGGAACAGAGATTGCTTTCTCTTGATGGATATACTCAGGATTCCTTTATCCTTTCCTAAGGAAGATACACTGTGATTTTCTGGAAGACCTCAGCAAGGAGAGAGAAAGCGGCTCTAAAATTAAAACAAAGATATCGCAGCCAAAATAAATAAGAACATAAATTACCATTTTTCTTTTCCAATGGTACAAAAACAATTTTGTCAAAAACGATTTCCAACTTAAAATGAAGAGCAGGGGCTTCCCTGGTGGCGCAGTGGTTGAGAGTCCGCCTGCCGATGCGGGGGACGCGGGTTCGTGCCCCGGTCCGGGAAGATCCCACATGCGGCGGAGCGGCTGGGCCCGTGAGCCATGGCCGCTGAGCCTGCGCGTCCGGAGCCTGTGCTCCGCAACGGGAGAGGCCACAACAGTGAGAGGCCCGCGTAACGCAAAAAAAAAAAAAAAAAAAAAATGAAGAGCAGAATAAAGTTTTCAAGTATAATTTCCAAGATTAACCCTGTACAAATGATATACATATTTTAGACGTTCCAATACTTGCTGGGGAATTTTTTTAAACACTAAACATCTTTGTGATTAATGTTACTTTAATATTATCAATTAACCTTCTAACAGCATATTGTGAGAGAACACAAGCAGGTTAAAAACACCACGCTGTCTTCTCCACAAGAGAGACCCAGGTGATGCGGTGATACGAGCATGTCTGGCCTGATCAGTAACACCGCACACTTCATCTTCAGACCAGCCGACCTGCACAGGGGGCCACACAGACCCGTTCTCTCTCTCTTCTCTAACTTGGAACAATAAACATTATTTTAGATCATCTTAGCAAACTAGGGGCAAGCTTACAAACCTCGAGTCTCACAGTCACTCTAGGCGGGACCTCGCACACTTGGGGTGTCTGATTTCAGGTAAACCTCGGGAGACCCTCTCATGCTGACCTGCCCCTTTCGCTGCTTTCCAGATGAGAGGGTCAAGGGCCTTCTCCCCCTTCTGAAGGCTGTCACCACACAGAGGCCAGCATATCTCTTGACGACCACACAGGCGCTGGTGGACGTTGCCACACAGGGCAAAGTGCTCCCTGGTCTGGAGCCCGCGGAAGCCCTGGCCCTGCCCCTCCTCCTTGCTCCCCCCCCCCACCTCTTGAGGCCTCTCCCCATGCCTCATGCATCAAGTCAGCGTGTGCTGACCGTGGTGTCTATGTGGGCGTTCTGGTGGCCATCAGGCCTGCCCGGGGGTTGGCCAAGGTGAGCGAGGCCATGCAGGGCCGGGGGTCAAACAGGTGGGCATTGTGCACTCATGGCAAGGAAAGACCCTCAAAATTAAGTGAAACTAAAATAACAAAGAACTTCTGCCTAAGAATATTTGGCTTTAGAAGGTAAATAAAATAATTACATTTCTTAAAACATAATTTTCTGACATTCCTAAATCCTACACATACGTTACTTCCTAACTGCAGATTTTCAAAAGGCAATCAATAAAAAGACAATTCAGGTCATTCTTAAATAATACGAGCATATACTTTTTAAAGATCAGATGATGATTTCCGGTATTTATATATACGTTCTACGGAGAGATGGCTATTGAAAACAAAACAAAATAAAATAAAAACCAAAGGTGCAAACGAGGTCTCACTCCTGCAGGGAGGAAAGCTCTTTCTGAATCAGACAGGAAAGTGAGAAGCCGGACGCAGCCACGCAACGCCTCCGCCAGCGGCCGTCCGAGAGCAGCGTCTGCAGTCAGGCCTAAGATGCCTCCTTCCGCAGATAACCCTTCAGACACATGCAAAATGTCTCGCTGAGCCCTAGGTGAGGTTTTTAAGATTTGGTCACTGCGTGGGAAAAGCTGGCTGCGACCTGCAAATGACTGTCATCAACTCTCGACTCTCGCTTTGTTACTTTACTCCTTGTAACGGCCAATGCAAAACTTAACTTCCATCTCTTAGAAAGACAATAGAGCACACAGTCAAATAAATAGCACGGAGGAGAGAGCATTCCTGCAGTCAGCTACAGACACTCGGGGTGGGGATGCTCGGCGGTCACCGCTCCAAAGTGCTCTCTCGTGGCCCCGCTCTGCCCGTGTTGCTCCGTGTCTCCTCTGGGGTTGGCGTGATCGCCCAGGCGGGAGGGGCTGGCGGGGTCCCCCTGCGTCCACGAGGACAACGACTGGTGCACAGTGACCGCATGAGCCTCCATCTGGCGCTGCAGGCTGTCCATCTCCTGCCTGGGGAGACAGGGGAGGTGCGCGGTCAGACGACAGCCGGGGGCGCTGTCCCCCCCAGAGACAGCTGGCCACCTCGGACCCGGCCCTGACGGCAGGTCGCTCACGCACACCCTCGGGGGCCCGTCGAGCCTCTCTCCTGGAACAGCACGGAAGAGACTCTGGCCATTTTCCTGTGCACCACACAGAGGCCGACAGGCCGATTGGGGAGAACGTGGGAAACACAGAGCCGAGGGTCTGTCCTGCAGGGCGTCCGCTCACAGGGCCAGAGCCACACCTGCCCTTGCCTCAGACACGGGCCTCCCACTGCCCGGTGTGCAGGGTCATTTAGCCCCGGGCAGCTCCCACCTTGGAGATGGAGGGAGAGGCACGGGACCAGCCCACCGCCAAGAGACACTACGGAGCCGCTCGCCAAGCGAGCGCACCACGATGCGGTGCTGGCAACAGGGAAGATTCTTCCAACTGAGACCTGCAGCTTATTTGTAGACTACGAGACGGAGCCCAGAGCAGAGTCATACTTGAGTTGCTGCAGGCAGCTGTTGAGGTTCTTGAGGGGCCCCTTGCTCACGGCAGGCGGGGGCCGCAGCAGCTCCTCCAAAAGTGAGGCTGGCACGGGGCAGTCAGGGATCTTCACCGGCGTCACGGGGCTGGAAGAGTTGGCTTCTCCCTTCGGCTCCTTTCTCTGTTTTTAAAAGCACACGGTTAGGTGCTTCCCCGGTGGCACAGTGATTAAGAGTCCGCCTGCCAATGCAGGGGACACGGGTTCGAGCCCTGGTCCGGGAAGATCCCACATGCCACGGAGCAACTAAGCCCGTGCGCCACAACTACTGAGCCTGCGCTCTAGAGCCCGCAAGCCACAACTACCGAGCCCATGTACCACAACTACTGAAGCCCATGAGCCACATCTACTGAGCCTGCACGCCACAACTATTGAGCCTGCACTCTAGAGTCTGCGAGCCACAACTACTGAGCCCGCGTGCCACAACTACTGAAGCCAGCACACCTAGAGCCCGTGCTCCGCAACAAGAGAAACCACCGCAATAAGAAGCCCGCGCGCTGCAACGAAGAGTAGCCCCCGCTCACCGGAAACTGGAGAAAGCCCGCGCAGCAACGAAGACCCAACATGGCCAAAATAAATAAATAAAATAAAAAATGAACAAATTTATTAAAAAAGAAAAAAGACACACAGTTAGCTCTCCCACTCGGAGGCTGACGCCCCTGCCCCTTCCCCGAGGGTCTCCGCCATCACACGTGGTCTTCGAGGTGCCTCCCCAGCTCCCCTTGGGCCTCTGGGGAAGCACTTTCCACTCGTTCTAAATCGGCAGAGCTGGCAGCCACGGGGGTTCAAGAAATGTTGGCTGAATAGAAAACCTTCTTCCTAACGCATGAAGCAACACTACAATCCTGGCTCCTCAGGAAGCCGGAGCTGCCGAGAGCCCCCTAATGAGAGCTCACGGTGGGAGTTTCCAGAGAGACCATGGCCTTGCCTCTGAGTTTCCCTAAGAAATTAAGTCAATTTTCCAACTCATAAGACTCCCCTTCCTAGGACTTCAAACTTTTTCCACAGATAAACAAACCGTGCTAAATAAACCTCTGAATCTAAGCGACTTCTTTGCACCTGCAAAATATTTACACAGACTGGTAGAAAAACAGACGGTGGGTAAACAGGTAACCTGAACAGAGCTCATGACGGCTGCTTCGGGCTCCCCAGGCCCCTGAGCCTGTTCTGGTAGCTGTTGTGTCCCAGCTGGTCTCGCCTAGAGGCCCAGGGGCTCTTGTTAACACAAGCAAACCATGCCCTCATTTGCTTTATAAAGCATAGTACAATAAAATGGCATCTAAATTCATAGAAAGAGGCAAACACTCTGTTGGAAAAAGCTCTGAATTAAAAAGATTTGGCCTGTGGTCCGAGGAGAACACCCCATCGTCATCTATCTTCACACAACCGTCACTCAGTGTTGGTTAATGTAACTCTGTGATTGGCTGACCGACTGGAAAGCCTGCCAGCCTCCCGCCAGCACATCCCCGGAGCCCCACCAGCCGCCCGGTGGCCCAGTACCGTCTTGGCTGCTCCCCGCCGCAGGTCCAGCTTGAGCTGCTGGTTTTGCTGGAGCAGTGTCTTCATGTTGCTCTTCAGTTCCGACACTTTAGCTTGAAGCATGAATTTATCTTTCTGGGTCAGGGACAGATCTTCCCGTACCATCTCCAGCTCAGATTTAATACTCTAAAGAAAGTAAAAAAGTCATAGATTTTTAAAACTGAAAGGTCTTGGGCTTCCCTGGTGGCGCAGTGGTTAAGAATCTGCCTGCCAATGCAGGGGACACGTGGTTCGAGCCCTGGTCCGGGAAGATCCCACATGCTGCAGAGCAACTAAGCCCGTGCACCACAACTACTGAGCCTGCGAGCCACAACTACTGAAGCCCGCAAGTCTAGAGCCTGTGTTCTGCAACCCACCACAGTGAGAAGCCCGCGCACCACAATGAAGAGTAGCCCCGGGCTTCCCTGGTGGCGCAGTGGTTGAGAGTCCGCCTGCCGATGCAGGGGACACGGGTTTGTGCCCTGGTCCGGGAAGATCCCACATGCCGGCGGAGCGGCTGCGCCCGTGAGCCATGGCCGCTGAGCCTGTGCGTCCGGAGCCTGTGCTCCGCAACGGGAGAGGCCACAACAGTGAGAGGCCCGTGTACCGCAAAAAAAAAAAAAAAAAAAAAAAAGAGTAGCCCCACCTCGCCACAACTAGAGAAAGCCCGCGCACAGCAACAAAGACCCAATGCAGCCAAAAATAAATAAACTAAATAATTTGTTTTTAAAAAGTGGTAAATGTATAACTCACATTAGTTTAAAAAAAAAACTGAAAGGTCTTAAACACACTGCACAAATCTTAGTTCGTACATCACAATTCCAAGGGGCTGGAACTCTCAGCCTTCATGAGTCGCTCCCCTTCCCCTGCCACTCCTCTCCAAGGGTCTACACTGCGGAGAATCTGGTTACAGTCCTGTCCTCAACGTTCCCATCCACACTTCAGAGCCTCTGCCGAGGGGCCGGTAACATTCCCATGTCCACATCTGACAGTGAACCCAACCCTTGTTTAAACTCCAAGATCAGCTACTAGAATAAGCCTAACTGTTCCTAAGACAGAATACAAGTCAGTTCTGGTTATCTCAAGCTGTCCACCTACAAGCAGGAATCCCAGTCAGAGTCACATTCCCGACCCTTTCCTCGAGCAGTCAAGACTGTGCCTAGATTTCTTCGTAGAGAAGCTTATCACAGATTGGCGAATGGAACCGTCTCATTTTTTGGACTTAATGAGATCCCGTTTCTGGGACACACCGCACAGCTCAGCCCAGGGTGGGGCCCTGGGGCTCTGGTCTCTGCTCAGCGTCCCTCAGCTGCCTGACCTGGGCTTCTCTCTGAAATGGGATAATGTCTGCAGAATGGTTTGGTGGGAGCATTCAAGCCATTGAGAACTGCTGCTGCGCACCTAGCACGCTGCCTGGCACAGTCCAGGGAGGAGCTGCTGCAGTGCTGCCAGGGGCTCGTACACGCTCCATACACAGCCCGTACACGCCCTGTACACACCCCGTACCTGCATTGACTGCTGTATCCCATCCAACTCCTGTTTACTCTGCCGCTCAGTCACGTCCAGCTGCTGCTTCAAGGACTGGATTTCTCTCTCCTTCTGATCCACCTCCCATTTGAGATTTTCCATCTAGAGAAGGGAAAAAGTCACACAACCAAAAGAATTTTAAAATGGCTTTCTTGCATTATAACATTGCTCTAACTATATCTCTGCGTATCATTTAATATCATACTTAGAAAACATAAATATCCCTTTCCAAGAAGGCAGAGAATGGAGTGAATGTGTCAACCAGCAGAGTCTAGCTCTGTAAGTCCTGTTAACTGGAGATGTAAAGCCGCCCCGGCGGGTCACCTCTTGGTTTCCTACAGGCTCTTTGCTCAGCTGCTCATCCAGCTGCTTCTGCAGGAGCTGGAGCTGGGTCCGGGCCTCTGCCAGCTCTGCCTGGAACTGTGCTATTTCCTGGGAATGTTTCCCCTCCTGAATCCTAGCATAAAAAACAAGGAAGAGTGAAATTACAGCGTTCTTCCAATTACCTTCCCACTCAAAAATGTTGTCAGTTGAACGTTACATGTCCTGGGTGGACACGCATCATGACAAAAACTCCCATACTGCTCACCCTGGGCAGGAACTGTTCTAGGAGCTCTGCAATGCACTAGCTCAACGAATCCTCACAACCCCCGGGGAGGGACGCTTTGTGAGCCCAGTTCACGGATTATGGTGGCAGGGACCGATGCACGTGCAGTGCCCAACACATGTGCCTGCACGGGTGCGAGCCAAGGCCACTCCAACGGGAGCCGCGCACCACAACGAAGGGAAGCCCGAGGGGAGCTGGGGAGGCGCCTCGAAGACCACGTGTGACGGCGGGGACCCTCAGGGAAGGGGCGGGGGCATTAGCCTCCGAGTGGGAGAGCTGTGTGCCTTTTTTAAATAAATTTATTCATTGTTTATTTTTTTTAATTTATTTTTGTCTGCGCTGGGTCTTCTCTGAGAAGAGGGCTCAAGATCTCTTCTCAGAGAAGAACCAGCAGGGCACAGAGTGGGAGCACACGGCATCAAGGCCAAAGCTTCAGACGGAAGCTGCGGCATCCTGAGACAGCAATCGGATCTCTCTCTCCTTCTCAGATCTGCCTGCAGAGTACTCAGCGATCTGCCAGGACACCGGGGCCCTGGTGCGCTGAAGGCACTAACTGGAGATGGAGAGGGTGGTGGCGCCCGGCCCCGCCCTCTCGCACTCACTGGAGCCCATCTGCCTCCGCCTGCAGCCTCTGCACCTCCCGCTCCTTGGCCTGCAGCTCCTTCTTCACCTCGCTCAGCTCTAGGGTGGCGGCCTTAAAATGGCGGCGGTTGTGCCCCGCTTCCCCCTGGGCGGCAGCAACCTGGGAAGAAGAACACGGCGTCACCGAGGACAGAGGCGCAGCCTCACAGGACATGCCCGGGTTCGTGGAGGCCGCCGCCCAACCCCTTGCATCCTAGCTGCTCTTGCAGGCCTTGCTTCCAAAGCCTTCCAAGGTCCCCATCAAGGATGAAAGTACTGAACACACGCTTGGCCCTCAAGCATGCAACGTGGTAGCAGCACCTGCTGAGCGAACAAATGTGCCCAACTTTCTTGGTCTGAGCAGTGGTTACAGTCTTCCTCAAGTATATCTGCATGTTTCTCGTTACATGCATTCACAATTCATGTATCTGGGAGGAACCCGCCTCTCCATCACATACCATCTAATAACTGTAAGAAAGCTATTGCTCGTCATCCATTAGGACGCAGCTAGCTTTCTGCATAGTTAACGACAGTTTATCTCAAGGTTTCTGAGAAAACAAGCAAATTCTCAGAATGTGACGAAATTTTCCATTTTCCTTTCCAACAGTTTAGTTTTCTTGCCTAATTGCACTAGCAAGCACTTCATTTCAAAGAAGTTTAGTAAAAATATTTATAGTATATTACAGATGAATATAGAAAGAACTCATACATGAATGGAAAAAAAAACTCCAATAGAAGACATTAGCCGTGGTTGTCACTAGGTAGAGATTCAAGATGATCTGTACTTTAATCTCCGTGCACACTAAAAATTTTTACTACGTGTACTATTTTTACAATCAAGACAATCAGACCAAACGCACTCAGAGGAATAAATAAGCATCATTTACAATTACTGCCCTTAAAAAAAGAAATCAAAGTGAAATATACATTATCCCTCCAGCACCTTTAGTTAAAAATCTCCTAGTTATGTCTTTAAGGTGAGAATAAAACTATTAAGTGATACCTGAGTACAGAGCAAAAGATAGGAAGGTGGGGATAGAAAAGTAGGGAGTGTTGCTGACTCAGTTCGGAACCACAAGACGTGCAGCAACTCCACGCAAGGATAAAATGTCAGCTGCAGGCGAGGCAAACGTGGGTCAAGAACAAGCCAATAATTGTTCATGTTAAAATATTCTTAACGTATCTTAAAACTAGTCCTACTTTAAAAGAATGTCTTACTGTCTCACCCAGGAAATAAAGAACTATCTCCTTCTATCTCTAGTGTACTTTCGTGGAGAAATTTTTAAAGAATGTGGCAAAGCCCAGGTCACATGCACCTACACACGCATGAATGCACCAATGACAAACATGTTCTGAGCATCTGCTCTGTGCAGGCACTGGGGACGTGAGGGTAAACAAGCCGCAGACCTCGTCCCAGGAAGCTGACAGTCTAACAAGGAAAGAGCTTTACAGAAGCCACAGACGAGGCATCACGACAGTAAAAATTTTCAAGTGCACGGTCTGAGGCCCACTCTAGCTCGCAGGGTGGCCAGGGCAGGGCCCTCTGCGGGATGAGCCACCTGATGCACTGGTGAACACATGAGCCAGGGAGACTGCTCCAAATGCAGAACATGGCCATGGGTCTCCAGAACCACCTATCTGGGTTGCATTTTTAACACAAATAAACATATACTACTCTGCAGTTTGCTTTTTAACTCCACACTACGTGCAGGGCATCTTTCCCCAGCAAAATACGTAGCTACGGAGCTCTGTGCACATATCTTAGAGCCGCACGACGGCACACACTCTTTCACTGATGAGCACAGGGAGGGGGCCCTCTCCAGCCTCGCTGTCGCCAACCCCATGACGATACCCTGTCCTTGGACACGTCAGTAAAGGTATTCACACGCTAAGTTCCTGGAAGGGAACTCATGTCAAGGGTACTAATACTCCGTTTTCAGACATTTAAAAATTACATTCCAGAGGCTCTATGAGGCTGCAATCTGGAGCCGGTTGGAAGACACACACCTGCTCCTTGAGGCTGTGCACCGTCACCCTTTCCTTCTGTAGCGCGGCCTGCAAGGCCTGGACGAGCTGCTTCATCTGGCGGTCCTCCTCCTCTTTGCGCTGCAAAACTGCCTGCACCTACAGCACATTCCAAGAGTGGTAAGGAAGGAAGGACGTCAAATTTCCAAAGCCTGAAGAGCCCTGGGAACAAGCAGGGGCCACTCTGATCAGTGCCAATGGAGATGGAGGGGGTGGTGGCGCCCGGGGAGTCTAGCGTCACGGGGGCTCAAGACATCATGACATGTTGCCAACAAGGGTACAAGCCAGGAAAGGAGTGAGAATCCCATCTCTGGAGAACGCTGTGTGCAAAACCGAAATCTCAGATCACAGGAGTATCATCAATCGTATGATCATATTCAAGCATCTCGTTAGGAACCCAAAAGATGCATATAAACCCAGGGTTATCAACGCAATCGCCTCCGTAGCAAGGCTGCCAGGGGCAGGAGTGGTGGGAACTAAGGAAGCGCTCTAAAATCTGGTGAATTCAAGGCATGGGCTGGGCTGGGCTGTTGAACACCATTTGAAGACTTCCCTGAAACGCCCAGAGGGGCTGCAGAGAGGAGGAGCTAACAACGGGGTCTGCAGGGAGAGCCCCGCTGGGATTTGAACCCCGGTGCTGAATCACAGGAGGCCCTCGGGTCAGAGTCCGTTACGCACAGCATGACTGCCTTGAGCTGGGAAAGGTACCCTCTACCCTCCGGGAGTCACCCACCCACAAGGAACCTCATGGGCTGAGCCTAGTCCCTCCACAGCTCAGCTGCGGGGAGACACAGGCTCCCCGGATCCACCCCCGCCTCAGGGCTGGCAGAGGGGCTGCGACTCCAGCAGATTCTCTGGCCTTTACCCTGCAGGTGGCTATGATGACCAAGTGCAGACCACACAGCCGAAGCCCTCGGAGGGCTGCCCCGCCTGCAGCAAGTCTCCTGCTGCAAAGGAGTTTCCATACCTGCAGGTTCAGCTGGACCAGGTCTGCTTCCCTCTTGGCTAAAGCTGTCTCTAAGATGCCGTTGTGTTCCCTCAGAGCCGCGCTGGACTGTCCAAGGCCCATAAGCTTCCCTCTCTCATGCTCTAAGTCCAGAGCCAACTTCTTATTCGACTCCTCAAGGCACTTTATCTTCCTCCTGAAGCCTCTGGACTCTTGCAGCTGAAACAAACCAAAGTCACCGTGACATCAGGGAGTTGCCCATTCTGGCTCGTGGAGCGCTCGCACATCAGGAACTGAACAGCTAACACCACCAGCAAGAACGCACAGGCGAGCACTGCCCCGGACATGAGGGCCCTCGTCTCACAGCTGGGAAGGTTGCCGCGGCCACGCCCCTTCTCTCGTGGACCCACAGCCGACAGCCCAGCCCTCCCCCGGGGACCGTGGGCTTGCAGAGAAGCATACCCAGGGTCGGAGCCCAGGCGGGCCCGGACTGAGAGTGAGAGACAACTGTCAACGGTGCACACAGCCCCGCAGCTCCCGACAGCCACCTTGGGACCCTGTGCAGAGCCCTAGGTGACACCACCACGCTGCTCGTGTGGCACCACCCATGACCGTCTGGGACTGAGAGTTACGTGGAGTTCCTCTAAAGGGTCGAGCCCCTTTGAGCCGGGTGTCTCGTCTGCCACACCAGAGAGGCAGCGGGCACAGCGGGCCCCGCTGCAGCGCGTGCATGCGCGGCTCCAGCAGGGCGGGTGCTCAGAGACCCGGGCAAGCGGCCGATGGCCCCGGAAACGCAGGGCAGAGGCCGAGCGCCCCGGCCAGCAGTACCGCCCTGCACGTGGGGCCGCGCAGCGCCCGCCTACCTCGTCCTCCAGCTCCAGCACCCTCTCCCGCTGCTCCTCCAGCTGCTGGCTGGTCAGCGCGATGACCTCCTGCAGCTCCCCCTCCAGCATCCTCTTGCTGTGGCCCACAGCCTGCAGCTCCGCCTCCAGGGCCTGGACCCGCTCCTGAGGGCCGGGACGGAAGGTGGGTTTGGTCACGGGTCCCAGCACGTAGCCTGGCTCGGACTGACCGCGCAAGGGTGCAACCAAGGTGATCGGCTCTCTGCAGCCTTCCCTCTCCCTTACAGGACGCAGTCAGCTACCGGGTAGCCACACAGTAATGACTCACAAACTCACTTTTTCACTTAATGCTTTGAAAACACAGAAAGGTAAGAGCTACCAATTACCGTCTGTGGCAACTAAGCTGTACCAGGCACGATGTAACCAATGCCACACGCGTGTGCACACACACGCGCTCACACACACACACAAATGCACACGCACACACACTCTTCCTGCTGCTGCTGTGGGGCAGGCGCTGATCTAAGCACCTCACAGGTGTCTCTCCACAGAGCCGTCCTAATGAGGGAGGCTCTACCATTTACCTCATTTCGGCCTCATTTTTTTTTTTTTAATAAATTTATTTATTTTTGGCCGAGTTGGGTCTTCGTTGCTGCGCACGGGCTTTCTCTAGTTGCGGCGAGCGGGCTTCTCATTGCGTTGGCTTTCCTTGTTGAGGAGCACGGGCTCTAGGCACGCGGGCTTCAGTAGTTGTGGCACGTGGGCTCAGCAGTTGTGGCTCACGGACTCTAGAGCGCAGGCTCAGTAGTTGTGGCGCACGGGGTTAGTTGCTCTGAGGCATGTGGGATCTTCCCGGACCAGGGCTCGAACCCGTGTCCCCTGCACTGGCAGGTGGATTCTCAACCACTGCGCCACCAAGGAAGCCCCATCGGCCTCATTTTTTTTTTTTTTTTTTTTTTGCTTTTTAGTTTATACTGGAGTAGAGTTGATCAACAATGTTGTGTTAGTTTCGGGTGTACAGCAAAGTGATTCAGTTACATATACCTGTATCTATCCTTTTTCAAATTCTTTTCCCATTTAGGTTGTTACAGAATATTGAGCAGAGTTCCCTGTGCTGCACAGTAGGTCCTTGTTGGTTCTCCTCGGCCTCCGTTTTACTGAGGATCAGCAAGGTGAGTGAGCTGCCAGAGACCCCACCTCACCAGGGCCGAAGCACAGGCTGAGCCAGGATTTTGGCTCCCAGGCTGTGCTTCTGCCCAGCTGCCACCGGCTGTGCAGCAAGGGGGTGACAGACTGCATGGCAGTGACACCCACTGCTGGTACCATGTAAGTCAAAGAATTGAACAGTGAGAGATTTTAAAGTAAAAAAGGAAATTGCAATTGAGTAAGTTCTCCCCCTCCCAATGTAAAAAGTAAGCATGTGACAGGGAATACTGAATTTATGTATTTTACAAGAGACCACGCTATGCTACAGTGTCCTCCAACTTACGAATTCTTAAACTGAGAGGAGAGAGGAACAAAGATGAGAAAAAAATACGATTACTAAGCATAAGGGAAATGACTCAAATCGGTGGGTGATAAACAAAACACAGAATTTTATACCCACTAGCCAAAGTAAAAGGAGGTGGTCAGATCCAGACTGCAGGGATCTGGGGACCAGGACACTCGTGACTGACAGAGTGACAGTGTGACGCCCAGAGGAGACCTGAGAGCCTCCACCACGTGCATACACCCCCTCCACACACACACACACACACACACACACACACACACACACACACACACACACACACACAAGCGTGCCCACCCTGCTGCCGGTCCCCCACCCTAAACAATAACCCAAAGCAAAAGGCTCTCTCTCGCCTCAGGACGCCATGGGGGAAGAGCAGTTCCCGCGGCTCTCAGCCCTCACCGCGTGCAGGTCCCTCTTCCTCCTGGACCCGAGCGTTTCACAGGCACTTCCCTCCACTACGTCGCACATGCTGTCCACCTCAAGGGCCGTCTGTCGCAGAGCCATCAGCAACCCGCCCCGCCTTGGTGCTGGCCTCCGAGACGCCTCCCACCGCCTCCTGCACTTGGCTCCCATCACCTCAGCTACCGTCGCAGCCTCTCCTGGCCTTAGGTCGTCCCGACAGGATGGTGGCCAGGTCTCGGCTCGCTCTCTGTCACACGGAAGCTCCACTCCAAACCCCCCGACCCCGGCTCCCAGCCCCTCCAGCCAGACCCCTACTTGGCCCCGTGCCCCCAGACCCAGCACACAGGAGCAGCGCTCTGCTGAGATGCCCACCGTCGCGCAAGACCATTTCAGACGCCACCTGTCCAAAAGGCTGTCCTGGACCCCTCGACCCTCACCCCAAGCCCTCTCACACCCCACGCATGGCGCTCACAGAACCTCCTCCCCAGACATGAGGAGGGCCGGGGCCAGCAGGGCGAGCGCCCCGCACGCGTTCGCAGGGGTCAAACGCAGCGTCAGAGCCCCCGGTCACATTGCTACCGCGAGGTATTCTGAAGAAACGCCCACACACCTCCTTTCTTGACCCTCCTAGAAGGGTTTCGGAGGGGAGGTGCCTGTACACGTCATGCCCCCGCAGCCCCCTGCACCGATTCTCCGCAACCAGCGGAGTAAGCAGGTTACCCACGTGCAGGGTGTGGTCACTGCCGCCACCGGCCACCCGGGCTCTCAGCTGGCTCAGCTCGGCCTCGGCCGCCTCCTTGGCCGCGAGGGCCTCCTGCAGGCGGCGGCTGAGGATGCCCACGGCGTTCTCGTAGGCCTTGTGCTTGGTCTTCATCTCCTTCTGTGCGCTGCTCAGGTCTGAGCCCAGCTGCTTCATCTTCTGCTTCTGTTCGGTGATGGCCCTGGGGCGTGGCAGAGACAGAAGGAAGTCTCAGCTCACCTATGACCCACTTGCCACACCAAGCAAAGGCCAAGTGCGTTTCCATCCAAGCTCCACCCTCATCTGCCCCCAGCGCCACCCTCTCCAGCACTGCCCTGCCCAGAACCCAGCTCCCCAGGATGCGGTCGGTGGGTATCCCCTACAGAGCCCATCACCGTGCTTTCGTCTGTCCTGCTCCCCTCTCGGAGCTGCTTAAACCACTTTGTGGAGACAGAGAAGACTCCTCTCCTACCAGATGGAAGCTTCCAGCGCTCTTCCTGACCAGCAGCAAGGAACCCAACACTCAGGCTCACAGTACATCAGCGGCTGACAGAGCAGAGCGGTGTGGGACACGCAATGGGAGTGAAAGGCCTGGCGCGGGCCGGGTGAGGACGGGCACAGGTGTCCACCCTGGGTAGTGCACTGGGGGTGCGAAGGGCGCTGCCACAGGCGCTTGACACGAAAAGTCAAATGAAAACAAAAACAAATGGGGAGTGTTTGTGAAAGGATGTGTTAGCACATCCACGTGTAACCGTCAGATCACGACGGAATCACTTTTCCAGCTTTAAACGTGGACTCTGACTTCCTAGGCCACCTGTTGTAGACCGGCAAGGGCTGGACAGACAGTGCTGGGGGGCCCGCACGGCTCACAGCCACCGCCCGGCGTCCCGCCAGCACGCGCCCCGCGCCCGCGTACCTTGCGGCTTCTTGCTGCAGCTCTTCTATTTGTTTCTTGAGCACCTCGTTGGCCTCCGTAAGAGCAGCCATCTGCTCTTTATCGAACTGCAAAGACTTCAAATAAAGGGAGGACGAGACAAAATGAGGAGTGCCAAGCCTTCCACCTGAAGCCCAAATGTGGGACTGGCTTCCTCTCAAGGCCGCCTTGCAGGGCACGGGCTTTGAGGAAGACCCTGGCCAAGGACCCCGCGATAAGCGGTCATTGCACGGAGGCCGAGGGTCCTGCACCACCCGTGTCAAGGCCGCTGGTGGGATAGGCGGGAAGAGCTGCCAACGAGAACGCCTCAGGAGACGGCTCCCGCCCGGTCCCCTCCCCAGCTTCTCCCAGTACCTCGGGGTAGCCTCACGCCCCCCTCCTGGACTTGCCCGCTGCCCCGTCTCCCCCTGTGCAATGAGCACCGTCCCCCCAGGACCGGCTCGGCCCTCGCAGCCGCGAGCCCTGCGTCCCACAGCTGCAGGGGTCCCACCAGCCCCTGGCTCCCCACAGCCTCCGGGCCCTCTTGTCCTGCCTGCACTCTCATGGCTCTCAGCTGCGGCCTCCAGCCTACCTGCCTCCCTGGACCCTGCCCGGCCCTCCGTGGGACTTCTGACACGTCACACGTTAAGATGCAGCCCTCAGTCTGACACCCTGCCATAGCTCTCCCCAGGTCTACCGCCTGCCTCAGAAACACTCCTCAGCTGCAGGCATCCGGCCTGAGGTCTCCCTCTCCCTGGCCCCGTGCCAGACACCCTCAGCAGCACAGCCACCACTGTCTCTCACAGACTCCACCGGCCATGGGGGCCCTGGTGCGTGCACAGCAAATCTGGCCCCACCGCCCTTAAAGCCCGGAGCCCAAAGCAGCTGCTGCAGGCGGCCTGGCCCACGTCCCCGTGCCCCCTGCTGCCTCTCTCCAGCGCCCACTCAAACGCCCGCTCGGACCATCTCAGGAACCCCCCCCCACAGCTCTCCTCCGCCTGGATCTGAGCTCCACAGGCCCCGCCCCACCCACCGTACAGCCCCAGGCCCGTTCGGCTGAACCTTCACAAGTCAAAGGCGTCCCCAGACCTGTAAGTGCGTCTCCATCTCGTCGCGCTCCCTCTGCGTGGACTGGAGATGCCCTTCAAGATCCACCACCTGCTGACGGGCCTGCGACGCCTCCCTCTGCAGGTGCAAGCGCTGCACCTCCGCGGCCCTCTTCTCCCCCTGAAGTCTGACGGCCTCCTGCCGCTGCTCCTTCACCTCCGAGTCCAGCCTCCTCTTTGCGGCCTTCAGCTCGCCGATGAGCTGGTCTTTGGAGGTGGCGTCCCGGCGGTAGGCCTCCACCATCACCTGCCCAACAGGCCGGAAGCTGCAGCCCGCGGGGCGGGTCTTCCAAGGGGTCAAGCCGTTTAAACAAAAATGCTCACCACTTATCTATATAACTTTCTGGGGCTGAAGATATATATTTCACCAAATCCGTGATACCACTCGCTGAGACACACACCTAAACAGGACTGGGTAATGGACAGGGGAGCCATGCCAGCCGCTGGGGGCCTGACTGCTTCACTTCCTCGGGGGAATGCGGCCACTCCTTCCCACTCCACTTGCCCTGCCTGGCTTCTGACAGGCACTCCGCTCGCATCTCAAGTGATAAAACCCACCACCGCTTACAACGTCCTCGGCTGCCCCTTCCTCAGACCCTTGGTGGTGCTCTGCACTCATTCCTCAGACAGCAGAACCAGCTTCACTAATGTGAAGAGCCTTATTTCAGTGCTGGGTCGTGGTGCGACATTTTTCAAAGCAACATTACGCAGGAGCCCCGGCCGCTGTGGAAGCAGCACGCACTCACTCTGATGTCCCAGCAGGGCATGTCCGCGTGATCCGGATGCCAACCCCACCCTGAAAATGCACCTGACTTCAGAAGCATAACAACGGGAGGGGTGAGGAGTGATCTCAGAATCAGTGAGGTCTCTTAAAAAAGCTGGAGTCTAGCTGTTACCTTCCTCTTGAATTGTTTCCTTCCAGTGAAGAGATTAAACGTACAGGATTTTCTTCATGCACTTGTTTCACAGAAAGCAAGCTAACCCCACGTTCTCACCTTCTGTTGAAGAAACTGCTCCTTTGTCTTCTGTGCCTGCTTTTTCAGGGAGGCAGCTTCTTGTTGCAGGTGCTCCACCTGTGAGGGACACGTGTGCAGACATTACACGGATGGCTCCGGGAGGGCCCTGTGCCTCAGGGGGACACGGGTGCACAGACCTGCCTCTGTGCCTCCTGTCCTAGAAGGGTACAGACGGGTCAGCACCTGCAGAGAAATCGCACCTACTTCCTGGAGGGAAAACGTGCCGACTTCCTCTTGTCCTCGACGCTCATGGAGCTGGATTCGAAGACAAAACCACTCCCGACACTAACTCTACTTCCTCCACACCCTGCAGCTTTCTCGTTCCGTCTGTATTTGTTTACTGTTCACCCACATCATAGCATGGCAGCTCCCGGGTGTGGCGTGCTAGGTCACGTGCGCACACACCCGGACCCTCGGCCGTCTCCCACCCTCACCCACCGTCATGCCGACACGTCCAGGGCGTTGCACTGGGTCAGGCAGTCAGGAAGGAAAGAACCAAAGCCCCACGCTGCTTCTCCCAGGTCTGAGCTCCTCCTCACAGGTGCACTGAAGCTGGTGTTTCTTGGCAGATTACTTTCAAAGCCCCAAACAACTCGGTTCCCAGTTCCCAGCCAGGTATCTACACACCCAGCCACTAACCTAGGACTGGAAGTACCCCATCAGCTGCTGTGGGCCCCTTCCCCAGCTGAGCCCTGGGCCCACCCCCCCGGAAGCGTTCTTCCATGTTTCAAAAAAAGAACAAAACAAAGGACCAAACAATCAGCGTTACTTCTTGTATATGTGATTTCCACACGTAAAAAAGTGACAGCAAACTGCATTACCTGGCTGGACTTGATGGCTAATTCCTGTGTCAACTGCTCTAAAGTTTCTGACGTGTCCTGGGCACCCTCCTCCAGGCATTTTGCCTCTCTATCAAACTCCTCCCTGCCGCTCTGGGCTGCCTGCACAGCCACCTCCAAGACGATCTTCTCGTTCTGCAGGAAACGGATGGCGTCGTCCCTTGCGGCGGCCTCCCCCCGCAGCTCATCCAGCCTGGCCTGCAGCTCGTCGTGGTGTAGCTGCAGGTCCCCGAGGGCCTGCTCCCTGCTCTGCAAAGTCTCCTGCGTCGAGGTGAACTGCTTCAACAGGTCCAGGTGCTCCTGCTGCAAAGCCTCAAGCTGCTGGTCTCGCTGATGCAAAGTCAGCTTCACCTAGGAAAAAAGGAACCGTAGTCAATGTAACCGCGCTTGAACGAAAACACCGCGTGTCCCAAGAGTTTGTACTTCTTCCGTGCTTGGGTTTTAAACAGTCTGGACGATGCTCTGGAGGCAGCCTTCTGCGTAAAGCTGCGGCACAGAAGACCACGAGCTGAAGTGAACCCCCGCCGGGTCTGACGACGTGGCGGACAGACCAGCGCCAACGAGCCCCGTGAGGCTGGCCGCGGCCCCAGGGCAGCGACAAGAGCGCCCGAGGGGCTTGCCTGCTCCAGCTGCTGCTCCAGGGCCGCCGCCGAGGCCGCCGTCGTCTGCAGCTGCTGTTTCTCATCTTCGAACTCCTCCAGCCTCCTCTGCAGGTCCTCCTCCACCATCGTCTTCGCCTCCTGAATCTGCACAAAGGCAGCTTCCTGGTCCAACATGTCAGCCTGGGCCCAGAAGACAGAGCATTTTTTAAAAAGCAGGATAACCTGTAGCTACAGCCTCGGCGGGCAAGCCCACCACCCTGGAGAGAGGCCATCGTCCCCATCACCATCCTGTCCATGACCCACAGAGAGAGGGCCCGAGGGGACGGGGGCAGAAAGCTGGTGCCCTCCCACTGCCAAGACAGGCCACCAGCCGATTCCTCCACCCGTGGCTCCCCTGCTGACCCTCGGGCCTGGCTGAAGAGAGAAGCAAGCAGACAGCCCAGTTTTAAGAACTGGGATAAAGTGGTGAATGAAACTCCACAGCCGCCACCGCCGCCACCTGCGTGAAGACAGGCTGTTCGGGGTGATGCACGGCACATTCTCTTTCACAAGATTACTTCCTTTTTTTTTTTTTTTAAAAGATTATTTATTTATTTTTGGCTGCATCGGGTCTTAGTCGTGGCATGCAGGATCTTTCGTTGCGACACGCAGGCTCTCTAGTTGAGGCGTGCGAGCTCAGTAGCTGTGGTGCGCAGGCTTAGTTGCCCCACGGCATGTGGAATCTTAGTTCTGTCACCAGGGATAGAACCCGGGTCCTCTGCACTGGAAGGCGGATTCTTTACCACTGGACCACCAGGGAAGTCCCACAAGATTACTTCCGGATGCCACTTGGTAAGACTAGAGACCAGGGGCCGTGGGGCAAATATGGCATTCCTTACGTCCTGACTATGTAGATAAGACGCAACATCTAGGAGTTTTCTTAGGGAAAAAACATTAGCTTATACCTTAGAATTTTTTTAGTTCTTTGACACTGAGCCCTTGAAGCATGTGTTTGACACAACACGACTGTCTTTCATCATCCACGTCATCCGTGAGGACAAAGGAGCACGTGCAGATAAGTGGGGATATGGGAGACCACAGTCACAGAACACCAACCTTCTGTGTGACCGTGAGGTTCTCGGTACACAATGCCAGGATGCCGTGTACCCCTTTTCTTCTTTACTTTTCCCAACAAGCCTATTAAGTAGGTATTATTATCCATATTTAATGAAAAGGGAACAAAGCCCAGAGAGTTAAGATATTAAGTCCAGGGTCTCACAGCTGACAAAGACCACAGGTCAAAGCCACGGCATCTCCCTACCCTGGGATAATCCACAGAGGAGGCTGGACACGGTCCTAACCAGTCCACGTGGCTGTTGGAGCGTAAAATGGTAACACAGGCTGAGGCCGGAACTAGGCAGTTCAGAGGAAGGCCCAGGTTACCTCTGAGCGTGCAGAGATGAGGGAGGGGGGATGAGCATACAGGGAACACGAGGAACAGAATCCCGAAACCTTAGATCACTGCACATGGCTCAAAGGAGTATTTTTAAAGATATGCATACGTACGCACGTATGTAGTACTAATGTTTACGTATAAAAAAAAAACCCCAAACCCCCAAACCCCATGACAACACTGACACCCCGCAGCCCCAGAAGCACGGCCCCACCTCGATGCCCTGGAGCTGGGCGGCAATGCGCTCCTTCTCCTTGATCGACCTCTGCTGGGTCTCCGTCAGCTGGTGGGACAGGGACACATTCTCAAGCTTCAGGTGCTCCAGGAGGCCCGCCTGGCTCATCTGTCCAATCTTCAAAGAAAAACACCACAAGTCGAAGGTTGCTAGACTCCAAGCACAAGCACAGCCCAGCCAGTCCCTGAGGCCACCAGGCTGAGGGTCTCTGTACAGCGCTGGCCCCTGGGAGGGCCGCTCCCCAGGACCACCGCCCCCGCAGGGCCTCCCTGCCCACCCTCCTGGCAGCCACCATGACACTCAGGCCATCTGTGTTCTGTGTACTTAAGAGGAGCCAGCCAGCAGCCCAAAAGTCAGCGCTCATCACCCCCACGATGGTGCGGTCTGTTGTAAGACCTACGTGACAGTTCCCACTGAAGGGGCATCCCTGAGTCCGGAGGTTAGGGGCCTCAGCTGGGCGGCAGGGACAGCCAGGAATCTGCCCATCAGATAAACTGACCCACGGCCAGACACACCTTAGGCCCTGCCCTCTCAGTCCCCGACTGTCCTGGTCACGCACCAGGCTGACCCTGGCCACTCCCAGGAAGTGGCACTGGCATCCGCCCCGGTCTGACCCAGGCCATGCAGACCTGCGAGCACGTCCCTTCCAGAGCCGACGCGAACGTTCCTAGACCTACAGGTGCCCAATGCGACCAGAAGCTGTGAGCTTCAGGGTCTAAGATGGAAGCTGCCCAGAGCAAGGAAAGGCGTCATTCGCCGGGACTTCATCTCAAGGCAACAAAAGAATAAAGACTACCCTGCGTTCTTCTCCAACCTGAACGTTCCTGGGACGCTTCCATGTTACTGGAGAAAGAGAGTGAAAATGTACCACACACGGTAATTAAGGAACGCTGACCTGGATTAAGGAACGCTGACCTGGGTGTCAAAGGAATTTGAAAAAAGCAGTTATGGTTCTCAAACTGCCATTCCCTTGGACTCTTTCTCCACTTCTGTCTTCCAAATGCCATTTCTGACTTAGCTCAGGATATAAATCTGGATTCTTTAAATATTTCATGCCTCAAATAAATGCACGACAGCTTCAAAATTGCATTGACTTGCAATTATTTCCAAGCACATGGTAAGTAGAACAAACGCTTATTTATGCTAAGGACGTATTTAAGCCAGGTCCTCTAGCTTAAAAAATACACAACATAAGGACTTCCCTGGTGGCGCAGTGCTTAAGAATCCGCCTGCCAATGCAGGGGACATGGGTTAGAGCCCTGGTCCGGGAAGATCCCACACGCCGTGGGGCAACTAAGTCCGTGCACCACAACTACTGAGCCTGCGCTCGGGAGCCCGTGAGCCACAACTACTGAAGCCTGCGTGCCTAGAGCTCGTGCTCCGCAACAAGAGAAGCCACCGCAATGAGAAGCCCATGCACTGCAACGAAGAGTAGCCCCAGATCACCGCAACTAGAGAAAGCCTGCATGCAGCAACGAAGACCCAACGTAGCCAAAAATAAATAAATTTATTTTAAAAATAGATACAACAAATTTTTTTTAATTCTTTTTTTTTTTTTTTTTTTTTTGCGTTATGCGGGCCTCTCACTGTCGTGGCCTCTCTCGTTGCGGAGCACAGGCTCCGGACGTGCTGGCTCAGCGGCCATGGCTTATGGGCCTAGCCGCTCCGCGGCATGTGGGATCTTCCCGGACCGGGGCACGAACCCGTGTCCCCTGCATCGGCAGGTGGACTCTCAACCACTGCGCCACCAGGGAAGCCCTAAAATTCTATTTTGTATATTTGTAGACTTTAGATTTCTTTAAAAAGGAGGATTTGGTGGAGTTAGTACTTTACATCCTCTACTTGAGAAGTAAAGTTTCGATGTTTTGAATATTGTAACAAAAAAGGTACAATATTTTACTTGGATAAAAAAAAAAGTGGGGAGATAAAATAAAACCCACAGCAAAATTCAAAAAGAAGACAGGCTGACCAAGGCACCATCAGCACCCTCACAATCGGTCCAATTAGTCCAAACACTGAGATTTGGAGCAAAGTGCATTTCAGCATCTTGCCTACTGCTCCCGAGAGCATGCCTCGGCCCCGGTCACCCTGCAGACCTGGACTCACACCTGTTCCCACTCACGCAGAATTAGAGGCTGACACTCTGGTACCCTAACAACACAGGAAGAAAACGAGGATATGGGAAATGAGTGTTCTCTGGGAGGATCTGGTGACCAGGCAGCTGGAGAGCTCTGCCAGGAGGTGGCGTGTGCCGCGCTCTGTGCACGTAAGAAACGCACCACAGGAGGCAGTGACGGCGCAGGAGAGCCGGGGAGCAAGCGGCCCGAGACCCCCGCAGGTGTGGATTTGACAGCTGGGTTCCAACGACAAAAGGCGACCCCAGAGAGGGGACGGGATGTACGACTCGGAGCGAGGAACACAGGACGTCCCAGAGAGGGGGATTTTAGTATTTAAAATCCCTAAGCAGAAGCTGTGAAACTCCCTGTGTCAGAAGGTCATAGAAGGCGGTGACCCCTCCCCGCAGGGCCTCCCTGCCCACGTGGTGGGGTGTGGGCTAGACGGGTGCTCAGCAGATTTTCAAACAACCTATGGGTGAAGTCTAAACTCAGAAAAGTCGCTTCAATTTAGGGAAAAAGCAAGTGTTCACACCAGATGTGCAGCATGAGCCGCTGGCCACGGCAGGGGCTGTACCTGGATGTGGGCCATCTCGCCCTGCAGCCGGACCCGGGCCTCCTGGGCCAGAGCAAGCTGCTGCTGGTACCACTGCCGGACACTCTGCAGGGACGCAATCTCGGCCTGGGACGCCTTCAGCTTGCTGGTCAGCGTAGTGCGCTCCAGCTGCACCTGCTGCAGTTGGCTCTGCAAGGCTGTCATCTGCTGCCGCAGGTCATGCACTGAAACAAGCAAGCAGAGACGCTCAGGGGAGCCCGGCCGCGCCAAAGGTCCCGTCAAGCCGGCTCCGCAGACAGCGGCGCACGCTGGGTCCCCTCCTCCTCGGCACGACGCCTTACACGCAACCTCAAGCGCCGAGCCACAGGTCCCGGGCATCCCGGCTAGGGTCTGGTCACTGCTTATCAACTGATCAACACACAGCCTTGTTTTGCGTGTGCTTCTGCTGAAAGACACCTTGCTCCACTTGCTTTTGATTCATTAACACTGAACTGACAGTCGACAGCGCTGTGCCTCGTGCCTGTGCAAAGCTTGTCTATCACCCATGCTTTCTCCACAAAGCACATCACGGCCTTCCTGCACTTAGGAACACCACACAGTGTTTGGGGTTAATCGTAAAGAGCAAAACCACCCCAAAAAGCACAAAAATGTAAAAAACGTGGCACTAAATCGACCATTAAAGGACACTTGTGGTACAAGAGCTGAACCGAGAAGGCTGAGACTTTTTGCACATCAGGTGACCGCAACCCTTCTCTGCTCTGCACCTATCTGCAAATGACCAGAAAGAGCTGTGAGTACTGGTGGGGGTACAAATACATTTAGTGAATCGGAGAATTCACAATTAGCAAATCTACAAACAATGAGATCGACTGTGTGTCCACAACGTTGCCATGGGAGCTTTCTGGCTCAAGACTTCGGCATGATGACGTCTGTGAGTCATCAACAAGCTCAGGAATGGTATACACACTAAACCCTGCTGGTCTGCTGATATGGTCAACACTGTTGAGGGCAGGGCAGGAAGGGGAGCAGACAGGAAATCATAGCAGAAACCCAAATCATAGTACAAACAAAACCAGTCAATTATTTAAAAAATAAATTACACCAGGTATTTAAGAAAACACTTATGATTCTAATGATAGTTTCCAAAATTTTAAAACAGAACAAAAAAACACGATAGGATCCATGACCCCTGATGTGAAATCCTTGGGGATAGATGTGCCTCAGAGCAGTGGGGCTTTAGGATGGCAACAGGAACATCTCCCCCGCATCCCCAAATCCCCCAGCCAGCAGACACACCGACAGCAAGGCGTGGGGAGGCTGGCACTGCGCTGGGTGCGGGTCAGTCTGATGCCTGCCGAGCTCTGGTCTGGCCATGCCTTGCAACCCAGAGCAATACAGAACTTCTTGGATTTTATAATTTTCTTAAGGGATTGGGTACCATAAAATGCTCAGAGACTAAAGTCAGTTGGCTGTTTTATTTCTCAGCTGGTGCTTTCCCCGCCCAGGATCCGGATAAAGTTTTTGCCACAGCGGTTTGTCACTTTTCCTTTATTTCATCAGACCTGAAACCTCGTCTCACAAGTCTTACGGCCAAGACTCCATGTCGGCAGACACCGTGGTCCTTCACAGAAGCCCCGCCGCACCCCGCTCACGTCGCTCAGACGCCCAGACCTTGGGGACAAGAACGTCATCTCTGCAGCCTGCACTGGAGGACCAGGGTCTGGGCTGACACGTCCTGGGCTCTGAGCGCTATTCTCCCACCCCCTCTCCCCCTCCTCCCGTCAGCATAGTGAGATGTCGTGAGCCCACAGACCACACTTCTTGGCGCCGGCCGTGTGTGGAGCGTGGGCTCTGGGAATGAAGTACGCGCCCCCAGGATGAGCAGAAAGCACGAGGGAAGGACACACAGGTCCGCTGTGCCTGGCCCACCAGCAATGTTCCCTGACTCCACTGTTCCATCTGTCTATCGTTCCAGAGGGGGTTCCCACGGGGATCCAGCTAGACCCAAAACCTGAACTTATGGAAGGGAAAATAAAGATCTACTACTCAAGTGATGCTTTTAAATATTTTAAATGGCGCCTGCAATTCTGGAATAAGCAGGCAGATCTAGCCCCCAAACACCAATGGACTGAGAAGGCAGAAGAGTGGAAACGATTACTTCTGACAGTCAGGGGTCCACAGTCCATTTCTAAGACCTAAGCCGCCCCCCGATGCGCATGCAAAAACGTGCAGAATTCCTCAAGCTGAACCAAAAACAACACTACTTTAGGCAAGTGGACACTTCATGTATAAATCAGAAGGGAGGATAACCCCCAGCACACTGATGTGACAAAGGTCAGTCCTCAGAGCAGACGAGACAACCCCTACCAGGGGCACAGCCCCTGGGAGCCTGCGCGCGACTGAGGGACAGACGTGCAGACGCAGGATGCTCACCTGTGTTGTCCTTGCTGAGGATGCTCCTCTGCATCTCCTCCACTTTGGCCATGAGTCTCTGGTACTGCCCCTCTGCCAACCGCAGGTCACTGTTGGAGGAGGCCAGGCTAGCATTCTTGGCTTCCAGCATGTTCTGCAGAGCGCTCATTGCCTGCTCGAGGTCCCAGCAAGACTGCTTTAAGGTGTCCACCTCCGAACTGAGCGAGTCCTGCCTCTGCTGGCTGCTGTGGCTGTGCTCCAGCTGTGCCCGCAGCTTCGTGTGCAGGGCGGCCAGCTGCGCTTGCAGCTCGGCCTTTTCTTTAAGTGCCTGGAAAGACCCAAACACAGCCACGCTGACATTCAGGAAAATAAGTTGCTTCCACCCTGCGTATTAAGAGGGCTGCCAAAACACAGCCAATGAGACAGAGAAACGTGTCCAACAGGTGAACTTTACAGGAAAGCACCATGTTTTCCAAAACATTCAGTCTCCTCTAGCATTAGTTATCCAAAAAGAAGGGGTTTCTCCAAACAGGCGCAAGAGGTAGGAGGGGTGAATACAGAGTCTGCCTGTTTTCCACACGGTGGCACCTGGGCAGGACAGCACGTGGGAAAAGCTCTGCAAGCACCCACTCACCCACAAGGAGGCTGGAAAACATATTTGTCCAAAAAACAAAAAAGCGCACAAGCATGCACAAACACACAGTGTAAGAATGCCCGGAGTGCTGAGGGGTCTCTAAAAGATGAAGAGCAGCCAGATTCAGATCTGGGGAAAACAAAATCCACAGAACACGTCTGTGGGGAAAGGGTGCCATTACATAGGAGAGGCTCGGAGGGGCTGCGGCCAGGGCTGCCGGGCACGGAGCAGCCTGAGGCACAGTCTGTTCTACGTGGCAGGGCCGCGGGGACCACTGTCCGCGGCACCCAGCAGGGAGAGGAGAGGTGGGGCCTCGAGAAGCCCTAGGCCCCAGGGGCAGCTGAGAACAGACACTGAGCAAAGGGCACGACCCCTATCCACTCATCAGCACCTCCCACCCACCCTGAAGTCAGCCTATCAGGGTATGTACAGCAATTTCAAAATGCAAAGAAGAGCAGACAGCTGCACGTCAACACGCAATAGCAGAAGACCAATGTCGTGAAGACGATAAATTCAACAAACGGAAGAATACCCAAAAAAGAGAGTTAACTGAGCAAACGCAGTAAGATTTTGTAATAAGTATAATCAGCATATTCACAGAAATACCAAAAAGTTTTGCACCCGTAACAATCCACAAAGATCTTGGCTTGGACACACTGAAGAGCAAATCAAATCCCAGGAGGATAAGGAGGTAAAGTAAAAGCCAGCTAAGGTGCTTCGACTGTTCAGGGCGTCAAACTCAGGGGAGGTGGACATGCACTTGCTGAGGTCACGTTCTATAGGAGGACAAAGTGAAAATCGTGTGCAACTAAAATTAACCCTGACACCTCGGTAATCACCTCTTCAGTTTAGAGGTTTATGTACAGAGTCTGCGTCCCAGGACTGTGTGAACAAAAAAGTCATCAGACGTGAGAAGCACATTCAGCAGAGCAAGCACTCTCGTGTGCACGGCTCCCCCGCCTGCACAGCGCAGGCTCCTGAGGGGAAGGGAGAGCCCCCTGCCTCGACCTCACACCCCCCAGTGCTGTGTGCTCTCCCCCGTCTCCGTGCCAAGTGCAGAGGATCAAAGGCAGCTGAACTGAGTTACTCTAATTGTTGATCGGAAAGCTGAAAATTAAGGGATGGAAAATGATTCTTTAGGCATATGCTAACCAGACAAAGCAAAATTCGTATCAGAAAAAGTAAAGAAGTACTAAAGGGGCAAAGATGACAATTTCACCAGGCCAGAAAAAGGTGAAATCCACCCCAAAGATTTCATTGCCATGGACTGTTAGGTCTCTGACAGCAGAGCTAGGAAGCCTCCCAGGCAGATCCTGACGGAGATACAAGGAGAAACCACACAGAGCGGAAAACCAGCACACCTCTTTCTGTGGCTGACAAATCAAGTGGACAAAAATGTACAGCTACAGAAGACGAAGCTGCTGCGCTGCTGCTGCTGCTGCTGCTGCTGAAGCTTATTCCTAAAGACACGTGTAAAGCTGTACGCACGAACAGGAGCTGCACATTCTTCTCAAAGACATGGCACATTGATACATCCATCAAATCTCCATTACCTGACTAGCCTCTAATGATAAAGCTTCCAGCTGTCCTTCGAGTCTCATTTTTTCTTTAAGAACCTGCAACATTTCATCATGAGTTTCAGCAACAGAGCTTTCCATGGACACGCTGGAGGATAAAGGCACAAAGGATCAGGCAGTGGGAAGATGACCGATCATTGTCTTTCCTTTACACCATCCATACTCTCCAAATTCCACACCCCTCTGCTCCTCTCCCCCAATTAAAAAAAAATAAGTAAAAAAGATTTAGCGGCTTCCCTGGTGGCGCCGTGGTTGAGAGTCCGCCTGTCGATGCAGGGGACACGGGTTCGTGCCCCGGTCCGGGAAGATCCCACATGCCGCGGAGCGGCTGGGCCCGTGGGCCATGGCCGCTGAGCCTGTGCGTCCGGAGCCTGTGCTCCGCAACGGGAGAGGACACAGCAGTGAGAGGCCCGCGTACCGCAAAAAAAAAAACAAAAAAAGATTTAGGTAGCGAGCCAAAGCTCTTAGGAATGCTACCGATACACCCCCGCCCACAGCATGGCCTTTTCAGCCACCACATGGCCAGAATGTCCTCATGGAGACATGAGCCCCCATCACATCTGTGCAGTTTTAGAGACAGGTCTACACAGATCCTGGAAGGCAGAATATCTTAACACTGCAGGTGATTACTCATTCGACCCAATTCCACTTCTTACAAAGAGACAGAGTGCATATAAATGAAGCATTAAAGACCAAGGGGGGACTCGGAGAGGAAGGCAGCGCCTCGCAGGCCCGGCGTCACCCACCTGCTGCAGATGCTGTCAGCCCGGCGCCGCGTCTCCCCGTTGACCTTCTGCCTCTGCTCTTGGCGCTCGGCGGCTGCGGCCTGGAGGACATCCGAGATGGAGGGCAGCTGGCCCAGGGCGCTGGCGGCGATCTCCTGGCTGCTGACCCCACAGGGGGCCTGGCGCACGCCCCCCGTGTTCACTGGAAGGCCGGCCGTCCCTCTGGCGGAGACGCTGCTATAGGAGGAGCTGTCACTCTCGGTCCCGTCAGCCTCGGACACATTGTCCCCCGTCAGGGACGCATCCTCCAGGCGGTCATCGGCCTCGGGACACAGGCTGAGCTCAGACACCACTGACGTCCCACTGCCTCGGTTCTGCTCCAGGGAGGCCCTGGCAGAGTCCGGAGCCGGAACATTTCCACCAGAATTCCAAGCGTCTGAATCTTCAGTTCTGTAATCAGCCAGAGACCGAATTTTGCTTGATTTGAAACTTTTTTTCTCCTTAGGATGTGCCAGGAGCCCTAAGCTGCCCACCTTCGGCCCCCGAGGGACGCTGGTGCGCAGGAAGGAATATTCTTTGGTCATAGCCACGGCACTGGCCCTCGGTAAGGTTTCTGGGTTCAACATGAGTTCAGGATCAAGTGTGCTAAAAAGTCTCGTTTTAGTTACAGGTTGACTTGACTGAGAAGGAAAAGAAAGTACAAAAATTATGTTTAAAATTGACAAGCAGCATTCAGAAATCGCCATCCAGAGAGGCCACGCCGATTACGCAACGAGGGCTCCCTGCACGCGGCCGCGGCACGGGCGTCCCGTGCTCTCTGACTCGCTGCCTCCACGGGGCCCCGGGTGAGAGCCAAGCGCACGCCTGACTCTGACCCGACGGCGTTTCCAAACACCCACCAGAGCACGTCCTTCCTCCTCACATCTGCTTCACACAATATTCCTGGCTATCCTCCCATGATAATTCTTTTACATAAACCTTGAAATTTTTCTTCAAGTTAAGAAAAAAGTCCTGTTGAATTAGAACTACCTTAAATTTATAATTACTGAGGGGATAATGAGCCACTTCCCCCCATTTATTTATATCTGTTGCCTGACCCTCGACAGAGGAAGTTATGTAGTGTTTTAGAGTCTAAACCATTTTTGTTGTCATTTAAATTTAATACTTAGATATTTTGTTATTTTGTTGATATTATAAATATTATCTTTTCCCACTAATTTCATAACTGGTGATACTAGGACAACTTGATTTTTCATATTTGTATTTGAAACTGACAATTTCTAAACCCCAATTATTTTAATAATTTTATATTTTTATAAATTTATAATGACAGCAATTTTTCAGTTGATTCTCCAGCATTTTTCCAAGGTGTTACCAACACCTGCAAATAACATTTCTCCTATTTTTTCAATATTTATATCTCTTACTTCTTTTTCTCATATCTTCATGTTAGCTAGAACTTCCCAAGTGGCCTTGAATGAGGCTGGAGATGAGGGGAGACACCATTCCTTGGCGCTGAATCAACATGACTTTCTCTTACGATTAATATTCTATGTTACTCTACAAAGTTAGTGCAATCCCAAAGTGGCAAGGAACAAGGTGGGCGAGGAGCATCTCAAAACGATGCTGGGATACAAGAGGAAGGATAAATGAGCCAGAGCAGCAAGGAAGAGTTAGGGGCGTGGTGCGTTGGACATGCCAGGCCTCCCAGATGGTAACACACACTATAAAGCTGCCATGATTAGATCCACTGAGAATGAGAAAAGAGTAGGTGGGCTGATGACACAGAACACAGCCCAGGAACTGGTCCAAGCATAGGTGGGGTCTATAGATATTTAAGAAGCACCACAATAAGGTAGCATTCCAACCAGTGGGGAAAAGAGAGACTACAAAATAAGCAATTTGAGATAACTGGCCAGCTGTCCACAAAGAGGCTCACTCCCACCTCTCACCTCCATCCAAAACATTGCAAGTGGATTAGATTTACACAGAAAAAACCACAACTTTTTTTTTTTTTTAAAACCACAACTTTTTAATACTTTTTATACTATCTCTTACTTATAGCATAAGAAGAAAACAGAGGTGAATTTACTTATATTCTTCAAACGGGGAGATCCTCTCAAATATGACATGAACCCCAAAAGAAGTAACAGCAAATACTGAAAGTTCTGACTGTAAACATTCAAATCTGATGTGCAGGGAATTCCCTGGCGGTCCAGTGGTTAAAACTGCACTTCCGGGACTTCCCTGGGGGTCCAGTGGTTAAGACTCCGCACTCCCAATGGAGGGGGCCCGGGTTCAATCCCTGGTCAGGGAACTAGGTCCTGCATGCTGCAACTCAGAGCCCACATACCACAACTAAAGAGCCCACGTTCGGCAACTAAAGATCCCGCATGCCACAACGAAGAGCCTGCACTCAGCAATGAAGACCCCATGTGCCGCAACTAAGACCTGGCACAGCCAAATAAATAAATATTTTTTAAATTGAATTAAAAAAAAAAAGACTGTGCTTCCACTGCAGTGGGCACGGGTTCGATCCCTGGTCAGGGAACTAAGATCCTGCAAGCTGCGCGACACAGCCAAAAACAAACAAACAAAAAAACTGATGTGCAGCAAAAAGTATGCCAGAAAAGAAGTCACGGCGAACTAAGAAAAAACTGTTTGCAAAAATACTAGAAGGGGATAACTTCCTCATATACAGTACCAACATAACAAAAAGACAACCAACAGAAAAACAGACAAAGACCGACAAAGACACCCAAACAGCCAACACGCAAAGAGGCGCTGACTGTTAGGAAGTACTGGGTTTTTTCACCTATCAGAGGACGAACATTCAATTTTCATTATTTCTAATGCTACCAAGGATCTTACAGACTGCTAACCGGAATGTAAACCAGTCCATCCTACGTGGAGGGCAATATATATCAACTAACATAAAGCCTTTTACCCAATAATTTGACAGTTAAGGATTTACCCACAAAAGTATACCAAGACACAAAATATTCCCTGCAACATTGTTTGCAATTTCAAAAAATTAGAAACCACCTAAAGTCAATCACTATGGCTTGGTTAATGCAATGCTGGTACATACACATGGTCACGAAGGATGAGGAGGGCCTCCACTGTGTTGATGGAGAAGGAGCTAAGGACAGGGGAGTGAGAAAGGTCATGTGAAGAGCAGTGCAGAGAGGGGGCTCCCCCGCATAAAAATTATCACCACCTCTACGTGAAGGCACATGCGTGGAGATGCTCTCAAACAGGGGAGGACTTTCATCCATCATGTCTACCATTTAAACATGAGGTTTGAACTACATTCCTAAATAAGTATCTTTCTACTCCTAGTTTGTTTTTGCTTGCCTGTTTTGCATTTTTTGAATCGAGAATTCTGAGTTTTATCAAATACCTTTTCAGCACCTACTGAGATGGTCATTAAGTCTTGCCACATGGAACGACCATTATGATGAGTTCTATCAACAGATTCTCCCATTTTGAACTAACCTGTACTCTTAAAGAAAACCTCACTCGGTTTATGCTACTCCATGAACCGACAGGCCATGCTGATGGGTCACAAGCACAGCAGTGGAGAGCACAGCTCTGTGCTCAGATAGGCAGGTTCAAGTCCCAGCTCAGCCGGGGGCACTGGCGGTCACTTCAGCTCTGAGCTCCCCTGGGTCATGGGGAGAACCCACCCAGATGCCGATCTGCATGAGGACAGCACCTGCCAGGCTGCACTCTCCTCAGCCGGCCCTGCCCCGAGGGTCTCCAGAGCTGGGGACAGGTGGGGGCCAAAGTAGCCGGCATCTTGCTGCCTGCCTTCCTTAGTGCGGCGCGGGGCGGGGAAGGCAGGTGACCAAGCAAGTGGGCCTGTCAGGTTGCTCAGACCAGTGTGTGATGAGCCCAGCAGCTGGACAGAAGTTATCTTACTGAGGCTAAGGTTTTATACACATATATGCATACATATAATTTTTAAAGATGGGAAATGATGTGAAACTTCACACTGAACTCCTGACACACTGCCTAACGTTGGATGACCCAGGCAGAGCTTGACTTGTGGTGCAAACCCCTGGGAGGCAAGCTGTGGACAAGCTCGGCACAGACACTGTCTGGTCTGTATCTTGGCTCTGCTACTTTACCGCAAGCTCCTTACCTGTCCGAGCCCACTATAACGTCCGTAGGGAATTTAACACAGTGCCTAGCACACGTAATTACTACTGACTATTGACCATCATTGTAATGTTTTCTGGCAGGCCATCTGGACAGATCCCTAGAAGCCCCTGACCGGGTGGGAGCCGCTGTCAGTGCAGAGCCTGGTGCTGTCCCTTCCAGTCCGCTTACATTGGCTTCAGAGCCCCGACGCTCGAAAAGCCAAGGTTCTCTCTTGGGAAAACAAATGGCCAACCTTGATGAGGACCCGTCACTACTAAATCAATCCCCAAAAGCGTTTTTTAAGTTTGTTTAGTTTTAAATTCCTTTAATTTGACATTTTTCAAGTCCACAGAAAACTTGGATGAAGAGTGAAATGAACCTTCATACCCCCCTTTCTTAGAGTCACTCGATGTGATTAAAAAGACTGCTTTCATTGGTATCCTAACGAGAGTTTCATACCTGAACAAAACTGATTTTAGCAAAGCATATGGACATACTTATCATATGTGTGGGACGTGGCACATATTCTAACACTGTACAGCAAAGTTCAGTAGAAACTGTGCCACTTATACAGTAAACAAGCCAAACCCAGGACTGGCCGCTCAAGCACAGACAGCAGTTCTGCCCAAGTATTTGTTGCCCCTGCTTTTCTAAAGGCAGCCTTAGAGGCAAGAAGGACCAGACGGGGTGGGAACCAAAGGGTGGGAACTACATGACAAAAATGATCCTTGCAGAGAAGCACAGAAGCCCACCCCCCCAGAGAGAGAAATAAACAGCAGATCCTGGAATTATGTCTGACAAATTGCTGTTTTTCACACGTGAGGTTTTCCACTAGCTCGTCCGAGAGAGGGAGACTCACTCTTTCCTGCTGGCGCTTCGCCCTGTACTGTCTGAGCTGCTCTTCCAGCTGCTTCCGAGCCTGCAGTCGGACCTGCTGTTCCTTCTCCAGGGGCACTGGAGCCTCTGTTGAGCCTGAGGTGGGGAAATGGCCATTTAGAAACTCACAATGCACCAGGGTACAGAGGACCAATCAGAACGGCAGCCTGGCTGTTTTGTGTTTTATTACCGATACGATTTAGCTTTGAACGACACACGGCTGTCTAGTTTGAAAGAAGTGTTTGCAGATGGAGAGAAAACTGCGAGCCTTGGACACTGACCACAGAGAGGACCCACCTGGTGGCAGACACACTGGCCAAGCACAGGGGCCGTGCTCGTGCCACGAGTGCATCGCCCCCTATGGGCACCCGGCTGGTAAAACAGGACACGCGCGGGGCTTTCCTGGTGGTGCAGTGGTTGAGAATCTGCCTGCTAATGCAGGGAACAAGGGTTCGAGCCCTGGTCTGGGAGGATCCCACATGCCGCGGAGCAGCTAGGCCCGTGAGCCACAACTACTGAGCCTGCGCGTCTGGAGCCTGTGCTCCGCAACAAGAGAGGCCGCGATAGTGAGAGGCCCATGCACCGCGATGAAGAGTGGCCCCCACTTGCCACAGCTAGAGGAAGCCCTCGCACAGAAACGAAGACCCAACACAGCAAAAATAAATAAAATTAATTAATATATATTTAGCCTGAAATTAAAAAAAATAAAACAGGACACGGGCAACCTGTGCCTTTTAGTAACAAAAGAACTGAACTTGAAATTGGTGCCAGTGTGAGTGTTCTGAGGTTCTCACCAAGCTCCAAGTCCGCTCCCTGACAGTACAGAGGAACGTGAGAAGCAATCCTGACTGGACAACGGCCGCTGAACTCGCCTTCTTCATGCAGTTATGTCTGGGCCCCTCACCTCAGTTTCCTGCCTGAGGCGACTCCAGTCCAGGGTCTCTGCTCAAGGACAGGAGGGGAACTACTCTGACAACTTTCTGGCTAATAACAAAATTTTAAATATCTAAAATCCAAACCTTTCACTTTGGGTAAGAAAAGGGCCGAACAGCGAGTGAAAGGGAGGAGAGCCCCAGGTCTCCCCAGGGGGGTCAGACAGCAGGCTGACGGGAGCAGAGTAACGCCGTAACTGAGCCCCTTTATGGGCGGAAGCATCTTCAACTGTGGATCCTAGGAGGTAAGTAGCTGCTGCTGAATTTCACTAGGAATTCAGCAGTGTTGTCACTAACTGTGCACTCATCACTCAAGAGGTCTCTCATACTTTTCACAACGCTGAGTGGTCCAGACAGCAGAGACCTAGGAGCTGTGGCCTCAGGCAGGGAACCCAAATCAGCAAGTGCAGCACCAGAGACATGGCCTCGGGGCTGGGCTGGGGGCAGGCGAGCCGGGTGGGTACCTCGGGCCAGAGCTAACATACCCCTCAGGTCAGGACCCAGGATTTCACACAACATCTTGGCTGACATGCTAACAGTTAGTTTACAGAGATGTTTAAAGTACGCTGTGGCCCTAACAAAATAATGCCTGTGAAGAACCCTCTAGTAACCAGGGAAGTGGGAGCTGCAAGTGAAACTATCAAGGCAGCATCACAGCACACCCATCAGACTGGTAGACTCAGAGGAAACAGCCTCTGTGTCCTCTCACAGGGCGTCAGCGCCCTGGCAATGTGACCACACATGATGGAGGTAAACACAGCTGTTGCTTCTGACCATGAATTCTGCTTCTGGGGTGGAGCCCACAGAAACGAAAGCACCAATGCTGCAAACATGCATGGGGAGATGCTCACTGCAGTACTGGTCACGTGGCTCTTACCGGCCACACGCGGGGCTCCTACCAGCCTTAAGAGAATAGATACGGAGTTGCATCAGCTGATCAGCTGATGTGGGGCAATATCCACGTGATAAAGCTAGGTGAGGAAAGCACACAATAATGTGAGGGACATTAACCCCATTTTAAAAAACAATGACCCCCAAACCTGGCTGTTTCCAGACGCCTGTAAAGGACTATGTGAGAACGTGGCTGACCTGGACGGGAGGGGAGGGGAAGAGGCACTAAAGGGAGGATGAGGCTTAAAAACAGCACGTGTGAAATGATCCCATTAAGTAAAATCACACAAGTCTGTGTATGAAAACCTACATGTTAGAAAAAGGCCTGGAGGTTTCTAGGGCTCAGAGGCTGCCAGTTTGCAACTGGTTCACCCATGAATCCCCAGGGATTGCACAAAATGTACACTGATTAAAGTAACTCATAAAAGAAAGCCTTCAAAGTGTAACTGTCGGGCTTCCCTGGTGGCGCAGTGGTTGAGAGTCCGCCTGCCGATGCAGGGGACACAGGTTCGTGCCCCGGTCCGGGAAGATCCCACATGCCGCGGCCGCGGAGCGGCTGGGCCCGTGGGCCATGGCCGCTGGGCCTGCGCGTCCGGAGCCTGTGCTGCGCAACAGGAGAGGCCACAGCAGTGAGAGGCCCGCGCACCGCAAAAAAAAAAAAAAAAAAAGTGTAACTGTCAAGATCAAAACCCCACTGGCTGCTTGCACACCACCCAGGGTGACAAAAGACACGCATGCACAGGCCCTTCAAACTTGGGCCTCAAGCCCAAGTCACCATCAGGCCATGATGAAGTGTATCTTGTCTCTGAAATGGAGCTAACTGTTAAATGTACGACCCACCACAGTGATAAAACAGCAAATGGAAGGGGGGTGCAGGGCCTGTGCCTCTGAAGGATGGTGGGTGACAAGGGCCCTGGGGTGGGGGGAGAGGGGGGAAGAGCCCAGTGGGAAGATGCTTACACAGTTGCGTTTCTTGCATAGGAAGACTGAGTCTGAGGGACTGCAAAGCTTCTTTTCTAACACTGCCCTCAGCACTAGTCCCCTGAGACTTCCTTAGGTTGTCATGGAAATCAGCCACACCTGGAGAGGCTTCAGGACCCACTGACAGCGGAGGGTCTGGGAACTGTGGCGCCGGCCCATTCAGACAGGTGTCCCCTTGGCTTCCTCCTTCATCTGAAGCTCTGTCTACCTCGACACCGGCACCTGGAAAAGAGGGTGTGCTGGGCCATCACGGTTTTAACAACTCAAGCAGGACAAGAGGGGATCTAGATACGTGAGCAATCTCCACATGCCATGGATCTGTTCACTCTGAGAGGACAGCAGGATCGCCCCCTCCTGTGGGCGGTGAGGTGGGACAAGTCACTCGGCCTCGCAGAGCCTGACACACTCACCTGCAGGACGCCCTCCTCACCCTCCGCGCTACGGCTGTGGAATTTAAGCAGTAATGTTTCCTTTGCATTTAAACAAGACCAACAAGAAATCTTACGAAAGTCTGTTTTTTAAAAAATAGCAAAAAAAACCTTACACATGCTTAAAACACAGCTGCCGATGTTTCTAACAGGCGTTGTTAACAGCAGTGCTAACCCGTGTCGCAGCCTCACGTTTTCAACGGGCTGACTCCAAATGAGAAATCAGAGGCAGAGTCAGCATAGCTGCTGAGAACGATCATGGCAAAGCTGAGCGCAGAACCTAGAGTCCGTGCTCATGGCTGACAAGCACCTGACGGGCACAAAGCCAAGTTGGCCAGTGGTGACTATACATGGCTACCAAGCTCGCTCTCCTCCACTAACACTGTTACGAGTAGACTTGTTTATGCTCTAACTGAAACCTATTTCTGTGCCAAAAGGAAACTAGAAAGAAAGCACTCTCCCCGTGACAGACCGGCCAGTTGGCAGCCAAAGAGCCAGGGAGACGTGTGGCGGGGCTTCCAGGCAGGTGCCAGGGCCCCAGCACTGCAATGCCCCAGCCTCGCACAGGGTCAGCATCACTTGGCTCTCATGACGTACCCAGTATGCATCCAGGAAGTTCTCTCTGTGCCCAAGCAAATTTAAAATGGGTTTCTGTCACTTGAAATGTGACTCCCAACTAACATAGCTACTGTCATGCCTCTCTGAAAGGAAAACCAGAATATAAACGGGGCACCCCAGACACAAAGCAGAGCGGGGAGACCCACCACCACCCTGAAACAACCATCTGTTGTTTTACACAAACAGCCCTTCAGTCTCCTGCTGGGGTCAGGGTCGGGGTTGGGGGAGGAATCCTGCATCTCAGATCCAAGTTAATCGGGTCAGTTCTGCTTTCTGACAGGCTTACTTACGGATCTAGGAGAGTCTCTAAACCTTCCTGTTTACAAAACAAAGTCATTTTTTGAGCATCATATTGCACTTTAAAAGAAACCTAAGAGAAGGCCCAATAAATAATAAGACTTGATTGTTTCCAAACACAAGGCTAATTATGGATAAACAAATAACGATGACGACACACACACGGCCAGCACCACTTCCCGGGTGCTTCCCAGGTGCTTGCATTTCACATGGGCCCTCACGACCATCCCGAGATGCAGGTACCATTCATCTTTCCGTTTTCTCAAGAGGAGAGTGAGACTGAGATAAATCAAGGATCTTGCTTGAGGGCTCCTTGCTGTTAGTGGCAGACCTAGGAGCCGTCCCACTGTAGAGCTCTTGGTCTCGGGCCGAGCCACACTGGCCTCACCTGGCGTATAAGGAGCAGTAACCAGCAAAGCCATTTCAGGTGCTTGAGCACTGTTTTACAAGAACAGGAATGCAGTTTCTGCTAGTAAATCAGTAAATACACATGGTAACGATTTTCAAGCACACACCGACCAGGAAGGGGCATGGAATGGAGTGGGTAATTCACCCTGTACTTCCGATGCACAAATAACACATCAGCTAACATGCAAATGTGATCCAATAATCCTCAGATCACTAGTGGACCATTTCTGGATCCCAGTTAGTAAAATTCTGGCAACCAACCAAAAAGGTAGAATGTTAGGGCACAATGATGTGTCAGTGAAGACCTACAGAAGCCTTAACGGTAACCATGCTGCTCTGTCCTGCTGGAGCAGAAAGTTCCACAAAGTTCCCGTTCTATTTAACACGCGTGGTGCTTGATTCAAGGTTGGCATCAACTAAAAAACAAAACCAAACCCTCATCTGATTACTAAAAACACACTCTGAATGAATTAAAAAGTTCATTACGGTCTTAGACACCACAGGCTTCCTCCAAAATGCACGCTGACCCACGTTCTCCTGTTTGAAGGCAGAAAGTCAGCAGCACACAGAGTAACTGGTGACTTACACTGGGCTTCATCCCACTGGTCCAGTGATGTCAGGGAGCCAGTGGGCTCTGGGGGGGCCTCGGGGCGAGCTGAGATCCCACTGCCGGGTCTGTCCTCCAGCAGGCCTTCCTGTACGGCCGCTGCACCGTCCATGGCTAGGGTGACACGGGCTGGGCTGACAGTCAGGGGCTGCAAGTGAACTGCGAGCGAGCTTGGTTTCTGCCATCAGCAACGGCCGAGAGCTCCTGGGATGGGCCGCACCAGGGCTGCCATTTTCGGAAGATTTAAAGTCTCACAAATGGCCTGAAATCAAACCAAGTAATATCATGATACCTGACAGGAGAAAAAAGAGAAAAAAGGTATTATGAAACTTCGTTTGCCAGACTTGAAGTAACAATTCCAAGACTAACATTTGGTTCCCAATTTGCATCTGTATAATAAACAAATATAGATTTATTCATTCAACAAATAATCCTTGAGCACCTACAACATCCTAGATTTTGAGGATAAAATGCTGAACCAGCTCCACCTGGGCCCATCCCTACAGGGCGCCTGCACTGGCGCCGGCTAAAGACCGTCCCGCCAGGGTGAGAAGCTCCACAGTCGGCGCTAGAATCGGCAGAGGTGGCCACGGAGCTGGGGGTGGGCCTTGGGTGACTGACGAGCTGAGTCTGTATTTATTTAAATTTAACTAATTTGTGTGTAAATAGCAACATGTGGCCAGTGGCTTCTGTACTGGACACACAGGCCCAAGAGCTCCCAGGGCCCAAAGGGCAAGCCCCTGCCCCAGGAGACCTGGCATGTCAGTGCCCAGGCCACAGCTCAGATCCAGAGGGCAACATGGAAGACGTGATGGCGTGGGACATGGTAAACTGGACACTGTTGGAGGAAAGCACAGGGGGTGAGGACAGAGGGAAGTAGCCGTCCCGGGATGGGGGCAGAGACAGCATGTCACAGCAGGTAACCAACGCATCCTTCATTTCTCGCAGGATCTGCTATCTTTCAGCCCATCCTGCCAGGCTGAGTTTAAGGTGGCAAAACTTTGCCCGAAGTCTGGCAACTGGTTATCACATTTGACGTGTAATGAGGATACTATCGCAGGTTTCAGGACAAAAATTTACATGACTTTCCTCCCCAGCTTACAAATCCCATATAGACATTTCTGAAGAGCCTAAGCAGGAGCCGACTCTCACTGGACAGGCAGGCGCGCCTGCTTCTCCACAGTCCTCTGTCACCCTGTCACCCACGAACACACAGCCTGGGGCTGGCACAACCTGGTCTACCCCGTGGTGAGGCCCAGCGACGGGAACCCAGTGGTGTTTGGCCCACAGCTCCCATCATCCACACGTTCCCCGCTGCAACCCAGCGCCCGACAGGCCAGCGATACCATGGATCAATAACAGTGCTGTTACGAATATAAAAAGGCTATGGCCAATTTTTTTTTTTTGTGGCCACACCTCTCGGCTTGCAGGATCTTAGTTCCTGGGCCCTCGGCAGGGAAGGCGCAGTCCTAACCGCTGGACAAGCAGGGGATTCCCTATGTCTACTATTAAGTGTAGAGCTAGTTCTAAGGGTTTGTACTTGAGAGGACCACGGATAGAAATGTGTGAAAACATGGGTAACTGTTGCCAATGCCCTTCTCTCCTTGACTCCAGGCAAATACCCATGGACCCTTCCATGTCTACCATCAGGCACTGCTCTCAAGTCCCTCCTGGGCCTCAGGTAAAGCACATGGCCCACTCGCTTCTGCCATCACGATACCCCCTGCAAGCATATCACATCGCAGTGTGTGTGTGCCTATCTCTTCCATCACGCTGTAAGATCCTGGATGCAGAAATCACGACTCCAAGTCTGCCCCTACCCCCTGGAACATCCCCTGCACAGAGCGGTGCTCAGCACAGGCTACTGACTTAAATCTCTGCCTCACCAAGTTCCACCCCTTAACAACCAAGCTAGTGGTTCCAAAACAAAACGATGACAGTATTTGCATCCTTGGTCATCCACAATGCCTTGTCAAATACAGAATAAGTCTGTTTCTACTAAACGCAGGTGGGAGCCGCAGTTCTAGTAAGGGCAAAGAACACCCTGGGAGGTATAAACTGGGAGAGCTGTACGTGAATGGTCACAGGCAGATAAGCAGTGACAGTGACCAGGAAGAGCGCGACAGCCAGTGGGACTGGACTTACCTACGGAAGACGGAACATGCCAACCAAAGGAGGGAGGGCACAGGGGCGGCCAAGGAGCCACAGAGAATGCGCCACCGAGGCAAGCGGTGACCACACCTGACCCCGACACTGTGCGGGAAAGAGGAACGCTGGCCTAGATGTTCACGTCCACTGAGGAAGGCAGGCCAAAGACAAATGAATCAGGCCGTCTGAGCCCAGTGCCAACACACACTCCGCTCACTGGCTTCCCTTTATTTGGATTTCTTACTAAACAAGAAGCCTTCTGATTCCCAAGGAGCCCTACCCCCTCCAGAGATGGATGGTGCAGCCGCCGAGAGTTCGAGACCCTATGACTGTGACTTGTTCTGGTAACTTATGAAGGTGGCTCCTGTTCACATGCAGCTCTTCCTGAAGCCAGACAAGAGATGGAATTCACAGACCACCAGAAGCAGCCCCTGGTGAAGGGACACTTCTCCCTGTCCATAATACCCTGGCATTCTCCGTGTATCCTCAGCCTCCTGTGAATTTTACTTAGCATGATTCAGTTGTCCAGGGCCTCATTATCTCAGACGGCTGACAAACACAGGGCAAGGAGGGTCAGACAGCTGGGAGCACATCACAAGGAAGCTGTTAGTAGTAACATGCACACTCCATTTTGTGATTAAAAAGCAGAGATCAGCCTAATCACAGTACTGTTTTTGACCACGTGCATTCTGCTGTTTCCCAGAGGGAAGAGATGAGGCAAACCGTCACTTAGAACTTCGCGAAGTGCGTGTAACTCTAGGTCCATCACTGTCTGACATCAAGAGACTTCAGATCAAGAAATTACCATCTCAGGCACCTATGTGACTTCCAGCTTCCCCAGACAGAAGATTACATGGATTTGGTATATGCACATTAACAGCTCCATCTACCCCATCTTCTTTAAGATGTCCCTATCAGCAATCAGAAACAACAGAGCATGGGAATTCCCTGGTGGTCCAGTGGTTAGGACTCTGGACCACCAGCACATGCACTGCCGATGGCATGGGTTCGACCCCTGGTGGGGGAACTAAGATCCTGCAAGCCACGTGGGGCAGCCAAAAAGAAAAGAAAAACAACAGAGCATGGCCAAAGTGAAAACCCGGAAAGCCTAATGTCACCATATAGCAGTGTAATGTAAAGGACAGACTCAGGTATCAGACATCTTGGCTGCAGATCCTGACTCCCCGACCCTCACCTGTGAGATCATGGGCAGATTTCTTAACCACTCTTAGCTGGCGATCTCATCAGTAAGATGATGAGAAAAGGAATAAAAAATCTGTGCCAGGATTAACTGCACACGTCCCATGAGCTCAATAAATAGCAGCTATTATTATTAGTGTTATTTTCCCTTCAATTGCTGCTTGTCAAAATCAATAGGTAAAAGCCAACTGAATATATTCTCATTCAAGAAAGTATACTGGGCTTCCCTGGTGGCGCAGTGGTTGAGAGTCCACCTGCCGATGCAGGGAACACGGGTTTGTGCCCCGGTCCGGGAAGATCCCACATGCCGTGGAGCGGCTGGGCCCGCGAGCCATGGCCGCTGAGCCTGTGCGTCTGGAGCCTGTGCTCCGCAACGGGAGAGGCCACAGCAGTGAGAGGCCCGCTTACTGCAAAAAAAAAAAAAAAGAAAAGAAAAGAAAAAAGAAACTATGCTGCTTTGATAAAGAAGATATGGTACACACACACACGCCAGAATATTACTCAGTCATAAAAAAAGAACAAAATTTTGCCACTTGCGACAACATGGATAGACCTGGAAGGCATTATGCTTAGTGAAATAAGTCAGACAGAGGAAGATAAATACTGTATGTTATCACTATGGAATCTAAAAAGAAAGCAAATGAACAAATATAACAAAACAGAAACAGACTCACAGATACAGAGAACAAACTAGTGGTTACCAGAGAGGTGAAGGGAAGGGAGAGGGGCAAAGTAGGTGAAGGGGATTACGAGGTACAAACTACTAGGTATAAAATAAATAAGTTACAAGGATGCAATGCACAGCACAAAGAATATAACCAATATTTTATAATAACTTTGTATGGAGTCTAATTTATAAAAACATCAGGGCCTTCCCTGGCAGTCCAGTAATTAAGACTCTGTGCTCCCACTGCAGGGGGCATGGGTTCGATCCCTGGTTGGGGAATTAGGATCCCGCATGCTGCACGGCATGGCCAAAAAAACAAAAAACAACCCATCAAATTACTATGTTGTACTCCTGAAACTAACATAATATTGTAAGTTTAGTTAAATTTAAAAATTATACTGCTGCTTAAGGCAACTGGCTAAAAAGAAAAAAAAGGTTACTTTTGAATCTGAGTAATGTCAGATGACTTTTATTTCCTTTTCTTGCCATTCAAGGTCCACTGGAACTGAAGGCTATCACTCCAATAAAAAGTTATATTTGCAATATTTAAGGGACAATTTAAAATGTAAAAAAAAGAAAAATCCACGAGTCACCTGTAAATGGCTTACAACGTCCCAGTGGTTTTCAATCACACTGACAATCAAATCTAAGCCTCTCACCACGAACTAGGATGCTGCATACCATCTGACCCCTCCCTACATTGCATCCTTGTTCCCTATCATTTTCTTCCTTTTTCATTACATACTTGCCATACTTCTCTACCTCAAAACACCAAACGTACTCCTCCCTCAGGGTCATCACACTTGCTCTTCATTCTGCCCGAAACACTCTTATCCCACAGTTTTGCATGGCTAGTTTCTTGTCACAGGCCTTGGCTCAAAAGTCACCTCCGCCGACGGGGTCTCCTACAGACCCACCCCAAGCACCGCCCAATACTCTCTCAGCAATGACCTCATTTATCCTCCGCATCCCTCCACGACAGCGTGAGCTCAGTGAGGGCAGGGACCCTGACACGACTTCGGCTCTGGATCCCAGCACCTACAATGAACAGTGCCGCTCACACGACCGACACTCAACAAACAGTTGCTGAATGAAGGCCGAGCTGTTCACCTGCATCACCTGCAGACTAGTGACTACGCCTGACCCCACTGCCTCTGGAAGGTATCACTGCACCAGTGAAACGCCTCTAAGCACCCAGAATCGAGATGGAATCGAGGTGGACTGAGAGGCTGAGAGCACATGGGCTCTTTAAACCAGGCTTCACACTGACCACCCGACACCATGTCACACATGTCATCTTGACAGAAGTTCTGCAAAAGAACAAGACCAACAGCAGTTGTGGGCACCTCTGAACAGATCACTCCCCGGCACGGGTAGACAGCGCTCCGGAAGGGCTCGAATGTATGTATATTTATGAAGCCAGTTCCCTAACAGCTACACAGGCCGGCTTCCAGGCCCGGAGGCTACCAACGGTGAGAAGCCGGACTAGCGCGGGGCGTTGTCGCTCTAGGCGGAGCCGCAGCCGGCCCTCCGCGTCCGCCCCGGTACCGCCGCCCTTCGCCCGGCCCCCACTCCGACCGCGCCGCGGTTCCCTAGCTCCCCGCGCCCTCCCCGGCCGGAGGCCCTGCCCAGGAGCCACCCCGCGACCCTCACCCCGGCGCTGAGGAAGCCGCTGCAAACGCCCCGCCCGGCCGCTCAGGCGGAGACGTGGCCCCGCGCGAGGCGGAGCGCGGCGCGGCGACGGAGTCCGGCCCCCCGGAAACAGCCAGTGCGCGCAGCCTCCGTTCCGGAAGAGATAAGGTCCTCTTCTGCTAGCCAGCAGCCGCCCTCGGGGCGGGACTGCTCCAGCTGCAGTGTCGAGATCCAGCCCACTCACAATTGGCCCGAGGCCGATTTGAAAGAGTGAGTTTGGGGCTCTTTCCCTTGTCAGAAACGCAGCTCCCGGACCTGCCGGACCAACTCCAACAGGAAGCCGGGCAATTGAGCTTCCGGCGGAAGTGGCGTGCCTAAGCTCTGATCCCCGCCCCCGCCCCGCCCCAGCTGTCAGTGTATGGGCGTCCTGGCCCCGCCCCTACCGTGTTGGGGGCGTGGCTAGTAAGCACCCGGGGCGGGGGCTGGGTCCGTGTGGCTCGGAGGTGGCGCTGGCCCCTGGCCTTGGCCCCTGAGCACCTAACCTTCTACCGCGCTAGTCCTTGTCTTTCAGGTACAAATGCAAAAGTGACTCCTGCCTTGGAGCCGTAGCAATGTTTATTTATATATGTGTGTGTGTGTATATATATATATATATATATGTATTTTTTTTCAATCTTTAGAAAGAAAATTGTTGGCATAGGGCATGAGGTTTAGATGAAGATATTTTTCTTTCTTTTTCGTCTACTGGTATCAAATTGTTCCAGCACTGTTTATTGAAAAGTCTATTCTTCCTCCATTAACTTGCTTTTGTACATTTGTCAAATCAGTTGGCTGCTTGTTGGCTGTTTCTGGGATCTCTGCACCGTTCCGTTGATCACCATGCCTATCCCTCTGCCAACAGCACAGTCTTCACCGCGGTAGCTTTACAGCAAGCCATAATATCAGGTTAGATGATTCCTCCCACTTTACTCTTTTTCATGACTGTTCTAACTATTCTGGGGTCCATGTCCTTCTAGATAAATTTTAGAATAAACTTGTCTGTGTCCACAAATATCCTTTGTTGGATTTTGATAGGAATTGCATTAAAACTATAAATCAATTTGGGGAAAATTGGCATCTTTACTATGTTGAGTCTTTCAATCCGTGAACATGGTATGTCTCTCCATTTATTAAGATCTTTGATTTCTTTCTCAGCATTTTGTAATTTTCAGCATACAGATCCTGTACATGTTCTGTTAAAGTTTATACCTAAGTATTTCATTTTCTTTGGAGTGACTGTAAATGATATTGTGTTTTAAATTTTGGTTTCCACATGTTCACTGTCAGTATATGGAAATGTGATGGACTTCTGTGTGTTGATCTTGTATCCTGAGACCTTGCTGAACTCATTTATTAGTTCTAGGAGATTTTTGATTGTAAATTCCTTGGAATTTTCTACATAGCTTATCATGTCATCTGCAAATGCAAATTTTAACTCAAAATGATCATGGACTTAAGTGTAAAAATGTGTGAAACTATAAAACTTTTACAGAAGAAAAAATAGAAAATTTTCAGGACTGAGGGCTTGGTGAAGAGTTCTTAGACATGACGCCAAAAGCACAATCCACAAAAGAAAGAAATCAATAAATTGGCCTAATCAAAGTTAAACATTTTCGTTTTGAGACTCTATTAAGAGGATGAAAAGACAAGCCACAGACTGCAAGAAGATATTTACAAACTACATGAAGGACTGGTACCTAAAATATTTTAAGAACTCTCAAAACATAAAATTAAAAAAAATGATTAGAATATAAGCAAATATATGAAGACATGTTTCACCAAAAAGGATATATGGATGGCAAATAAGCTTGCTTGTGAAAGAGGTTCAACATCACTAGCCATTACAGAAATGCAAATTAAGATCACCTTGATATATTACTTCACACCTATCAGAGCAGCCAAAATAAAATAGCGGCAATACCAAATGCTGGCAATGATGTGGAGAAACTAGATCTCTTATCTATGTTGCTGATGGGAATGTACAGTGGCACAGCCACTCTGGAATAGAGCTTGGCAATTTCTCTAAAAATGAAACATATACTTAATTATATGACCCAGCAACTGCACTCTTGGGTATTTATCTCAGAGAAATGAAACTTATGTCCACACAAAAGCCTGTGTGGACATAAGTTTCCACTCATGAAGAAAGTAAGAAAAGGCGTCATGCAGGTAATTGTGGGACAGCAAGGAGAGCCACGGGTTTGGTTTTTTGTTTTTTTTTGTTTTTTTTTTTTGCGGTACGCGGGCCTCTCACTGTTGTGGCCTCTCCCGTTGCGGAGCACAGGCTCCGGACGCGCAGGCTCAGCCGCCATGGGTCACGGGCCCAGCCGCTCCGCAGCATGTGGGAAGAGCATGTGGGATCTTCCCAGACCGGGGCACGAACCCGTGTCCCCTGCATCGGCAGGCGGACTCTCAACCACTGTGCCACCAGGGAAGCCCTGTTTTTTAACTTTATTTTTTAAAAAAGTGAAGTGTAGTTAATTTGCAATGTTGTGTTAGTTTCTGGTGTACTGCAAAGTGATTCAGTTATATATATATATATATATATATATATATATATATATATATACTCTTTTTCAGATTCTTTTCCCTTATAGGTTATTACAAGATATTGAGTACAGTTCCCTGTGCTGTACAGTAGGTCCTTGTTGTTTACCTATTTTGTATATACTGGTGTGTATATGTTAATCCCAAACTTCAGTGTTTTCTTTGAGGAAGTCGTATTTGAGCTGACTTTGCGTGACGAGGAGGCCGGCGCGTGCCGGAGCTTTACAAGGGAAGGAATCACACGTCCAGAGCAGGAGGGGTCCGAGATGAGGCGGGATGGCAGCAAGCCACACAGGGTCCATCAGAGTGGGGAAGCCACTGGCACCTTTCAAGCAGGGGTGACATCTGCCTGGTGTTTGAAGAGGTGGCTCAGGCAGTGTGGACGTGGGTTGCGGGCACCTTGAGACTGTGGCCCTGCTGGCCGGGGCAGAGGCTCAGCCCCGTCCTGCAACGGATCAACTAGCTGAGGTGTCGCTGGGGGCTCAGGTGAGAGAGAATTCTCCAGCCCCTCCTGCAAAGCCTCGGCAAACACTGGACCCTTCCTAAAGACTGAAAACCAAAGGAGAAGACGGTGAGGGTGTGTCTTAGCTTCCTGTGGCCGCTATAACAAGCCACACCAAACAACACGGACTCACCCTCTCGCACTTCTGGAGGTCAGACGTCCAGAATCATGGGGTTGCTCCTTCCCCACACTCTGGGAGGAGCTGTTTCCTTTGCCTCTTCCAGCTCCCACAGCCTATCTTGGCTTGCGGCTCTCCCTCTGCCTTCAAACCGTCACTCCAGCCTCTGGTTCTGTCACATCTCTTTTTGCCTGCCCTTCTTGCCTCCCTTGCAATTGCACTGAGGACCCACAGAACAATCCAGAGGTGTCTCACCTTAAGGTCCTTAACTTGCAAAGTCCCTTCTGCTAGATACGGTAACACTCACAGGGGCCAGGGGTCAGGACACGGATGTCTTTGGAGACAGGGGCAGAGGGCATTATTCAGCCTGCCACGGGGTGTTAATAGTATATAGGGTGTGGGGTTTGCCTAAAGGAAACCCACCTGACTTTATAAAACCCTGTGGTGTTTGATGTCTGATGACAAAGTGTTATGGGCTGAACTGTGTCTGCCTCTGCCACCCTAAATTCACATGTTGAAGCCCTAACCCTGAGGACCTCAGAATGTGACTGTGTGCGGAAATAGGGACTCTAAGTGGGTGACTGAGGTAAAATGAGGCCATATGCGTGGGCCCCAACCCAATGTGACTGGTGTCCTTATAAGAGGAGGAGATCAGGGCACACACACACAGGGACTACCACATGGGGACACGGGGAGAAGACAGCCGTCTACACGCCCAGGAGAGAGGCCTCAGGGGGAACCAGCCCTGCAACACCTATCTCCAGAACTGTGAGACCGGAAATGTCTGTTGTTTAGGCCTCCCCATCTGTGGTGCATGTTATGCAGGCCCCAGGGACCAGCACACAGAGCTGCTACTGAGAGCAGCGCCGCCCACAGCAGCACGTACGGTTGGGTCAGCACTCAACATGGCTTCCCACACTCGTCCTGCCAGGCTGCTCCGTGTGGGTGGGGGAGAACCAGAGATGAGGATACATGTCAGGATCACCATCTCCAGAAGGAAACACACAGAAAACAAAATGAGAGAACACACTAGGCTCAACAGAGAGGAGAAGAGCCTCAGGAGAGGGGTGCAAAGCAAGGTCTTTGTGAGCACCCGACTGCCAGCGGTCAGCAGACGCTTCAGCCAAGTTTACACCAGCGGAGCAGCCAGGAAGCGTCCTGCTCTGAATTGTGAAGGGGAGATAAATAGTAAGGAAACGTTTCCTTTCCAATGGTCGGCACCAGGAAGAAAGCCAGACAGGCTGATGCTAGAATGGCTGGTTGGGAGGCCCCTCCAGGGAGCGGGTCTGGGCCAAGCCCTGAGTGGGGAGGAGACATCGCCAGGCAGCCCGGGCGAGGGCCCAGGTTTGGGTCTAGCTACGGAAGACCCTGGGGAGGTTTGCTGAGGGAGGGGAGGGGGCCACCCAGTGCTGGGCCTTTGTGGGCCGTGGTAGCACCATTCATTCCTATGTAACAAGCCAACCCAAACCGCAGTGGCTTCAAACAACTATTATTTCTCACGATTATACTGGTTGGGGGCAGTAGCATGCTGGTGTTTAACAACCTTCTCTCCAGAAAACAACAAAATGACCCTGATTTGCAGCAATTACCCATTTCCATGGTGTAAATACTCCTAGTGGGGCCAGTTTCAAGCTACCAACAGTGAGGTCCACAGACCGGATCAAAGGCAGCGCCGCAGAGAACCTACAGGTACAGTCGTAGACGCCCTCGGGAGCAGAGGGAACAGCCAGATGCGCACGTTTATCAAGAAGGGCTGAGTCCTGAGTGCTTATTACCTTTGTTTAATCATAACTTGAGAATTCCAAGTTTATACAATTTTCTGAAGGGCTGTGTTTCAGTTACCAGTGGGAGTCATTCCTGAGATGGTGACAGTTGTCCCCTGGGAGCTGGCCACGAGGTCCTTCTGCAGGTCAGGACTTTCAGCTGGCAGATCCGCGGGGCTGGGCCTCCCTCCAGCTTCCCAGCTCCACTGGGACCCAGGGCAGAGGCTAAGAGTGGGAAGGAACGCGCACAGCTCATCTCTGCTGCATTTGCTTTGCCAGCGTCCCGAGGAACAGGATGGAAAGGATGTCCATTTGCAACAGAGAAATGAACCAGCACGTGGCACGCCCAAGGGAGCGCTGGACGGCTCGACTGGGGGGTCCTCAGCACCCCTCACGGTGTGTACTTCATGGCTTCCATCTCAGAGGAGCCGGGAAGGGGTGGGAATGAGGAGACAGAGCCACAGAGGCCGAATTGGGTGGCAGCCCTGTGTGCTGAGGGCCTCGGACTTAATTCTGCAGGGAGCTACGAATGCCACTGCAGGCCGGCACTTCCGGGGGAGTAACCGAGACCCAGCAGCACGGTTCCCGTCACCGTCAGGCCTGGGACGGGCTGAGCTCTAGCGGGCTGCCTGGCCCAGCAGTCAGTCTGCTTTTTCGCTGGTGACACTGGAGCATGCCTTCCCCCAGCCCCACCTGCTTACGGGGTGCTGGCGGCTAGAAGGCGGTGAGAGGCTTGGGTCCCGCTGCTCATCAGCTTGGGGGTCAGGGACAGGCTTCTGTTCGAACTGGTGGGGAGGCCACCAGTTCACCTGTGTCAGCTTGGAGGAAGGCTGAGGTCTGGGAAGCAGCCACCACACACAGGAAGAGAAGGGTCTCGCATCCAGCCGCGCTGGAAGTCAGGCTCACTCTGGACTTTCAAACCCAATCCATCCCCCATTTTCTCTTCCTTCCTCCAGAGCACAGGTCAGCTGCTTGGTGCTGGGCTGCTGGTGCCCTCTGCAGCAGCAATCCTGATTCAGAACCTGAGCTTTCCTGGGCGTCTTCTCTGCTGGCTGCATGAAGACTGGTCTGGCTGCAGTGCCCCCACTGATAGAGGCCTGGCTCAGAATCCACTCTCTCTGTTTGGGCACTTCCCTGGGGCAAGATCCACCGATGTCATGCTGGGGCTCTCAGATCTGGGCCTGTGATTCCAATCCTGTTAGCTATGAGGTATTTAAGATGACCTGCTGGGTCCTTGGTCACACCAGGAGCGCTGACAGAGGCTGGCCCGAAGAGGACTCCAGGTGGTTGCCTGGGAGCTTGAACCCACAGGCCAGGAAGGGCAAGTGTGCAACCCCTGGAGGATGCCCAGCAGATGGGAAGCGCAGGCAGGGCCAGCCCGTCTGACGGGGGCACCAGGAGCCCAAGAGGGACACGGGTCTGGGGATGGGCTGAGCAAGGCTGTACGAGGACGCGGGCTGGGCCCAAGGAGCCGGCCACAAGCACACGGGAGTCATCGGGCACGAGCTGAGCCACCAGGACACGAGCACACAGCAGGCTCCAACCCACTGTGGGCTGGATGCGGCAGGGGGCGGGGGTGTGTGTGTCACGGAACAGGAAGTAGAGAAAAGTCGCAGAAACACCGCACGGTGCGCCCTGTAAAACAGCTTGTCAGCAAGCCTGGAGAACCACCACCCCGGCCCGGGCTCCTGCCTCAGGTCAGAGCTGACAAGCTCCGTTCTGACCCCGGTGTGCTTGTCAGAAGTGGGGAACAAGTTCCACTGCAGTCGGGCCGGCACCGGGGACCAGCAGTCTGACGTGGTGCATGCCCTGCCCTTCGCTGACGGATCCAGCGTAGCCCACGGAAGGCTGCGTGTTTAAGCCTTGGCCAAGAGCGCTGCTACATCTGCTACGGGGCCTGCGTCTCTGTTCTTAGTCTGAGGGAGGGGTCAGGGTCAGAAGTGAAGGGGGTGATGAGTCAAGGTCCTAAGCATGGAGGGCAGCTTCATGCCCGCACGAGCCAGGCCGGGGCTTAGACACAAAGCCGTGCCTTCAACCTGGGACCAAGTCGGGGTTGGTGGATCCAAGGGAACCCGTGCCTTTTCCCAAATGCTCAGACCCGGGCCCTGACCCCAGGTCACACGCGCCTGCAGGGCCTGCGAGGCTAATCCAAGTAGAGCCCCCCGGGTGGACTCTTTGTTAGTCAGCAGGTAACCAGTGACGCCTGCATCCGGTCCCACCGTGACAGGAGGGAGCACATCACAACCAGCACACGAACGAACGTGCCGGGGAGAGAAACAGACACGGCTTGTTTATTAGAACGCAGGAAGGAGGCCTTCTTCCACGGAGCGCTGCTTCTCAGAGTCTGTATCAAGAGCAACACAAAGTTGAAAATCGTATTCCTGAGAAGAAGCAAAAAAGGTACAATTTTGCAAACAAACGTTAACGGGTGATTTCAACAACTGATAAAAAACTTTTTTTTTTTAAACAATAAAATTTCAAGTATTATTCCAGATGACACGGCAAACCCATAGCAGGCGGAAAGGGCAAGGACTTGTGGAAGCTCTCGGTGGGAAGAAGCTGCTACTGGCAGGCCGGGGCACCACCAGGGACAACCTGCACCCCAGGTCCCTGGGCCACCCCGGCCCCGGCCGCAGGGGAGGAGTGAAGAAGGCGGGACAGGTTGGCAGGGCTGCAGTTGTGCTGAGGAGCCCGGCGTGGCAGTGACCCAATCATGCCCTTGGAGCTGGGGTCCCTGGACGTCTGATGATTTTTCTTTTATAAACAGAAACATATGCTTATTCTTTCAAATATCATACTATCTCCCATTTTAGTCAACTTGTAAATTATAAGTTATATCATTTGTGCTACAGTTTGCGATATTTAAGTCTTATTAGGAGATGAGCACCAAACCTATGAAAGTGCACAGGTCAGCCGCTGTGTGCGCCCCAGCTGGAAACTTTGTTCCCTTCCCTCAAACAGCACAGCATTTCTGACAAATTCCCCTTCTTCTCCCAGGGCACTTTTCTTGAAGAGAGACGTCTGCTTTGACCGTGGCTGTGCGAAAGGTACAGAGAGCAAACCTTGTGGTCGTCTTCAACAGGAGGGGACGGCTGACAGCTCCTGCTCTGGCCCAGGGCTCTGGGCGCCACTGGTAGGGGTTCTCGCCGAGAGGGTCTCACTCCACAAGAGAAAGGTCGCACCAGAGTGCCCGAAGCAGAGACCCCCGGCGTCCCCTGAGGGGCACTGTGAAATGCTCTTAAAGCGTCTGTATTCAGTATTTTCTGAGACACTGTCATTGACCGGCAATACTCCCAAGCCATTGTGCTGCCTCCCTGGATGTTTAGTTCTTGAACCTGGTCTGTTCACAGATGTGATTGAATTTCCTGCAGGGAGACAACGGTGAAATACACAAGAGGGCATCAGAGACACGTTCAACAAAGGAATTCTGAATTGCGCCTGGGGGAGCTACAGGAGAAGCAACCCTGTGCTTGGGGGTTTGCAAGGGCTTGTCTCTCATACCATCAAAGAAACTAGCCCCAAACGCAGCCTCTTTTCTCCTTTTTTAAATTTTAAAATGTAAGTGGAACATTTAGGTAATTCCCAGAGACTCAAAGCATCCCCAAGCCACTGCGGGTGACCTGGCGGGGCTGACGCCACCTCCTCTCCAAGAAGACGACTGTATCTTTGCTGCCCTGACCCAAGTGTTTACTGAGAAAGGTTAGCCTGTTACTGCTGAAATCTCTTTTCTTAGAATAAAATGGTCTCTTCCACACAGTTAATGCTCGCATACAAAGCAAGCCTTTTATTCCGCCAAATCGCTCCCTCAGAGGCAGCCGCCTTTCCGGAGCCCTCATGATGACTCCTAAGCCAGGGGCGCTCTCTCAAGTACTTCCACTTGAGCCTCAAGTGGCTGTCTGGGGTTACAGTTGCCCCACACAGCATGCATCCTCAGGACTCATTTATGTGATTGCTTCCCTTACGGTTTGAAAGCGTAGGCGAGCCTGCTCCCATGGGCCACCGCGCGTGGCAGCGTGCACGTCAACGTGAACAGCCTCTAAAGACCCCATGGGACACTCCCAGCGAGAGCCTGCGAGCCATCACGGCACCAAAGGTAGACCCAGGTGCACGGCGGCGTGGCTCGGGATGGGAGTTCTCAGTGACCTCAGCCATGGATTCGGAAAGTGCTAAACCTTGAACATGTGGGCTGGGGATGGCCGCCTGTGCGCTGGGCACATAGAGGTGGAGGAGGAGGTGAACGTTTGTATGCCAACGTTTCATGAAATGAGATAACAGAAAAGCAGAGTGTCTAAGTGATGATTTTTTATTGATATATACTATGTGACTTTATAAAAGCATGACAACTAAATTAGTTTATAAGTAGAGAGCTGACTAGTTCACGCACATCCCTAAAAGCTGCGATATCAACTTGGCCAAAACGCTTAAAGAAGAGCACCTTCCTGTAGGGAAAGCGTGGGTTTGCCTCTCTGCAGGGGACTCCTTCAGCCCCGGCCCGGCCCCCGCCCCCGTGCCGCACTCACATTGCGTGGTGGGCCTTCACCTGAGTGCGGCAGTTGCGGCCCCAGTAGCAATCAGGACGGGACGTTACGGCCACTAGGGAGAGAAAAAAGTGAACACGTGTGACACACATACCACACTCACAGACTCAGCCTAGTGAATTTAAGCCAAGGCCAAAGAGACACTGCAGCTCAAATGCACAGCGCTTCGTCATACTTCACAGCTCGTTTCCTTGCACTGTTCTCCAGGAATGGAAAAAAAGGTTCAACTGAAAACCCAGGTTAGAAATGAGATGACTCCGGTTGCCCATAGGACGTTTTTTGGGCATCTTGTTTTAGCAACCTGCTTCAGAGACCCAGAGCCTGAGCAGGCACCAGGCAGGGACGGCCCTGAGACCCGCCCGTGTCCCTGGCCGACGCAGACGTCCGCTAAGAACACAGAGCAAAGGCCCACACAGGCTATCTAGCTATTGCAAAGGAGAGTAGGAGCCAATGCAAAGAGAACTGAGCTGTGGGCCAGGTGGGGGTAGGGGCGGGGGTCTCCTTACCCGGCAGCTCAGAAGCAGGGATGTTCTGCCGATACTGGTAGGTCAGCTCGCGGAAGCTCCGCAGGCCACAGCAGTAGCACAGCACGGTGTTCCCGGTGATTCTGTAATCTAGAAGGAACACAGCCTCTTACAAGCACGGCGGCAAAATAGACGCAGCCTTGCAAACTGCTGGGGGACCAGTGCATGATCCACAGACTGGCCGGAGACAAAGGGCTGGACGTTTGGAACACGAGAACAAAACCAACCTAGATACCAACTTACTTCCTTATGGCAAAATAATTCCACCTGGATTAAAAATTCAAATATTCAAAAAAATCTAGAAAAGTACTAAGAGGAATGAATGTTCTTCTCTTGAGCTATTTCCAACTACAACATGAAAACCAAACGGCACAGAGGAAAGGATTTGTAAATGTGACTGCCTACAGTTTAAACATCACAATGGAAACACGTACAACAAAAACGAAATACTAATGAAACAGCAGAGAACGTATTTTCAGCACAAATGACAATGTGTTGTACCCTTAATTAACAAAGATATCACACAAATCCATACCTCTCAAGTTCAAATAGCCTAACATAAACATGGACCAAGGACACAGACAAGCAAATGGCCCGTAAAACAAAAAGATCTTCAATTTCATTAATAATCAAATATGGCAGATAAAACAATGATACCTCACCATTTGCCTCTTTCATATTTACAAGGCCTCGAAGGCAAACACGCAGCTGACGGGCTCAGGGGATGCTGGCCCTCAGGCCCCAGGCACACCTCAACCGTGCCTCCAGCAGCCCTGTTTATTATCCTAAGGGTACAACTGTTAAACCTACAGGACTGCATGCTTGGCAGCTTCAGTGTTGTTTCACACAGTGAAAAGCTGGAAACAACTGAAATATCCTTTGCTAACGAACTGGCTACATGAACGACGGTATCAGGATGCTAACTAACAATCACGGTATAGATCTTTAGTGACATAGGAAGGATCCAAGATATATTGGTGAGTGAATAGCTTATTAAAAGCATATCCGATAGGATTTCATTCATACAAATTATACACACACATGGGTACATGTACTTGGAAGGGTGATCGTGAAAGTATTATCACTGGGTATATTTTTAGGCGATGGGATTTCTAATGATTTTCACTTTATCCTTCAGACTTCCTTGTACCACTTACATTTTCTTTGTGAACCACGTCATTCTTATAAAAATCGCCATTAAAAAGCACAAGGACTTAAGACCCAACCACACAGAGCCGTCGCAGCAGAGAAAACCCAAGACATTCACTAGAATGTGTCCAAAAACAGCTTAGAAGGGTTCCCAGCAAACCTCTCAAGTCTTTCATAATAATTCATGTCTTAGGAAAAAAAAAAATCACTTGCTGATTTTTCTGCACCCTCCCTTAGTGACAAAAATTCACATTTCACAATGCACTGGGTGTCCCTGGGAGAGGGGGTGAGCCTTCACTGAGTCAGCCACGCACTGAGGGACAGGCACCAAGGACCGCGAGGGTTTGGGAACAACAAGCCCCAGGATGTCAAGGCTGACAAGCGGTAGGGCCAACACCTCTCCAGCTGTGCCCCTTCCCTCCCCTGTGCGAGAAAAGATTCCAGAATATGTCATGTCGACTCAAACCCAACATAAAGAAAGAAACCCAAGAGTAGTAGGACCTTTGTGTGTGTCTGCCAGGGTGGGCGGAGGTCTCAGGTGTGTGCGTGGGAAGCCGACAAGCAGTACTGCTGGCGTGCGGCCTGGCGGGTGTGGCTGGTTCACCAGAGGCAGAGCTGCCCTGGGAAGCACCACTGTCGGTGCGGGAGAGCAGGCACAACGCGGCTTACCAGACAGCAGGAACGCTCCCCTCTGCAGAGCCCCGAGGCTCTCAGTCAACATGTTTTTCCACGTCAAACCCCTGGTGGCCAGATAATTCTGTAACAGGGAAACGGGCAAGAGAAGAAACACAAGCTTGGAGAAAGAAACACTAAAATGGCAAAAAGGATTGACATTTCATAAAAGGCCCTGGAAGGTGGGTAAAGCCAAGCACCTAAACGTGGTGGGCACTTGCAGAGGGCGAGCACTGCGTGCAGTTAGGGGGCCTGCTTCCAGGACCACAGCCTGGACGGCCCAGGTAGCCTCGCGGACCAGGAGGCCTGGGACAGACGTGGTATCACATCCACACACTACTGCACAAGATTTTTGTCCAAGGTGCTTCTTCTGAGTCTCAAAAGGCAGGCTAGCTTTACAACCTCGAGCGTAAGAGGTAACACACTCTCTCTGAAATTCTGCAAAGACATTCCTAGCACAGGAGCAGCGAGACACCTAACCTTGGCCGGAGTGGCCACAGTGCAGAACAGGCCCATGACCACATGACAAGGAAGCCAGGGTCTGGATCTGTGCTCTGCCCTCAAGACACGTGGAGCTGCTTGGCTCCTTCTGTGCAAACCTACAAGAAAGGCCCTGTGGACATCTAGCCTGAGTACCGCCGTGCTGAGGTGCCTGCCATTCACCCTGCAGCCGATGCCGCACATGATCCAGGTGAAGGCAAGGCTCCTGGCAAGGGACTGATGTGCACGTTAAGCACTGAAGTTCTAAAACCCGGCTGCCCCCTGCAACGCGGGAAGAGAGCGAGGGGCAGTCCTGGTTCCACCCGAGGGCCGGCCGCGCCCTGCCCCACTCCGCGCAGGCCGAGCAGGAGCTGGAACTGTGGGACACAATTCCTGTGGCTTCCTGTGTGGCGGGTGTGAAGGAATACCTATTTGGGGGGAATATAGGGATAAGCAGATACAGTGGCAGCACTAGTCAGAAGTGCAGGGTCATGAGGTCACTGGCGGGTCCTGGAAGGCCTCCCGCTGGCCTCACCGCGCCTGTACCTTCAGGACATCCGACTCGTAGTTGTTGTTGCTCAGCACCCCGTCCAGACACCGGTCGCCCAGGTTGAGTTCTGTCAGGACGGAGGGAAGCAGTGTTATCCGTTTCATACACACTTTACGAAAGCACCGTTCACCCAACAGTTAAGATAACCAAATTTCCTTCATTATGGAGTCTACAAAGAATAAAAAGTTCCATGACAAAATACAACTTCAAACAGAGAAAAAGTAAAAGGACTTCCATTCCACTCCCCCCAGAAACAGCCAGTCTGTGCAGCCCCTGGTCTGGGGTCGTGAAGTCCGGACACGATTTTTTAGTGGGGGTGGTCCTCGTGCATGACTCAGCGTCCCCCTCACTGACGCTCGCAAACCTACGCAGACCACCAGGGAAAGGGGCCAACTCATGGTGACCAACGTGGCCTCTCCCTCCTCGGGCACACGGCCAGCCCAGCACTGGCCTCAAGTGCACGAGAGAACAGGGGAAGGTGGCAGCGATCGACGGCAGGGCCAGCATTACCGCAGAACGGGGCCAGGCAGCCGAGGCAGCCGGTCCGGGCGCAGCCCCAGTACAGGTGGCAGAAGGGCTGCAGGCAGATGGCACCTGCGGACACAGAGCACAAGCACCGGTCACGCCATCCAGCGAGGAGAAGGCTCAAGGGACTGGTAAATAAATGACAAGCCCGATTTTCATAGTGATCCAAAGACTGTAAATTAAAGCACCACGTAGTTAATCCGTTAGACTTTAAAGTGACACCTTGGACCCGGGTTCAATCCCTAGTCAGGGATCTGCGGTCCAGAAATCCACACAGTGAACAGAATAGAATGGAATAGAATAGAATAAAATGACACATTGGAGAACTACTGTGGGGACACACGTCAGATACAAGATCCAGAAAGAGAGCCCCCCGTGTGTGTAAACTTAGTGTATGACGGGGGCGGGGTTATCAACCGGTGGGAAAAGATAGATTATTCAACATGGTCCCGCAGAGACACCTGACGACGCAGGTGGAAACAGAGCTGCGCCCTTACTTCACACCACACAGAGAAGTCCACGACACTCTTGAAACCTGAGCTGGAAGGACACACAGGAGCGGCTCCGAGGTGGGGAGGGGCACCGGGGAGACGGCGCACACCCACACCCTCACTCACACTGCTGGGGGGCGATGCGGGGGTCCCGCTCGCGCTCCGCCCTCCGGTCGGGCATGGGCTGGAAGCAGCAGGTGCATATGGCGTGGCTTCCTTGCAGGGCACACACGTAGTCCTGGGCTGTGGAACAGATAGGACGCTCAGGCTGGTGCTGCCAGCACACGGGCAGCAAGAGTGGCTCAGACCACACCTAGAGGGGCAGCTGTAAGGTATGCACGAGGACACAGACCTACAAGAAAACCCGGACAGAACTCAGGCCTATTTTCCTACAGCCAAGTGACGGTCTACCACTCAAACTAAGAAGTTTAAATAGATTGAAAAATGACCGAAGTTATCTCCTGGTTCAGTAGTTGTAGCAAGATTCCAAAGATCACATGAAGGTTTTTTACCATTTCCCATAAAGGAAGGACAGCCCAGAGAACAGTAAAGTGATTTCTCTAGTCCCTGCTGGCTGACCCTGGACCAGGAGCTGTGTCCACGTGGCCCGGCCCCCTGTCACTCACGCACCGCACGAGGCTCTGCCTGTGCACACTGCATTACGGTCCCAGTGGGGCCTTCCACACGCTGCCCCAGCCATCCCTACCTGAGGGGCCTACAAGGAAGCCCCCAAGAGCCATGGCACAGCATCGTGGAAGATGGTTAAGAACGCGGCTCTGGGTCGCAATCCTTAGGTCAGTGGCCTCTTGACAGGCTCAGGCTGACGGTGGCAGAGAGGCCAGGCCCTACAACGCAGGACCACAAACCACAGTCCACGTGTCCACCTTCCCTTTCTCGAGGGCACCTGGGGACCTGCCCACTGAAACGGGCATCGAACAGATAGCTCAGGGCGGCTCTGGTAACATCATGTCCTGTTGCTGGAAAGAGGCCAGTCCCTCACTGGAGGGGCCTGTGTGTGATGGTCCTTTTGGCTTTGGTGTGAGCACCACGGGGGATGCCGACTGCCCTGAGGTAGTGGGCTGGGCGGGGTGGGGAGTAAGTGTTAGAATCAGGACTGAATCCCTGGGTGTGTCCAGGAGCCGAGGCCCACAAATGAAGTTAATTATCGGGTTTCTTAGCTCCAAACAGGTTATGAGAAGCAACGAGCCATTCGAGCAGAGAGGAGCCCGCAGAAGTGCCACCCGCTTCCCGAATGGTCGGGACAGCATGGAAGGTGTGGCTGTCTCACCTGTCGTGATGCTGGCGGACGTCGATGGTGCATCCCCAGGGGCCTGTGGTGCCCCTGGCTCACTGCCGGGCCCTGGGCAGGGAAGGGGCCGCCCCGCCTGCCTGCGGTACTCGGGGCACTGTCTGCACACGATGTACGGCTGACTGCAAGGGAAGAAAACCCGGAGCTTGGAGGAAAGAGGAGACACCTGCTCTGGCCGTGTGTAAGGGTGGTGGCAACGACGGCCCAGCCCTGGTGACGGGACAAGACCCAGATACTCGCTCACCGGCCTTGTCCTGCCTGCATGCCTCAGCTCTGCACCAGGTGCTGCACCCAGTGTGTGCAGAAGGGAAGGATGGCTCGGCGCACATCCTGCACAGCAGCAGTCGGCAGGCTCTCCTCCCCGCCACCTCCCAGCCCCCCTTTCCCGCACGTTCCCAGAGCCCTCGGCCATTCCTGGGGTACTGAGATGTCTTCTCCCTGCCCCTCGCCCCACTGAGCCATCCCTGGGGGCAAAGCCACCCTGTCTCCACACTGGGCAGGACGCACTCTCACAGGTTTGATCCCCGCCCAGTGCACACCCTTCCTTTTGTTAAAATCTGAGCAGAACACGCCAGGGCTGGATGCCGCTGTCAGCAGGGGCTTTCACCCAGCTGTACGCACTTCAGCTGAGCTTTCAAATCTGCAGATGGTAAAACAGAATCTGCAGGAAAGGGACGCACGGACTCTCCCCTCATCTCAGTCAGAGGACGCCTGCCCAAGCCTGCCACCAATGGGAAGGACAGGCGAGACCTGACTAGAAAATGCAGAAACACTGAAGACATTCAGCCTCATATGTAAGAAAATCATATAAATGGGAATAAGATACCTGTTTGTCCCATTACTCTGAGTGTCGCAGGCATCACTGCTGTCCCTCTGCATACCCTGTGGGGCACCAACACCAGGACTCTCTGACAGGCATTTCATGACAGATGCCAGAAGTCCAGCAAGGCGTCCCCTCAGTGAGACTACTGACCTGAGCATCCTACTTCCATGTACTTATCTCCAAGAAATGACTGGACACGTGCACTGAACTGTAAATGCACGCCATGCACTGCAGCTTTGTTCGGAATTCAAAATATTACAAAGAAATGTTTTAAACGGTAAAAATATAAGTATGTATGACTACACGTATGTATGGCCAGATAAATACGTAATAAAATGTTCACACAAACCAAAAGTGATTTTTGGTTTTCTTTTTGCTTGACCATTATGTGCTAAATTTGGGGGAAAGAAACAAAGATAATAAACTGAGGAGCGGGGTAGCTGTTTTGTCTTTGTAAATTTTATGGCCTCAACACAAAAATTCATACCCTGGACTTCCAAGTCTGGAAACATCAACATTCTACAGCAGAGGGCTTCCCTGGTGGTGCAGTGGTTAAGAATCCGCCTGCCAATGCAGGGGACATGGGTTCGAGCCCTGGTCCGGGAAGATCCCACGTGCCGTGAAGCAACTAAGCCCGTGCGCCACAACTACTGAGCGTGCGCTCTAGAGCCCGCAAGCCACAAATACTGAGACTGCGTGCCACAACTACTGAAGCCTGCGCTCTAGAGCCCGCGAGCCACAACTACTGAGGCCATGCGCCACAACTACTGAGCCTGCGCTCTACAGCCCTCAAGCCACAACTACTGAGCCCATGCGCCACAACTACTGAGCCTGTGCTCTAGAGCCTGTGAGCCACAACTACTGAACCCGTGGGCCTAGAGCCTGTGCTCCGCAACAAGAGAAGCCACCTCAATGAGATGCCCGCACACTGCAATGAAGAGTAGCCCCAGCTCGCCACAACTAGAGAATGCCTGTGTGCAGCAACGAAGACCCAACGCAGCCAAAAAATAAATAAAATAAATAAATTTATGAAAAAAACCCCAACATTCTACAGCAGATAAAATAAGGTCTCCTAGGGCTTCCCTGGTGGTGCAGTGGTTGAGAGTCCGCCTGCAGATGCAGCGGACCCGGGTTCGTGCCCCGGTCCGGGAAGATCCCACATGCCACGGAGCGGCTGGACCCGTGAGCCACGGCTGCTGAGCCTGTGCGTCCAGAGCCTGTGCTCCGCAACAGGAGAGGCCACAACAGTGAGAGGCCTGCGTACCGGAAAAAAAAAAAAAAAAAAAAAAAATGTCTCCTAGGATTGCACCCTCTGCCAGGTGACTGTGGCTTTTCTACAATAACATCCTAACAGATGATAAATACTGCAACTTACGGTGCAGGACATACGATCACTAGACAAGCTACAGAGATGAGTGTGCTTCTGCGGAGTCTGTCTCAGCCTGTGAATCAAGGCACTTGATGATGACTCAGCAAACAGAAGGGTGTCACTTACTGTGGTGATCCTCTCATAGTAATTAAGCCAAAGCACTACGCCGTCCACCCTGAACTTACATAGTGCGGTATGTTAGTTATATCGTAATAAACTAGAAAAAATATACAGATAAGCAACAAAATAATAGAATAAATATTCCACATATACCAAAAAAAAGGGGCTGCCGCAGGAGCAGGGCCGTGAGCAAGCCTCACCACAGTCACCTGGGCCACAGCGTCGCACCTCAGCAGCGGCCCAGACCAGCAGGTCCTGGGGAGCGGTCAGACCCGCCCCGCCCGCCCCGCCCCCACGAGGCTCACCTGACATCCGAGGACTCGCTGTCCACGTCCGACAGCTCCAGCAGGTCCTCGGAGCTCCCCTCCTCGTCGGAGAAGGCCCTCCTGACCTTGGGCTGCAGCATGTCCTGCGTGATCCTGTTCCTGGCGGCCATGCTGCGCACGTCCTCCTCGCTGCGCCTCTTGTCCGGGTGCTGCAGCAGATATGCCTCCACCAGGTTGTTGAGGATGTGGTTTTTACAGATCCGCTCCACTGGACAGCGGCAGGTGGGGCACAGGGCAGAGCGCTCCATCCAGCCCGAGTAGCAGGCAGCGCAGAAGGTGTGCATACAGGGCTGCAGGCTGAGGGCACAGGACGGGCACTGGGTGTGAGAAGCAGGGACCCAGAGTCATGCTGCCTCTTTCCCCGAAGGAGGACGTGGCCCTGCTCAGACTGAGGTTCGGGTAAAAACAGAAGACTGGGCCAACTGCCCCCCGCCTCCCGTCCCCCGATCTTTCGACTCCGCAGGGCCTCAGGCCTGTGCTCTGGGGCGCCCCACCCACGCCGTGGTGGGGCCTGTGGCTGGCGGGGCTGCACCTCGGCTCACGCATGGGCACGCCGCCTGCCTTCCACGACCCTCCTGAGAAGCAGTCCCTGCGCAAAAACACGGCGTTCGGCTACAACTGCTTCATCTGTGCGCTTGCCAGTTACAAGAGACCGGGGCCACGTGGCAATCTGTGCTCCAGGAGGGCCAGGGACCACTGGGGGCCAGGGCCACCAGGAACGGGAAGAGCGGAGACACTGGGTGTGGGTGGCAAAGACCCGCGTTTATGCCGAACTGCGGACAAATTCTTAAGTTCCCACAGAGAAGCAAAGAGAGATCTTTGTTCTGGCACCTTCGCTCCACCTTAACTACCGTGTTTCCTTAACCACGAGATGCTGGCCACTCGGTACAGCTCCCCTGTTCTAGCTGAGGTGGACCTGGCGTCACTGAGGTCAGAGCCACTGCACGCATCTCACAGGCTCCTGTGCAGCGTCAGTCACCGGGCCCGGCTTTCAGCTCGTCAGCCGCACAAGGAGAACGGCTACGGTAACCTCGGCGGGCCTGACGCAGAGGCCAGCCCCGTCTGCGGCCCCGCGGGCCCTGTGCCCGCACCTCACACAGTCGTGCAGCAGGTCCTGGCAGATGATGCAAGTGAGAGTCTCCTCCATCTTGTCTGGCTTCACGGTCACAGCTCTGACGTCGAGAGTACTGTGGGGGTCTCCGCCCGGGTCCGTGACCAGGGGCAGGTTCAGGGCGGGCTCCCCGTCTGCAAGGGAAAGGAACACGTTCTCAACATCATGACCATGGAGGAAGTGCACTCCATCTCTTGGTTTTACAGATGTCTTAACCTGTGGACAGGAGACCCAGTCCTCCCTGTATTTTTTTTTTAATCTTTAAATTTTACTTATTTATTTACTAGCCACGCTGCGGGGCATGTGAGATCTTAGTTCCCCGACCAGGGATCGAACCCACGCCCCCTGCAATGGAAGCTCGGAGTTGTAACCACTGGACCACCAGGGAAGTCCCCTCACTGTACTTGTTTTTTTAACATCTTTATTGGAGTATAATTGCTTTACAATGGTGTGTTAGTTTCTGCTTTATAACAAAGTGAATCAGCTACATGTATACATATAACCCCGTATCTCCTCCCTCCTGCTTCTCCCTCCAACCCTCCCTATTCCATCCCTCTACGTGGTCACAAAGCACTGAGCTGATCTCCCTGTGCTATGCGGCTGCTTCCCACTAGCTATTTTACATTTGGTAGTGTATATACGTCCATGCCACTCTCTCACTTCGTTCCAGCTTACCCTTCCCCCTCCCCGTGTCCTCAAGTCCATTCTCTAAGTCTGCATCTTTATTCCTGTCCTGCCCCTAGGTTCTTCAGGACTTTTTTTTTTAAGATTCCATATATATGTGTTAGCATATGGTATTCATTTTTCCCTTTCTGACTTACTTCACTCTGTATGACAGACTCTAGGTCCATCCACCTCACTACAAATAACTCAATTTCGTTTCTTTTTATGGCTGAGAAATATTCCATTGTATATATGTGCCACATCTTCTTTATTCATCTGTCGATGGACACTTAGGATGCTCCCATGTCCTGGCTATTGTAAACAGAGCTGCAATGAACATTTTGGTACATGACTCTTTTTGAATTACGGTTTTCTCAGGGTATATGCCCAGTAGAGGGATTGCTAGGTCGTATGGTAGTTCTATTTGTAGTTTTTTAAGGAACCTCCATACTGTTCTCCATAGTGTCTGTATCAATTCACATTCCCACCAGCAGTGTAGGAGGGCTCCTTTTCTCCACACCCTCTCCAGCATTTATTGTTTGTACATTTTTTGATGATGGCCATTCCCTCACTGTATTTTAAAGGGCATTTTTACAAAGGTTCAAAGTAAGTCTCATAATCCAGTATGTTTAAGTTTTGCTTTATAATAGTTAACAGCATAAAAAAGACACTCAGGATACACGGGTGAGAGATAAAGGCCAGGTGTCAAATAGCATTTGTGTGTAAAGTCATTTTTGTTTAAACAAACAAAAAATGTGACCCATATGCACACAGGAAAGTGCTGGAAAATACAGACCCTCAAATGTTACCAGGAGCTTAAATTTTTTTTTTTTCTGCCAGTGTGTTTTACTTTTTTTATAATCAGAGATTAAATTTATTTTTAATTAAAAAAATACTTACAATTTAAAAAGTCAAATATTTAAAAGAAAACCAAAGCAGCAGCCCTCTGCTCCAGCCTGTCCTCAGCTTCACCCTCCCTCCTTTGGGGAAACAACTTTCATGTCTTCTGTTTCTTCTGGTCCGGACCTCTGTGTTTCTGAATTGTCATGCTACGTTTAGGCTGATGGATTTTAGACATCATCTCCTGACATCCATTAAAGCAGAGAAGGACTCTGCCCCTCTGGGTCTCCTTCCCAATATTATTCTAACACAATTATTTGTTCAGTATATTGTATTTATATTATTATGCTTAAATATTCACTGCTCACACAGTATAATTTTCTTCCTTATACAATTTTTCATTTCTCATAGAGTTAAAAGTGGCTCCATTTTCATACTTATGTTTTTGTACCTGTTGCTGACTCATCCCACACCTCCCCAGGCCAATCAACTCAATTTTCCACTCAATACATCAGATAATGCAGTTTCTTTCCGAGGCCCTCCCTCCTGTCACACTGCCCCAATCCAGGGGAAGCTCTCAGGCCTGCCTCACAGCTACTGTCCTCCCAACAACATTCCCAAAAGTTTTTACAATCTTTTTAACTTTGACTTTTAAAGTATAGATTTTTCTCAAAATCACCTTTAACGTGAAGGTTCAAACTATCACTTAAAGATAATATACTCTTAAAAACTGGCTGCTGTATCAGAACAGAGCTGCAACCCCAGACTGTGGTCTCCAGACCAAGAGCATATCCTGACAGTAAACACAGTTCAATCCCGACGGTGCAGACAGGAAAGAAAAGGCCCAGATTGCCATCTGGAAGATGCTGAGGTACCACAGGTGTCAGCTGAAGACAGGGTCCTCCGACTTCTGCAGATGGTGGGGCCCCAACAGGCTCAGATGGGACGGTGCTGCCGGGGCGCCAAGGCTACACGCAACCACTGGACTCTGACCTGCTTTTACTCTCTTCTTAACGGGCTCCAAGTCCTCCTGGTCCTTGGGTTCCGACAGAGAAAAGGACGCCCCCTCTCTTGCTGGGAGAGCCAAAGGGAAGATGACGACTTCATCACTTGCCACAGATGGACCACACCCTTTTGGGGAGACGTCTGCACCTCTCGAGCCTGTGAGAGGGACAAACAAGAGACATCCTGATTCACCTGCCTCAGAAGAAGAGACAGCAGTTCAAAGCGTCACTGATTCAAACCAGGCGCAGGTAATCCAAGATGTCGTTAAAAAACAAACGGAAGGGTTCACTTTGTGTGATTTTTACAGTATATGAATTATAACCTGTGAAGAATACCACAGTATTGTAGTCCCTGGCCTTCAGCCTGTCTCTTGGGGATGGAACAAGACATTTACTCCTACAGAAATCTTACTACTGACAGCCTGATGCCTGACACCACCTCTGAACTCCTCCGTGGCTTGTCTGTCTCCGTAACAATGCAAGGCAGGATTAGCGAACAAAGGGCAACGCAGCTACCACCCTGAGATCCCCATCTCACCGGAGCTGGAGGGAGGCCCTCGCCCTGCAGAGGTGGGCTCCATGGAAGAGGTAGAGGCCGTGGGGAAGAGGTCCGATGTGGACGTTGATGGCTGTGGTTCCTCAAAGCACACCTGAGTGGCGGGTGGCGATGGCAGGACCTGGGGATCCTGGGGGTCGTCGCCTCGCCCTGCACCTGAGGTATCTTTGGTCACGTGGAACACGTTTTCTTTATTAGCTTCTATAAGCACAAAGAAGCAGGAGCATAACACAGTCGGGGCGCAGGGGGAGCCGCTGCGTCAGGAATACATTCCAGCGGATGAAGAGTCAACGCATGCACCCGCTCCTTTGCGAAAATCTCACTTACCGAAGGAGTCTTGCGTTACGCCTTGCTTTTCATGGAAGGATTCGTAGAGGTATGCCACATCTGAAGGAAATTAACCGAACCGGAGTGGCGTTTGCCACACGTCAAGAGAGCCCATCTTTCTCTTCTGCTCCCTCCCATCACCTCACGGTCACTTTGCCCTTGTTGACTAGTTCGACTTATCAGCTAGTAACCACATCCCCTGGTTTAAGGGATTTTTAAAGCAAGTGATCCAAAACATCTGAACCAAACTTAAAATAAATAAGCCTCAGAAAACCATCCGGTGTCAGGAGGCAGACTAAGGCAAGCAAAGCGATGAGGAGGAGTGAGCCTGTGTCTTGTCATTTCAAACCACCAGGACCGGACACAAGATCCTTCCCTGTGGCCGGGGGCTGGCTTTGACTGCTGAGGACAGTCTAGGGGATACCCGCCCTCTTCTTCCTATTTCCGGGGTAACCTTCGAAGGACTCCCCTAACTCTCCGTGTCCTGCATCATTCTTCTCCCGCCAACACAGGCGCAGATGCTCAGAGCTGGAAAAGCCCTCACGGAATATCCCATCTAACCTTTGCTGTTTCCCGTAAAGCCTCCCAAAGCAGAGCTGTCCGTGGCCTCCAGCCCCCATTCTAGGCCTTATTCTCCTCACTCAGGTGCCCTCCTCAGCGCCCCCCCCGCACCCCGTCTCCCTGGCTACCATATCGAGACCGTGGCTCATGGCCACAGTGGCATTTCTTAATGGCTGGGGCTCAGTCCACGAGGTCAACACTCCCATTCTTCAACAGACGCTACCCACACCAAGAATGTACATGAACGAAAAAGGGGACGCAGCTAGCACTAACATTCCTTCAGGAAATGCCTGCTTCAACAGCCTCTTCCCACAATGCTTCCCCGCTGTGGCAGGTCCCTGCTGCACCACCCGTGAGTCCAGCCCAGGAACCGCCCCTCCCTTACTGTGTTCTGGCTCATTCTTCCTGTACACCAAGTAGATGACGTCCCCAGTCTGTAAAGGGCAAGTCTGCTTCTTAACAACCTTCAGCTTGTTAATTACTGTTCCGTTGGTGCTGTAGGGACAACAAAAATCCAATTTATCCTACTTAAAACAACTTGGAGTTAAAATTTTCCTTTTCTACAGCCAGTAGGAAAGCAGTTCAATACTACCACTTTGCAAATGACAGAACGCTCATAGGAATGATGTAAATACTCGTGCCACCTTACAATTCTCTTGAGAAGAACCTTGCCTGTTGCCCCCTCACTCACAGCCCAATGGTGTGTCAAGTGTTTTAACGCCTCCGCTGTGCCAGCCCCACGTTCTGCTCCTGGTGGAGCCCTGGACGCCCACCAGCAGCACGTGCTCTGATTCCCAGCTTCTCTCTTGCTTCTGCACCACGCTCTGTCGACAGGCCTAACCCTGCTCCGGCAGCCGCGGCCCAGCTCAGTTCACTCCTCACATGAGCACTGACCCTCCTACGACATGGGCTCTGGACAAAAGCAAATCGACGCAGGGCTACCGAGCAGAAGATAGCGCGGTCCCTGCTGCTGGGAAGTCACTCCAGTTAATCAGGGACCACAGTGCCTGATGGGAAGGCACGGCCAGGAGACACCGGGACCTCGGTCAGGCGGGACAGGAGGCACCTCCCTGAGGAGTGGCTCCCGCAGGCAAGGGGAAGAACGCACCAGACAAAAGCCAAACTCGGCAACTGAGCAAGCCCTCCCCGCCCCTTTCCAATTTCAGGCACTCAGCCCACATGGGCCCCAACTCCACGGCCCCACTCCTAAGGCCCCCAGTGCTGAAGAGGTGTCGTCACCTTTCCCTCTGAGCAGACTGCCACTACTTTAGACTTCTGTAAAGGGCCAGGCAGGAAATAGTTCAGGCTGCGCGGTCAGGCTGTCGCCGTCCCAACTCCTGCAACCAACAGGTGGCAGGTCCCTGGAGGGCTGGGCTGCCTTCCCAGTAAAGCCCCACTTACAGAGACCAGCAGAGCTGCTGCAGCACTGCCGCGGCCTCTGCTGCCAGGCTCTCCCCACGACCTATCCTCAAGCTCTTTCTAACCCAGAAGTCTGATTTCACTTTTCCGTTTAAACCCCTCGGTGTCTCTTCACTGCTCTCAGGCTAACGTCCAGTCTCTCCAGCGTGGACGTCGGGGTCTTCCTGATTGCACCTCGGGGCCTCTGCACCTGCGGCTCCTCCCACCTGGAACACCCCTGCCCCTCCAGCCACCTCGGCCAAGGAAGGCAGCAGCCTCTAGAAGCTGGAAAGGACAGAGGATGGCTTCTCCCCTAGAGCCCCCATAAGGAGCTGACGCCAATGAGACCTGAGATGGACTTTGACCACCCAGGCCTATAAGATCACAGATTTGTGCTGTTTTAGCCACTGAGCCTGTGGTAATCGTTACAGCAGCCTTGGGAAGCACATACTATCCTGTGGCCAGGGTGGGAGAGCCAGGGCCTGAGGCAGAAAGAAGACTCTGGAACCAGCACTGTTACTGTACATTGTGCTGAGAAATACAGGACTTGACCTGCTACCTATCAGAGGAGGAAAAGCAGCATCCGTTCTTCCTAATAAAACCAAATTCCTGGTCTTCTATCCCTCAAACTGCTACTTACCAAAGAATCTCATAGCACTTGACCTTCACAACAATAAAAAAAATCACCTTGTGGGAAAGGCGTGTTCTCAACACACTGCTGGATGGCCGTCCGCCACTCACACCTTCCACCCAGCATTCCTTCCCATAAACTTACCCCAGGAAAATCATCAGACATGAATGGAAAGAGTTTTGGAGGAGAGTCACTGCAGGGTCATTTATAATAAGAAAAAGTCAAAATAATAACTTTCCATCAGTAAGGGAGCTGACAAGTTATTATATAATAATGAAAAAGACGAGATGGACCTAGACATACGGACATGATGAGCACTCTGCAAACATTCCAAGTAAAACAGATACACAGTATAACAGTATAATCTCATTAATACAAAATAAATATGTATGTATTGTGTGGGTGAGTGGAATTTTGGAAAGCTTTTCACTTTCACGTACTACTTATGTGGTATAATAATAATAAAAAAAAAGAAAGACTTCTTGATTTGGGGAAGTCTAACTTGAATAGGTTTGCAAGAACCCAAAATGTATCACTGCCTTTTAAGTCTTATTTCTGAGCTATTTTTGCTTTAACCTGAATACATTTAAGAACGGTCACAGACACCAAAGTGTCACTAAGTAGCCCATCCTGGAAACCAGAAAATACATCTTCCAATACCCGGAGACCCTATCGGACTACTGAGCTATAGAAAGCAGGCCCTTGTCTCTTCTCTGCACTCACTGGCTTCAAGTTGGCTTCCTGAAGCTACAAGAGGAAAGAAGTTCAGAAAGAGCTTACCTGGTATCTTCCAGCGACACCTGACCAGATTTTTCATCCACTATAATTTTACAGTGATCTCCAGAGACCAGTTTATTGCCGGGGAATGAAAGGTCACAACCTAAAACAGTGAGGGGGGCGTGCTGGATACGACCGTGGGTACCGGGCATAATACCGCCCTTTGCTTAAACAAAGCATGCGGCTGGAAGTCAAGACCCATGTTGTACCCACTTACGGAGACAGCACTTAATCAAGTACAAAGAAACTTTTAAAAAAGCATTCAAGTGTTAATCCAAAGTAAGGGACAGGGACTATGTCTTGAACCTTTCTGACTCCTCCTTACCTAGAGGATATGCACCATCAACACCTCCAGCTACACATCAGCTGCTTCTTGGTGACATTTTTACAATATGCACGCATGTGCAGATAGCCTGATAAGTATTACAGAACTTTAAAAAAACTATGGGGCTTATTAAATATCTTCAGTATCTTAGTCCTTAATTTCTTCTGTGTAACCTAAGGTTTCATAAATCATCACAAAATTAAAGCAATGACAGAGTCACAGAAAATATGAATGAGTAAATTATCATAGGCACATGTAAGTGTTTAAGAAAATTTAAAACAGAAGGGGGATGCATCTATAGCTCAATACAATTGTTATACCCTCATCAAATCCAAGAGGAAAACCCTCAAATGCTTTGTTCTCTCCTTAAATCAAAAGAATAAAAGCGGGCTTCCCTGGTGGCGCAGTGGTTGAGAGTCCGCCTGCCGTTGCAGGAGACACGGGTTCATGCCCTGGTCCGGGAAGGTCCCACATGCCGCGGGGCGGCTGGGCCTGTGAGCCATGGCCGCTGAGCCTGCGCATCCGGAGCCTGTGCTCCGCAACGGGAGAGGCCACAACAGTGAGAGGCCCGCGTACGGCAAAAAAAAAAAAAAAAAAAAGAATAAAAGCTTTCAGGAGTGTTTTAATACTGAGTCACTAATCTCCTTATAACAGGTTTGCACCATAGCTACTAAGGTTTATAGTACCTTTATTTTATTTTGGGCCGCGCCCCGCAGCTTGCAGGATCTTAGTTACCTGACCAGGGATTGAACCCACGCCCTCGGCAGTGAAAGTGCAAAGTCCTAACCACTGGACCGCCAGGTAATTCCCTACAGTATCTTTATTTTTTAATAACCAAACGTGGGAAGCAGTACTGGTACCCGTCAACTGGTGGTGAATTAATAAACACACTGCAGAACATCACCCAGCAACAAAAAGGAACAAACTACTGATATATGTAACTGCCAAGGATGAACCTCAAAAGCACCAACCAAGGGAAGGCAGCCAGACCCAAAGACTGTGCTGCAATACAGTGTGATTCCCCTTAGACGGCATTCTTAGATGGTCTCCTTGCAGCCCCAGACCCAGGCTGGTCACCAGGCTTTGTCACCGGAGTGGGGTTTTACTAGGCTTCTCCACACCTGAACATCTGCATTCCAACTGAGAACTGAAATACCTTTGCTAAAGTTCTACTGTTGGTATTTGCCCTGCTTGTCGTTCAGTTGGTTACTCTCTCCATGGTTGGTACACATCACTGCCACTCCCCGAGAATGGGAAGCTCTTTGGGAAGGCGAGAACCCCTGCATCCTTCCACACACGTCAACTCAGCTCTCCCTTTTCCTCAAAATAAGGCCTTGTATATAGCAGGCGTGCAATAGTTTTAAAATAAATCTAGTTCTACAACCTGAGACCCTATCCCCCAAAGTGACTGTATTTAGAAAGAAGGCCTGTAAATGATAAAAGTTAAATGACATCATTAGGGTGGGGCCTTAATCTGATAGGGCTGAGGCATTTATAAGAGGGAGACGCCAAAGATCTTTTGGTCCAGCAGGCCAGGACACAGCGAGAAGGCAGCTGCCTGCAATCCAGGAAGAGGGTTCTCACCAGGAAACAAACTGACTGTCACCGTGATCTTGGACTTCCTAGACTCCAGAACTGTGAGAAATATACTTCTGCTGTTTAAGCTTCGTGATCTGTGGTATTTTGTTATGGCAGCCCAGGCAAACTACGTTTTGCTGGAAAGGTTAATATATTCAAGGAAAGGACTTCCATTAAGAATCAACTCAACAACACATTTTTGCTCCTTGTATTAGCATGTAAAATGATACTACAGTGTTGTGTTATAACAACAATGGCTAACATTAAGTGCTAACTCTTAGGCAGGCTCCTTCTAAGCACTTCACTCACGATCTCCTTTAATCTTCACAGTGACCCCATGAAGTAGCTACAAAGGCACCAGAAGGTAAATTGGCCCAAGCAGGTTATGCGGTGGTGGTGATGCTGGTGGCCTAGGGGGCATGAGGGTGGTGGTCTCCAGGCTTCTGCTCTTCACCAAACTTCCATTCACACCAAGTAAAGACAATACATCTTGAAAAGTTTCTAATGATATGTAAATATTTTTAAAGTTGTAAAAACAACAAAAAAAATTAACTTGATATTGGGATTTAAGACTGCCTCCCCAAAAAACCCCAACCAAAAACAGGTACAGGTGCATGATGATGGATAAAATGAAACCAAAGAACATTTGCTTTTAAACACTAATCTTTCTCATTATCTCTTGCTTAAAGTATAAAGTCAGTGTGACAACTTATTAATTTGCAGAAAAACGAAATATTTTTGTTGGCCTGATCAGTGCACTTCACTCCCAGTAGGAAAGCTACAAGGGAGGTTAAATCACCAGATGGCCGCTAGGAGTTTAGAGGCAGCAAGCGTGGTGGGGGGGGGGGGCTCTTCCTCTCACTAGTTACAGGACTTTCTTCAAGGCCGTAGCTTCCCACGTTCATTACATCAACAAATATTTGAGCAGCTCTATTCTAGGAGCTGGGACTTGAGATCTTTTTTTTTAAATGTAGCTGCCTACGGCTATAAATTTCCCTCTGAGCACTGCTTACCTGCATCCTCTAAGTTTTGGTACATTAAATTTTTATTTATCTCAAAGTATTTTCTAATTTCCCCTTTGATTTCCTCTTAGACCCACTGGTGGATTAAGAGTGTTATTTAATTTCCACATATCTGTGGATTTTCCGGTGTTCCTTCTGCTAACTTATTTCTAATTTCACTCCATTAAGGTCAGAGAAGATGCTTTGGATAGTAATACCCTTGAGAAAACCGCATTCCAGGAGATAAATTATTGCACCTACTTCATAACGTTGCAGTGAAAATTAAATAACCTGCATGAAACACGCAGAAGTAACTGGGCCGACCAATACGTGAATAAACGGCAGTTGTTACACGACGGCCCATTCCACCGGAAAAACCGGGCAGCAGAACGCGCCGCGCCCAGGAGCCTCCCACAGCCCAGTGCGCCCGGTCTCGCCCAGCCCCCGCCCTCAGGTCCCGGCTCCAGTCCCCCAGCACTGGGACCCCGTCGCCCGCCCCCATCCCGGGTCCCCGGTCCCCACCGCCGTGCCCGGACCCGTCCCCGGCTCGCCCCCAGTCCGTCCCACGTCCCCCATGCCCGCTCCCCGCCCCGCACCTCTTCTCCGCCCGATGGTCCACTCCCGTTTCCTCAGGAGGACGTGCGGCTCGCCCTCCTCGGCGCCCAGGCGGAGAAGTCTCCCCCACGGCTGCTGCTGCGGCGGCTGCTCGCCTTCCCCCGGCCGCTCCATCGGCTTCACATCTGACGAGACCCGGAAACGTCGGGTGAGACCCGGCCCGCGAAGGCAGAGGCTGCGGCCCGCCGCTCCTCCTCGGCGCCCGCGCCACGCCGCCGCGGCCCGCGCCGCCAGCCCCCCAACCGGGTCCCGACGGCCGCCCGCGCCCGCCGCCCTCTTACCCCCCGCCCCGCGCCGAACCCGGAACCGGCCGCGCGGCCGCCGCCGCCGCTGCTGTCAACGGACATCTCGGATCCCTCAGCTGATCCGTGAGGCGGGGCCAGCGGCGTCCGGGCCCTGCGATTGGCTGGTGGTGGCAACCACCGAGCGCGGCGGCTAGAGCGGAACCTGGCGGACTGCCTTCGAGAGTGGACGCGTGGAGGCGAGCAGAGCGTGCGCAGACTGGAGGCTGCGGGCCTGGACGCCCTCTTTGATGCTGGCCGGGACGATTTGGTGTTCCAGGATCTCGGAAGTAGCTGCGGTCAGCGCCATGTTAAGTCGGGGCAAAAGGGACGGAGTGATTTGGGCGTTGGGCCCCGAAGCAAATTCCCAAAGCGGTGTTGGAAGTGCAGAGGGCGTTTAGATATGCAAAGGGACGACCCGCCTTACAGATGACGAGGTAAACGCAAGTCGAAACTTTCGGGTGCCAGTTTCCCCGCGATCGGAAAGTTGGTAGTGCCCTGGGAGAGCTCTGGAGAGCGCGAGCATCTCGGTTGCGGGTCTGCACCTCTTGGAGGGGGTGGTGCTGTCTTTCGGTTTTAAACACGCGTTTCGGTGGCTCAGCGATTCCGCTTCCTGGGGTGTAGCGGCGTTGCGGTGTGTGTGCCCGGGGAGGATGCCCTGGGGTCGTCCGTGCCGGGCGCGTGGGAGTGGAGGTGCGGGTCGGCCAGATGCCGAGTCGCGGGGGGGCGCCGTGCGGCCCCGGGCTGCGCGGTTCAGAGCAACAAGGCCATGCCTGACCGACGGGGACCTCGAGGTGGAAGTAGAAAGGACAGATGTGTTCGTGCGCTCATAAAAATAATGTGAAAGGACAGAAAATAGCAGTGGCTGCCTCGTGAGAGAGCAGAAGTCAAGGGAGTGAGGGAGACATCTTTCGCTCTGTACTCCTTTGTGTAACTTCAACATCATTTGTAATTTTTACCTTTTTTTCTTCAGATAAAAAAATGTAACCATTCTTTCTCTGAGGCTGTTTTTCAGTATTGTTTCGTGGGGGACTGAGGTTATTGCACTTGCTTTCTGAACCAGGGCCTAGCCTGGCATCAGGAGTGTTTGGAGGGCCTGTGTTAGTCTACACAAGGCCGACCTGCTGCGGAACCAGGATGACATTGAGCCGAAGGAACAGCCCAGGCTTCTTGGGTGACAGGCTTCCAGACCTCGGGGACAGTGAGCTAACTCAGGCCAGAGGCCCATGTCAACTTAGTCTTAAAAAAGCGCATCTCTCCTGTCCGTCTCAGATTCAGGACACAGGAAAGGCCAGAATTTAAAATTCCTCCGAAGAAATTTGGTTTAGGGGAAAAAGAAGCGAATCACAGCACCCTAGCAGACTCTTTGGGTGTTGGGGGCAGTAGGTGCCTGGCTAATCAGGCCTTTCTGTTCAAATGGAAGCCCTGTTCTTGGGATCACAGCTGGTGTAGCCCCAGCAGCAGCTCAGCTTTACAAGAACTGGCAGCTACTCTCTGGTTGAAACATTATCCTCTCTGCCCCTCTCCGTCACCTCAGGCACATTCACTGGGTCAGTAGGGTCCTTGCTTCACAGATGTTCCCTTAAAGGCTGGGCTTAACTCACTAATGGTTTGGCTTCGGTGTCCAGCAGGCCACAGTGGCTCTCCAGGTATGTAGATACGAGAGCAGACGTAGTCTCCTCAGTGGACAGAACTGAGGCCGTTCTCATAGCTCTGGCCAACACTCACTTTGATCTTTTGGCCCTTGAATTGCCGCCAGTGGTCTAGCTGTCTGGTCTGTCACTTTGAAGAGTGCTGACTGACAGATTAAAGACGTTATTCTTTGGGGCTGCAGACTGTAAAAACAAATTGTGGCTGCCTATCAGACTGTCTAGGTCAGTTGCATAGACGCCCATCTTTGATGGAAACAAACAGAATTAAGCTATGAAGCCTGCCTCTCCCTGATCACTGACTACCACCTGCAGTAGTCATCACAATGGAAATTCCAATGTATCCCCCATCATGGACTGGCAGAAGTGGAGGATTTTACGCTCCTGATGTAGAAGCCAGCAGGTAACTTGGAGGTGGCAAACCTTATGCCTAGTCCACTGAGGGAGCCTTGTACCTCCTGCCAAAAGTTGGCCCCTTGGGGACTTCCCTGGTGGTCCAGTGGTTAAGACTTCGTGCTTCCACTGCAGGAGGCGCAGGTTCGATCCCTGGTCAGGGAACTAAGATCCCACGTGAGACATGGTGTAGCAAAAAAAAAAAAAAAAAAGTTGGCCCCTTGGTTTTGTGTTAAAAGAGGACACATTATTTGGGGCATTGATCCCCTTACTCCTGGAAAACTATATCTGTCCTTTGACCCCTTCCCAGGGCTACCAGTGACGTCTCACCACTGCTGACATGTTTTCAGAACGTGTTACCAGCTAATTCTGGACACATTGACTTGGGCCTTGAAATGAAACGAAACTAAGCTCTCATCATGTTTTTGATTGTCTGGCCCATTTGCCACCTAACAGTGGTCCATCTTTTGTAACAAAGTCTATACAACAATGACTTACAGTCAAGGTAATCAAGGGGCCTGCCAAACTCCATCATTTCCTGTTCTACTCACCTGAGTTGGGTTGTTTGGTTACTCTATTAGTTTCCCATTACTGCTGTAACTAATTACTGCAAATTAGTGGCTTAAAACAACACAAATTTAACAGTTCTGGAGGCTAGAAGTCCAAAATGGGTCTCATTGGGCTAAAATCAAGGTATTGGCAGAATGGGTTCCTTCTGAAGGCTCTCGGGGAGAATCCGTTTCCTAGTGTTTTCCAGCATTCCTTGGCTTATGGCCTCTTCGTCCATCTTCAAAGCCAGCAGTGCCCCGCTGAGTCTTTCTTACCAGGCTGTATCTCTGTTACTGTCTAGTACCTCCATCTTTCGCTTATAAGGATCCTTGTGATTAAATTGTACCCACCTGGATAATCCAGAGTGATCTCCCTATTTAAAGGTTCATAATTTAGTCACGTATGAAGAGTCACTTTTGCCATGTACGTTCCGGAGAATAGGAAGTGGACATAGTTGGAGGCCACTATTCTGTCTACCCCAGTTACCGAACTCTGCTGTTTCTAAATAGGGATCATCTCCATTTGCCTGATTCCTGGATAATGTTCAAGAAAAAGTGGTAGGGAGATATGTGAGGTTATACAGACTATTTTAAAAACTTGGGTATCCACCTTGACCACTCCTGGGCAGGGTGCTTCCTTGTGTCACCCTCGAGCAACAGCGGGCAAGCCCGAGTGTCACTCCTTGCAGGTGGCTGTCCGGAAGGAATCATAAGGGATGAAAATAAAATTTAATTCTGGTTCGTTCAGCTGAATTTTCTTGTTGCAGTGACACAATCTTGAATCGTGAGAATAATAATCACTTGGCTGGGTACACTGCTTTCTGATTTCCCTTTCACTGGCCCACATAGGGCAAAGTGGGAGATACAGTGAGTCTCTGAAATTTTTGGAAAAATGCCTTTGTCCCAATCCACACCTTCATGTGAAAAGTCTGGGCATGAATTTGGGTTAATTGTTGAAAAGATAAAGTTGTAACTTCTGAATACACTGATTGTGTAGCAGTGAGAGAGAGCAACAACATTGGTGATTTGGAGCAGGGTGGCCCTTAGACCCTGGGAGGTACAGGGAGTTCATGGGGCAGCCAGTGCTCTTTTTGCCCCCTCATCCAGCACTGATTCAACAGCTGTAGCTGGCAATCTGACCTGCAGGCAAACTTGTCATGCCCACCCATATCCTATCAAAACAAAAAACTGACTCCCAGATTCCAGTCCAAGGTGTAAGTAGCTTCAAGTTATCTCTCCCAGCCTCACAACAAGAAAAAAGCTGAAGAAGCTGGAAATCAACAGCTCTTCTCAGATCTAACAGATAATTGACCCCAAAATTGTAGAGACAGAAAAATACAGGGAATCAAAACTTACCGGAGCAGAAGCCACTACTGGAGCCAGTACCAGGATATTAAAACTTACACGTTAATTGGAAAATGGCCAGAGGCTCAGTGTGGACAAGCTTGAAAGTTAAAAACTCCAGGGGTGCCAGTCTTAGAGGGGTCCTCACACTTTTGTTAATTTTACTCCCAGCAACCAAACACCCCCTTGTGCTCCTGGTAGGGGCAGGAGAAAAGTAAAAAATTTTGAATATACCCAGAGTATTCTGTTCTCCTTCACAAAAGTCTGCCCTCAAGGGAAACTATTCCACCAGAACCTAACCTACTGGGGTTTTATTGGAGCCTACTTGACAGAGGGGAAGGAGAGAACCCAACTCAGCCTCCTCCAGCCTGCCTGCCACACATGGGAAGGGCAATACCCAACTCCAGTCTTCTCTAGCCTTCCTGTCTCACCTGAGGTGGGGGAGCTTGGAATAGAACAATCTGAGAAGCACTGTAAAGGTCACAGCCCAGGAGTACAGATTAAATAAATACTGAGACCTAATCATAAGCGGATAGACTGCTTCCCCGGCCCCACACATTAACAATACATCAATAGGGACGTTGTATAATAAGAGGGGGTACAGCTGCAAGAACTGCAGAGCTCAGACCTTACTTAAGAAGTAGTCTCTTGGGCTTCCCTGGTGGTGCAGTGGTTGAGAGTCCGCCTGCCGATGCAGGGGATGCAGGTTTGTGCCCCGGTCTGGGAAGATCCCACATGCCATGAAGCAGCTGGGCCCGTGAGCCGTGGCCGCTGGGCCTGCGCGTCTGGAGCCTGTGCTCCGCAACGGGAGAGGCCACAACAGTGAGAGGCCCGCGTACTGCAAAAAAAAAAGAAAAAAAGAAAAAAAAGAAGTAGTCTCTAGGGAAACCCAAGGACAACAGGGGAGACAAAAACAAATACACCAAAGAGGAAATTTTAGCCTCTATCATCACCTACACCTATAGGAAACAATAAGCAACCTGCCTCCTAGCCAGGTAAACATGAAACCTCACACTAAAAGCCTATGTACCTCAATTCCTTTTACCCAATGCATCATGTTACACTTTCAACCAGAAGTCTACAAGGAAGACTAAAAGACAAAAACACAGTTTGAAGAGAGTAAGTGTCAGAATCGGACTCAGACACGGCAGAGATTTTGGAATTTTAAGGGCCCTCATGGAAAAAGTGGACAACATGCAATAACAAATGGGTAATATAAACAGAGAAATGGAAATTCTAAGGAAGAATCAAAATGAAGTGCTGGAGATAAACATTAACAGAAATCAAGAATGCCTTTGATGGGCTCATCAACAGACTGTACACATCCAAGGAGAGAATCAGTGAGCCTGAAAAAATATGCCAACAGAAACTTCCAATGCAGAAATGCAAAGAGAAAAAATGTTTTAAATGAAAGAGAATGTCAAAGAACTTTGATGGACTAACATGTAAAGGGAATATCAACAGGAGGAAAAAGAGAAAAAAACAGAAAAAAATATTTGAAATAATAATGGCCGAGAATTTTCCAAAATAATGACACCAAACCACAGGAATCTCAAAGAACACCAAGCAGGATAAGTACCAAAAAAATTATAACTAGACGTGTCATATATGCAGAAAACAGAACAATAAAAGAAAATCCTGAGGTGAGTAAGAGGAAAAGAAACAAAAGCCAAAAACACCTCACCTATTGAGAATCAGCATAAAAATTACATCAGGTTTCTCTTCAAAAACCACACAAGGAAGAAGAGAGTGGAGTGAAATATTGAAAGTATTGAAAGAAAAAAAAAACCAAACACTGAACTAGAATTCCATACCCTGCAAGGTTATTCTTTAAAAGTGAAGGAGAAATAAAGACTTTTTCAGACAAACAAAAATTGAGAGAATTTGTTGCCAGTCATCCTGCCTTGCAAGAAATGTTAAAACAAGTTCTTTAGAGAGAAAGAAAAGGATAAAGGTTAGAAACTCTGATCTACATGAAGAGTTAGAGAAGGAATAAGTGAAGGTAAAACAAAAACCTTTATTTTTCTATTCTTCAAAGAGGTAACAGTTCAAAGAAAGAGCAACAATGTAGTCAGTAATTATAGCTGTAATAAGAGCTAGGAAGAAGGAATTGGGAATATTCTGTTATAAGATTCTTGTGTTACCATGAAGCAGTACAGTGTTATTTGAAAATGAACTTGGATTAGTTGTAAATGTTTGTTGCAAACTCTAGGGCAACCATTACAAAAAAAATTTTTTTAAGTATAATTGATATGCTAAGAGAGGAGAAAAATGGAATCTTATAAAATGCTCTATTAAAATAAAAAAGGCAGAAAAGAATATGATAAGTAAGGAAAATATAAGGGCGATGCATAGAAAACAGTAACAAACATGTAACAGTAACAGTAACAAACATTCTACAAATATGGTAGATATTTACCTAACTATATCAATAATCACTTTGTTAATGGTCTAACTACATCAATTAAAAGACAGAGACTGTCCTTGTGAATTAAAAACAAAACAAAACAAACAAAAAACCATGAAGCAGTACAGAAAACCAGAAAAACCCAAGACCTAACTCTGTGTCAACTACAAGAAACCTTTCAATATAAAGACACAGATATATTAATGGTAAATGAATGGAGAAAGTTATACTATGCTAACACTAATCAAAAGGAAGTGAGAGTAGTTACATAAATTTCAGACAAAGGAGACTTCAGAGCAAGGCAAATTATCAGAGATAATAAGAGGCATTACATGGTGCTAAAGGATTCAAACCTCCAAGAAGATATAGCAATCCTTAACGTATATACACTAACAACACAGCATCAACATCTGTGAGGGAAAAACTGATAGAACTGCAAGGACAAATAGATTAATCCAGTATTATATCTGGAGATTTCAACACTGCATATCAGTAATGGGCAGATCCAGGAAGGGCATAGTTGAACTGAACAGCACCATCAATCAACTGGACTTAATAGACATTTACAGACTACATCATCCAATCAGGGCAGAAATCACATTCTTCTCAAGTTTATCTGGAACATTCACCAAGATATGCCACATTCTGGGCAATAAAACAGTCGAACACATTTAAAAGAAAGTAAATCATACAAAATATGTTCTCAGACCACAATGGAATTAAACTAGAAATTTTCCAACAGATAGTTGGAAAATCTCCAAACACTTGGCGATTAAACAACACAATTCTAAATAACAAGCAAAACAATTTCTAAATAACAAATGGGTCAAAGAAGAACTCTCTCAAGAGAAATTTTTAAATATTTCAAACTAAATGAAAGTGAAAGTACAACTTAAAAGAGGAGATATATATATATATATATATATATAGCTGATTCGCTTTGCTGTACAGCAGAAACTAACACAACATTGTAAAGCAACTATACCCCAATTAAATATATATATTATATATATATATAAAAGTATGCTATTTTTCAGCTGCTGAACCTGATATAAAAATTAACAACAACAACAAATTTATGAGATGCAGTGAAAGCAGTGCTTAGAAGGAAATTTATAGTATTGAATGAATATATTAGAAAAGAAAAAAGATCCAAAATCATTAAGATACCACCTTAGGCAACTAGAAAATGAAGAGCAAACAATAAATGCTGGAGAGGGTGTGGAGACAAGGGAACCCTCTTGCACTGTTGGTGGGAATGTAAATTGATACAGCCACTATGGAGAACAGTATGGAGGTTCCTTAAAAAACTAAAAATAGAATTACCATATGACCCAGCAATCCCACTACTGGGCATATACCCAGAGAAAACCATAATTCAAAAAGGGTCATGTACCACAGTGTTCACTGCAGCTCTATTTCCAATAGCCAGGACATGGAAGCAACCTAAGTGTCCATCGACAGATGAATGGATAAAGAAGATGTGGTACATAATATACAATGGAGTATTACTCAGCCATGAAAAGGAACAAAATTGGGTCATTTGTAGAGACCCAATGGTGGATGGACCTAGAGTCTGTCATACAGAGTGAAGTAAGTCAGAAAGAGAAAAACAAATATCGTATATTAACACATATATGTAGAATCTAGAAAAATGATACAGATTAACTTATTTCCAGGGAAGAAATAGGGACGTAGACATAGACAATGGACTTGTGGACACGGGGGAAGGGGAGGGTTGGACAAATTGGGAGATGAGGAATGACATATATACACTACCATGTGTAAAATAGATAGCTAGTGGGAACCTGCTGTATAGCACAGGGAGCTCAGTTGGTGACCTAGCTGGGTGGCGTCGGGGGGTGGGAGGCAGGCCCAAGAGGGAGGGGATATATGTGTAAATATAGTTGATTCACTTCGTTGTACAGCAGAAGCTAACACAACATTGTAAAGCAACTATACCCCAATAAAATTTTTTTTTTAATATTTTCATGGGTATATACATATGTAAAATTCAACAAATTGTAGGTTTAACCTAAGTTCAGTATCTGTGTATCACTTAAAGGTCAACACAGCAGTAGAAAAAAAACCTGACTCAAACTGTAAGGGCTTTTAACTTTCTTGACAAAAAAATAATAGCTTTCTAAAACAGAATTAAGCTTATGAATTTATAAGCCAACTTACAATTGGGCATAAAAATGAACCCATAATTTACATACTAATGAATCTGGTGTTTCATTAGTAAATTTGCAGACTGCTTGGCTTAAGGCCATTGGAAAATATCTAAATGCATTCAGCATGGATGGGAAACGCACACTGTCTGAAAGGAAGCAGTGGCTCTTGCAGATGTGGGCCAAACACACACAAAGGCAGAGCCATCCTGTCACTAACTGGTCATTTCTACATCGGGCAACTGGATGCCGATACCTAGATTAGATTAGACTGGGCCGAGGAAACCATGCCTCCGGTGATTAATATCTGACAGTCTAAGAAATTAAAAAAAAAAACTGCAGAATGAAAACTAAGAGTTATTTTGAAGGCTATACAGGGTGAAATTAAAATTCACTCATGTATAAGACTTACAAAGTGAGAGGCTTGACTGAGAAAAAATACTTTTCCTTCTGAGGAAAAGTTTAATGAGAGAGAATCTGGAAGACGGAAAAAATCAGAGACACCTCGAGGAAGGAGACATTTATCTTTGTCTACTCTTTGTCACTGAGACCAGGGTTCATAGCCAACTCCATGTTTACCCATAGGGTGGTTTCAGCATGGCTATAATCTCACAAAGAATCATAGGCCATCAACACCAGATGTTGTATGTAGGTCCCACCACCTGGTAAAATCAATGGTCAAGTTTACCTCTATGCATCATCCCCACCAAGGAATTATTCATTTGAGAAAACAAGCCAAATACTCTGCTTTTACAGAAGACACTCTGCATGAGTGGTCGTCAGGAAGCTGTGCTACCAGGAAGGCAGGACAGTGGACAAGATGCTGTTGTTCCCCACAGAGCCTGTGACTTTACGGGAGAGGCCAAGCCATGTGCACACAGCAACCGCAACTCAGGCAGTGGGAACAGAGGCCTCGGGGGCACCCAAGACAGCAGAGACTCCTGGATGGTCCTGAGGCTGTGAGACCCCAGAGTGGGGAGGGTAAGAGTTGGCCTCAAGAATGGTCAACTGCACTTGAGGTCAGACATGGCCGTAAGCAAGGTAGGAAATGCCAGACAGGTAGGAAATACCTACTCTAGTGCTCAGAGCTGAGGCAGGAGAGCTCCCACTCTATGAGTAATGCACCCTCGCTCCAAGGAAGAGTTCCAGTTTTAAAGATTATCTAAAAATTGCCTCCTTATTCTGCAGAGGTGCTTATTGTATTAGTGCAGTCATCTGCTCTAGAAGGCCACTCCCATCATAACTAGTGAACACAATATGTTATCTCTGATCAGTTCAATGAAAACACATATTTCAGAAGCCAATTTCCCAAATACACCAAGCTTTAACTTTCACCAACACCACTGACTTACCAAAATCTTACTATTAATAATACATACAGGGCGTCCCTGGTGGCCCAGTGGCTGAGAGTCCGCCTGCCGATGCAGGGGACATGGGTTCATGTCCCAGTCTGAGAAGATCCCACATGCTGCGGAGCGGCTGGGCCCGTGAGCCATGGCCGCTGAGCCTGCGCGTCCAGAGCCTGTGCTCCGCGACGGGAGAGGCCCACATACCGCCAAAAAAAAAAAAAAAAAATACATACAGGGCTTCCCTGGTGGTGCAGTGGTTGAGAGTCCACCTGCCGATGCAGGGGACACGGGTTCGTGCCCCAGTCTGGGAAGATCCCACATGCCGCGGAGCGGCTGGGCCCGTGAGCCATGGCCGCTGAGCCCGTGAGCCATGGCCGCTGAGCCTGCACATCCGGAGCCTGTGATCCACGACGGGAGAGGCCACAACAGTGAGAGGCCCGTGTACCGCAAATAAAATAAAATAATAATACATACATACATTTTGAGACTTCCCTGTTGGTCCAGTGGTTAAGATTACACGCTTCCCAATGCAGGGGGCCTGGGTTGGATCCCTGGTCAGGGAACTAGATCCTGCATGCCGCAACTAAAGATCCCACATGCCGCAACGAAGATCTCACATGCCACAACAAAGACTCAGTGCAGCCAAGTAAATAAATATTTTTTAAAAAAAGCATACATTTTAAGGCAATTCATATTTGGATGGGATGGTTTTTAACATTATTTGAGGATAGCTAGGAAGTTTTAGTTGAAGAGATTCTGTTTAATTTTAATGGAACCATTAAAAAGATTGTTACCTGTTTACTGTCAGGGTGGTTTAGTATTCTAATGAATATAATATTTACTTACAAGTGTATACTTTGTCATTTGTATCCCAAATCTAATTATAAATTGAGGTGGAAAATGAGATAAAATCACAAAAGTAACCCAAATCAGGAAAACATTGACCTACCTGTGAAAATAGAATCAGGAAACTCCTGGGAAAATACTGCTGTAACGGAGAGGAAAGTGTCCCCATTCCAGAGAAGTCCCTGTGAATGTCCAAGAGTTAAGGAAAACAAGAAACTCTGCGTGACCAGAGACATTGAGGGAGAATCCAGAGACTACAAAATCAGGCAAACAGGATTCAGATAAATTCCAGATACCATGGCAACACAGACTCCTTAATCTTAAAGGGAAGCCACAGGTAAATGGTATTTCACTGAGTTCAATAATTACTGATGTATATTCCACTTCTACTAGTGATTCTTAACTATTCTTTTTATAAAAGCCGTTTTGGGAATGTACACATGCCACTTCCCACCTCGAACCTCCTCTACCCCAGCCCTACCCAGTCTCTGAGAAAAGCCCAGCCATCCTACAAGAAGCACAAAAGCTTTTCTTTAAGTGACAATAGGTGATGAAATATAGGTGAGAAAAATTTAGAAGTAAGTAAATCAATTCCTGTAAGAAAAAATGTACAAATTGTGTCAAATGCCCTCTAGAAATGAAAATCTGCCAATTTGCTATACCATGAATTGAGAGACAATATATTAAAAAAATTTGTAGGTGAGAATAATAATAAATAAAATTTCAATATACATCAGTGATAATTTTTAATTTGGTGGCATATGTTCCTACATGTCAATTGCAAGCTGAGGAAGAAAATGGGGCAAAAATCACAAAATAAACAGGGAAAACAAAGCCAAGAAGACAAATGACCCATCTGTTAGATCAGGCAGAGGAAGGAAGCCACCCAGGAACGGACTTGGCCTGACACAGGAATTTCCATCATAGGTGGCTAGAAGTACAAAAGACCCTGCAAACCCCGAGGGGCCAGGGAAGTGGCGGAAGGATTCCTATCTTTAAGGAAGTGGGCAACAGACCCTGCTGGGGCCGGGGGGAGGGGCCATGCAGGCCGACACCCGCCCCAGCCCGAGCCCTGCTGCGCAGACCCTCGCGGTGCGGCGTCAGCGCTGGGAAGGGCTGCCGCCCCGAGCCCGGGACAACGGCGGACCCCCGCTGCGGGGCCCAGGTGCCAGCCCGAAGCCGCCCCCGGGGCGCCCACACGGCGGACCCTGCAGATCCTCCGCCCTCCGCGCCGCCAGCTCTCCACCCCTTGGGACCCGGGACGGGGACTGAGGCAAAGCGCGGCAGGGGAGCCGCCTCCGCAGCGGGAACCGCCCCAGCCAACCTCAGCACCTAGGCCAACGGCAATTGTCCGCCTCCCGTTGCTGGGCAGGATGCTGTCTCCCGGCAACACAGAGGCGCGGAATTGGCCAACAGACGGACAAGGATTTTAGCCAATGGCGACTTGCGCCAGTGGGCCGTGGGCGCCCTGGCCAATGGAAAACGTGATCGGTCAGTTACTAAGCTGAAACCGGTCTCTACGTAGCGCGCCTGCGGAGGATGGAACCCAGAAGGCACTAGCTGAGCGTTGATAAAGAGAAAGAAAATATTCTCTGTGAGCCAGATTTAAAAGTTTTGCTTGCCTTCCTAAACCCACTAGGCTTTCAGTGTTGTTCAGCCTCGCTCATGTACTGCTGTCGATCTGGCAGCCGCTCTGCCCCAGGCCACCCCCATCCAGACCCGGGTTTATCCCCGAAGAGCCCCGAGGACCGGGATGCCAAGGGATCACTGCACAGAGAAGGCAGGAGCAGCGACCTCCCAGGAACACTGAAATCAGTGCTTTTATTTATTTCTGCTTTAATTTTACTTTTAATTATGTTCTTGGGAAAGAAGTGCTGCATTCCCACGGGCTGGAATTTAAGTGGGTGGTCGGTAAGCTCAGTGACAGAAACCTGGCTGGCTGTGATGAGATTCCTTGGGCTCACAAGATGGGGACAGGGGTGTCAGAGAGGTGAGCTCTATCAGCCAGTGATGGGTCTGGTTTGAAATAGTGGAAAGATAAAAGGAAGAGTAACTCATCTGAGTATACATTTTGGACAGCTGTGATTTGGGAACTTTTTATATATTCAATAATAAAATAAACAAGGTTGGGCTTAAAACATTTAAAATTGAATACAAAGATAAGGGCATGGACTTCACTGTGTTTCAAATGAACACTACAGTCACACAGGAGAAGTAAAAAGAACCAGGCCAAGTAGATTGAAATATCAATACGATACTTTTGTTATATGTGCTTAGGCCAAAGACAGAAATAACTGCAAAGAATTCTGAAAGCTACTAGTAGGTTGTTTTTTGCAGTAGTATGGTGTAGAATTCTAGAATTATTTTTGTATTATGTAACTGAATACATGATTAAATAACTGAGCAGTGATTAGTATTATTGGGACCCACAGTTTTCCCCACTGGAGAAAGGAGATACAGACACTGAGGAGGGAAGGGGAGAGCAGTTGCAAGAGGTTAGATTAGAATTAGTTATAGCAGGGATTTATAATGGTCACATATACGAGGTTATGTGTGTCTGTTTCCTAGCTCTGTCCATTAAAACAGCCTAGCTCTAATGATACCTCAGTAGCAACGAGCACACCAGCCTCCATATTGAGATTGATGAATCCCATTCGCCCCTGATAGGAACCAGCCTCCCTTGGAGAGGGGTTGGCTGAAGCAGGGAACACACAAGACTGACGTGAGGGCAGGCTCAGCGCGGCACAGCTGCCCGACACGGTGGCCACACCCCTCAGATGTTTTTCTGTGGCCTTTGCTCTGCGGCCCTCAACCAGTCACTCCCTCTCCGGGCCCTACTTCCTCCCTAAGAGAACAAAGGATTGTATCCTGGCAGCCTGGGGTCTCTTTTGCCCCCTTTGCTCCCATACCTACCTGTGACCCTGTGGTCTTTCTCCAGCACCAGTCTGAACAGTGGAAGTGGGGTGTAAACAGGCTGTGAAGCCACAAAGCTGAGGCCCCACCCTCGCTCTGGGACGTCTAAATGGCCCTTCTGCTCTCGTTTCACGGGAGCTGCAGCCTGAGGGTCTCAGCACTGCGCTGGGGCTGGGCAAGAAGGGGAAGCTTCTCCAGACTCGGCGCACGGCTCGCAACCGGCCGGGTGGGAGAGATGGCACGGGGTGGGGTCCGCAGCCTCTCACTGCTCCAGTGGGGCCCGCAAGACGTTGCACGCGGGCCCCCGGCGTGTGTGCTAGAGGGACTGGCGGTGGCAGCTTCGTGGGCTAGTGCTGGCCTCCAGTTCTTCACGTGTGGCGACCACAGCCTGCAGGTCTCACTGTGAGGGCTCGTCTTCCGACTTCTAACCCACTGCGGGTTGGGGGCCACGCCCACCCTGAGCCCGAGCTGAGTCGCTGTGAACGCCCAGACCACGCACTGGAGGCCCTGCTCCGCGACAGCAGAGGCAAGGGGACCGGAGACCCCTGCCTCCCAGCCCCCCAAGCCTGTGCGCGCAGACTGCAGGGACTCCACTCCCTTCCTCATTCCCCGGAGTGCAGCTGGGGCTGGTGGCAGGCGCCAGCAGGGGCAGCCATCTCGTGACCCCTGTGCTGAGCTGCTTCCCCGAGGGAGAAGCAGGGCGGGCAGTGCCACAGTCACTTGCCCGTGGCCTTCAGCCTCTGCCTCAGCACAGCTGGAGGCTGAGTGGCAAGCCCGAGAGCATCCCTGGCAGGAGGACACTTGCCCCGGGGGGCCAAGGAGGCCTCAGCAGCAGGGCCCCCTGCCCAGCCAGAGGTCCCTTGACAGCCCACCGCAGTCCCGTGGATGAGGAGGCGGTTCTGACCCTCTCGAGGGACCAGCAGCCACCCCGACCCCCGCCCTGGTGCTGGCTGTCGTGTAGCCCTACAGCCTCGGGCTTGGGTAGCTGTCGGCCCTGCAGCCGGGGTTCCTCCTGCCCGTTCAGTGTCAGCCCTCACTGGGGCTTCAACACAGACTCTTAAGAACGTTCTTAAGAACGTTTAAAACGTGAGCACACAGAGCAAGGTTTGGACGGTAAACTGTTGTGGATATGATTAGATGCATATAGACGTACTGTTTTACGTAGACATGCTAGGGGCCCCCAGGAAAGTCAGGCTCAGGGTACCAGCTCCTGCATTTCAATGGCAGCTTTTCTCCTTCTCCCACGCTTCAATGAAAAGTAGGGGCAGGAAGTGAGGTGGGGACCTGCAGCCCATCCGCTGCCATTGTCGTGCTGTCCGCTCTTAAATCTGGTACTGGGGAGAAGCAGGAGGGGAGGAAACACCTGTCAGAAAATCCTGGAGGGACTTCCCTGGTGGCGCAGTGGTTAAGAATCCGCCTGCCAATGTGGGGGACACGGGTTCAAGCCCTGGTCCAGGAGGATCCCACATGCCGCGGAGCAACTAAGCCCGTGAGCCACAACTACTGAGCCCGTGTGCCACAACTACTGAGCCTGTGCTCTAGAGCCCGTGAGCCACAACTACTGAGCCTGCAAGCCACAACTGCTGAGCCCGTGTGCCACAACTACTGAAGCCTGCGCACCCTAGAACCCGTGCTCCACAAGAGAAGCCACCACAATGAGAAGCCCGTGCACCACAACGAAGAGTAGCCCCCGCTCCCCGCAACTAGAGAAAGTCCGCGTGCAGCAACAAAGACCCAATGCAGCCAAAAATAAATAAATTTTTTTAAAAAAAGAAAGAAAATCCTGGAGCCACAGGGAGCTCGACCGGGGGATGAGGAGACCCTGGGTTGGTGGTATGTGGGATCTTCAGCTGAGGTAGGGTCAGTGTCCAGGCAGCCAGGGAGCCCTGGCTTCAGGCCCCTCCCCGTTGTCTCCTGCTTTCTGACCCTGACCCTCCCCTCCATAGGAACAGATGTCACTGCTTAAATGTCAGTCCCACGGGGCTCGGGGCTGGGAAGTGCCGAGCCTCCCTCAAGGCCAGATGCCAACTTGGAGAGGCCAAGGGCAGGAAGGACTGGCGTCAGCGCCCGAGAGCTTGTTCACGTCGCATTGGAGAACACCCAGGAGGATGGGAGACGGACACAAAATGGGAATTTCAAACATGACAAGCATGTTATACGAAATGTTCACAGCACGGGAAAAGCAGCTTAACTCAGAACAAAGTGACTTTGGCTCTGACCCTGACAATGAGTGAGCAAAGCACGTGTGACACCTCGCCCACCTGTGCCCACCTGCGCCCCAGGTTGTTCTCACCTGAGCGCCCTGGGCTTGCGGTCTGGGGAAAAAATTCTCTCTGGGTTTACACTTCGTCTTCAGAAAGCCACCTCTCATCTTCCGGAACTTTTTTGGAACTGAGGGTTTTTCTCGCCCTCCGGAGGTCCCACATTCTTTGTTTCCCAGAATTTCTTCTCTATCTCTTTGATGTTACTTAACAAGAAGGATAACATGAAAGAGGGATTAGTGATCACTAATCCCTGGGGATGATCCCTCTAGCAGTAAACTGGTACATGGTTCTAACCGGTTCTATTACTAGTGCTGTTAAATATGAATTACTAAAATTTAAAACAATATTATATCAAAAGCTGATTTTAGAATAATTCTATTACAGCTCAAACTGTAGAGAACCAGGCAAATGGAACAAAAGTATAAATGTATTTCTTGCTTTCTGTTGACTTACATTGCCGTTTCAAGGGAAAATGGGAGTATTCACATGCCTTGCCATACAGAGGAAGAAAACATATTTTAAATTCTAATTCAGAGGCTGTTGTCCTGCAGCTCTTCACATACTATAGAACAATATCTCCTCTTTGGCAAGTAAGGTAAAGAGGCTAATTTGTGACTGGATATTTGTGGCCAACAAAGTCAGGTGATACATCACTGCACAGGGGTGGAAGATGGGGGTGGGAGGTGGGCATCTGCTGTTGCCCCGAAGAGACCGAACCCAACCAAGAGCGAGGTCAAATCAATGACCTTGACACACCTGCACAGTCGTACTGCTCCTGACCAATTCATCATCCAACTTTATAAAACTGTTATACGGTCACCAGCTTATCAACTGCATAGCAGAATTTCTTCGTCCAATTTTTGTGATAAGAATTAAGGGAACGGTCATAAAGGGTCTAACTGGATAAGCACATGTGTAGAGACATTTTTCCAAAATAATTAACACTGCACAGTTCTGTGAAAGGAAGAGTGTACACTGAAATGTAACACACCATTTAAAACTTGAAAATCAATAGTGTTAACACTTGTCAACATTTTCTAAGATGCAAGCCACGTTTTAGATTTAAAACGTTTGGTAGATACTAACCAAACTTTAGTATTTAGTAGCTAAAATAATCAAGTATTTTTTAACCAGGGACAAATATATTTTTGGTATGCAATTAATTATGTGAACTACTTGAAATTTGAAAATGAGGACTTAAATATTGAAAAATTCTTCATAAATATAGGGTACATAAAATGTATTTTTATTTTGTGGAAATGAAAGGATATTAAAACATACCTTGAACGCATCCATCCTTTTTCAAATGTTCACTCATTTACTTCATCAGAAAAAATTGAATATTGTAGACTAATATGGCCTAACGTAGCATAAAATTGTCTGTGATTTCTAGATGTGCCCACTGTGTCCAGCAGAGCAAACCCAGGCAGAACGGCTGATTTCAGAAGGCTGTGAATGTCTTGATGCCCCATTTTTGTTCTAAATTCTCTATACTTACATGCAATTTGAGTGTGTCATTTTTTATATATAAATTTTTACTTTAGCTGCTAATATCAACTATTCACATGCAGTCTAGTGCATATAAAATATAATGACCAAGGGACTTCCCTGGTGGTGCAGTGGTTAAGAATCTGCCCGCCAATGCAGGGGACATGGGTTCGAGCCCTGGGCCGGGAAGGTCCCATATGCCGTGGAGCAACTAAGCCCAGGTGCCACAACTACTGAGCCTGCGCTCTAGAGCCCGTGAGCCACAACTACTGAGCCCACGTGCCACAACTACTGAAGCCCATGCTCCTAGAGCCTGTGCTCCGCAACAAGAGAAGCCACTGCAATGAGAAGCCCGCACACTGCAACAAACAGCAGCCCTTGCTCACCACAACTAGAGAAAGCCCATGCGCAGCAATGAAGACCCAATGCAGCCAAAAATAAAATAAATATATAAATTTAAAAATATATATAATGACCAAACAAAATGTTGTGAAATTCAGTGAATAGCTCTGAAATATTTTCATGCACTTAATTATAAACATGATAATTACCTGTGGGTTATTAAAAGATGCCTTCCTAGTCTCTCTTCCCAAAGGACACAGATTAAAACAATTACCAAAAACTGGTGAATGATTTTACTCTCTAGAAATCTGTAAATGTGAGACTCTTTCCATTCTTATTGTGAGGACTGATTTTTAAAGCTATCTTACTGGTGGCTTTCAGGAGGCTAGTGCTACATTATGATTTCTAACAAATGCAGAAGTATCATATGCCAAACAACTTTGAATGTTCCTACTGTATACATGAAAATACTAATGTGGCTGTGAATTACAATGAAACAACCTATGAATCATTTTTTTAAAATTTGGGCATCCAACAGAATGTAAAAAATTTATTATTCCCATATAATTTTAATTATTAGTAATATTCATGATGAAATATTTTAATTCTTTAAGTGTAATAGTACACTATTGATCTTTATTTTATTTATGTATAACATATATAATTTATTTATTTATATATGTGTACGTATATATCTTAAAGAACATAACGTATATGTATATATATCAGACACAAACACGCGGAGTGACATATTTAGGTGAATTATGTTTTTTTGTTTGTTTTTTTGGCCACACCACATGGCTTGTGGGATCCTAGTTCCCTGACCAGGGGTCAAACCTGGGCCCTGGCAGTGAAAGTGTGGAGTCCTAACCACTGGACCACCAGGGAATTCCCTAGATGAATTAAAACAAGGAAAACTGTGAAACAAAAAATAGCTCTCAAAATAGAATCAAATCTTTAGCCATCACCCACATTTTATACTAACATTTTAACTGAAGAATTTCTCATGTGTTTTTACAATATTTAATTAAGCTTATTTCTATCCAGGCAACGTAATTGTAAACCTTCTTCAGAAGAGCAATCTCTCAAATTAACATCGTACATTGCACTGACACTAGAATACAACTTGTAGGTCACGGCATGACAGGAAAGGTTTTTTTGGAAAACAAAGATTAAAGCTAGTGTATTTTCCAAGTAGTCATAAAGCTATAAACCATATTTATCAGTTCATTTTGTCCCATGTATTAATTTCTGTTGATCTGGATGAAGTCATCAGGTTTTCCACTAGAGTTTTGTCATCAGGTTTTCCATTAGAGTTTTGTCATTAAAGCAGTTTATTTGAACTGCTACCCAGTTCAGTGGTATTATCTAGAGGCTATCAGAAACTTATATTTGTTTAAAAAAAATCTGTTTTATGAGTCTTCTTGAAGATCTTCATTTTGTAAAAGCATCAGTGTAAAATAATGATGGTCTTTAAAGGACAAAACTTAAAATAGCATGGTTAAAGATTTGAGTACAATGCAATTGGCAAGAAACTTGGATAGTTCTGTGACATATAACATTGTAGGATAATAACTAGACTTATGACTGATAACATTATATCAGGGCATATCAGATGTTAGGAATTCCATATAAAATTTGGGATATCTATATTAATGGCATTTATCCATATACTGTAACCTAAGGTTCATCTCCAGTCTCTTGACAATGCTTCTCAAGTATTTTAACGTAACGAATAAATTTAATGAGTTTAGCATTTCTCTCTGAGATGTTTCAGGGTTCCTTCAAAGCATCCCAGAGTCAGTTGGAGGCTGAAAGTTAGATTTTGATATTTGGGAAATTTGTTAAAAATATCAAAAAGGTTTTAAAACACAACAGGATCATAGGTCTCTATGAAGCAATACTTATTCATTTAACCAAAATCACAAAAAGATTTAAAAAACAAATACAGGTCACTTAAGGGGACAGAAACTCACACAATCTGTTATCAAAAAGGAGCACTCTAAGAAACTTCGTTCAAATTCCAGTCTTGTACTAGCTTACTTAACAACAAAATCCATTTACTTAACTTCATTCTAAATTTAATTAATCCTGATCATGCATAAAACCTTTTTTTCCCCCTTCAGGGTTCCTTTCCACAATCTTTCATCACTTTCTGTTTCCATATTAGTTCATCCCTTATTTTCCCATCCAAAACCAACCAGCTCTAAGACATACTTTCTTTTTTTCCCCCAATAAAGTGTAATTCCATTCCTCATACCTTCTTTACTGAAAACATGCATTCTACTTTCCTACTGTATACTAAAATGCTTCCTACTGAAGAGGGATGTAGAGGGGTTTAGGGTCCCTCCTCTTGCTGGCTGTCATGTCAGGTCTCTGTCCACTTGTCCTGGGGGGTTGATCCAAAGGTCCCATGTAGAATGAAGTCATTCTTGAGTGTTGGTGAGCTGATATCCTTGGCTGAGGACCATCTGAAATTTCATTGCCTGAAGGCAAGAGGAGGGAAATTTAGTTAGGAAGTTTAGTAGGCAAGGCCAGAACAGGAGCAAAAGGAAGATGGAAGCATGGGGCCCCAGAAAAGGAAGGAGCCAGGACAGCCAAGACCATGTTTTTTTCGTTTGTTTGGTTTGGTTTTTTTTTAGTGAAACTCTTGGGAGGCTCTATCCTTGAGGCTGGTTTTGTGATTGGAACAAGTATTGGTAAACAGCCTCGGGGATCTGGACAGAAGGGCACTTGTGTACAACATAGTCTAAGTTGGCTGAGGTTAAAGCCTGTCCCCAAGGTGTTGTCAGATATGCGGATCCACGTCCCCCGACAGATTTGTCAAGGCATAGCCAACAGTAGCTGGAATATGTAGAACTGGCTGCCACAAGAAAGTGCTGTGCCTCTTGAGAAGCCCCGGTAGGGGTCTGTGTCAGCGAACTCGGGGCCGGCAGGAACTGAGAAGCGAGGCAGAAGTTAAAAATGACAACTTGGGGTCTATTCTTGAGGAAGACAGAGAAGTCAAATTACAAATATGAGAAGTCCTATTGTCAGGCAGCAGCCCAGTACTGGAGCCCAGCTATGTTGTGTTAAGAGGGTTTTAAGAGGAGCTACTTACCTGTTTGTTTTTTAAAGAGGAGCCTCACGTTCTCCAGGGGCTTACAAGTGTAGTTGTCTGGAGGATCCTTGGAGGGCTTCTCCTCAGCAGTTGCCACCCGTGGCTTGACCCCGTGTGATGGATCCAGCTAGCAATGCCAGGTACCTTGATAGGGGTTTTTTGTCTCCGGGCAGTTTGTCTTCCAGTGTCCTGGTTTCCCGCAGCGATGCCAGTTGCCGGGGGAGTTGGGGTGGTGGTGAGGGGGAAGCCTCCTGGGGGCAACCAGGAGTTGGCTGCTGGACCTGTAATGCTGCCACTAGTTGGGCCTGCCTCTCAGCCTTGCGTTTTTCTTCCTCTTTTCCCTCTCCTCCTCTCTCTCCTGGTTGTAGAAGACAGAGGAGGCAGCCCTAAGGAGTTCTGAGACAGGAGTGCTAGGTCCTAGGGCCACCGTTTGTATTTTCCTCCTTATGTCTTGGGCAGCTTAAGTGTTGCAACGGTCATTTAAAACCAGTTTCCCTGCCTCTGAGTCTGGGTCTAAGTGTTTTATAAAGACTTCCCTCAGCCACTCACAGAAGGCAGTGGGATTTTCCTGTCATCCTTGCCCATAATGAACAGGTTTTAGTTTACATTGTTTCTTTCCCTCAACCAGGCAGAAGAGGGAGTGGTCCCTGGCTGCCAGCCCTACTGAAGTATTATAGTCCCAATTGGGTTCCGTCTGGGGAACGGCCAGCCACAGTTCCCCTGGGAAATTGTTGGGGGTTTGTCACGTGGTAGCCGTCTCCCAGCTGAGTGGTGGCTTCGTATATGGTTGTTCTTTCTGACTGAGAGAGTGTCCGGGCAAGGATGATATAAACATCCCTCCAAGTTAACTCAAAGGTCATAGTTAGATGCCTAAACTTATCTAGATTTTTTTCAGGGTCATCTGAAAACTTTCCTAGATCTTGTTTTATCTGACTGAGACCCTGCATAGAAAAAGGAACTTTGATCCTTATGGGAAATTCGGAGGGCCCTATTACCTCCTGAAGTGGGCAAAGTTTTGAGTTATGGGGCCCCGGGTAAGGGGCCAAAGCTTCGGCGCGGGGTCGGGGTGGGGGGCGTCCAGCGTTGGGTACAGTGGGGAAGAGGCCGTTTGTGTAAGAGGCTCCTTCTTTTCCCCAGAAGAGGGCGCCAATGGACAGGGCTTATTGTCGGCTAAGGCTTAGTATCACCAGGAGAGGGGGAGGAGGTTTGGTAAGCAAATTAAGCATTGCCAAGTCAGCAGAGTCTACCCAGCAAGTCCTGTAAAGTTCGGGGTTTTCCCTCAAGGCAAAGATGACTTGGACATAAGGGACCTCGCTCCACTTTCGACAAAAAAGGTCACGCTGGAGAATGGTATTGGAGTTTAAACTCCCATATTCAGGCCAAATTTCTCCCCCTCCTAGCTTGTACTGTGGACATGCCATGTTGCAAAAGAAAATTAATTGCTTCTTCCCCAAGGTTTGGGGATCAAACTTAGCCCAATTCTTTAGGATACATCCTAAGGGTGAATCTTGAGGATGGATGGTCAGTTGCCCATCTGATGAGGCTGTTCAGAACTCAAGGGTCTCCAGTTTCTGGAGGGACCAGGCAGAGAGAAAAGAAAGTGTTTTAATTTTACCCACAGGTGTAAATTACCATATTGTAAACCATAAGTAGCTTGAGCAGAAGGGCTTCTCCATATCTTGGCAGCAATCTGAGTCACGGCACCAAAACGTTATAGGCAGAACAGCAATTCCTCAGGGCTTGTCCTCCCAAAGGAAAGCATTCAATCAAGAGACATATAGAAGTTTTAAGCAGCAAGTGTTTTATTAAGCAAAGTGAAAGTACACTCCGGAGAGAAGGGGAGCAGACTGTCTGGAAACCAGAAGCAGCCTCTATTAGTTTTAATTACATATTTAAATTAGAATCCTCAGCTCTTAAAAACCTGAAATTCTAGTGAAAACTAAGAAATAAGCAATTATGAACTTTTACATTAGGATTCTGTAGATTGGTGAACATAAATGTCAGTGATAATTTCGAAAAACATTTGTTTTCTTATAGACAACATCTCAGTGCGGCACCAAACATATTCATTAATAGTCCTAAATACCTTTAGTTTCTCTGTTTAGTAACTGATGTTTTAGTATCTTATTTTTTGTGTGAATAACCTAGCTATTCAATAAACTTCCATCACTTAACTTTTTTTTTTTTTAATTTATTTTTGGCTGTGTTGGGTCTTTGTTGCTGCACGCGGGCTTTCTCTAATTGCGGCGAGCGGGGGCTTCTCTTCGTTGCAGTGAGTGGGCTTCTCATTGTGGTGGCCTCTCTTTGTTGCAGAGCATGGGCTCTAGGAGCACGGGCTCAGTGTAAATGTTTTTTTCTTCAGCCCTTTAAATATACTGGGGTAAACAGAGTGGACTTGTTTGGCTTTTAATGTTGAGGACCAGTAGGGATGCCTTTTGGCCCATTTAGTGGTAGTGTAATATCAAAACATTGTTTTTTAATCACATAAGTGTCTGTTTTATTTATCCCATTTTAAATAACCATCTAAAGATTTCTTTATTCATTTGAGAGAAGTCCTTTTTAAAATTTCTATCTTGCTGGAAAAAGTATCTAGACTTTTCTTACAGGGTTTTTTTCCTGGTAACATTAATTATTCTAATGTTTTTATTAGCATTTGTAAGACCCACTGAGGGGAAGCAAAGACCACAAATAAGGCTTCCCAAACTGGTTTTTCTTGGTTTTAAACTAAAGATGTTCTTTTTAAAAAAATTTAAAAAGTATATTTATTTATTATTTGTTTTCTTTATTTTGGCATGTGGGCTCACCTTGGGCAGTGGCTGTAGAGTCTGATGCTGCTAGATGGCAGGTGTTCTTCGCTTCCTTCCTGAGTGCCCTCAGGGCTCACTGCTCACCTTTGGAGGGCTGCAATTGCTATTGACTATGACATCATTTATTTACTGATATGGCAGGCAATATTTTATTTCTCAAGTAAAAATAATGTTAATGAAGTGGCTCATAGGAAAGGGAGTCTTGTAAGTTTGGTGGAGTGCTCTTCTCAGATCTTGGAGTCGGGTAAACTTTAAGCAATTGGAAAAGCATTTTCCCTCAATATAAATGATGATATCAGTTTTAAAACCAGAACACTGGGCCTTGAGCCAGTACTAAAATTGCTGAACCTTAGATTCACACAATAAACCAGGATTCCAAAAGGGGGTAGGAAGGGTCCCAGGTAGTAGGTAGCTCCCCCTGGACTTTAGCAGAATCAAATACAAGTTGTCTCTGGAAGAAAATGTTCCCCAATTCATTCAGTCAGGAGTCCTCCAGCTTAAAATTAAACACATGTTATTGACAGTTCACAAACAAAGATCACCAAACCCACATGAAAACGAAGCCATTATGAGGGAAAAGATCACCCAAATGATAAGCAACAGATTTAGGCCCAAAATACATCAGATATTACAATGATCAGATACAGACTATAAAAGGATTAGATGAAATGTTTAAATAAATAAATTAGGGAATCACAAAAGTAAATAAGCAAAAAGAGACTATAAAAATGACCAGGCAGGGCTTCCCTGGTGGCGCAGTGGTTGAGAGTCTGCCTGCCGATGCAGGGGACACGGGTTCGTGCCCCAGTCTGGGAAGATCCCACATGCCGCGGAGCGGCTGGGCCCGTGAGCCATGGCCGCTGAGCCTGCGCGTCCAGAGCCTGTGCTCCATAACAGGAGAGGCCACAGCAGTGAGAGGCCCGCGTACCGCAAAAAACAAACAAACAAACAAAAAAAAAACAGACCCAAAGAATGTACAGAGAATGCAGCATAGAGGTTGGGAATATGAACTAGCAGATATTGGGCACAGAGACAAAATGAGACAGTGCAATAGTCACCTCAAAAGGAATTGCCAAAGAAAAAACAGAAACTGGGAAAGAGGAAATATTCCAAGGTAAAACAACTGAGAAGTGATGAAAGACGTGAGTTTCAGGAATCATAACATTTCAACAAAAGGATAAAGGCATGATATCCCACAGGAAGTTAAAGAGAAAGATATATTACCCATAAAGTAATGACAATTAAACCGACAGATTTCTTAACAGCAATATGAGAAGCCGTAAGACGGTAAAACAGTTTCTTTAAAGCACTGAGAGAAAATGACTGTCAACCAAGAATTTTATACCGATCCAAAGAGTCATCTAAGACTGGAGACAGAATTAACACGTAGAAAGATACAAAAGGCCCTTGCTCCCATGAACCTGGACACTCATTATACTTTTCTATAGGGCCAGCGGAGACATATGGATACAAGGAAGTTTTGAGGAATTCAGTTTCAGAGAGTAGCAAGCTCTCTATAGGTTATCAGAGAACTGTGGCAGATTCTATACTTGGGGACAGGTGTCTGTTCTGGATATGGTCAGTCAGAGGAGAAGGTGCCATAAGCCAGAGGGACTTAACAAGAATGAGGAGAAATTAACCAAGTTTAGACATGGGTGAGGACTGATAGGAAAAGCTGGAATCTGGAAGAGTCCCTAACAGGAATAAATGGTTTACCCAACAGGTTTTCATGGCATTCTTCTGGAATTTTGCCAAGAAAGTGCAGAGGTAAAAGAGTGGTGTTTCAGGGGTCCCCAAGGCCACCCGCACACTCGGTAATTCACTAGGGGGACTCGCAAGACTTGGCACAGTTGTACTCATGGCTAAGATGGATTATAGCAACACAGCAGGGACACACAGCAGATCAGTGAGGAAAGAGAAAGAGGCAGGTGCTGGAGGAGCCTGTGTGCACGGTACCTGTGCTCTCTCCCTCCTATGAGGGGCCACACAGAGCACACTACACCCCAGCAAAGAGAATGCAGCAACTTCTGTTTGATGTTTCTGCCCAGGAAAGACCAGTAGAGACTCAGCATGCAAGATGTGTCATGGAGGCTGGTCACACAGCAGCTTCCAAAAGGAAAGCAGGTGTCCACCATACACCATGCTGTTTATACAGTACAGGCAGACCTCGTTTTATTGTGCTTTGCTTTACAGCCCCTCACAGATACTGTGTTTTTCACAAATTGAAGCTTTGTGGCAACGCTGTATCGTGCAAGTCTACTGGTGCCATTTCTCCAACAGCATTTGCTCACATTGGGTCTGTGTCACATTTTGGTAATTCTCGCAATGTTTCAAACTTTTTCATTATTATTATATTTGTTATGGTGATCTTTGATCAGTGATCTTTGATGTGATTATTGCAAAAAATTACGATTTGCTGAAGGCTCAGATGATGGCTGGCATTTTTTGGCAATAAAGGATTTTTAAATTAAAGTATGTACATTGTTTTTTGAGACATAATGCCACTGCACACTTAATAGACTACAGTAGAGAGTAAACATAACTTTCATACGCATTGGAAACCAAAAAATTCGTGTTTTGGTCTTGCTTCACTGCAATGCTTGCCTTAGTGAGGTGGTCTGGAACCTCGGAGAAGGCCTCTGTGGGCCCACTGGCACCCCTTTATCAGTCAGGGAGCCTGTCACGGCAGTGCAGCGAACTCTCCACAAGCTGACTTGCCAGAGGCCTGCCTTGCAAACACCCTTTCAAAGACAGCAGTCTCAGGCCTACTATGTTAACCTTTTTGTTTTTTTCAACAGGTGGAAAGAGAAAATTTGCACAGTCCTACATATTTTTGCAATGTTTGGATTCCAAGAGTCTTCCAGAGTTGAATACACAGGTGAACCAAAATTAACTGAAACTGCAGTCCAACTCCCTCTCAGTTCAAATACTGAAAAGATCAAAAGGCAGTGTAAGTGGAAGCAGCTACGGGTGGGCTAATCATAGGTGAACCTAAGCTAATTTAAATTGTGAACTCACTGTAATTCAACTCAACTCTAGAAAAAACCTGAATGATAAACCTCCACTCTAATTTCTAAAGGAAAAAGTTTGTATGCTCTGGAAAATGAACAAAACAAAAAATGGCACATTAGGGGCTTCCCTGGTGGCACGGTGGTTAAGAATCCACCTGCCAATGCAGGGGACATGGGTTTGAGCCCTGGCCAGGGAAGATCCCACATGCTGCGGAGCAACTAAGCCCCTGTGCCATAACCACTGAGCCCGTGCTCTAGAGCCCGTGAGCCACAACTCCTGAAGCCCGCATGCCTAGAGCCCGTGCTCCGCAACAAGAGAAGCCACTGCGATCAGAAACCCGCACACTGCAACGAAGAGTAGCCCTTGCTTGCCGCAACTAGAGAAAGTCCGCACACAGCAATGAAGACCCAAGGCAGCCAAAATTAATTAATTAATTAATTAATTAATTAATTAAAAATGGCACATTAGTTTCCACTGTGCCATTTCAAAAAAAAAAAATTAGACTGTGGCTACACAAGTAGATGATTGCAGAACCCTCTAAACTTACTAAAAAGTATTAAATTGTTCACTTTAAATGGGTGAATTGTATGAAACCACAATTGAGGAATAAATAAATAAGTTACTCACCTGGGACGTGGTCATTTTTTGCTACTCTTGGGAAACGGCCAGCAAATCTAGGCTCTGCCCTATCACGTGAATCTTCTGGACTCTGTCATAATGCTCAAGTTAGAGGGCTCTGGCCAGGACTCTTCACCAAGGATGAATCCCTGGTCCTGGGCGTCCTCCATCTCACATAAGCCGATTAGTTCATGGAAACTGGAATCTGTTGAATCAGTAGCAAATTAAATTCTCTTTAGTTGAGGCATACTCTTTGGCATCTAAATCTCCCTATCTTGCTGGAAATTGACCTTCATTTAAAGCCCAGACTGGGTTTTCTATAGACTCTAAACAGAGCTAACAAGGACTGGAGTATGCAGAGGGTACCCCACAGCATTAATAGCAGTGCCTTTTTTTTTTTAATTTTTGGCTGTGTTGGGTCTTCGTTGCTGAGAGCAGGCTTTCTCTAGTTGCGTCGAGCGGGGGCTACTCTTCGTTGTGGTGCGCGGGCTTCTCATTGCGGTGGCTTATCTTGTTGCAGAGCATGGGACCTAGGCGCATCGGCTTCAGTAGTTGTGGCATGTGGGCTCAGTAGTTGTGGCGCACGGGCTTAGTTGCTCCACGGCCTGTGGGATCTTCCTGGACCTGGGCTCGAACCCGTGTCCCCTGCACTGGCAGGCAGATTCTTAACCACTGCACCACCAGGGAAGTCCCAGTAGCAGTGTTTAACCCAAGAACTCTGCAAAAACTCCAAAAAGCCCTGTGAATTCCATGATCATCTGTGAGACTTAACAGGTCCTCTACAAATATCTCAAGACCCCTTGGTACAAAACATTTAATTAGGTGCTTGGGAGTGAATGTGTTTCAGGCAAAGAACATGAGATATGGAATAAAACAAATAAGGTTCAGTCTGAGCTTTGTCTCTTGCTGGCCATGTGACTTTAAGCAAGGCACTTCACTTCACTAAGCCTGGTGTGTTTTGTTTTGTTTTAAATGGTGATGGAAACACAGACCACGTGGGATGCTTATAAGAATTAAAGGTGATATGGACACGAAAGTGCCCACTAAGGACCCTTAAGATAAGAAGTGGAAAACAGAATGATTATGAGAAGGGTTTCTGGAGCTTGAATGTGTACATCAGAATCTTGTCTTTGCCTTGGAGTCCCCATCAACTCTTCAGCTCGAAGGGGCCCACATTCCCTTCTTTCTGTGCTGGAGAGGATTCGGGCCCTCTGGCCTGGCCTGTCCTTACGTGGGAGCAAGAGAAGAAGCACGGTCCAAACACAGGACTGCACGTGGGTGGAGGGAGGGGTGAGCGCAAGTGTGCATGGTCTCTGAAAGGCTGCCTCTGAATTCCAGAACACTTGTCTCACACAGGCTTCCACAGCACAGCACTCTGGAAGGTTGGAAGAATGTGATTTTCTTCACAAGGGTGGGTGGCCTGGAAAATTGGGCATTTTCCATCATTCTCTCTGAAAGTAAGTAAGTGAGGAAGAGAGACGAAGAATGTGTGTGTGTGTAACATATAGCAAATGGGAAAGGAGAACATCAATTTCACTTTTAAAGGCATGAATAAAAGAGGAAATTGAATCCAACAATTCATTAAGTGAATAATTTGCATCAGTTTCTCCTCAAAATACAACAGAGTTCATTTTAACCTCATAATGTTCTTGGGTGTTCTAAATTAGTTAATACGTGTAAAAAGCTTAGAACTGAGACTGGCACACAAACATTTTATAAATGCTAGTTAGTGCTCTTATTATTGCATAATACGATTATAGAGAAATCAGAAAATACATGTAAGCTAAATAAAGAAACAATTACCCATAATCCCGCTACTTCAAGGTAAGTAGTTTCTCAAAGGGTGGTAGAAACAAAAACGTGATCTTATAGTCTTTCTAACTTTGTGAACTGGCTTTAATGCTATATAGTGAAAACATATTTTTATATACATATTTTTTTTCAGTCCAATAAATACACCCATAGACCTGTTGTTTTGGCCTATCAGAGGCCACCCAATCAGTCTCAGTCACTAACCCCCAAATGATACCTAACCCCTCACCCTGAGCCCCTGCCATGCATTACCTCCCCAGGTCCCCCAGCCATCAGCTCCCAGAAGGTCTCCCTAAACATGAGCTGCCGAGGCCCTTCAATGATTCACGCCCACAGGCTCCCCCCACCCCTTTCTCTCCATAGTCCATTCACTAGCCCCCAGACCAACCAACACGCGATATCCAGGTGTCCATGTCTCCAATCACTGATTCGAGGCCACCCAATCATTACCCTCAAAGACCCCTCGCTCAATCCCACACCCTGGGCAAACACTCGTAAGGCCCTCATCACTTACTCCACCAAGGCCGCCCCCAACCAGCCCTGCGACTCCTACTCAAACCCACGTGGCCCATCCCGGCCCTCCCACAGCCCTACCTCGTATATCAACAGCTCCCATCACCGACTCTCAAAATCATCCACCCCCACAGGCTTCTTCATGTTTTTGTAAAAATTATTTGTTTATTTATTTGTTTGTTATTAGTATTTTTTTAAATTTTATTTATTTATTTATTTTTGGCTGTGTTGGGTCTTCTTTTCTGTGCGAGGGCTTTCTCTAGTTGTGGCAAGCGGGGGCCACTCTTAATCGCAGTGCGCGGGCCTCTCATTATTGCGGCCTCTCTTGTTGCGGAGCACAGGCTCCAGACGCGCAGGCTCAGTAGTTGTGGCTCACGGGCCCAGTTGCTCCACGGAATGTGGGATCCTCCCAGACCAGGGCTCGAACCCGTGTCCCCTGCACTAGCAGGCAGACCCTCAACCACTGCGCCACCTGGGAAGTCCTATTATTATTATTACTTGGCTGCTTCAGGTCTTAGTTGCAGCACGCGGGATCTTCTTTGAGGCACGCGGGATCTTTCACTGTGGCACTCGGGCTTCTCTCCAGGTGTGGCGCGTGCCAGTTTTCTCTCTCTAGTTGTGGCGTGTGGGCTTAGTTGCCCCGCGGCATGTGGGATCTTAGTTCCTCGACCAGGGATAAGATAAGCTTCCTCCACGAGCCTATAATTTACACACACCGCACTCCCCGCCCCAGCACTGACCCCCATAGGGCCCCCAACCCACTCGTCCCTACGGCACAGTAATAAGCTACTGAGAAAAATTCTCCCCCCAACAATGAGATCCGGTCTCCTCATTCACAGAGCTCTCACAAACCCCAGCCATCCCCAAACCATACAGAACCCCAATCATTCACCCCACAAACATTAAAGGTCATGGTTCCTCCAAACGGCAAGTTCGTCGCCCTCTGCCGACCCCAGCAGGCACCCAGTTTCTGCTCTCCACACAGGCCGCCGTCACCGACCTCCAGAAGGCACCCCAGGTCCAGGTGCCGCATCACTGACGCCTTCGGACCGACTCAGGTAACCTTCAAGCACCAGTACTGCGCACCCCACATCATTTATCACTACAGCCGTCCAGTCACTGTCTGCGGACCCACGGATCCCCACACACCGGCCCTCGCACGTCCGCAATCACTTAAAACCCCTTCCCCACGCCAGCTCGTCCCAATCACCCACCCCCGCAGCCCCGGTACTCGCCTCCCCAAGCCCGCACGGCGCCCGACGCAGCTGTCACGCTCCAGGCCCGCGACCTGCGGGCCCGAATCACCCAGTCTCCGCAGTCCTCAGCCACTCACCCCAAGAACCCCCGGATCCGACCCTCACTGGCCGCCTCACTCGGCCGCACGGCTATGCTGCGGGCCCGCAGCGGGACCCCCGCAAACGCGGACGCCGCCCCCCACACCTGACCTCTCCCCCGGGGCGCGACGCTGACGCCGCAGGGCCGCGCAAGTGTCCGCTCAGAACTACATTTCCCATAGCGCTGCTCGCTCTAGAACTACATTTCCCAGAGGGCTCCGCGGCGCATCTGGCCGGGAGCTCCCACCGCCTCCTCTGCGCGGGTGGGCGGGCTGCGATGATGGATGTCTGGACCTGGCGTCAGACGCCGGGGGTCTTGAGATGGAGCTGACCTGAAGCACAGAGAGTGACGGTGGTGGGGGGAAACTAAGAGGAAACACCCTCCTAAGTGTATTGTTGCAAGAATTTTAGATCACATAGTGCAAAGTGGAGTATCCCACTACTTTAACAGGAAAACGTGGAAATAAATGAATTAGGCAGTAAAGACATTGGGAAGAAACAAAATAGACGTCTGGGAAGCAGAAGAAATAAATGTGTGAAAGAAAGATATTGCCTGCCATAACAGTAAACAAAGGATGTTGCTGCCATCAAGCCATCACATTGCAGCTGCCCCCATGGTGAGCCCTGAGGGAACTCAGGCCAGAAACAGGATGCCCCCCATCTAGCAGTCACCTGCTGCAGCCACCCCCCACCCCTGACAGTGCACCCTGAGGGGACTCAGGATGGGAAAACACAGGACACTGGCCCCAGAGAGCTGAGGTGCACATCAAAGGAATGACTTCAGTGACCTCAGACTCTTGCATCCTCCCATACATAGAAAAGCACTAAATCCCTTAACTTGAAGTATCTGGTTTTCTTTAATCAACAGTAATCTTTTGATGTTCCATCTACCTGGTCTTTGTTGCAAAAACTCCTATGTATCTTGGCGCCCCCCACCTCGCCTCTTCAGAGCAGTCTCTCACAGTTACTATCTGACATGCTGTGTCTTGGGCTTGAAGTTCTCAGAATGTCCACCAAATAAAACATAACTCTCAACTTTTAGGTTGTGCATTTTTTTCAGTCGACGATGCAGCACATAAATCAGTCCTTATGTATCACATAAATCTAGTTCTTTGAAAATTTAGCAGCAGCATGGATGGACCTAGAGATTATCATTCTAAGTGAAGTAGACAGAGAAAGACAAACATCATATAGCACTCATATGTGGAATCTAAAAAATGATACAAATAAACTTATTTACAAAACAGAAACAGACTCACAGACATAGAAAACAAACTTATGGTTACCAAAGGGGAAAGATGGGGGGGGGATAAATTAGGAGTTGAAGGGCTTGTTAAAATTCCCCGAGCCCACCCCCTGGAGAGTCTGAAATAGTGGGTAAGCCTGAAATCTGTATTGCCAAAAGCACCCCACGGGCTTCCCTGGTGGCGCAGTGGTTGAGAGTCCGCTTGCCAATGCAGGGGACACGGGTTCGTGCCCCGGTCCGGGAAGATCCCACATGCCGCGGAGTGGCTGGGCCCGTGAGCCATGGCCGCTGAGCCTGTGCATCCGGAGCCTGTACTCCGCAACGGGAGAGGCCACAACAGTGAGAGGCCCGCGTACCGCAAAAAAAAAAAAAAAAAAAAAAAAAAACAAAAGAAAGAAAACATCGTTATCAGCTATTCATTAGCCCCAGTACATCAGTCCCACTCCCTTTAGCCATCCCTCCCAGCCCAAGGAGAGACGGCTCTAATTCATCCTGCGTCTTTCTACTCAGAGCATCTATAGCTTTACTAAACAGACTACATGTAGTGATGTTGTCTTAATCCATTTGGGCTGCTATAACAAAATGCCGTGGACTGGGTGGCTTGTAAACAACAGAAGTATATTCCTCACAGTTCTGGAGGTTGGGAAGTCCAAGATCAAGGCACCAGCAGATTCAGTGTCTCCTTGGGGCCCCAGTGCTGGCTCACAGACGGCCATCTTTTCTCTGTGCCCTCACATGGCAGAAAGCGCAAGGGAGATCCCTGGGGTCTCTTTGTAAGGGCACCAATCGCATTCACAAGGGCTCCCCCTCATGACCTGATGGCCTTCCAAAGGCCCCCACCTCCAAACACCATCACACTGAGGAGTAGGTTTCAACTTATGAATTTCAAGGGGACACATCAGTCAGTCTACAGCAGATACTTTGTTTTATTTATTTTTTGTTTTATTTTTAATTCATATGAATGATAGGTAAGATGTAACACTGTTTTAATTCATTTTTTTTTAACTCAACGTTAGGTTTTACCTATATGGATGAACATAGATACGGCTCATTCATTAAAACTATGGTATACTGTTCAGTTTATGAATACACCATAATTTATGCTGATTGTTAGATATTTGGTGCTTTTTTTTGTTTTTAGTTTTGAGTTTTGTTTGGTTTTACTATTCCTAGCCTACTCAGCCTAGAGACTTTATCCCTCACCAGGTGCACATCTGTAGTTCAACAACGTTCGATTTATTGACTCATTGCAACGAGGGAAAGTAAACGCCTGAGAAAGCATATGGATCATCAGTCCAAAGGAAGAGATCAATAATGAAAGTATTTAGGTGAAAGGTAAATTTGGGTGAACTTTACATGAAGCAGTGTTTTGATAGCACAACAAGGCTGTGTGTAAAGGGAAAAATATCAGGTCCAGAATGCCAAGTGGGTCCAGGGTCTGGTTTCCTAAGAAACTACAAAGATAAGATGACTGTGGAAGGCTGTGTCCGGACACCCCTTACCTGAAGCTCTGCCCCTGGGTTGGAAAAGAGTTTGCTTCTCTGAGTCAAAGTCATTTAGATCCCCCAGGCAAGAGTGAGATATTTCATTTTTACTGATATATTTTCAAAGGGCACAGTTTACGATGATTTATGATTTTAGAGATAAAGTTTTCTCGGTGAGGAAGAAAGCAGCAATCACTGTAAGAGGGCTTCTTGATGAAAATTTACAGCTTGTCCTAGGGAGAAACATTGTTTCCTGTTAACTTTGCAGGTGCCTTAATTTATGTCTGTCCTTCCAGCCTAATGAGGGGCAGTGTTTACTTCTTTTTTTTTTTTTTGGCGGTACGCGAGCCTCTCACTGCTGTGGCCTCTCCCGTTGCGGTGCACAGGCTCCGGACGCGCAGGCTCAATGGCCATGGCTCACGGGCCCAGCCGCTCCGTGGCATGTGGGATCTTCCCGGACCAGGGCACGAACCCGCGTCCCCTGCATCGGCAGGCGGACTCTCAACCACTGCGCCACCAGGGAAACCCAGTGTTTACTTTCTTGATCCAAAGTAATTTTTACTTTTGCAACTGATTCAGCATTACTTCAAGGAACAATTCTACACATATTTCCTTGTCCTCCTGTGGACGCGTATCTACCAGTAATGGATGAGGGCTCCCATTACTCCCCTGTTCACATGTTCTGTGAAAAGCTTTTGCCTATTTAGTTTTCTGACTTTTGCTTATAGATTTATAGGAGGTCTTTATTTAATGTATTCTGGATACTAATTCCCTGTAATTATTGTTAAGCTCCTTCTGACGTGATGCTAGTCTTTCTATTTTGCTTATGGTGATTTTTTTGTTGTACAGCAAATTTGAATTTTAATATATTTACATTTGTTAATCACTTTTTATTGTGAACAATACTTTTTCTGACTTGCACAGGAAATTCTTCTCAAGAGTGTTGAACAGAAGCAGTGCTACCAGGCAGATTTGATTTTTTCCTGACTGGAAAGGCTGTATCTTAGAATGGTATGTATTGCAAGCTTTTAGTACAAATACCTTTTCAGGTTAAGGAAGTTCCTTTCTACTCCTACTTTGAAAAATAATTTTCTTTCCTTTTCATTTTTTAACATTGAATATCAAAAGTTTTAGGATGTTATTTTCTGCATCTATTAAGAGGGTTATACAGTTCTTGTCTATTTTATAATTTGTTGATTTGGTGAATTATGTTAAAAGATTTCCTAATGTCCAGTTGCCTATGTAGTACTGGGATAAACCCAAATGATCAAATGTAAGTCCATAAAAATATGTCTATTGTGTACATATAAAAACACATATTTATAGATACATGTATATTGCCTGATTCACTTTTGTTCTTTTTTTTTTTTTTTTTTTTTTTTTTTTTGCGGTACGCGGGCCTCTCACTGTTGTGGCCTCTCCCGTTGCGGAGAGTACAGGCTCCGGATGCACAGGCTCAGCGGCCATGGCTCACGGGCCCAGCCGCTCCACCACATGTGGGATCTTCCCGGACCGGGGCACGAACCCGTGTCCCCTGCATCAACCACTGCACCACCAGGGAAGCCCCACTTTTGTTCACATTTAATTGAGGGTTTAAAAATCTATATCCATGAGTAAGACCAACTTGTAAAATTTTTTTTTTATGGCCCATGTTCAGTTTTGGTTTTTTTAAAATAGACCATTTTTTTTTAGAGCAGTGTCAGTTTTACATAAAAATGGATTGTAAAGTACAGAGAGTTCTCTTATACTCCATTCCCCCATCTGCAGACAGTTTTCCCTATATTTACATCTTATATTACTGGGGTATATTCGTTACAATTGATGCACTAATATCGATACATTATGATTATTATTAAAGTCCATAGTTTACCCCAGGATTCACTTTTTGTGTTTTACATTCCCCGAGTTTTGACAAAGTTGTATCCACCATTACAGTCTCATGATTAGTTTTACTGCCCTAAAAATCTCCCATGCTCTACCTATTTGCACCTCTCTCCATAACTAGAACCGCCCCCCCAAATCTCAGCAACCACTCAGCAACCACCCCCCCAAATCTCAGCCCCCCCAAATCTCAGCAACTGTCTCCACAGTTTCACCTTTTCTAGAGTGTCATATAGTTGAAATCATATAGTTGAAATCATATGGTAGCCTTTTCACATTGGCTCCGTTCACTTAGCAATGTGCTTTCAAGATTCCTCCATGTCGTTTTACAGCTCATTTTAAAATTTCTGAATAATATTCCATTATATAGATGCACACAGTTTGTTTATATATTTACCAGTTGAAGGACATCTCGATTGCTTCCAAGTTTCAGTACTCATGAAAAAAGCTGCTATAAATATTCATGTGTAGGTTTTCATGTGGATATGAAATATTCATGAAATTTCATTTGGACATATTTATTTGGATAAATACCAAGGGGCACGACTTCTAGATTACATGGTAAGAGTATGTTTAATTTTGTTAAAACACATGCCAAACTGTCTTCCAAAGTGGCTGCACCATTTTGCATCCCCACCAGCACTGATGAGAGTTCCTGTTGCTCCTCATCCTCGCCAGCATTTAGTGTTCTCAGTGTTTTGGATTTTAGCCATTCTATATGTACCTGGTGGTATCTCATTGTTGTTTTCATTTGCACTTCCTTAGTGACGTATGATACTGAGCAGCTTTTCATATGCTTATTTGCCATCTCTATATCATCTTTGGTGATGTGTCTGTTCAGGTCTCTTGCCCATTTTTAAACTGGGTTGAGTATTAGAGAAACAGAGAAACAGAACCAATAAGATATATCTAGATTTATCTCTGTGTACATATTTTTGTTTGTTATTGGGTCATTTGACGAAATATGAACATGGACAATAGATTAACAGAATTGTATCACTATTAAAAGTTGATAACTGTAAGGGGGTTATGTAAGAAAATATCCTTTTCTTAGGAAATACACATTGAAGTATTTAAGGGTAAAGGTACATTTATGCAATTCTCAAATAACATCACACACACATACACATATGGGAGAAAGAAAGAGAATACATAACACAATAATGCAAAAGTGGGGGTGAATTGTTTACAATAGGTGAATCTGGGTAAAGGATATTCAGATGTTCTATGTACTGTTCTCACTCCTACAACTTTTCTGTAAGTTTGAAATTATTTCCAAACAAAATGGGTTTTTTTCCCCAAAAAAGAAAAAAGTTGGTCAAAACAAATGCATATCATTGAGAAAAACCAGAACACTGGGCACAAAATCAAAATCTAATGGGCTTGCAGGAAGAAAAAGGTCACATACAAATGATTAGGAATCAGAAAAGCTTCCTGCTGGAAGCAAGATCATGGAGCAATGCATTCAAACTCATAAGAAAATGTGCTTACAGAATCACAGTGTATCAATGCTGAATATTGCCCTGACCACAGTGACAAGGTACTACTTTGGAAGCACGAGGACGTGGGAAGAGTGTGCACTTGTGGAAGCCAACCCCTCACCCCGATAACAAACCTATGGCTGGTGCCTCATCACAGAAGCAGGATGGACAGCAGAGGTAAAGCATGTTGTCCCATAACTGACATGGTGATCTCCTCCATAAACCAAGTGCATGATGTGTCTTTGTCAGCTTGGGCTGCTGTAACAAAATGCCATAGAATGAGTGGCTTAGACAAGAAAACTGATCTTCTCACTGTTCTGGAGGCTCGGAGTCTCAGATCAGGGTTCCAGCCAGGGTGGTTGGGTCCTGGTCGGCAGATGGCTGCTTTCTCACTGTGTCCTCACGGGGAAGAGAGAGAGCTCAAGCCCTCCGGTGCCTTTTCTTAGAAGGGCACAAATCCCATCATGAGGGCCCCGCCTTCTTGATTTCATACCACCTTACCTCCAAAGGCCCTGCCTCAAATAACATCGCTTTGGGGCTTAGGGCTTCAACACATGAATTTGGGTGGTGGGGGGCATAGACATTCAGTGCATAACAGCATGCGTATGTTTGATGAACATAAAAACTTAAAGCCACGGTGATAGTTCTTGTCTTGTTTAAATTTTTTAACTAAAGGGATTTTAAATAGGTTAGGTTTCTTCACTGAGTTTGACATCTGATGAGCACCAAACGCCAGATTGGGAGCAGATTTAGGGAGCTCCTTTCTATCCCAAGCATTTTTTTTCCTAAAGAAAGAATTGGAATTGAATTTTATCACATACTTCTTCTATTTCTTATCTTTAAATCTATTCATCTGAATGTGTTAATTAGTAGTAATAGATTTTTCCAAAGTTAACTGTTTCAATCCTAGTGTGAACTTACTTGTCACTGTTGTTTTTAATATATTGCTAGACTCAGTTTGCTAAAGTTATTTTGGATTTCTTTATTGATGTTCAAAGTGAGTTTGATCTCTTCTCTATATTTTCTGAAAAAAGTGTTTGATCTAAATTTTCATATTTTGTAGTTTCCTCTAATAATTTTTCAAAACTCTTTTTTCATTAGATGCTGTTTACTTTTTATTTTTCTCAACCTTTTTGAGAGATTCATCATTTAATTGGCATTTTCAAAGAATGTTAATAATTTTGTTGATAATCTCTATTACATGTTTATTTTTCTATATCAGTGATTTTTCTCTCTGTTCTTCTCATTTAGCTAATTTAATTAATGTGCTGTTTAAAAATATTTCAAAGCCTGTGGGCAAAATCTTCAACACCCACTACTAGTAGCTTCAGCCTTCCCTTCCACCACTAGTTCCTGTCTCTCCGTTTCTTCCAGAGCCTGAATCAGCACCTTACTGTCCCCGTGTGGCCTCACCTACTAGCCCCAGGACTCCAGCTTCTGTTCAACCCTCTCCTTGGCCCTGGCTGCTCCTTTTAGGGTAAGTGTGAATGAATTCAGTTGTTCTAATTGCACCTTTTCATTGAGCACTTTTGTTTTCCAGTGATTAAGAACAAGGAGAATTATTTAATTGTTAACAAAATGATTGTTTTTCAAATTATAACAAGATGTGATCATGGTTCATCATGTAGAAAATAGACACATACAAAAAAGAAAGTAATTGCCTTTAATCACACTCCTCTAGGACAAGCAGTTGAAATCATATTACATCCACTGCACTGGTACAGTTGGCTAACCACACTCCAAATGATAGGAATACCACTAGGTATTTTCTAAGTAAAGATTTATTGAGATATAATTTATATAAACTAAAAGTCACTCTTTTTATATCAACATGTGTACGTTTTGACAAATGCGTAATTACATACCTACCACCATAATAAAACTCACTAGCTTTTAATATTATTTGAAACTTCTAATTACATTTACCAAAGCTTTGAAAAATTCACCCACATAACGGCCTATGGGGATGAACCAAATGACTGCTGTTTATTGTCCTAAAGCAGGAGGGTTAAAAAGGAGGAAACAAGTTAACAGGCGTGGAGGACCCCAAAGGAAAGGCTGTGGCCAGGACCAGGCTTACATCCCCACTGCAGGTAAACACACCAGATGGGAAACTAGGAGAGAAAAAAGCTGCCCCAGGTGTGAGAGTCTGATGTGGAGCCTCAGTCAGAGATCACTAAGGGCTGAGAAGGGAGGGAGAGATTCCCAGGGAATGGCCCTAAGGTGGGACTTGAAAGCTGGGAAAGGTTTAAATTAGAAGAGAGTAGATTTGCAAGTAGGGGCGCTGGGGACTGACTGAGCAGGAGATTAATACCAACAGTAACCTGGCTGGGAAAAGTCTATGCCAGCTGTGGCTGAGTAGACAGCAGAGCGGCAGTCTGGATGGTCTTACTCCATTCAGGCTGCTGTAACACCAAGACTGCGTGGCTTATAAACAGCATGAGTTATTGCTGACAGTTCTGGAGGCTGGAAGGTGAAGACCAGAGTGCCAGCATGGTCGGGTTCTGCTGAGAGCCCCCCCGCCCCCGCAGGTCGCTGACTTCTCGTGTACCCTCACCTGGGGGAAGACATGAGCTAGCTTTCTCGGGTCTTTTATGAGGGCACTGGTTCCAATCAGGAGGGCTCCGCCCTCATGACCTAAACACCTCCAAAGCCCCAGCTCCTAATGCCTTCACTTTGGGGTTTAGGATTTCAACATATGAATTTGGGGGAAACACAAATATTCAGATCATAGTAGAAAGCAAGTTACAATAAGGTAGTAAAAGTTGGGACTGAAGACCAGGTATGATTCTAGAGGCGCAACTGAAAGGTCCATGTGGGGGACACGGCAGAGCACAGGCGGGCACTGGGACGCAAGGTTCACGTCCTGGCTCCCCAGTGACATCTGTTACCACCTCTGTTTCCTACCTACATAACAGCAAGATTAAACTGGATGGCCCTAAGAGGCCCTTCTGACTCATTCAGGACTAGGGGAAACGGGCAGTAGCAATAAGGCTCATTAATAACGGTATTTATTGGGCCCTCACTATATACAAGGCTTTCCACTTCCTATTGCATTCAGCCCTCCTAACAATCATACGTAGCATGTACTATTATGATCATCCTCATGTGTTAGGAAACCGAGGAGCTGAGAAGGCATGTCTGAGGTTATATGTTGAGTGACGTGGCCAGGACCTGAGCCCAGGCAGACCAGCCATCTGAACCACCACCCTCTGTTAGCCCTGCTCCTTAGGTGACAGCAACTGTACACGAGTGAATTATTAGAGGGAGTGGGAGAGGGAATGCACATGAAATTAAACACGATGTACTGAAACAAGAACAGGACTTGGTTCCAGACTATACATCAGGGAACAAGAATAAGGAAAAGGCTGAGATTTCTAGAATGGGAGACTGGAGGAATGTTGTTACCAGTGACAGAAGGATTTGCAGCTTGGGAAAGGCAGAGAACGTGTATTTCAGAATGATGAGAGGCCTATGTATTCAAAAAATTTAAAACAGAATTACCACATGATCCCGTAATTCCACTTCTGGGAATAACTAAATAATTAAAAGCAGGGTCTCAAAGAGACGTTTGTACACCCATGTTCACAGTGACATCATTCACAACAGCTAAAATGTGGAAAACAGCCCAAGTGTCCATCAATGGATGAAAGGATAAGCAAAATGTGATGTATATATACAATGGAATGTTATTCAGCCTTAAAAGGAAGGAAATTCTGACACCTGCTACAACATGGATAAACCTTGAGGACATTATGCTCAGTGAAATAAGCCAGTCACATAAGGACAGATACTGTAGGATCCCACTTGTATGAGGTACAGACAGAAAGTAGAAAGCTGGTAACCAGAGGCTGGTGGAGGGGCTTCAGGGAGTTTAATGGGTACAGAATTTTAGTGCTGCAAGATGAAAAGAGCTATTGAGATGGATGATGGTAATATATTCACAATATTATGAATATATTTAACACACTGGAGTGCACACTTAAGATAGTTAGGGTGGTATATTTTATGTTATATGCATGTTAGCACAGTGTTTAAAAATGAATAAAAAGAGGCCTATGCATTATTTATTTCTTACTTTGATCTTATGAAGAATCTTGCAAATAGCTAAGGCAGGCGTAATACCTACTTTAGTCAAAACTCTTTTTATTGCAAGAGACAGAATGCAACTAAAGCAGAAGATTAGGAGACAGAGAATTTGAGAGTGTAGCTACCTCAGGGACGAGTGGGTCCAAACCCCAGATGACATCACTGGGACCTTCCTAGTCATGTCTCTGCTTCATTTTAAGTCTAGAACCCTCCACCCCGGCTGAAGATCGGGTTCTCCAGGTAGGGAGGATGCACAGAGCAGCTCCACCCTCCAAGGGAGGCCACCACTTGGCACCCGTTTATAGGGTCTTGGTAAATACAACTTCTTGACTCACATGCCCAAAACCTGGGCCGTCACTGGCCAACAGGACAGAATATGGCCGCGGTCAGGCAGGCCAGAGCAGTGCATTTGCAGTGAAGGGGGGGGGGGCCAGGATTCCGGCCCCCAGCACAGGATGAATGGACTGGCCAGACACCGCAAGACCACATAACCCCATTTTAGTTGTACAGATTGGAAACTGGAGCTCAAAAAAGTTTAATTTGTCAAAACCTATGCAATAGTAAAATGGCTAATAATGCAAATGAGGTATGCCTTTTGTGATCCTAATTCTTTCAGACCCCCAGTCTTTCCAGCTTTAGTTTGTGACAAATGCCGGTAAGGATTTTGAGATATCTAAAGAAATTAGCTGATTTATACAGTGATGAAAACAGCATAATTAACAGCAGTGCAACAAAGAGCACTTCATTTCTAGGGAGATAGAGGGGTTCAAACCCAGCCCTGCCACCTGGTGGGACCCTGGTACCAAAGTAGCTTAGAGTGAGCGTGGAGCTAAACACTAAGCAAACAGTAAGAGAAACACGGGAAGCGCCAGGCACAGAGCTCACCTGCCACCAGCACTGCGCTGACCGCGCCCGGGGGCTTCTCATTCCTTCCATCGGGAAGCCTCTCAACAAGGCGAACTCGTGAGACTTAACACCCACACTCAGGCATGAGTCAAAGACGGGACCTGATTGACGCTAGTGGGCCATCGAGGCAGGACAGGGGCCGAGGACTGTTGTCTCTCACAGTGACAGCCCGGACGTGGGGTGTGGGATCGAGGCCTGGCTGTGTCTGCTCTGGCAGCACTGCCCCTGTGTTTCGTGGGGACGTGCATTTGGTGCCTGATGGAGTTTCCAACATGAACTGTCTACGGCCCTGCCCAGACCCTCCTCTTCAGAAGGCGCAGGGCAGGTGTGGGTAAACCGTCTTGGACTCTGTGTCTCATCTCTATTTTTCTTGAAAGTTATGCTCTTGGTACAGCTATGAGTATCCTACTCTTTTAAACCTCAGAGGATTAGGGGTTAATCCCCTTCCCCCAGCTTTTTGTGAGTCTGAGCTTGATGTGTTTTTTAATGAATGATTTTAACGACTCTAGTGCTTTGAGAACTTCAAATTACAAATGTCACCTGTGTTTCTCTCATTTCACCAGTGACTGCTTCATAGCTACATTCTCTTTGCTGGGCACCTTTAACTATTTAGGTATTGTTAAATACCTAAATAAAATGATTTAGGCATTTAGGTATTAAATAAATTTGGTGTTCCTGGTTTATTTCATCTTAGCATTCTGAAAATAAGAGTCTCAATGACAAGGTGTCAAGACTACCCAGATGAATTGTGTAACAACTGTGAAACAAGCTGTAAAGAGCCCGCAAAGAAAATACAGAATACATGGTATCACTAAATCTGCAGAGTTGGCCCCAGAACAAATCCACTACTAAGGTGAGTTGATGTGGCGATGGGGTGTGTGGTGTTGGGAAGGATCTGTGCTGTGTGGAAGAAAAGCTTACTTTAACTTAGTTAAATTTCATTCTTTTGAGCTGATCATGACATGTTACGTTGCCTGCTTCTAAGTTGCAGACAGACATCAGGAGACAAATGAAATTTTCTAAGATTATCAGAGTGAGGATGGCTTTTCCCTTCACCATGTGGCAAATAAGGGCCCAGGGGAGAATTCCGATGGTGGAAGCCACTTTACATCATAAACAGAACACAGAGAAACTATTACAGGTAACTCACAATGCTCTTTTCCAATTATGCCGAAACCTCAAAAGATTTATTTCATTCACTAGCTATTTCCATAAAGACAGGACCAGAGTGATATACAAGTTTATTAACACAATCTGCATTGTGAACAGTACCTCCTGGAGTTATATGAAATGGAAAACCTGCAGGAAGAGCTTCTTCAAAATGCAGATTGACATGCAAATCCAACCGTTAGAGAAAATGCCGCTGTGTAGCCTGACGGCAATTATTTCCCTTCAAGTGAGGTTTGCATGTCAGCAGGAGAGAAAGACGGGGGAAGAGAGGATGTCTGATAAATGACAGGGGAGTGTGCTCCACACCGGGCCTCTCTAACAGTCTACTTCCACCTAATTTATTAGGCTTCATGAGGTTATACCTGAAGCACCTCTGTTTTAATCTTAGAAAAGCTGATATTCAATTTGGCATGGTGTTTGTGATGGGAACTGGTGTGGAGACTTTGAAGAGCTTCTCTGGGGTGATTCTGACTCCTGAGATGGGAAATCTTGTCTACGGGTGACAGATTACGTGAATTATAATAAAAACAGCAGAATATTGAATAAGAGTATTTTAATTGTGCAGCACAAGTTTTTAAACTGAGAGTACACGGAAGTACAGTACATCATTCCTTTCTTCACTCAGTAATGGGATACCTTTTTCTTGTCTGTACACATTTAACATAAATAACAACGCTTTCTTGTAAGGCGTTCAGCTAACCCAGAGGCAGCATAAAGACCTCATAAACATTTCGGTTTCTATCAGTGAAGAAAGTCTAGTAATAACTGCAAGACCACTGGCATATGGAGCAGATGGTAATGATCTCCAGAGCCATTTACGTTTGCAGCAAAACAAAACAAAAACCACAAAGAACTCTGTTATAATTTCTACTGAATTATTAAAACACAAAGAGAAAACACTGATGTTGAGTGTGAAAAATCTTTTTTTTTTTTTTTTTTTTTTTGCGGTACGCGGGCCTCTCACTGTTGTGGCCTCTCCCATTGTGGAGCAATGGCTCCGGACGCGCAGGCTCAGCGGCCATGGCTCACGGGCGCAGCCGCTCCATGGCATGTGGGATCTTCCCGGACCGGGGCACGAACCCGTGTCCCCTGCATCGGCAGGTGCAGGAAGCCCAAAAGTGTGAGAAATCTTGACAGATGTCAGTCTATGCCCCGTGGACCAGTAACTGATACTCAAAATTTGGTCAAACGTTCATCATTTAACACATCACAGAAAACAAATGTTACACTCAAATTATTAACTCAGGAACATTTAATAAAGGGACTATTTACAGATTTGTGTTCACAATTAAGAAAACCAACCAGGAGGGATGGTGAAGCCCCCAGAAGCAGTTAACACCCTTACATCTGACGAGCAGGGAGCTGCAGCCATCTGGGTGTCTGTAGACCAGCAGGAGGGAGGGAGGGCTGACACATACCTCCCTGTGTGAACCTGAGCAGAAACCTTAGGAAGCAGTTGTGCACTTCCTCTGGGCATGCAGAGCAGAAAAAGGAGAATGGGTGTGGCGACGTGCACAGATCCGTAACACAGACAGCTTCCATCGTGCAGTTGCTACAAACACAAGTCATCCCGAGCCCGTCTCAGACGACACAGTCTGTTCAACTATTTTTACAGATTCACACTTAAGTGCTATCGTAGTCATACACTTTACTTCTAAATAGATCATAACCCCAAGTATGTTGTCATTACTTTGGTTTTAAGCAGTCCATTAACTTTTTGAAAGATTTTTAAATGAGAAAAAAAATCTTTCATATTCATCCACACATTCACCATTTCCAGAGTGTTCTTTTCTTGCTGACCCCAAACTTTCTTCAGTGTTTCCTCATGGCAGGAACTCTCTCTGATTTTGTTTCTTTGAAGTCTTTTTTGCTTTCACTTTTGGAAGATGTTTTCGACAGGCAACCGAACTCCAGGTTGCAGGGGTTTCTTTTATATCTTTCATAATTTAATGATGTCACTCTGCTGTCTTTTAGTTTGCATAGTTTCTGACCAGAAGTATGTTGTTATTCTTTGTTCTGTGAACGTGTTGTGTCTTTTTCTCCAGACATTTTACAATCGTTCTCTTTAACACCGGTTTTCATCAATTTGACGATGATGTCCATTGGCATCTTTATGTTTCTTAGGTGTTGGGTCCTTTGAGCTTATTGAATATGTCGAGTTATACTTTTCATCATATGTGGATATTTTTCAGCCATCGTTTATCCAAATCCTTTTTCTCCCTCCTGTCTTTCTGGACCTCCCATTCCATGTGTGTTACGCCACAGTAACTAATTCCCTGTTCTCCTTTCCCCCCAGTCTTTTTCTCTCTGTGTGTATCATTCACCTGGATAATTTTTATACTTACTGTTCAAATTCATTGTTTTCCTTCTTCTATGTCTAATATGTTCTTAATTCCATCCAGTTTTTTTTAAATTTACAGATGTTGTTTTCATCCTGAGAAGTTCCATTTGAGCTTTTAAAAATATATCTTCCACTCATGTGTCATCAAATTCATGTTTTCCTCTACTTTATACTTACAATAGCTATTTGAACATCCTTGTCTACTAATTCCAATCACTTCAGTCTTTTCTCTTTCTACTGCCTGATTTTCCTCCTGGTTACAAGTCATATGTTCCTGCCCCTTGGCATGCCAGGTAAGTGTTTGGACGTCAGTCACTGTGGGTAGAGTAGCTTTTAATCTAGGGTTAGTTACCCTCCCCACCAAGACAATATTGTTCTGGGAACTCTCTTGATGCCCACGTGCTTTTGTATGGCTGGTGGGAACGTGAACTGTCCCCGCCTGCGCTGAGCTCCAGGGCTCGTCCAGCTCACTGCTCCCCAGTGCCACTCTCATGGTCTCAGCTTCCTTCCACACATGTGTGAATCAGCACTAAAGCCCACAGACTCAAGGGGGGACTCATTGAGGATTTCTGCAGGCCCTCTCTGGGAAGCTCCTTCCTATCCAGCACTTTTCCCTGCAAATTCTAGCCACCAGGGCTCCCCAGACGCCAACTCGGCAACTCTCTTCAGTCCAGCAGGACCACGTTCATTCCCCTCCCTGACCAGAAGCCTGGATGCTGCCCCCAGGGTCTAGGCTGGGCAGTCGTGGGGCTCTCCTCACCTTGTCCACCTCCTGCCAGGGATCACAAACCTGTGTTTGACATATGTCTAAAAAACCACTATTTCATAAATGGTACGGTTTCTAGCTGCTTAAGGCAGTAGAGTTTATCTGGTTCTTCCTATAGCACCATAGCAGAAAGCAGAAGTTTTCACACGTAAAACACAGCTACCACTTTAAAATGCCTATTTTCTTATAATAATTTATATACAATGCACACATCTTCCTTTTAGAATTATTTTAATAGGATCATGCTTATCAAATTCTTCAAATTATTAGAACTACTCCTCTGCATGAGATCTCTAATATATAATACTCAGTATTTCCTTTGTGTATGTATTCTCTAGTGTACTCTGAGTTACCCTTTCCCGGTGAAATCTTTCACTTACTTGTTATAACAATTGAGTTTTTCTCCTGTTTAGGTCTTCTAAGTATTTAACAGGCTGTCACTTTTGACTGAAAGGTCTGTACTTATCACAATACTGATAAGATTTCCACACTGAGGAGCCATCAATATGTAATAAGTTTTGTTTTCTGGGAGAAGGCTTTCCTATATTGCCTACTTAAAAAAAGTTCTCTTTCTGAATTCTGTATGGTGAGACAGTCACTGCAGTGACAGGGTTTCTCTCCTGTACGTGTCCTTGGAGTGTGAGGGGCCTGACACCTGATGGCAGACTCCCCATACTCACCGCACCCGCCCCGTGTCTACAGCATATGACTTCTCTGATGTATCAGGAGCTGTGCCTTCCTGTGGAAGGCTGTCCCACATTCACTGCATCTATAGCATTTATCTCCTGTATGGATCCTCTGATGCCTCATAAGGTGCGACTTTCTAGTGAAAGATTTCCCACATTCCCCACATTTATAGGGTCTCTCTCCTGTATGAATCCTCTGATGTATAATGAGCTGCGCCTTCTCAAAGAAAGCTTTTGTACAATCACTGCATCCATAGGTCTTCTCTCCTGTATGATTTCTCTGATGCTTAATGAGCTGTACTTTCTGAACAAATGCCTTCCCACACTCACTGCATTCATAGGGTTTCTCCCCTGTATGAATTCTCTGATGCCTAAGAAGCTGTGGCTTCCAGGCAAAAGCTTTCCTACACTCACTGCATTCGAAGGGTTTCTCTCCAGTGTGGGTTCTCTGATGGTGAATGAGGCTTGACTTCTCACTGAAGGCTTTCCCACACTCGCTGCACTCATAGGGTTTCTCCCCTGTGTGTGTCCTCTGATGAGATACCAGGCTGGACTTTTGGGTGAAGGCTTTCCCACAGGCACCGCATTCATAAGGTTTCTCTCCGGTGTGAGTTCTCTGATGTGTCAGGAGCTGTGACTTCCCAAAGAAGGTTTTTCCACATTCAACACATCCATAGGGTTTTTCTCCTAAATGAGCTTTCTGATGTCTAATTAGTTCTGACTTCTTAAAGAAGGCTTCTTCACAGTTCCTGCACTGATAGTTCTTCTCTCCTGTGTGAGTCATTTGATGTTTGACAAGTTGCGGTTTTCTGATGAAGGCTTCACCACATTCGCTGCATTCATAGGGCTTCTCTCCTGTGTGGATCCTCTGATGCCTAATGAGGAGTGAGTTCCTGCTGAAGGCTTTTTTACACTCACTACATGCATACGGTTTCTTCCCTGTATGAACCCTCTGATGAGTAATAAGCTGTGACTTCCAAAAGAAGGCTTTTCCGCAATCACTACATTTGTAGGGCTTCTCCCCTGTGTGTGTCCTCTGATGTGTAATAAGCCTTATTTTCTGGGAGAAGGCCTTCCCACAGTCATTGCAGCCATAGGGCTTCTCTACTGTGTGGGTTCTCTGATGCCTTTGAAGCTGTGACTTCCTACTAAAGGACTTCCCACAGTCCCTGCAGCCATAGGGCTTCTCTCCCGTATGAGTTCTCTGATGTAAAACAAGCAGTGACTTCCTGCTGAAAGCTTTTTGACATTCACCACACCCATACGGCTTTTCTCCTGAATGAGTCCTTTGATGAATAGTGAGTAATGACTTCTGGGAGAAGGCTTTCCCACAGTCATGGCATCCATAGGGCTTCTCTCCTGTATGAGTTCTCTGATGTATAATGAGCTGTGACTTTTTGTTAAAAACCTTACCACATTCCATGCATAAACAGACTCCTGTATGTGCTATTTGGTTTGTAATGAGCCCTGGCTCTTTACTGCTGACTTTTCTACATTTACTACAATCAGAGTATTTTATTCCACCACAGGTTTTGTCAGGCTTGATACAGAATAGTAATTTCTTATTAAGCTCATCAAGTTTTTTTCTTTCACAGTTACTTTTTGGAATAAGAAAATCAAAAGGATGTTTCAAACTTTTTTCACCTGTGCCACATTTAAGGGATCTCATTCCTAAATGATCAAAGTTAATGCCTGAATGAAACATTTTCCCAAAGACGTCATATTCATGGCCTCTCTCCATACTTTTAAGCTTGTCTTGATTATCCTGGTGCCACATTTTGAGATTATTATCTAGCCAGACTTCTTCTAAAAAGGAAAAAATGAACCATACTGTGTAAATTTTCCCAATGATTATGCTTATTGAATAAGTCTTCTGAAATGGAGCCTAAGATCCCAGTCCATAAAAAAAAAAAAATTCTCCCAAATACAATGTCTACTTATTAGGCATTGAGAATTTTAATAGAAATGAAAACAGATTTTGAAATTACAAATGTTTATAAACACAAGTTTCAAATAAGGAAAAATGAAATATACTCAAGTGATCACGATGAGGTAAAAGAGACAAGCAATTTCTGGGGGTGGTTAAGCACTCATTCCACAATGACCTACTGATCATCTACTGTGTGCCCAGACGCTGTGAGTAGCAGAAATCAGGGAGGAAGGCAGGTAAGTACCCCCATCAGAGAAGGCTGAGAATCACAGTACACAGAAGAGCAAGATTAGTACACAGTGCTGAACGTCAGGCAGGAAGAAACACTGAATATGATGCACAGCAAATGCAGGATATCAACTTCATGTCTGAAAGGTGAGGTACGTCAGTTTGCTGTACTATTGGTACATTAAAAAAACATTCTCATTCAAGATCCTCACCCGAATCACTGATATCAGTAATTTTACCATCATGAGAGTTACTTTTTGGAATTATCCAAGAGTTCTCCAGAGCTCAACATCAACACTTGTATTTAGGTTTTTGACATTTTAGTTGAATCGATCATCTATATATTGCATCTGTATATGATGGAAATTACTCTAAACCACAAGTATTCTTTGCATAACATTAGGACAGATTTTTTTTTTTTTACTCTGTAAGTACAATTATTTGTGATCTCCACAATATGACCATTTATTTATGTTTAGTTCACGATATTCTTTACTAGGAATTGTGAGGTAATACTCCCAAGATGAAAGATATGGCAAGATCTCAGATGTAAGGCTACCACTCCTTTTCTGCAGGATAATATTTTTTTGGGGAAAAAAATCCACATCTAACTCTCAGACATACCAGAATTTCAGAGGAAGAACCAACTAGAGCCCGATATGGAGGAGAACAAAGGATTCAACGATCCGAGCTTCAGTGAGTGTGGATGATAATGCTATTCGTGGGTATTTTAAAGACTAGAGAGAGAAGTTAGGGGGTTAAAAACAAAGTCGTCTGTAGACACAGAAGTGTGAGCTCCACCTGAATAGTTTACAAAAAATTGTTTCAGGAAATGTTAAAGAAAAATTACAAATTTTAATTCAAATCAAATCAGGAAATAAGATTAAGATGTATATCCAAATTAATAAGTTAAATGATATAAAACAATATTGAAGTTAAACTGTACCAAAAAATCTTTAAGAAATTTTAAAAAAGTCTTGTCACTTTGGCAAACACGTGGACCGGGTTTCACTGGTGCCACCTCAGGTGCGGGTACACATGTGTTTCCCCGTCTCTGTTTCCATTACACTCCTGTCCTTTCTGCCTTAATTTCACCCAATTTTCAATTGATATTCCCACTTCTAGGCTTGCTTCCTCCCAACTCTAGTCGCCACACAGCAACACGTAATATTTAGAAAATGTACTCAGGCCTTTTAACCCTTTGCTTAGAAACCTTTGATAAACCCAGACGTTTATCACGGCTTCCGCACCCCTGTGTGCCGGCTCCTTCCAGCCCCCACTCCCTCTCACAACACTGGGCTCCTCCCAATCCCAAACCCCAAAGGCCTTTTCCTGCTGTAGGCCCTTTGCATGTGCTCTCCCTGCCCAGCTTCCAGCATTCCTGGCTCACATTATTTTAAGGGCACACTAACAAACACCCTGTTTATTCCCTTCATAGCATGTATCAAATAGGTAATCACCTTGCTTCTGTCTCTCGCACTAGAATGTAAACCCTGAGGGCAGGGAACAGGTTTGTATTTTTCACTGAGGTACCCCCACTACATAGCGCATAATCAGCCCTCAATACATATAGGATAAATACTCTTCACTTGTCATTAAACTTCTAAAGCAATTCCTTTCTATATAGTTAATCTTGAGAGTTAACTTCGCATTTTGACACAAATGCTTCATGTTCAAACACTGAATTAGTTTTATATTTTTTTCTAAATTAAAATTCTCTTGTCCTGCAAGGTCATTTCATGACTCATATTTTATCTCAACGCCTCTCATTCCACAAAATAGCAGTGGTTCTAAATTAATGGGGGAACATAAAGTCTATCTTGACAGCTTTTCTAAACTACACATACCCAGTCCTAATAATCCGCATGAATGGTGCCTAGACATCTGTAATTTGAAGTAGTTCCTAAGGTACGCTGAAACACTTACTTAGACGAAAACCTTTGTACTAAAGAAATATTTGATAAATAAGAAAGCTCCTGCCATACCTGGCCTCACAACAACCAATTAATGAAGTATTTAGTAATTACACAGCATAAATTCCATACAGAACAGAGAAGAGGAAGTTACTCACTATCTTTCTATGTAGGAAAAAACCTTAAGACCTCATTGGTTAAGGAATTACAGATAATGTGTGATCACACCCGAGTTCCTACAATACTGCTCAGTGGGTAGAGATTTCAGGAAATGCTGGGAGTCAGGGAACACTCCCTGGAGGTGGAAAAAGAGCTTAAAGTGAAGAAGGGGAGGGTGTCTAAATGGGAAAGTGTAGGACAACCAAAGGCCCACATGCAGAGAAACAAACGTGAAAGACATGAGGAAAGAACTACTTTGAGTGGCGTCAACCAGGACCTCTGGGCACAGGAAAAACTGCAGAGATAAGATGCTGCCACACCGTGAGGGTCTTCAACACAAATGGCGTTAAAGTATCACAGAGCAGGTCTTAAACTCAGCAGACTATTTGAAGGGATAAATGAGAAGCTTTATAAGCTGAATACCAAAGGCACCAGAAAGAAGCCCTGGACACTGACCCTGAAGTTCTTATCTGCAGGGAGGCCAGAAGAGTGCTTAAGGCGTTAGACTTTTCTCCTTTATCCATGGACTCACCTTCTACTCTATGTGGGTTTGAAATAGAAATCTGACCAATTAGGCAGAGAAAAGAAAATTAATAAAGGAAACTCAAAAGCAATCAGTGTCACCTCAAACAGGAAAAAACTATGAATTCTTAAAGAAGAGGAAGGAAGCCCACCTGTACAGGTGGGACTGGGGAAGCTAGCAAAAGGGGTGTATCCAAGAAGGCAGGTCCTAAATGACTGTGCTGCCGGGTACGGAAGACGGGGCACACCTCATCACCAGCTCCGTCAAAGGGGACGCATCCTGACATGGAGACCAGGATGGAGAGCACATGAAAAGTCAGGAAGGACTTGTGTCACTAGTCCTGAGTCAACTCTAAGGACGGAGGAACTTTAAACACGGTTTTACAGATAACATTTAAGAAGTACCAACCTGTCATCCAAACCCGAGACCTAACTTTCACTGTCTGCCATATACCTGATTATTTCTCACCTGGAAAGTTCTGACTTAGGATTTCTTCACCTAATATCCACGGCTCTTCTTGCTCCAGTTTGAAAATCGCCTCAGGTTTGATCATTTGATAACCTGTCAATTGGAAACACAGAGAGTCCCAACTGCTTGGGCTGAGGGACTCTTAAATATAAAGAAGATTTCACTACAGAGGCTAAACAACAAAACAAGCAAATAAAAGCCTTTCAACTGGGTGTAGCAATCAAAAATCCTTTGACATCTGAAACTTAAACCCGAAATCCGTAATATCTTAGGGGTCCCACAGTTGCTGAGTGCGCCCTGTGTCACACAAGAATGTTCTTACCCAAGAAAACTAGATTGCTATAGTTCTCCAACATCACATCCCTGTACAAGGTCTTCTGAGTAGGATTAAGCAGCTGCCACTCCTCCAACGTGAAGTCCACAGCCACATCCTCAAATGATATCTAAAAAAGCATAATGCCTGTTAAATCGGAAGTCATTCTCTTTGTTGAATACAGGCTTTCTTCTCTACAGTGACAGCTGGCCTCCGAGTTGGCCCCATGATCTCCAACTCCTGGGGTTCATGCTTTCGTTTAATCCCCACCATCCTGACTATGGGCTGGACTTACTGACTCACTTCCACTGAATGGAACAGGGTAGAAGTGCTGGATCAGGTGTAAGAGAATGTGACTTCCACGTTGCAAACCCTCTCCTGCTCTCCCTGGGCCACATGGCGAGGCAGCCCTGTGCACAAGCCCACGTGGCAAAGACCCGAGGCCTGCCAACACCCACGTGAGTGAGCTTGGAGGGGGTCACCTCCCTACCGCCCCGTGAGATGACCACAGCCCTTCTCAACATCCTGATGACAGGGTCGCATGAGACCCTCCACCAGAACCAAATGGGTGAGCAGCTGTCAGACCCCTAACTCGCAGAAACTGAGATACATGTTTGTGTTTTCAGCCACTGAGATTTGGGATAATTTGTTACATAGCAATGGGTAAGTAATATAATGTCCTAGTCGTGCATTATACTTTGAGAGGAAAACAAAAATGTTATTAAAATATTCATCATTATGAATTCATTCACCTATCCACCCATCTATCTATAGAATAAGAAGTTGGAATAGTCTGTCTTTAAATAAGCAGTGTTTCCCAAAGAAGGTGCCACTGGTATCTGGGCAAAGGACAAGACACCACAGAGACCGATACTGTCCCAGGCTGGGCCCACGTACGTGTGCTGCCGTGTCGTCGGAAGGCGCCAAAACAGCGCAGAAAGCTGTCCTGCCTTCCAGACACTGGGCGAGACCCAAAGCACTGCCCAGGGACAGGCTCCCTTGCCAGCGGGCCACAATGCTCTCAACACGTGGACCTCACTGCTCCTCTGGTCCCAACCAGAGGGTTTCACTGGACCCTGACACTTTCCTGGGGTCTGGCCTGGCCATCCTCATGGGCTCCCCAGGCACGGGTCACACACTCCAGGCCTTACCTGACCACATTTACTTCCTGTTCGAATTCACTGCATCTGATAATAGCCCCGTATTTGCAGAGGGGCTGAGTGAGCGTTTTAATGGACAGTTTGAGGACAGGCTTAAGGGGCTGACAGGAAGGCTCATGGCGACCCCAGCCTGGAGCACAGAGCTCAGAAGGGAGCGGCCCTGCACGGTGCCGGGGCTCGGCCAGGCTGCCCCCAGTCACAGCCCTCCTCTCACAGTCACTGACCCGTCATGTTCTGCGGAAGACCCCACGGAAGCCTCCACCCCTACGACCCCGTCCTGAAGACTCAGTGACTGCCAGATCCTGTACATCCACTTTCAAATCTTTTAAAAACTCAGGAGTTTCTGCTAAGCAATTCTTACATGCGCTCTATCTCTCTGGTTAAATTATGTAAAAATATCTGTTCCTCTGTATAGGGACAACGTGTCTTTCCAGACAAAGGGTCTGGATGAAAACGGAGATGATTTCTTTTAAAGTTTTGATTACTAAATGGGACACGCTGATGATGACCAGAGAGAAAGGAAAATAAAGCCCAGCACCAGGGGAGGCACAGGGGAGGGAGAAAGACATTAACGAGCTTTGTGTTTTAGACCTACTCCTGAAAACTTTCCTTCCGCCTGGAAAAAACACAAGAAACAAAAGAAAATGACTCGCTGTGCTCTCTCCGCGCCCATGACCGCTCTGGGTGTAGACCGAAGCCTGCCTGCTCGACGGGGCTGCCGGCCAGCAGCACAGGGCGCCTCCGCCCCCGTGCTTCCCACACAACAGCCCGATGCCGTCTGCACCCCATGAGGTGGCAGGGCCTGGACAAACCAAATGGCCTGGAACTCAGCACCCCAGGCAGCCCCTCGGAAACCAAGGACTGAAGTAAATTAATCAGACCGGGCAACGGAAAGCCACGCTGGGGCCGTTAGCCTAACTGCCTGATGAAAGCACGTGCTGCCTGGAGGCTCTGGGACTGTGCTTCTGGTGTGCACGCCCAGCCGTGTGACCCCGGTGTCTCAGCCCTGGCAGGCGTTCAGGCCAGCCTCCGCCTGCTGCCAGAGCTGTGCTATGCGAACCACTGCCTTGTGCCAGGTCACAAAGGTTCACACGGCCACTTGAGAAGCCTCCTGATGGGCTGACACATGCCTTCCTGATTGGGAAACGGCTGAGACCACATGCAGGCTGAGAGGCTGCCCCGGATGAACCCCCTGGTTCCTGTCTCGGCCCCTCTAGGTCTGACCTGTTCAGGTCCATGATGGGGTTGCCTGTTTCTCACTCAGGTCCTGAAAAATCAAGTGGATGGGCTGAGGAGTCTGGCTCCTGGTTAAAAACCTACATGTGAACCTTCAGGTCCAAACACAGGCAGGCCCAAAGGGTTACCCCGCAGGGCTCCTGGGGGACACTGTCCCCACTCCTGCCCCCAGACCTGGGGTGCAGCCTGCGTGCCATGGCCTCCAAGGGGCCGGTGAGGATCTTGTGTGCCCTGCGTCTCTGCCTGAGGCCTCTGCCTCTGCCTCAGGTGCCTCTCTAAGACCCCCTTGTGAGAGGGGGGACCTGAAGACACTGTCCGCACTCTGACCCAGTACCCTGTACTTTCCACTCCCTCGTCCTCTTCCCCTCCTCCTGGCCCCCAAGTCCACAAATCTGCCGGAGCCTTTTGTTCAGGGCTCCCTGGGCAGCGAACACCTGTGTTGACACACCTGACATGTGGCCAGGGCACTGTTCACTCCTCAGGAAAAGGTAATGGGGAGTCGGCGCCTTCTGCGGCATCCGGCTCTCACTCGTGCCATCACTCTCGGCTACTGCCACCCTGGCTGCGCCGTCACCAGCTACTCTGACACCTGGCAGCTCAGCCCTCTCAGCTCTGCTGAGCTCCTGGCACAGAACACAGCAGCGAAGGGGAAAAGCTACAGTGCTGTGCACTGCTGTAAACAACAGGATTTTTAAAAGAAAGAAAGGAACAGAGGAAGGAAAAGAGGGAGGAGGTCAGCTAGGTGGATGGGAATTGTTTTGAAAGGTGAAGGGAGGGATTACCCTGGTGGCGCAGTGGCTAAGAATCTGCCTGCCAATGCAGGGGACACGGGTTTGAGCCCTGGTCTGGGAAGATCCCACATGCCGCAGAGCAGCTAAGCCCTTGCACCACAACTACTGAGCCTGTGCTCTAGAGCCCGTGAGCCGCAACTACTGAGCCCGTGTGCCACAACTACTGAAGCCCGCGTGCCTAGAGCCCATGCTCTGCAACAAGAGAAGCCACCGCAATGAGAAGCCCGTGCACCGCAACGAAGAGTAGACCCCGCTCACTGCAACTAGAGAAAGCCCGCACGCAGCAACGAAGACCCAATGCAGCCAAAAAATTAATTAATTAAAAAAAAAAAGACGAAGAAAAGTGAAGGGACACCGCAGTCGTTTCTTGAGTCAATAAAGTCGGGGTGGTGGGGGGAGGGATGAATTAGGAGGTTGGGACTAGCAGATGCAAACTATTATATCTCGAATGGATAAACAACAAGGCCCTACTGTAGAGCACAGGGAACTATATCTAATCTCCTGGGATAAACCGTAATGGAAAAGAATATGAAAAACAGTGTATATATATTTATATATATAACTGAACCACTTTGCTGTACAGCAGAAACTAACACAACATTGTAAATCAACTATACCTCAAAAAAAAGGTCAGGAAAAGGAACTGGGCAGACACCCTCCTGTGCAGCAGAAGCAAAAACAGTTCTACCTAAAATGTATCGAAATTCCAACTGAGGGAATATATATGGGGCCATTTGAAGGTTTTGTAACAATCAGTTGTGCCGGATGATTCAGGTTTCTTCCCTAAACCCAGAGCTCAGGTGGGACATGGACCCAGGCCTGCTGCCCACCGCTGTGCTCTTTACACCCGCGCCCACCGAGGACCTGCGAGGAGCAGCCTCAGAAATGTGTTCATCCGTTACAGGATGTCATCTGCCACGTCATCTACATCAACAGCTAGTAAAACGCTTTCTTTACAGGAAACCATCAGGAGATGTTTGCTCCCACCGAGCAAATGGTCTGCTTTTTGACAGAGGAAACCACGCAACTCTTCCTGTTTCTCTTTCTGTGGCGGCTTCTAGGAACATGTGAGGAAGCTTGCGGCTCAACTCCAACAGTGCAGGGCCTTAATTCTCTTATATCTGTGCCCCAACTTTAAGACTTTTGTATGATTCTGTGATCCACCTTGTACTTCTTTTGACATCTTCCTTCCCAAGGTTGTATTTTCTCCGGTTACAATTTAAATGTATTTAGCCCTTTCCTGTTAGTTGTAGAGTTGTAGAGATGCCTGTGAGCCTCATCACACCCACAGATAAAACCGCTAGAGGACAAATAACTCACCTGTGACTTGACCATTCTCCCCCGGTCCTGGGAAATCTGCTCTGCTCTGTCCTGATGCTCTGGAAAAAGGCCTCTGGTCAAAGGTCTGTGGACTGGGAATGCACCCCGAGTCCTGAGGCCTCTTCTTTCTTATTTCACATGAGTTTTCGTGCTCCTGAGGGCCATGGCCTGGAGGTGCAGTGGGAATTTTATTTTAGATGATGTAATTCATTTGGGGACCTCAATCTTGGTTCTCTATAGCTGGGAACTCAGACAGGCTATGTGCTAGCACTAAGAAACAGGATAGAAAGTGAGCTACTGGCGTGTGTCAGCCGAGCCGACCGCAGCCAGGCCAGGCCTGCACCACACACTGGGCTCTGCAGCCTGGCTCCCACCTGGGAATGCCCGACGGGAGCCACCTGCCTCACTGGTTCAACCAAAGACCCCAGGGGAGCCCCACCACCTCAAAGCACTCTGCAGAGACGGCAACAAAGTCTGGAAATACAGTCTTGGCTCACTCACCCTGCAGCACCTTTTCCCGGGGGCACTTAGATGAAACCACTGGCACAGGTACTACAGAATAAAACGCCACTCACTTCTAGGCAGGACAGGGAACAGGCAATGGCCTGGGGTGCTGTCTCTCTACTCCAAAATCAGCCCTGGAGCAAAAGGAAAGCGTAGATCAGAGGAACTAAAAGAAATGGCCAAAAGAAGAGGAGAGACCCCGGGGGAGATGGAGGCCGTGGTGAAGCTGACGCTCGGGTGTGGGTTTCTGGCTGAGCCGGCCGCGCTACAGCCCAGAGCAGACGCAGCGAGACGAGAGGCCTAAGGAAATCTTTTCAGTTCTTTCTTTCTCAGCTCACATTGGCGCAAATACTGCCTTCCCTTCCCTCGGAAATCAGCAGAACAGCCTAGGCCACGGTAGAAGGCGGCTCAAAATCCCTGCTGAGTTTAGGAATCACAGAAACGGCAAGGGCCCAGCTGCCTTCAGGCACTTGTCTCCCACCGCCCCATGGACCCCAAGGAAACTGCTCCACACCTGCTTCTTCCTAAGGGTCTCTGATCCCTGATCAGAGGAACTGCTCAGACAAGTGGTGGGTACGGGGCTATCCAGTGGCTCTAAGGTCCACACTGCTGGCCCTGGAGCCCCTTCCCTTCCCTTTACTTCGAAGGCCTGGCCTCAGCCCTTCCCTAATGCAATTATCAGAGTAGGAAAGCAGATAACACCTCTAGGGGGATACAGCTCAGAGCCTGTGAGGGCAAATACAAATTAAAAAGAAAAAGACTCCCCAGAACCTTATTCAAAGAGTATTTACTCTAGAAAATTACAAAGTCTTTCTCTGCCCTTCTGGGATGTAGGTTAATCTTTCCTAAAACTAAGTTTAACAACTCAAGAATGCCTTTCTTAAGGACCTGGGAGCCGTCTCCGAAATCATCCAGGAAGGTACAGCCCTCTCTCTGGGTCTCTGGGAGGACAGGAGCCTAACCAGCCTGACTTTGGCACCTGGCTCCAAATTGTAAAATTACCCCCCGTCATAAAGGTATGACAAGTGTATTTTTCCTTTGGATGAAGGCAAGTAGCCAACACAGTAGCCACCCCCACTACCAGGCAAGGTTAGGATGGACTACATGTGACAAATGGTCACTTATCTTGAGGTCGTGTGTATAACGGCTTGTACCTGCCCAGCTACAGAAAAGGGCACGATCTCTTCCTGTCTCTCGCAATGTCTTTAGCAGACTGCCGGAGGTGGGCATCAAATTCTGGTTCAATTTTTATTCAATAATAAAACTATTCTAAGGGGACTTCCCTGGTGGTCCAGTGGTTAAGACTCCATGCTTTCACTGCAGGGGGCACGGGTTCGATCCCTGGTCAGGGAACTAAGAACCTGCATGCCACGCATGCAGCTAAAAAAATTTTTTTTTAATTAAAAAAAAAATTAAGAAACAACCACCACCTATTCTTTCTCTTCTACTTTTGTGGAAAAGTCTTCTGGATTGGCAGAGACTGGTTGAAATTATTTCCCCAACGAGCCAAATAACCAAATAAATGAGTACAACCACTATTTTAAAAACTTTTTAAAAGATCACAAACTGTATTACAGAGATCACCTGAGGCAGAATTATCAGAACAGATGAACCAATAGTTAAGATCAGCACAGTCACAAAAAACACGACGCCTTCATGCACACAAATACTTACACTTTCAATGTCTCCACCGCTGTGGAGTGAACCAGGCACTTACACCAGCTGGATACCGGATCAGGGTCAAGGACTCCACGGGCTCACAGCAGGGTCACACAGGGATGTGACTTCCTTCATGAGGGTACACCTGAAAGGAAATATCCAAAAATACAGTTACCGGTAGGCCTGGGGGCCCGAGGGACAAACTCCACCTCCCACCCGAGATGCCTAGCGCTGCGGTCCACACCTGTGGCAACTTGTTCTCCCGGCTTGGTCCCCACAGGCGGACAGGCTGAGAGGAAGGCCGACATGGTGGATGGCCAGTGGGCACCTTTCCGCGAAGTAAGCTGAGCAAGGAGAGGACGTAATAGCTACAGGAGATCTAGAGCAGGAGCCCCTTGTTCTAACAAAGAATGGGGGGAGAGGAGGGAGGTATCCTCAGGGTCCCAGTGGAACAAAGAGAGATGGGTGGACTCGTCCTCCACAAATGAGGGAAGCAAGTTACGCCCTGGTGTTAGCAGACTGCCAGGTTTTGCTCCCGGGCAGCTAACAAGAGTGGAGCGAACACTGGCCCCTTTGAGGCCCTTCCTGCCCACCCCTAGAGCTGGGCTGAAGGCTGGAATCAGACCACCCGCTCGGGAGCCCCACACCCTCGGTCAGCAAGGGAAAGAGGAAAGGAAACCCAGGAATGCTACTCAACGCCAGGCGAACAACGGATCAGCTCCTGGCACCGTCTCTCGAGGGCCTTAAACATCTCCCTCTTCGTCCTTTAACGAACCGAGGGAGGACACAGGTCAGGGAGGGAGGGCAGGTCCCAGTGCTCCCCAGGTGCTGAAGATCCTTCGGAGAGTCAAGAACCAGCCCATCTGGGCAGACAGGCTGGATTCTGAAATTTGACGTGAAACAGTGGCAGAGGGCAGAGCGAGGGCGTCCAGGGCAGGAAGACCTCTACAAGTGGGAATGGAGAAGGATGGCATGCGTTCTGCCCACGCGTGGGGGGCAGCAGACACAAAGGTCAGATTCCCTGAGTGAAACCGGACTCTCCTGAGACCAGAGTGAACAGTGTGGTGCACGAGAACAGGTCTCTCACGAAAAACGTCCTGGGAGAGCAGAGAGCGACACCCAAAGGAGAAGCGCCTCTTCCCGAGATGCACAGGGAGCTCCCTGGGGCTCCTGGGCACGGGCAGGTCCCGATGGTCTAGGAGGCCCAGTGAAAAGAGAGCCCAGAGTCACTGCTTTCCAAACCTGAGGCCCCCTGAGACGCAGGCCCACCTGCCCTGGAACCTTCTGTCTTGTCTGGACCCCTTTTGGGTTGATGCACAGGAGACCTTCTGTAGCTTCTCCTCTGGAAAAGGGGACGTGCCAACTGTACTAACACCCCGAACAGTCACCCTGGTTCCTCCCCCAGGACCCCAACATACTCCTGCACTGTGCTCTCACATCCACGTCAGATCCCACTCACACACTAATGCAGACCTAGACACACACTCACAGTCTCATTTACGGGCCAGGAAAGCAGCAATTTGCTGAAGGCCTCTTACTACCAGGCCCTGTTCCGCGCACGTGGGAGAGACCACTAAACAGGACAGACAGTCCCTGCTCTCTAGGATGGGAAACAGACACACAAGTAAGTAAAATAATTTCAGACTGTGAGAGCGCGCAGAAGAAACTTCAGATGCGCCAGAGGAGTGGGTGGGTGGAGGGCACTCCTTGCAGATGACTCCTTGCCGAGCTCTGAGGAGGCGGGGCCGGCCCCGGAAGGCTACAGGCCAGCCACGCCCGGCAACAAGCGTCGACACAAAGGGCTGGAGCAAGCGGGTGGGGGGCGCCTAGCTGGTGGGGTCTCTGAGTACTTCCCAACAAGGCAATGTTCAAGCAAAAGGAGCCATCACCGACCAACAGAGCCGTGCACACGCCGGGTGAGAGGGGCCAAAGAGCAAAGGACAACACGGTTACTGAGCGGAAGTCACCACGTTGTCTTGCCTGGGCCAACGAAGGACTCACCCAAACCCCAAAACACCACCCTTAAAGGCCCCGCAATCACCAACACCCAAAGCCCCTCAAATGCGGTTCCAAAGACCGCCTCAATCACACTGACTGACCCCCCGAGAACCCGCAGCCCCCAGATCACTGGACACACGAGTCTCCAGGACACACAACCATCGACTCCATAAAGCCCATGTGCCCAATGCCCCCCCAGGGGGTCTGGGCCGTCAATTACACACACTGTGAGTCCCCATCGGCTCCTCTAGCAAGGCCCCCCATCACCAACCACCAGTGACAAAACCAATCCACAGAAGTGTGTGAATCAAAGAACCCCAAAGTCTCTCCACAGCCAACCCACGATCAGACACCCACAGAACCCCTGACTCCCGGTCACGGCGGGCTCTCCGTCACTCAGCCCTGCGCACCAGCCACAGGCCGCCTTACGGACCACCTGGTTGATTATGACCCCAGAGCCGTCTGACCTCCACAGGCTTCTCAATGCCAAGGCCAAGAAACCCCACCACTGGCTCCTCCAAACCCCACTCGGTAACCTCCACGGTCTATCCACTGACTAGACACTGAGTCAGTGGAACCCCAAATGCTGAGTCCCAAAGGACCCCCAGAGAACTCCAACCCCTCCCTCTCGCAGTGCCCACCCACTCACCTTCACAGAGCCCGCCACCACCCGCCCCCTAAACCAGGCCCTCATCACACGGGGCTGCCAGCCACTCACCTCCAGATACCCACTCTCCAGTCCACGCCATGCTCACCCACCACTCAGACGCCCCCAGAGCTCATCACCCTGCGAGGGTCCCCAGCTCCTCACAAACACCCCCGGCCCCTCCAACGGCGCCAATTACCACCCCCACTTCCCCCTCACAGCCCCCAACAGGCCACTCGTCAACCTGTGTGCAGACCCCAGCCACTGACACGCGGCCTCCGACCAGATACCTCAGCCACAAGGTCCCCAAACACGGGCCGCCCCGGTCACTGCCCTCCACCGAAAAAGCTACCATCAAACTGTCAAGTCAAACCAAACACAGACGTAGCAAAGAAATGTTTTACTCCGAGGATTTATTCTTGGGTGGGGGGGAGGGATGCTGGAAGAGGAAGGACGCTGCGGCCCTAAGAGGCACAGCATCTCTGCAGAGTGTGGGGAAGCTGGATCAAAGGGCGGGGGACCAGACAGCAGACGAGAGGACATCTCACCGGAGGTCGGCCAGTTCTGGGCGCAGTGGCGGGCTACAAGCTGCTCAAGCCTACTGCCCAGAGTTCAGGGAACTGCAGGAAGGAGAGACGCTGAACCAAATTTGGTTTCTAAGCGTTCTGATCAGTGAGAACAAACAGTTCAGCTAATCATTGATGAGGCAAAAGATGAGAGGGGCTGCGTCATATTTACCTACGGCCTTGTCACAGGTAAACAAGGGCATCATGTGGGAAGGGGGTTCTTTGCAGCCAGCTGTTTCCCGGAACCCGAGGAGGGGGGATCTTCCCAGGAGCACACGGCCCGGGTACGGTCCAACACTGCAGCAACCAGCGGCCCCTCCCGCCGACGAATTCCTCAGCGCAACCACTCTGGGGCCTCTACATGCCCCCCACGCGCCCACAGAGCCTCGTCGTTCATCCCTTCGCGCCCAGTCGCCAAGCCAAAAGCACGCAAATCGGGGATGGCTAGAGCCTCAACTATTGCTGCACACAGACCCGAACCCACATCCCCAGGGCACACGCCGGCCCCGCACAGCCCTCCACTCACTCCCGAGGGGAGCCTCCGGGCTCCCTCAACCCCAGGGCCTGCTGCCTCCAGCCCCCGAGGCTAAGGTCCCCCCAAAGGCCCCTCCCAGAGGCCCCCAGCATCCACTTAATTCCCTCCGCCGGCTTCACAACCACTCACCCCTCCCTGGCCCCGAATTACTGATTTTCACAGACATTCCACTACCTCGCCCGCCAAGTGTCCCCAGCTTCATCAGCCCCACCGTCTCCCCGCACAGCCCCTCCTCGCCCACCACCACGGGAGGCCCTGCCCTGCCCCCCAAATCTCCCTCCTGCTTCCCACATCACTGCCGCCCACACCCGCCCCTCCAGACCCCTGTCCCCCAGGCGTTTCCCCACCGTCGCCCTCCCTCCCGCCTCCCCGCTGCCCGGCCGCCCCGCGGCCCCCGCGGCCCCTCCCCTCTGCCGCCCCACGCCCCTCCCCCACAGCGCCCCCCGACCTGGACCGGAATCGGCGCCTGCGCGGCAGGGCCGTCCTCTCGCGCCTTCCCCGCACCCGGCTCCGGGAGCCGGTTCGTGCGCACGCCGGCTTAGCCCCGAGCCGGTCCGCGCCGGGGTCACCGCGGCCCCGGTCGGACGCTGAGGCCACCGCCAGCCCGCAGCGCCCCCGTCCCGTCCCCGCCCCCCACACCCTTACCCCTTTGGCCCACGGCGCCGAGGCGGACACGGCCTGGCCGCGGGAGTGTCCGCGCAGAACTACATTTCCCGGTGCCCCGTTCGCTTTAGAACTACATTTCCCAGAGGGCTCCGCGGCACGCCTCCCTGATGGACAGGGGTGAGGTTTCCTGGTGCCAACCTCTTTGCGGCTGCCTGGGGCTCCCGGTTCAGACGGTGGGATGTAGCCTGAGCTCCCCCCCACCCCTCAATGTGCTCCAGTTTTGATCATAGAGAAAAGTAATTTATAAAATCAAAGTAGTAGTATAGGTACGTTTTATCCAGTCCAACAGTACTAACAAAAAGAATGAAAATAAATGAAATGAGGGATTTGGGGAGAAATAAAATGTAATTACGGGAAGAGAAGTAAATTAAAGAATATAAAAGCAGAATATAAAAGGAATTAAAATAGAAAAAACTAAACTTGATAAATCCAATTTTTAAAATAAAATATAAAATCATACTAGAGATTTTTATCAAAAAGTGAGAAGAAACAGCAAAAACAATTGGTAATGAAAAAAGAAAATTAGCCAAAAAGAACAAATTAAAATATTTGTGAAGGAATATTTTGCTCAATTATATGTAATCTAGGAACTATGTTAATAAATTTAGAACTTAATGCAGTACGTGATTTAAAGGAATAGTTAGGTAATTAACTTAAGAAAATAATATCTTTTTAGACCTAGAGTGATGGTTAAAATTGTTTTAGTGGGCTTCCCTGGTGGCGCAGTGGTTAAGAATCCACCTGCCAATGCAGGGGACACAGGTTCGAGCCCTGGTCCAGGAGAATCCCACATGCTACACAGCAACTAAGCCCGTGCGCCACAACTACTGAATCTGCGCTGTAGAGCCTGCGAACCACAACTACTGAAGCCCGCGGGCCTAGAGCCTATGCTCTGCAACAAGAGAAGCCACCACGATGAGAAGCCCGCGCACTGCAACGAAGAGTAGCCCCTGCTCGCCGCAACTAGAGAAAGCCCGTGCGCAGCAACGAAGACCCAATGCAGCCAAAAATAAAATAAAATAAAATTTAAAATACAGTTCTTAGCTACAGACTCATATGTTTTCCTTGGTGAATCTTCCACATTATCAAGGAGTATAATCTTACCAAACAATTTCTAGAAAAATCTAGACCGAACCCTTTTCTTAACACAAAGATAGCAAAATAGTTATACCATAACCAAAAGTAAATTTAAAAAAACAAAGTGTAAAGCAGTTTCAGTTATATTCATGTGAAAAATTAAAAAAAACAGTAAATGGAATCAAGCAATACATTTAAAAACATATCATAAACAAGTAGAAGTCATTGCAGGACTTTTCACCATATCAGTAGATTAAAGGGGATCATGCATCATCATCTAATTAAATACTGAAAAATCTTTAATAAATTCAAATTCAAATTTAAAAAATCTTTAAATAAATTCAACCTAGAATGTCCATTAAAAAAAAAAAGCACACAGGGCTTCCCTGGTAGCGCAGTGGTTGAGAGTCCGCCTGCCGATACAGGGGACACGAGTTCGTGCCCTGGTCTGGGAAGATCCCACATGTCAGGGAGAATGTCCTAGAATGTCCATTAAAAAAAAAAAGCACACAGAAGTGTTAAGATACTACTACCACAACATGTGAAATGTCTCATAAATGGATAACGTTATAAGAAGTATTATCATTAGAAATCATAAAACTATCACCAATATTGTTTTCTTAAATTGAGAATATTTTAAAAATACATGAAAGTATAGAGAATGAGATCATAAACAGTCAAATGATCAGATATTCATATTTGGTAATATGAATATTACCAAATATTTGATAATATTTGATTCAGATCCTTCTTTAATCAAAAAACAAAAATTATAACACTGTATATTCAGTTACTGTTCTCTGAGCCTTTAGTCTCTTTCTTCCTATTACCATTCCTCTTGGGGCAATCATTGCAATGAATGTGCTGTATAGCCTGCCATCCCATGTATACTTTTACTACACGCAGACTGTGTTTATCATATGTCATACATTTTATGTCTTAACTTTACATGAACGGTATTGTTAACAAACTCAACATTAAATCTCCAGGTTGTTGATCCTGGTCTCAAGTAAAGACTGCTCATTCTTTTTTTGTTTTGTTTTTGTTTTTTAATATTTATTTGTTTATTTGCTGTGTCGGGTTCTTAGTTGTGGCATGCGGGATCTAGTTCCCTGACCAGGGGTGGAACCTGGGCCTCCTGCATTGGGAGCGTGGAGTCTTAACCACTGGACCACCAGGGAAGTCCCAAGACTTGTCATTCTTAAATAACTGGGAAACAGTACCAGCTGGAGGCCTCACACTGAAGGGTGTTAGGAAATTTTCAGAAGCAGATGACTGCATGAAGTGGACAACTTCTGCTCAAGATCAACAGAACAAGATGACCTGAGCACTTAGGTATGTACTTCATCCTCTTTGTCAGTGAAAGTTTAGAGTGTTTACTGCTGCTAGTTACATCTTTTTTTTTTTAAGTATTTTTATTTTTATTAAGGTTTTTTTTTTTTTTTTGCGGTTCGCAGGCCTCTCACCGCTGTGGCCTCTCCAGCTGCAGAGCACATGTCCCGGACGCGCAGGCTCCGGATGCGCAGGTTCAACGGCCATGGCTCACGGGCCCAGCTGCTCCGCTGCATGTGGGATCCTCCCGGACCGGGGCACGAACCCGCGTCCCCTGCATCAGCAGGCGGACTCCCAACCACTGCGCCACCAGGGAAGCCCCTCTAGTTACATCTTAACTATGATACCCTGTAGAGTCTCGATCTTGACGACCTTGACATTGTTCTTTGCGCCTCCATCACTCTTTGTAATGAGCCCAACACCTGGTTACAATTTGTTGATGATATGGTGAAAATTATTAATTTTGTATTCATTTTTCACCTAGCTTCCTTTGGTGCTAATTTATTGTGATAAATCAGTTGATTTCCTAAGTAAGTTGGATCAACTACGTAGTGCCTTTTTAAGTGTCAAAGAAGGTTTGGTTTGGTGTTTTAAGTAAGCAATTTAGTTAACACTCCTACAACTGGTTCCTTTTTTTTTTTAATGTGCTAATCTTTTTTTTTTTTTTTTGAAGATGTTGGGGGTACGAATTTATTAATTTACTTATTTATTATGGCTGTGTTGGGTCTTCATTTCTGTGCGAGGGCTTTCTCTAGTTGTGGCAAGCGGGGGCCCCTCTTAATCACAGTGCGTGGGCCTCTCACTATTGCGGCCTCTCTTGTTGCGGAGCACAGGCTCCAGACGCGCAGGCTCAGTAGTTGTGGCTCACAGGCCCAGTTGCTCCTCGGCATGTGGGATCTTCCCAGAACAGGGCTCGAACCCGCGTCCCCTGCATTAGCAGGCAGATTCTCAACCACTGTTCCACCAGGGAAGCCCCAACTGGTTCTTTTTTATAAATTTATTTATTTATTTTTGGCTGTGTTGGGTCTTTGTTGCTGTGCGCAGGCTTTCTCTAGTTGTGGCGAGCGGGGGCTACTCTTCGTTGCGGTGTGTGGGCTTCTCATCATGGTGGAGCATGGGCTGTAGGCACACGGGCTTTTATTGCGGAGCATGGGCTGTAGGCACACGGGCTCAGTAGTTGTGGCTCGCAGGCTCTAGAGCACAGGTTTCAGTAGTTTTGGCGCATGGGCTCAGGAGTTGTGGCACACGGGCTTAGTTGCTCCGTGGCACGTGGGATCTTCCTGGACCAGGGCTCGAACCCGTGTCCCCTGCACTGGCAGGCATATTCTTTTTTTTATTGTTTATTTATTTATTTATTTATTTTATTTATGGCTGTGTTTGGGTCTTCGTTTCTGCGCGAGGGCTTTCTCTAGTTGTGGCAAGTGGGGGCCACTCCTCATCGCGGTGCGCGGGCCTCTCACTATTGCAGACTCTCTTGCTGCAGAGCACAGGCTCCAGACGCCGCGCAGGCTCAGTAATTGTGGCTCACGGGGCCAGTTGCTCCGCGGCATGTGAGATCCTCCCAGACCAGGGCTTGAACCCCTGTCCCCTGCATTGGCAGGCAGATTCTCAATCACTGCGCCACCAGGGAAGCCCTGGCAGGCATATTCTTAACCACTGTGCCACCAGGGAAGTCCCCCTAGTTCTTTTTAAAAGCTGACTTTGTAACAATAGACTGATTTTTCTGCAAAATCTTATCTCAGAGGCTTACTGCCTTGTATGTTGTCATGGGTGCTCTGGTGTGCGACCCAGAACCTCCTTAAGGACTGAGACACTGATCCCTCCAGCTACCAATTGTGGTGCCTTCTAAGAGGCCACAAATGAGTCCCTCTCAAGAAATTGCCCTCAGCTGAAGGAGGTGCCTCACCCAAGATTAGCCTCCTCCTTGGGGACAGCCTGTATCCAACAACTGGTCAATATAGGGGTACAAAGTCCCCACCCCTTGCCTCAATTTTGGATATATCTGAAGGGCCCGCTTCAGAGACCTTTGCAGGGTTAGCTGAGGCCTCCTTTGTAAATGGATCTCTGTTCAAATTTCCCTTTCTTCCAGTCCTGCTTCCCTCATTCCCTTACAAATCACCTGCTCATAAACCTCCATTACAAAGTCCGCTTCCTGCAAAACTCAACCTGCTACCTGTGTACACTTCTTGTTCCAGTTAGTTTATAAGTGTCTGTTAGAGAAATACATTTGTCTCATCTTTTGCTGAGTCCCTTAGTATTAAAGTCCTAGGCTTATATAGTAGATTTCCCACACACACAAAATAAAAGCACAGAAAGAGAATGGAAGATCAGGGAAGCTGAGACTGAGAAGAAATTATTATGAAAAAGACAATTTTAAAAATGGAGAAATAATTTTTCTAGGCATCTTCCATATAAATAAACCAATCAATTCAATATCTAAAGAGAAACTACTGTTTCCAAAATGGGGAGCAAAATAAATAGGAGCACTTTCTTACCCGAAGCTTAGAATTTAAGTAGAGAAAAAAATAAAGATATACAAGGAGGAAACAAAGAATGATATGTGATATGAAGGCCATAGGAGTAATTTACATGGTTCAAATTACAAGTCCTACCACAGTTCATAAATATGGTGGGATCAAAATTCACTGGGATAGATAAGAATGAATTTGGAGGCTTTGCAATATGACCTGAGCAAATTCAAAATGTGTATAGTGCTTCCTCATGCTGTGACTGTCCCATGGAACAGGGTGAATTCGTGTATCAGGGGAGTCAGTAATTCTAGAACTAGAGGACCTGAGAAAATCTATTTTTGCCTTCCCTACATCCATTCCCTTTCTTCTGATAATTCATCTCAGTTTTTCTTTGGGAAACAACCTTTCTCCTATGCTTAGTCTATGTGGGTTCAGTAAAGCTTCAGACAATGAAGTGTCGGTTTTATACAATGGGCAAGGGCTGGACCATCAGTCATTGTGATTCTTGTTCAGGGATGGGCATCTGACCCTATGAGAGTCCATCCCCGCATATTTTCCCGAACGATTATGAAAGTAGGGTGAGTTTTACTTTGATATTACGTGAGAAAAGGCCAACTGGGGAGAATAGAGAAAGGGAGAAAGTAGTGTAATGGCGAATGAAGCTGTGAGTCCAGCCGTTCCTGAAGCCCACTGCTTGTCCCCTTCAGTTATAAAACGAATACATTTTCTCTATTAGTTTAAACTAGTTTGAGCTATATTTCTGGCATTTGTATCCAAACGACTCTTAATACAAATTTACTGCATTAATTAGGCATGGTGTTTCTGATCTCAGGGAGACAGCAGTGAGTGGTGGCTTGAAGCAGGATCTTAGTTCCCTCCCCAGGAATTGAACCTGAGTAGCTGGGGTGAAAACCAGGAATTCTAACCACTAGACCACCAGAAGCTAGAGGCTAGAAGCAGAGCTGCCCTGGCTCCTGTCCCCTTTGAAAACAAAAGTTTTCAAGGAGACAAAAACTTGAAAACAGGCACAAAGTTTATTATTAGAGACACAGCACAACATATGGGAGAGCACACAGAGAAGCAGTTTATTTACTTAAGGCAGAAGCAAGGCAGAAATACGCACCAGGAAAAGAGTGCATGCATCCTCCTTAATGAGGAGCACGCCAGAGAGGTGAGTTAAATCACTGAGGGCAGTGCTTCTGAGTCTTTGCTTTCCTCTGGCCAATAATCTTGCTTTGTTTCCAACATCTGACCTGGCCCAGGGCCCTCCCCATGTGCGCGCATTTTTAGCCAAGATGGATTCCACCGTGGAGGTCTCTGGGAGATAGACAGCACCTATTATGGGATAGCAGCCCCTCCCTTTCTGACCCCTGAGGAGCCTTTCTGTGCTTGTGCAGTTGGGGAGGTCTCCTTGACCTCAGGAGTGGTAGATGTGGTCATTTATCTCTTTACTCCAACAGAGCTCAGCTCCTGCCATTAACTTTTTCCTTGAAGTGTCAGGGGGAGACAAACCCCAATTTACTCAGCTTGACAAATTCCAGCTGCTCAGTCCCAGAGCCCATCCACCTCCCACCTCATTTCCAGCATCAGTTTCCATGCCAATTAAAAAAAAAAAAAACAACCTAAGCTAAATCACTGAAAAATATAGAAACAAAAAGGTATGTATTTATTCATTGCTGCAGCTCTACTTCCTTCTTGCATGCAGTTGCCCCGATTACTGTCCCTAATCTTCTATGAACAGAATGGTTTTCTTTGTGTTGTATTCTGTCATATCCTACACACTGAAATGTCCTCGTTGGTCTCCTCTTGTCTATACACTGTCATTAATTATTCTTACAGATGTCTATTTCTGTCACTCACTTTTCCAAGACCTCCTTCCGTTCCCTCATACCCAATAGCAATCCTAGACCCTCTTCCCTAAAAATAGTTCTGCATTGTTTTAAGGCAGTAGCAGCTTTACACCATAATAAAACTTTCATAATTATGAATAAGGAGACTTGGATTAACAGGAGACTAAGGTCTAATATGGAAAGATCTGGAAAGACAGTAAGATTAGGGATTATCCATTTAAATTTACTTAAATGACATAAAATGGCAAACCAAATGGTAAGACAGCCTAAGAAAGATCTTAAGTGCTGAGTTTCCTTCAATCAGAGAACCGGGCATAGAATGTGTTTGGGACTTGTTACAAATACAATTTGCTTGGGAATTTTATGAAACCATAAGAGTGACTGAGCAGGTCTGGGTTCAAATAGAAAGGGAGGATTAAATGGGAGGTAAGTGGAATAAAGGAAAGAGCTCAGGATTTGAATTTCTAGTGATTTAGACTTCTTGATATGTTGCATTTTCATTTTAATTTGGTTCAAAGTATTTTCTAATTTTCCTATGATTTCTTCTTTGAGTTAGGGATTGCTTAAAAATGTTTTTTTTTAATTTCCAAAAACCTGGGAATTTCCTACAATTTTTCTGGTGTTGATTTCTAATTTAGTTCCACTGTTGTCAGAAAACATAATTTTTATGAGTTCAATCCTTTCAAATTTATTAAGACTTTTTTGTGGTCCAACATAGGACCTATCTTGCAGAATGATCCATGCACATGTAAAAATGTAAAATTTTTGCATATTTAACAATCTTTAGAGACAGTGTTCTATATTTGTCAGTTACTTTGAGTGGATTCATAGTATTATTTCAGTCTTTTCTGTTCCTGCTAATTTTGGATAGTTTCTTGCTTTTATCTTTAATAGTTCCTCTCCTTTGCCTTCTTTAGATTTACTTTGTTCTTTAGCTTTTTGAGAATTCAACTCACTTATTGTTTTGTTTTTACTGTTATAATTACTTAAGATTATGAAATTCCCTGTCATCACTGCTTTAAGTTTCTCCCACAAATTCTTGTACCATGTTGTATACGGTTTTGTCTGTATTTCCCTCACAATTTTTTGAATAGAAAGATTTTTTTAAAAGAAGATTTTCAGGCAGAAAGACCTTTTGAAATTATGCTATTAATTTATAGTTAAATATTGCCTGCCATATCAGTAAACAAAGGATGTTGCAGCCATCAAGCCATCACATTACAGCTGCCCTGATTGTGAGCCTTGAGGAAACTCAGGATGAGAAAACAGAGGATCCTGGCCCCAGATAGCTGAGGTGCATATCAAAAGAGCGATTTCAGTGAGTCCAGACTCTGCATCTTCCCATACATAAAAAAAGCACTGGAGAGGGAAGACAGCAGAAGCAAGAAGAACTATAATCCTGCAGCCCATGGAACAAAAACCACATTCACAGAAAGATAGACAAGATGAAAAGGCAGAGGGCTATGTACCAAATGAAGGAACAAGATAAAACCCCAGAAAAACAACTAAATGAAGTGGAGATGGGCAACCTTCCAGAAAAAGAATTCAGAATAATGATAGTGAAGATGATCCAGGACCTTGGAAAAATAATGGAGGCAAACATTGAGAAGATGCAAGAAATGTTTTACAAAGACCTTGAAGAATTAAAGAACAAACAAACAGAGAAAAACGATAAAATAACTGAAATGAAAAATACACTAGAAGAATCAATAGCAGAATAACTGAGACAGAAGAACGGATAAGTGACCTGGAAGACAGAATGGTGGAATTCACTGCCATGGAACAGAATAAAGAAAAAAGAATGAAAAGAAATGAAGACAGCCTAAGAGGCCTCTGTGACAACATTAAACGCAATAACATTTGCATTATAGGGGTCCGAGAAGAAGAAGAGAAAGAAAGGACCCGAGAAAATATTTGAAGAGATTATAGTTGAAAAATTCCCTAACATGGGAAAGGAAATAGCCACCCAATTCCAGGAAGAGCAGAGAGTCCCAGGCAGGATAAACCCAAAGATAAACACACCAAGACACATAGTAATCAAATTGACAAAAATTAAAGGCAAAGAAAAATTATTAAAAGCAACAAGGGAAAAATGACAACATACAAGGGAACTACCATAAGGTTAACAGCTGATTTCTCAGCAGAAACTCTACAAGCCAGAAGGGAGTGGCATGACATATTTAAAGTGATGAAAGGGAATAACCTACAACCAAGATTACTCTACCCAGGAAGGATCTCATTCAGATTCGATGGAGAAATCAAAAGCTTTATAGACAAACAAAAGCTAAGAGAATTCAACGCCACCAAACCAGCTCTACAACAAATGCTAAAGGAACTTGTCTAAGTGGGAAACACAAGAGAAGAAAAGGACCTACAAAAACAAACCCAAAACAATTAAGAAAATGGTAATAGGAACATACATATCAATAACTACCTTAAACATGAATGGATTAAATGTTCCAGCCACTGAATGGATACAAAAACAAGACCCATATACATGCTGTCTACAAGAGACCCACTTCAGACCTAGGGACACATAAGACTGAAAGTGAGGGGATGGAAAAAGATATTCCATGCAAATGGAAATCAAAAGAAAGCTGGAGTAGCAATACTCATATCAGAAAAAATAGACTTTAAAATAAAGAATGTTACAAGAGACAAGGAAGGACATTACATAATGGTCAAGGGATCAATCCAAGAAGAAGATATAACAATTATAAATATATATGCACCCAACATAGGAACACCTCAATACATAAGGCAACTGCTAACAGTTATAAAAGAGGAAATCGACAGTAACACAATAATAGTGGAGGACTTTAACACCACACTTATACCAATGGACGGATTATCCAAACAGAAAATTAATAAGGAAAAACAAGCTTTAAATGACACAATCGACCAGATAGATTTAATTGATATTTATAGGACATTCCATCCAAAAACAGCAGATTACACTTTCTTCTCAAGTGTGCATGGAACATTCTCCAGGACAGGTCACATCTTGGGTCACAAATCAAGCCTCAGTAAATTTAAGAAAATTGAAACCATGTCAAGCATCTTTTCTGACCACAACGCTATGAGATTAGAAATCAATTACAGGGCAAAAAAGATAAAAACCACAAACACATGGAGGCTAAACAATATGTTACTAACTAACCAAGAGATCACTGAAGAAATCAAAGAGGAAATAAAAAAATACCTAGAGACAAATGACAGTGAAAACATGACGATCTAAAACCTACGGAATACAGCAAAAGCAGTTCTAAGAGGGAAGTTTATAGCATTACAATCCTACCTCAAGAAACAACAAACATCTCAAATAAACAATCTAATCTTACACCTAAAGGAACTAGAGAAAGAAGAACAAACAAAACCCAAAGTTAGTAGAAGGAAAGAAGTCATAAAGATCAGAGCAGAAATAAACGAAATAGAAACAAAGAAAACAATAGCAAAGATCAATAAAACCAAAAGCTGGTTCTTTGAGAAGATAAAAAAAATTGATAAACAATTAGCCAGACTCATCAAGAAAAAGAGGGAGAGAAGACTCAAATCAATAAAATTAGAAATGAAAAAGGAGAAGTTACAACAGACACCACAGAAATACAAAGCATCCTAAGAGACTACTACAAGCGACTCTATGCCAATAAAATGGACAACCTGCAAGAAACTGACAAATTATTAGAAAGGTATAACCCTCCAAGACTGAACCAGGAAGAAATAGAAAATATGAACAGACCAATCACAAATAATGAAATTGAAACAGTGATTAAAAATCTGCCAACAAACAAAAGTCCAGGACCTGATGGCTTCACAGGTGAATTCTATCAAACATTTAGAGAAGAGCCAACACCCATCCTTCTCAAACACTTCCAAAAACTTGCAGAGGAAGGAACACTCCCAATCTCATTCTACGAGGCCACCATCACCCTGATAACAAAACCAGACAAAGATACTACAAAAAGAGAAAATTACAGACCAATATCACAAATGAATATACATGCAAAAATCTTCAACAAAATACTAGGAAACAGAATCCAACAACACATTAAAAGGATCATACACCATGATGAAGTGGGATTTATCCCAGGGATGCAAGGATTCTTCAATATTCACAAATCAATCAATGTGATACACCATATTAACAAATTGAAGAATAAAAACCATATGATCATCTCAAGAGATGCAGAAAAAGCTTTTGACAAAATTCAACACTGATTTATGAGTAAAAACTCTCTAGAAAGTGGGCATAGAGAGAACCTACCTCAACATAATAAAGGCCATATACAACAAACCGACAGCAAACATCATTCTCATTGGTGAAAAACTGAAAGCATTTCCTCTAAGATCAGGAACAAGACAAGGATGTCCACTCTCACCACTATTATTCAACATAGTTTTGAAGCCCTATCCATGGCAATCAGAGAAGAAAAAGAAATAAAAGGAATACAAATTGGAAAAGAAGAAATAAAACTGTCACTGTTTACAGATGACATGATACTATACATAGAGAATCCTAAAGATGCCACCAGAAAACTACTAGCACTAATCAATGAATTTGGTAAAGTTGCAGGATACAAAATTAATGCACAGAAATCTCTTGCATTCCTATACACTAACAACAAAAGATCAGAAAGAGAAATTAAGGAAACAATCCCATTCACCACTGTAACAAAAAGAATAAAATACCTAGGAATACGCCTACCTAAGGAGGTAAAAGACCTGTACTCAGAAAACTGTATGTCACGGATGAAAGAATCAAAGATGACACAAACAGATGGAGAGGTATACCATGTTCTTGGACTGAAAGAATCAATATTGTGAAAATGACTATACTACCCAAAGCAATCTACAGATTCAATGCAATCCCTATCAAATTACCAATGGTATTTTTTACAGGACTAGGACAAAAAAAATCTTAAAATTTGTATGGAGACAGAAAAGACCCCGAATAGCCAAAGAGGTCTTGAGGGAAAAAAACGGAGCTGGAGGAATCAGACTCCCTGACTTCAGACTATACTACAAAGCTACAGTAATCAAGACAATATGGTACTGGCACAAAAACAGAAATATAGATCAATGGAACAGGATAGAAAGCCCAGAGATAAACCCACGCACCTATGGTCAACTAATCTATGACAAAGGAGGCAAGGATATACAATGGAGAAAAGACAGTCTCTTCAATAAGAGGTGCTGGGAAAACTGGAAGCTACATGTAAAAGAATGAAATTAGAACACTCCCTAACACCATACACAAAAATAAACTCAAAATGGATTAGAGACCTAAATGTAAGACTGGACACTATAAAACTCTTAGAGGAAAATACAGGAAAAACACTCTTTGACACAATTCACAGCAAGATCTTTTTTGACCCACCCTCTAGAGTAATGGAAATAAAAACAAAAATAAACAAATGGGACCTAATGAAACTTAAAAGCTTTTGCACAGCAAAGGAAACTATAAAGAAGATGAAAAGATAACCCTCAGAATAGGAGAAAATATCTGCAAATGAATCAACAAAGGATTAATCTCTAAAATACATAAACAGCTCATGCAGCTCAATATTAACAAAACAAACAACCCAATCCAAAAATGGGCAGAAGACCTAAATAGACATTTCTCCAAAGAAGACATACAGATGGCCAAGAGGCACATGAAAAGCTGCTCAACATCACTAATTATTAGAGAAATGAAAATCAAAACTACAATCAGGTATCACCTCACACCAGTTAGAATGGGCATCATCAGAAAATGTACAAAAAACAAATGCTGGAGAGGGTGTGGAGAAAAGGGAACCCTCTTGCACTGTTGGTGGGAATGTAAATTGATACAGCCACTGTGCAGAACAGTATGGAGGTTCCTTAAAAAACTGAAAATAATTACCATATGACCCAGCAATCCCACTACTGGGCATACACCCTGAGAAAACCATAATTCAAAAATACACATGCACCCCAATGTTCATTGCAGCACTATTTACGATAGCCGGGTCATGGAAGCAACCTAAATGACCATCGACAGACAAATGGATTAAGAAGATGTGGTACATATATACAATGGAATATTACTCAGCCATAAAAAGGAACGAAATTGGGTCATTTGTAGAGACGTGGATGGATCTAGAGACTGTCATACAGAGTGAAGTAAGTCAGAAAGCGATAAACAAATATCGTATATTAACGCATATATGTGAAACCTAGAAAAATGGTACAGACGAACCGGTTTTAGGGCAGAAATTGAGACACAGATGTAGCGAACAAACGTATGGACACCAAGAGGGGAAAGTGGTGGTGGTGGTATGATGAATTGGGAGATTGTGATTGACATGTATACACTAATATGTATAAAATGGATGACTAATAAGAACCTGCTGTATAAAAAAATAAAGTAAAATTCAAAAATAAAATAAAAATTAAAAAAATAAAAATAAAAAAATCTCTTCCTAATGGTAAAAGTTACCAAAACAAATAAATAAATAAATCTCTTCCTTATGGTAAAAGTAACAACAACAACAAGAAAAAGCCCTGAATTCCTTAACTTGAGATGTGTGGTTTTCTTTAATCAACAGTAATCTTTTGATGTTCCGACTACCTGCTCTTTGTTGCAAAAACTCCTATAATATCCTGGCTTCCCCATTTGCCTCTTTGGAGCAGCCCCTCAGAGCTAAGATGCTGTGTCCCAAGATTAAGTCCTCAGTTTGGGCCATAAAATAAAACATTAAGTCTCAACGTTTAGGTTGTGCGTTTTTTTTCAGTCGGCTATTGTTTGCTCTGTCTCGGACGGAGAGTTAGCATGTTCATGTCTCCCATTAGTGATGTACTTCTATTTCTCTTTTCATCTACCGATATTCACAACTGTTTTATAACCCTGTGCACTGCAGCTTGCAGCCTCACACGCTGTTCTTCTCCGCTGTGCCCTCCGGTCGGAACTCTACCCGGTGTGGCGTCCAAACCCGAGCGCCAGCCCCTGCACGGAGAGGGACTCTGCCCGGGAAGGCGCTGGCAGGGAGGAACACCGGGCTCTTGCAAAGCCAGCCAGCCCGCCTTCCCCGTCAGCCTCCGCCGCTCTCCCCAGGCCCTCCGCCTCCTCCGCAGAGTGTTCTGGGAGATGTCGTTTTCTGCCGGCCGCTCCTGGTCGCGTGACGTACTTCCGCGTGCGCCGCACCCCCGCCTCAGCGGAGTACGCGCCTAGTGGGCTGCAGCCTGCGGGGCGACTGTGCACAGAGGTGGGCCGGGGACGTACTGTTTCCTTGGCCGCGGAGCTGGCGGAGACGCGAAGGTACCCTGGCCCGGAACGTCTTGTGCGCACCAGGCTCTTGGCCGCCTGAACCCCCACGGTCGATCCGGGCGTGGATGCGGCCAGCCCGGCCTCGGTCCCTCCCGCCTCACGGCTGCGGAACGGTACAAACTCATCGCCCCGGTTCCCTCCGCCCGGTCCCGGAGCCCGCGTCCCTGCGAGGGACTCAGCCCCGACGGGCAGGTGCCTGGTGCCCGCGGACCCTCCCTCCGTGGGGCGCGAAGCCCCTGCTGGGTGGGCGGGGTGGGAGCAGCCGGGAGACCCTGCACGAAACAGCGCGGGATGGCCAGCAGGTCCCGGACAGCTTCGTGTTGGGTGAGTCGGGACTTTCTCCCTTGCGCAAGCTGACTGGGCCATGAGCGTAGCCGCGTTCATCCCGTGACGGCCACGCCAGGGCCTGAACTCGCGTGTTCGCCGCCGTCCGCCTGGGTCTCCAGGAACGTTCCTCGTCTTCGGGCATTTTGTGTCCGGTGCCCTGTCCTTCGGCAGGTACCCTGTTTTATGGTCTACAGCGGCCCCTGAATTCTGAGGGCAGCGAGGGTCCTCGTGAAGGAAGTGATCCTCTGTCGTTTCAGGTTTCTCACACACAAGTACGGAGTTGTCTTCGTGTCCAGCCCTTTCGGGCCCCATCAGGGAAATTAGCCTCCTCTTTGTTCATTCACTTGTTGAGATGCTCGTACACCGAGTGTCTTTGTGTGCTGACGCTGAGACTCGCGCTGGCAGTGCGAAGAATTACGTACGTTTCTTGCTTTCGAAGAGCTGCGGTCCCTTGTGGAGGGTGGTCGCTGGGCAGGGTGGCGGGCGGGTTCGAGGGCTCAGAGCCGGAAGGATCCGCGTCGCGAGGGGAGAGGGCCAGTGGACCGAGCCGTTGGCGCGCTGCTCGTGTTTCCGGCCTTGAGAACACTGTTGGAAGAGGTATCCAGGGGCCGAGCGGGCTTGTAGGTGTTCGAAGCGCAGTGCCTGTCGTCGGGTCTGTAGGCTTGGGTAGGGGTTTTCAACTAACATGTGCAGATTAAAGGCGCATGTGTTCGGGGGAGCGCAGGGTACGACGAGTAGAGCCCCAGGAGGGACCAGTAGAGGACTCGGGGGCAACCAGGACGGCGGTGCCGAAGGGCTGGGGTGCAAGGGAGGTGACAGAACATTTGGAGAGTGGTTTCTTCCGCTGCAAATTTGAGAAGAGAGCTTCCTAGAAGCCATGATACGAAATGCCTCAGAAGTATTTCATGAGGCCGAAAGGTGCCGCCTGGACTTCAGAATGTGGGTCTTAAGCAGCTTTTCCAGAGCAGAGAGAATGTCGGGGGTGGTGCAGGTGGTCAGTTCCTGAGAGGCGAAGGGATTGCATGCGACTGTGGGCAGCAGGATGTAGAGAAGCGATTAGTAATAGTATAGACACTTTTTTAGGTGATCAAGTGTGACAGGAAGAGTTTGGGTGTCAGGGGAGAAGGGATTTCACCGGGGCGGCCGGAGGGGTACAGTTAACCTCAAAATCAATGAACTTTTTGCTTTTAAACAATAACTATACAGAGAGTACAACGGGAGAAAACGTATTTGCAATAGCAATTGGAAAAGATAAAATAAGTGACCATAAGGGTACAGGACCTGAAAAAAGAAGACTTCACAACTGTTGAATAATATTAATAGGCACCACTCTTGGCCTAGCCACTTTGTGTGTGTGATGTCATTAGCACCTCACGGCCCTGTGAGGCAAGTATGTCCCCATTTTACAGCTGAGGAAACTGGGGAGCCTACCAGGTCCCAAACTAGTAAGGGAAACAAGGACACGAGGGTGGCAGAGCTGAGATTCAGACCCATGCAGAGTGTCTTCAGAGCCTGTGCTCTTATTGCCTCTTAAGACCTAAAAGACTTGAACAAATGTAGACAGTATTTCCTTGTTTTTGAGTGCACGTGTTTAGCAAGCCTTTATTGACTATTATGCCAGGTAATTTTCTAGGGCATGCAGGGGTGAACAAGACTGACAGGGCCCATGACCCCGTGAAGGGTATGGGAGACGGTAAGACATACCAGGGGAACACCATGAGCAAAGTTGTGAATGCTCATGCACTGAGAGGCTGGGTGGCTACTTCAGACTGGCAACCTTGTCTTGAGGCAGCATTTAAGCAGAATCTGAATGACAGCTGGATGATCATGGGAGGATGGGGGCACAGAACAGGAAGCAGCTAAGTCAGTGGCCTTAAGGTGAGAACCAGCAGGTGCCCTGTCTAGTGGAAAGAAGGCGTGCGGCAGGAATGGGGAGGGAGCGTGCGAGAGCAAGGCCAGATTGTGTAGGGCCCTTTCAGTAGGCAAAGGATCATCTGGAAAGCCCTAAAGTTTATTACATTTTATGTTTTATTTTGAAATAATTTCAAAACGGAACAGCCACAGAGACTGAAGTTCAATGTTACTTTCTACCAGAGCCTCTTTCCCCTCTCCTCTGTTGTGCAGTTGGGGAGTGACTGATCACCTCATCTAAACAGACATTGAGCTGGTTTGGGGCTGAGGTGCTGCTTTAGTTCGACTCGGTTCACCTGTATTTTCAGCGGGGTGTGCCGATCGCAGGCTCCTCCCTCGCAGTACTTTGTGTCCTAAGTGCCTTGAAACTATGGGAGAGTCAGTCTGCCATTCCCGCCCAGTTCCTGTACTGACCGCACTCAGAAAATGCCCCAGGGGGACAGCCTGCTGTCCAGGGGGACATCGAAGGCTCCACTGGTTTCTCTTTCTCCTGGTGTCGTCCTCTGTCTCAGCTGACCCCGTCCCACCTGTTCTCAGGCTGGACAAATGCCCTTGGCGAAGTAAACAGCCAGCCAGCTCTTAGCTCACCTGGAAAGAGCTCTCCTCTCTCTGAAATTTGGTTCATTTAGTCCTCCTTGCTTCCGTGGGTCTCTGATGTTCATGAAGATTGTACTTTACCATTAATTTTTTAGTTGTAGCAGCGGTAGTCCAAACGTATGATTTTATTTATTGTGAATAAGTGTTAGAAAAGAAATATCTTCTTAGCATTTTGATTGAGAATTCATTGAATTTATAAATTAATTTGTTGAAAATTAATATCTTTATACCACATTGAGTGTACATATCATAAATGTTACTCGACTACTCAGGCCTCTGTTTTTTTTTTCTTTTTTAAAAAATATAAAAATGTTTGAAATTTAGTTGATATACAATATTATGGTAGCTTCAGGTGTACTACATAGTGATTTGACATTTACATACATTATGAAATGATCACTGCCCCAAGGCTGGTAATTGTCCCAGTACAAAGTTATTACAGTATTATTGACCATATTCCTTATGCTGCATCCCCGTGGCTAATTTATTTTATAAATGAAGGTTTGTACCTCTTAATCCCCTTTACCTATTTCACTCACCCTTCTACCTCTGGCAACCACCTTTTTGCTCTCTGTGTCTATGAGTCTGTTTTTGTTTTGTTTATTTGTTCATTTAATTTTTTAGATTCCACATATAAGTGAGGTCATATGGTATTTGTATTTCTGTCTGATTTATTTCACTTAGCATAATACCCTCTAGTTCTAGTTGTCACAGATGGCAAGATTTTGGGTTTTCCTTAATGGCTGAGTAATGTTCGTGTGTATGTGTGTGTGTGTGTGTGTGTGTGTGTGTGTGTTTGTGTAGCACATATTCTGTATCCATTCATCTATCACTGGATACTTACGTTGCTTCCATATCTGGGCTATTGTGTTTTCTTTGCCTCTGCATTTATGTATTTTATCACATGTGTATTTTTCGTTGTTTTTCTCTATTTTTAAGCTTTATTCCTGAGTACTTTCTAGATTTGTTGTGGTTCTTATTACATTTTCAAGTTGGTTACTGTTGATGTATGAAAGAGCTGTTACATGTTGATTTTTTTTTTTTTTAACTGCCACCCTGCTGATGTTTCTTATCGGTTCTCATGTTATGCCAGCTGTTTCTGTTAGGTTTTTTAGTCAGAAAATCAGATGTTTGTAAATAATGACAGTAGTTTCTTCTCCTTGCTTAGTGTTTATCGCTGGCATTTTGCTTTGTTCCTGCTGTGCTGGGTCCTCTGGGACAGTGCTGACTAGCAGAGTTGATGTGAGCGTCCGTGTCTTGTTCCTGATTTTAGTTTCACACAAAGTATGTTTTTTTTTATAGGCTTAGGGAAATTACTTTTACCTGTAACAAACTGAATTCCGATTTTTTAAAAGCGTTAAATTTCCTCATAGTACTTTATTTCATCTATTGAGACGATTGTCCTCCATTAATGTACTAACGTTACTTATTTCTTTGATACGGTTGTGTTTTGTTTTTTTAAAGTTTGGACTGTCCTTTAAATTTCTGGATAAACTTCATTCATAGTTTGCTATGTATATATGTACAGGATTTGTTTTACTCTATTAGTGTCTTTATCTAGGTATTTTTAATAAATGAGATTGGACTACAGTTTGTGCTGTCCTTCCCTGCTCTGTAGGGTTATACAGGTTTTGTGTGATGGGTTTCCTATCATTTCCTGGCTCTACATCAGGTTAGATATGGGAGAAATTTTCTGTTCCTTGGATGCTGATAGAACTTACTTTTCAAGATAGTGTGGGACTGTTGTGTTTATGGAGAGGGTATACCTTTGATTACTGTTTCAGTTTATTTTATGACCATGGGCTAGTCAGTCTGGTCTTCCTAATTCTTTCTGGGCAAATTTTGGTTACTTTTATTTTCCTAGGAAATTTTCCATTTCTTCTAAGTTTTCAAATTTACTGGAAGAAATTTGTAAATACAGTCAGTTCTGCTATCATGTTTGCTTTAAGGATGTAAATTTGTTTCAACATGATTGATATCTTAGGGAACAATGTGAGCTTTCTGACTGATTTCAGGCAAGCCTCTTTTCACCACTTTATACTAACCTACGGCCCTTCTGACACCCAAACGTCAGGCGTTTTTCAAGGTACAGTGCCATATTTATGGTAGTATTTATGTATTTCTCAAATCAAACATGTATAAAACTGGTACTGTTTTTATTAAGGTTCCTGATTTTCTTTTTTCATGTGTGCTACAAAGGTGTCACACCCCAACCCTGCTCTTCCCATAAGCCGGAGACTTTGCATAGTGGTGATTTTTTTTTTTTTTTTTTTTTTGGTAACATCACATTATAGCAGAACTGCTTGTGTATAGTGATCGTTTATGAATTTTAAAATCCCTTTTCTATCTTAGAGTTATGCACCCTGTCTTGGTCATTCCCTCTTTTCTTTCTTTTCTTTTTTTAAAATTTATTTTCTTTATCTTTTTGGCTGCTTTAGGTCTTAGCTGCAGCATCTTTCATTGTGGGGCAGGCTCTTCCTTGTGGCACGCGGGCTTCTCTTTTTTTTTTTTAAATTTTATTTATTTATTCATTTTTGGCTGCGTTGGGTCTTCACTGCTGCACAAGGGCTTTTCTCTAGTTGCGGGGAGCAGGGACTACTCTTCATTGCAGTGCGTGGGCTTCTCACTGCGGTGGCTTCTCTTGCTGCAGAGCACAGGCTCTAGGCACATGGGCTTCAGTAGTTGTGGCACACGGGCTCAGTAGTTGTGGCTCACGGGCTCTAGAGCGCAGGCTCAGCAGGTGTGGCACACGGGCTTAGTGGCTCCGTGGCATGTGGGATCTTCCCCGACCAGGGCTCGAACCCATGTCCCCTGCACTGGCAGGCGGATTCTTAACCACTGTGCCAGCAGGGGAGCTCCCGGGCTTCTCTCTAGTTGTGGTGCGAGGGCTTCAGGGCACGCGGGCTCTGTAGTTGTGGAGCTCGGGCTTAATTGTCCCACAGCATGTGGGATCTTAGTTCCCCGATCAAGGGTCGAACCCACTTCCCCTGTATTGGAAGGCGGATTCTTTACCACTGGACCACCAGGGAAGTCTCCTCATTTCTTGATTATGCTTGCCCAATTAAATTTGTTTGTAGTATTTCCTTTGTATTTTGTTTTTATTCTTATCAAGCTTAAAAATAGCAAAAGGCTTAAAATAAAATACACTCTCTGCTCTACCCCTCTCTTCTTCCATCCTGTCTCTTTGGTCTGTGTTTGCTCTTGTGGCATCTGCCTCAGGCCTTGCTTCCTGTTTCTCCTCCCCCCTGCATGAATGCCCTGGGCTTGATGTCATGGCTTCATTTTTCTCCATCACGACCTCAGACGTGCCCTGTCAGCTGTCCCTCCCCGGCCCTGGCAGTCATCTTGGCAAGAGCCAAGTATTTGGATGTCAGTTAACTTCCAGGCGTTGGAAAGTCCAGGCTACACTCCAACCCCTCTTCTTCCCCGACTCAGGCTGTGGGAGATGGGAGGCTCTTCTCTTTATTCCCACTTCACTTTTTGTCCCTGTGGGAGTTCCTCGTGGGTTGGGATGGGAAGCTTCTGTCATCTGGCGGTCAGTCCCCAGCACGACAGGGATCGCTTGGAGCCTGTGACAGGGCTCTACCCTGTATTTCCACTGGCCTCTGAGGCTCCCCCAGAGTTGCACTCACTGTGTCTTCCCCGGGGTCCCCCTCGCTGCAGGCAGCGCTCTTGGGGAGGAGCCTGTTAGGGCGTCAGTCGGGGCTCCTCTAGCTGCTGCTTCCTTGTCTTCAGCCCCCATCCCTCCCTTTCTCGTCCTGCAGGCTTCCCAACCTGTAGAGGGCAGTGTCTTCCGTTTGCTTGGCCAGATCCTTGCCTTCTCCTCGACGTCCTTCTCTCTCTCTCTGCGCTGTCGTCTCCACCGGGGCGTCTCTACCTCTGGCTTCACTGGATGCCTGGGACCCAACCACGGCTCCTTACCCCAGTGCTCTTACTCCAGCCCCAGGGACCTTCATCTTTCACTGGAACTAGGACCCCTGCCCTCTCCGTGGCAGTCAGAATGGTCTCAGGCGGGGGTCAGAGCGCGCCACCCTGTCCAAGGCCTTCCAGGGGCTTCTCCTCCTGTGGAATGAAATCCAAGTCCTTACCACGTCCTTGAGCCCTGCAGGCCTGTGCCTTTGTTTTCATGCTGCGTGGAAGGCTCTTCCCGAAGAAATCTCAGAGCTCGTTCTCACACTGCTTGTGTTTCTGCCCAAATGTCGCCTCAGCAGGGGGCTCCTGATGACCCATCTGAGATAGCGCCTGTGTCTTCCTCCCCTCCTCTCTCCCATGAAGCTGCTGGAGGCCTGTCAGAGCACTGTCACCGCTTGCGTGCTAGGTGGCTGTGTGTTTACTGGCATCTCCCCTGCAGGAATGGAAACCCACTGAGGACAGGGACTGTGTCCACAGTTGGTGCCTAATAAGTACTTATTGAATGATCTCCTGAGGGTCTGCGGCTTGCTGCTATCTTTTGGTCCTGTGAGAGGAATTTATTGTGAGCACACTGGGTAGTTCTCAGAGGCATCAAGCACCAGTCATGCAGGCCGCACGGCTGACACTGCCACAGGGCCACCTGGTAGGACCCGCGCACCTCGGGGAGCAGACCCCCCCGCACTGGTTTGTGGCCTGCGGCTCTGCGACCTGGGCTTTAGGTTCACAGTCTGTGCTGGGTGTCCCCTGGTTGACTTGGTTGTGGACCCCTTATTTTCTTGGAAGAAGCCTGGGAAGTCACCTATTTGGCATGTTTTCTTTTCTTTCTTTCTTTCTTTTTTTAAAAAATTTATTTATTTTTGGCTGCGTTGGGTCTTCATTGCGGTGCACAGGCTTTTCATTGTGGTGGCTTCTCTCATTGCAGAGCACAGGCTCTAGGAGCGCGGCTTCAGTAGTTGTGGCATGTGGGCTCAGTAGTTGCAGCACGCGGGCCCTAGAGTGCACTGGCTTCAGTAGTTGTGGCATGCGGGCTCAGTAGTTGTGGCTCGTGGGCTCTAGAGTGCAGGTTCGGTTGTTGTGGCGCACAGGCTTAGCTGCTCTGCAGCATGTGGGATCTTCCCGGACCAGGGCTCGAACCCGTGTCCCCTGCATTGGCAGGCAGATTCTTAACCACTGCGCCACCAGGGAAGTCCCTGGAATGTTTTCTTCATGTGCTCGCTCCCACTGAGACTCAGGTGGGCTGAGCAGCCGGCCAGACGGCAGGCACTTCCGGAGGGTCAGACCTTGTGTGTCTGGTGCCTGTAGTTCGAGTCGTGCTCACCACCCCGTGCAAGGTCTCCCTGAATAGGTTCTTATCAGACTGGAAACACCTTATTTTGTCTGCATGCATAGCTGTTCATTTCCCTCTACAAGACTAAAAGCTTCTGAAGGCCAGAGTGGGCTTCACGCATTCTGAAGTCTTCAGGACCCAAAAGAGTATCTAGCACACGGAGGCTCACTTATTATTATTATTTTTTAATTCTCTCTCAAAGCAAGTGGTAGGTTCAGGATGCAGTCTGTGGAGGGACATTCTCCTTTCCTGGGTCCTCTACATCTTTTCCATGTCTCCCAGTATAATTGCAGCCTGTGGAATGGTGTGTGTATTGTTACAGGGATTGTCGTCATTCAAGGATATATCTATGGAGTTCACCTGGGAAGAATGGCAGTTACTGGATTCTGCGCAGAAGCACCTGTACCGGGATGTGACTCTGGAAAACTATAGTAACCTGGTGTCTGTGGGTAAGTACAGCTTCTCTTTTCGGCTCAGGTCGTGAGTCATAAGTTGCCACTGCTTTTTCTTTTGTTGTTCTATCCCGGGGTCTCTGAAGTAATTAATGATTATGGACTTGAGCTCTGGAGGTCATACGTTCTTAGTCCTTATTCTGTCTTCACCCCCTCATTGTAATCTTTCTGCAAGTGCAAACGAGCTGCTTCCTTTCTGAGCTCCTAGCTTCCTTTTCTAGTCCCCAGCAGTTTGGCCCACATCCTTTGTGATTTTCCCTTAACAGGGTATCATGGTACCAAACCTGATTTAGTCTTCAAGTTGGAGCAAGGAGAAGAGCCATGGATAATAAACGCGGAAGTTTCCCGTCAGAGCTGTCCAGGTGGGTGAGCAGAAACCATGGAGAGGGGAGGTCTGGAGTGAACCGGGGCTGGCACTCAGGGGGTGTTGTGTGCGCGAACTGTTCTTTGAAGTCCTTGAACACCGGGTGGACTCGGGATGAGCCCGTGAGTCCTCAGGTAAGGACAGGGCCCTCGGTTTCCTCCCGTGGCTCTGAGAGGTTGCTTTCTGGGTTAGTTTCCTTCCTTCTGGCACCTTTTATCTCCGCCTTCCTTCCCGTAGTCATGGGCCTTGTTTTCTCTCTTGCCTCTGCAGTTAAGTCCCTTGACTTTACCCACAGTTTTTCATTTCATTCTCTCCCCTTGACTGTTTTAGGAGATTTCATTGCTTCCTTCTCTCTTCTCACACGAGTCACTTGGAAATTACATCTGTTACTTTCTTGGGCACTTTTCTTTTTCTTTTTTTGGCCACACCGCACAGCACGTGGGATCTTAGTTCCCCGACCAGGGATGGAACCCATGCTCTCTGCAGTGTACGTGCAGATTCTTAACCACTGGACCACCAGGGAAGTCCCTTGGGCTCTTTTCTTAAAAGAATTCTGAAACCTAGCCTAGCCTCACCTGTATCTTATGTGGTTTTTATCACCCTGCTTTTATTTCCCTGACCCCGCTTACTCTTCCCTTTTGAGTTGTCCAAGTTTGGGCTTCTCTTCTATATTGTAACTGTGGAAAGGCTCTTCTGTCCTGAAAATCAAAGCTTTTTTCCTCCCAGTGTTGTAACAGCAGAATCGCCATCCTCCTTCTCCTTTCCTCGTGCGCTCTGGTCCCAGCTTTATATGCTTGCAGGAGAGTGCCCCTGGGCTTTCCCATTCTGCATTCTCAGTGGCAGAAATGGGAAGGCACTTCTGAAATTGCTCTTCTTCCTCCAGTTTCCCACCACTTTGGGGAGAAAAGTGTTTAGCAAGCAGTCCTGAGAAAGCAGGACAGCTACTGAGGCCCCCAGCACAGCAGTCGTGTACGGGGGTGACTGAGGCCATGTGTCTGATGGGTGCTGACACACAGACAGTGTGTACGGGGCCTTGCCTAATCTGGTTCCTGCCTTCACTCTGTTCACTCAGGGGGTCTCAGCTGTCCTGGCCTTTGTTCTGTTCCTTAACCATGCCATGCAGGTTCCTTCCCCAGGAGCTTTGCACTTGCTCTTCCTTCTGTTTGGAATGCTTTTGCCTTACTTGCCTTATGGTTCACTCAGTCTCTCTTTTAATGTCTCTTTGTACCTACCTACAGGTCATGCCTAGCTATTCTGTATCCTGTGAATTAACTTTATGAGTAAACTCCTGCAATAATAAAATTGGCATAAATAGTTGGCATTGGCTTCTAAGTGCAGGCTAAATTTTTTAAACTTCTATTTTTAAAAAAACATTTTTGATCACTGCTAATCGGCTACCCATTTCTGTAAAGGGACTTATTTTGGTTTGATTCACTTCCCCTTGCCCTCATCCTTGGTTATGTGATGTGTGTGCACTTGGCAAGTATTTCTTTTGAACCAGTGTGTCAGAGGCCTGGACCAAAAGAAAAACACTCATTACATGGCAGTTCTAAAGCCCTTTAGTTCTATATTCGGTTTGTGTTATGATTTTAAATATATGGTGTTTTGTTTTTTTTTTTTCTAGAAGGTTGGAAAGAATGGTACCAGAAAAATCAAGATGAACTCGAAAGTGTTGAGAGAAGCTATGCTTGTAATGCATTTGGAAAGCTTCATCTGAGCAAAAGCCACATTTCTTCAAGACAAAGTCTCCTTAAATATAATACACTTGGAAAAAGCTTGACACAAAACTTAGCTTCAGCCAGAAGCTATCTAAGACAGAATCCTGATCAGTTTCATGGGTGTGATGAATCATATTTTCTTAAGCATCAAAGAACTCATAGTATAGAAAAAAACTGTGTATGTAACGAATGTGGGAAAGCTTTTCGTTGTAAATCACAGCTCATTGTACATCTCAGAATTCATACAGGAGAGAGACCATACGAATGCACTAAATGTGAGAGAGCCTTCAGTGCCAAGTCAAACCTCAATGCTCATCAGAGAGTCCACACAGGAGAGAAGCCCTACTCCTGTATCGAGTGTGGGAAAGTCTTCTCATTCAGGTCACAGCTCATTGTCCATCAGGAAATTCACTCAGGAGGGAAACCTTATGGTTGCAGTGAATGTGGGAAAGCCTACAGCTGGAAATCACAGCTGATTTTACACCAGAGAAGCCATACAGGAGTGAAACCCTATGAATGCAGTGAATGTGGGAAAGCCTTTAGTCTGAAGTCCCCATTCATTGTGCACCAGAGAACTCACACAGGAGTGAAACCCCATAAATGCAGTGACTGTGGGAAAGCCTTCAGGAGTAAGTCGTATCTCCTCGTTCACATCAGGATGCACACGGGAGAGAAGCCCTATCAGTGCAGGGATTGTGGGAAGGCCTTCAGCATGAAGACACAACTTGTTGTGCACCAGGGAATTCACACAGGAAATAATCCTTATCAGTGCAGTGAATGTGGGAAGGCCTTCGGTAGGAAGGAACAGCTCACCGCACATCTGAGAGCTCACGCGGGAGAGAAGCCCTATGGGTGCAGTGAGTGTGGGAAAGCCTTCAGCAGCAAGTCATACCTCGTTATACACCGGAGAGCACACACAGGAGAGAGACCCTATGAGTGTAGCTTCTGTGAGAGAGCCTTTTGTGGGAAATCACAGCTAATTATACATCAGAGAACTCATTCAACAGAGAAGCCCTATGAATGCAGCGAATGTGAGAAAGCCTACCCTAGGAAGGCGTCACTTCAGATACACCAGAAGACTCATTCAGGAGAAAAACCCCACAAATGCAGTGAATGCGGGAAAGCCTTCACTCAAAAGTCGTCTCTCAGTGAACATCAGAGAGTTCATACAGGAGAGAAGCCATGGAAATGCTCTGAATGTGGGAAATCCTTCTGCTGGAATTCAGGGCTTCGTATACATCGAAAAACTCACAAGTGAGAAATCAGAGCGGAGTAGATGTTAGAATCATTCTCACAGAAGCTGATCCACAGGAGACCTCAGAGGATAATAGAGGCAGGAAGTCCTAAAAATACTCTTTTATCAAATTAGTCATGCAAGAGAGAGGCCAATCATATTTGGAATGAATGTGCAAAAGCTTTCAGAAGTAAGTCGTACAAATCTTTATATACAAGAGAATAGTTGCAGGAGTATGGAGCAGTAACTGTATCAGAAGTGGTAGCCTGATTATGAAGATTTAACATGGGGAATCATATTGAGAAACCCTTGTAACTTTAATAAATCAAGAAAGCACTTCCCGTGGAAGCTGTGTTACATGGGGAGTCGCATTCCAGATGTGGTGCTGAAGAAAGTCTTGGTAGAGAGTAAAGTTGTTTTTTATTTTAATATGTAACTAGAGTAATAGCAGGAAAATGGCAAGGAACATACTCTGAAGGTTAAGGGGTATGGAGTGTGACTTTCCTGAGTAACACTGAATAGTGTTTTAAAAATTTTTGGTATTTTATTTTAAAATGTAACTTGTTATATTTGATAGTTTGTGGAATAACACGCTCTAATATTCTCCACATTAAATGCTGAGGATCAGTGTTGTCTCTTTATTTCTTAGCAATATAACTAAAATAATATAGTTTTTAATAAATGAAAGGATTCAGTTCTCATTCCAAATGAATTTACATATCCAGCAAGTGGGTCTGGCAGTTGTTAACAGGGGTGCTTCCTAAGAGCACTCACCATAATGAACATTGATTATATTTACCAGTTCAGTGTCTGTTCTGCATTGATTTGTAAGAGCGGCTTAGATCTCTCTGGAGAAATACCCCTCCTGTGTGTGTGCACCCTTGTGGTGGGTCTTTCAGGGTGTACTTTCCACCAGTCACAGGTGAGCACTCTGCCATTGTTGGGAAATGGGAGCCTCTTTTCCAGGAGTTTGCATCTCGATTTCAGTCTCCCATGAACCAGCAGGGAAATATGGGAACCCATTCTTGTCCCAGAATTCTACTGAGACCATCAGTTAGTTCTTGCTGTTTTGATTTCTCAGAATAACTTTGGATACTGCCCCTTTTGAACCTGGTTTTCTGGTCTTCTGTGTGCTTCCTCATCTTTTCAATAAATATTGTTTTCTGCTGAAGTTAAGCAGAATGAGTTCCTATTTTTTGTCACTGAAGGGCTTTAACTGGTAAGTCGTTGTTCTGGAGTAGCTGTAGGTAGTAAACTGTTGAAGAACAGCTGGGTGTGTGGTTTAGGTTTTTTCCTGAGACAAGAAGAAAGTCTTTCAGATTCCTGTTTATATTCCAAGGTGGATACTCTTTAGTACATAGTATGAAATAGTGTTATTGCTTGTGTACACCAAGAACCTTGTGGCCCCTGTTGGTAAGATTCTGGGAATACTGAGGAACTATTGTCCTAGAAGAGTTTTAAATTAATGAGGAAATCTGGGGCAGGAGATGAGATGGCTCATTCTGGTTACATCGGCTCTTAAACACAACAAGGACAGACTTGAAGGCCTGGAGTCTCATCTCAAGGCAGAGTACTGAACTCAGCCACGCTCTGACATCGCTGAAATAATTGCTTACTCAGAGCTGTAGCGTTGAGATGGTGGACACCAAATACACAGTTGGCTTGCTGAATTAGAGTCATCTACCTTAAGTGTGCACTAATCCCTTATGTAACATGCATTAGAAAAGTTGTCTCTTGATAATTGATAATTGGGGTAGCGATATCTGAGAAGTATCCGAGGACTCAGCCTAGCAAACTCGTGGTATACTTTGCACTGTATGCTCTTCACTCGGGGATATGGTCTAGATGTTGGCAAACTACAGACTGCAGGCCAAATACAGATTGCAGCCCATATTTGTATGGATGGCAAGTAAGAAGCTTTTACATGTTTAAATGGTTAAAAAGAGCCAAACTTTTATGAAATGAGAAAATTATTTGAAATTCAAATATCAGTGTCCATCCATCAAGTTTCCTTGGACCACAGGCAGACACAATCTGACTGTGTGTTGCTGTCCGGCTGCTTTTGCACTGCAGTGGCAGAGTTGAATGGTTGAGGCAGACACGGTATTACCCATAGAACCCACTAACTCCTGATGTAGAGGCCCTTCCCTTCAGTGAAAAAGTGAACCATACCTTGTAGGAGGCAGCTTATTCTTGCAGTACCCCATGCCTCGCTGTTACCAGCTCTGTGTCCAAATTTCCTGTTCTTGTAAGGATACCAGTCATATTGGCTTAGTTCTCACCCTGTGATCTAATTTAAACTTGATTATCTCTGTAAAGACCCTGTCTCTAATTAACTTCACATTCTGAGATACTGGGGGTTAGGAATCCAGCGTCTTTTTTGACAGGATGCAATTCAACCCATAACAGTCTGCCCTCCTGCCCCTCCCCACCCCACCAAATTCATATGCTTTTCACATGCAAAACACATTCACCCCTGCCCAACATCCCCCCAAATCTTAATCCACTCCAACATCAACTCTAAGTCCATAATCTCATCTAAATCAGGTATGGGTGAGACTTGGGATATGATTCATCCTGGGGCAATATTCCTCTTCATCTGTGAATCTGTGACACCAGATAAGATATCTACTTCCAAAATACAATAATCAGATAGGCACGGGATAGACATTCCCATTCCAAAAGGAAGAAATCAGGAAAAAGGGTGTTATGAGTCCCAACCAAGTCCAAAAACTAGCAGGGTAAATTCCATTAGATGTTAAGGCTTGAGAATAACCCTCTTTGGCTAAATACTCTGTCCTCTGAGCCCACTGGGGTGGTGGCCCTGCCCCTTCAACCCTGGATGGTGGGCCAGCCCTCTGGAATTAAAAAGGAGGCTTCACCTTCTGGAACCAAGGAAGTGGCCCCGCCCTCAGGGTCATTCTTCCCTTTGCTTTAAGGATAACCTATGTTCACAGCCTGTTTCCAGCCTGTTTCCTGCCTGTAGAATCTCAGAAGTTTGACAAAGTTCCTTCATTTCAACCTTGCTCTGTTCCCTTCAGTCCAAGTTGGTAGCATTTCTGCTGAGATGATTAATTGGATTCACAAGCCATGCACCCATAATCTCTTGAGCAAGCAGCGTCTGGCCACATGCTTGGTGTTCTCTCCTGAGCTTGCTTTCTCGGTTTTTGCGATATGAGTAAGCTGAGAGTCTTCCAGATCTTCATGATCTAGTTCCTTTATGTTTAACAATACATTCTCAGAAGAAGTTAAGTCATGCCTTCAACACTTTGCTTAGTAATCTCTTCAGCTAAATATCCAAGTTCATCACTCACAAGTTCTGCCTTCCATTAAACACTAGAACACAAGTCAGCCAAGTTCTCTGCCGCTTTTCTCTGATTTCCAATAACATGTCCCTCATTTTTGTCTGACACCTCACCAGTACTACCTTAACATTCGTATTTCTACCAACAGTGTCCTCAAGGCAATCTGGGCTTTTTCTATCAAGTACCTCAAAACTCTTCCATCCTCTACCAATTCCAAAGCCACTTCCACATTTTTAGGTATTTGCTAAAGCAGCACCCTGTTTTCCAGCCAAAATCTTCATTTGTTTGCAAGGGCTGCTGTAACAGAGTACTACAAAGTGAGTGGTTTAAGTAACAGAAATTTATTTTTTATATTTTTCATAGTTCTGGAGGTTACAAGTCTGAAGTCAAGGTGCCAGCAGGGTTGATTCCTCCTGAGGGCTGTGAGGGGAGAATCTGTTCCAGGATTCTCTCTTCAACTTCTAGGTCTCCGTCTTCTCCCATTGTGTCTTCACATCATTTTTCTCCTTATGTGTGTCTATTTCGTGTCCAAATTTCTCCTTTTTATAAGGATACCAGTCCTATTGGTTCAGGGCCCACCCTAAAGACCTCATTTGAACATAGTTATCTCTGTAAAGACCCTGTCTCTAAATAAGGTCAGATTCTGAGGTGGGGGTTTAGGATTCCAACATCTCTTTTCGGGGGGAAACGATTCAACCCATGACATTCAGCAAGGAAACAGGCAATTTGAACAACACTCTAAACCAGCTGGACCTAGCAGACATGTGGAGCACTCTACTTCACTGCAGCAGACTCCCCAAGCACACATGGAACTTTGTGCCGCACAGAGCACATGCTAGGCCACAGAACAAGCCCCGAAGGACACTGCAAGCAGCTCTAACACACTGGCCAAAACTGGGACCAAATAAATAATGATAACAGGTTACAACCCAAAGAATAAAATAACAATCCATATATATAGATATCCATAATGATATATAGATATATATCCATAATGATATATAGATATATAAATGTATAAACAACTAGGGAAGAGGGGTAAACTCTTAAACAGTTGAATATCAATAAATACGAAAGGAAATGACCATTTGGTAGCCAGCACAGTAATACTTGTTTTAGGCAAGAATCATTAATGAATGCTAAAACTGGATGAGTGACAGTTTTTTGGGTTTTTTTTTTTTTGAGTGACAGCTTTATGAGAGGTTATTTTATTAGTTTCAAAACATCTGCCCACAAGACACTTATTAATTACAGTTGGAAAAAGAAATCTGGCATTTACCACCTTAATTAAGCAATCAAAACTAATATTGCCACTACTGATACAAACAAATATCAGGGAACTGTTGCTGTAATTCTCTGAGAAGGACACAATGTCATTTCTGTAGTATTCCTGCCCCAAATGCATAACCTGAATCTAAATTGTGAGGAAATATCTAGCAAACAAAAGTTACGGCCATTTACCATGAAAATGGCATGCACTTTAAAAAACGTTGAGGTTGTAGAAGAAAAAGGCTGAAAGGCTGCTCAGTGAAAAAAGAGCTAAAGAGACAGGGCACTGCACACCGAACACAAATTTTGTTTCTTAGACATTATCTGGGCAATTGATGGAATTTGTATAAGTTTTGTGTATTAGGTAATAGTACATTTATGTTAATTTCCTCAATTTGATAATTTTATGGTCACTAGATAATAGAATGACCTTGTTGGAGATACTGAAGCACTGGGGAGTATAGAGGACTCACATCTGCAACTCATGCTCGTACCTTTCACGAAAAATATGTTCTTTTATAGAGAAAGCAGACATGGTAAAGCAATAAAATTGGGGAAGTATAAGTAAAGGGTATTTAGGAATTCTTTACAATTCTTCTTTTTAAAGTTAATTTTATTTATTTTATACAGCAGGTTCTTACTAGTTATCTATTTTATACACATCAGTGTATACATGTCAATCCCAATCACCCAATTCATCACACCACCACCACCCTCCCCCCACCACTTTCCCCCCTTGGTGTCCATACATTTGTTCTCTCCATCTGTGTCTCTATTTCTGCCTTGCAAACTGGTTCATCTGTACCATTTTTCTAGATTCTACATACATGTCTTAGTATAAGATATTAGTTTTTCTCTTTCTGACTTACTTCACTCTGTATGACAGTCTATCGGTCCATCCATGTCTCCACAAATGACCATTTTCGTTCCTTTTTATGGCTGAGTAATATTCCATTGTATATATGTACCACATCTTCTTAATCCATTTGTCTGTCGATGGTCATTTAGGTTGCTTCCATGACCCGGCTATCGTAAATAGTGCTGCAATGAACATTGGGGTGCATGTGTATTTTTGAATTATGGTTTTCTCAGGGTGTATGCCCAGTAGTGGGATTGCTGGGTCATATGGTAATTCTATTTTTAGTTTTTTAAGGAACCTCCATACTGTTCTCCATAGTGGCTGTATCACTTTACATTCCCACCAACAGTGCAAGAGGGTTCCCTTTTCTCCACACCCTCTCCAGCATTTGTTTTTTGTACATTTTCTGATGATGCCCATTCTAACTGGTGTGAGGTGATACCTGATTGTAGTTTTGATTTTCATTTCTCTAATAATTAGTGATGTTGAGCAGCTTTTCATGTGCCTCTTGGCCATCTGTATGTCTTCTTTGGAGAAATGTCTATTTAGGTCTTCTGCCCATTTTTGGATTGGGTTGTTTGTTTTGTTAATATTGAGCTGCATGAGCTGTTTATGTATTTTAGAGATTAATCCTTTGTCTGTTGATTCATTTGCAGATATTTTCTCCCATTCTGAGGGTTATCTTTTCGTCTTGTTTATAGTTTCCTTTGCTGTGCAAAAGCTTTTAAGTGTCATTAGGTCCCATTTGTTTATTTTTGTTTTTATTTCCATTACTCTAGAGGGTGGGTCAAAAAAGATCTTGCTGTGAATTGTGTCAAAGAGTGTTTTTCCTGTATTTTCCTCTAAGAGTTTTATAGTGTCCAGTCTTACATTTAGGTCTCTAATCCATTTTGAGTTTATTTTTGTGTATGGTGTTAGGGAGTGTTCTAATTTCATTCTTTTACATGTAGCTTCCAGTTTGCCCAGCACCGCTTATTGAAGAGACTGTCTTTTCTCCATTGTATATCCTTGCCTCCTTTGTCATAGATTAGTTGACCATAGGTGCGTGGGTTTATCTCTGGGCTTTCTATCCTGTTCCATTGATCTATATTTCTGTTTTTGTGCCAGTACCATATTGTCTTGATTACTGTAGCTTTGTAGTATAGTCTGAAGTCAGGGAGTCTGATTCCTCCAGCTCCGTTTTTTTCCCTCAAGACCTCTTTTGCTATTCGGGGTCTTTTCTGTCTCCATACAAATTTTAAGATTTTTTTCCCTAGTTCTGTAAAAAATACCATTGGTAATTTGATAGGGATTGCATTGAATCTGTAGATTGCTTTGGGTAGTATAGTCATTTTCACAATATTGATTCTTTCAGTCCAAGAACATGGTATACCTCTCCATCTGTTTGTGTCATCTTTGATTTCTTTCATCAGTGACATACAGTTTTCTGAGTACAGGTCTTTTACCTCCTTAGGTAGGTGTATTCCTAGGTATTTTTGTTTTGTTGCAGTGCTGAATGGGATTCTTTTTGTTGCAGTGGTGTTGCAGTGGTGAATGGGATTGTCTCCTTAATTTCTCTTTCTGATCTTTTGTTGTTAGTGTATAGGAATGCAAGAGATTTCTGTGCATTAATTTTGTATCCTGCAACTTTACCAAATTCATTGATTAGCTCTAGTAGTTTTCTGGTGGCATCTTTAGGATTCTCTATGTATAGTATCATGTCATCTGCAAACAGTGATAGTTTTACTTCTTCTTTTCCAATTTGTATTCCTTTTATTTCCTTTTCTTCTCTGACTGCCATGGCTAGGACTTCCAAAACTATGGTGAATAATAGTGGTGAGTGTGGACATCCTTGTCTTGTTCCTGATCTTAGAGGAAAAGCTTTCATTTTTTCACCAATGAGAATGATGTTTGCTGTCCGTTTGTCCTATATGACCTTTAGTATGTTGTGGTAGGTTCCTTCTATGCCCACTTTCTAGAGAGTTTTTACTCATAAATCAGTGTTGAATTTTGTCAAAAGCTTTTTCTGCATCTCTTGAGATGATCATATGGTTTTTCTTCTTCAGTTTGTTAATATAGTGTACCACATTGATTGATTTGCGTATTTTGAAGAATCCTTGCTTCCCTGTGATAAATCCCACTTGATCATGGTGCATGATCCTTTTAATGTGTTGTTGGATCCTGTTTGCTAGTAATTTTTTTTTTTTTTTTTGGCGGTATGCGGGCCTCTCACTGTTGTGGCCTCTCCTGTTGCGGAGCACAGGCTCCGGATGCGCAGGCTCAGCAGCCATGGCTCACGGGCCCAGCCGCTCCGCGGCATGTGGGATCCTCCCAGACCTGGGCATGGATCCACGTCCCCTGCATCGGCAGGCAGACTCAACCACTGCGCCACCAGGGAAGCCCTGTTTGCAGATTTTTAATCACAGTTTCAATTTCATTATTTGTGATTGGTCTGTTCATGTTTTCTATTTCTTCCTGATTCAGTCTTGGAGGGTTATACCTTTCTAAGAATTTGTCCATTTCTTGCAGGTTGTCCATTTTATTGGCATAGAGTTGCTTGTAGTTGTCTCTTATGATGCTTTGTACTTTTGCAGTGTCCATTGTAACTTCTCCTTTTTCAGTTCTAATTTTATTGATTTGAGTCCTCTCCCTCTTTTTCTTGATGAGTCTGGCTAAAGGTTTATCAATTTTGTTCATCTTCTCAAAGAACCAGCTTTTAGTTTTATTGATCCTTGCTATTGTTTTCTTTGTTTCTTTTTCATTTTTTTCTGCTCTCATTTTTCTGATTTCTTTCCTTCTACTAATTTGTGTTTCCTTTGTTCTTCTTTCTGTAGTTCCTTTAGGTGTAAGGTTAGATTGTTTGAGATTTTTCTTGTTTCTTGAGGTAGGATTGTATTGCTATAAACTTCCCTCTTAGAACTGCTTATGCTGGTTTCCATAGGTTTTGGATCGTCATGTTTTCATTGTCATTTGTCTGTCGCTGTTTTTTGATTTCCTCTTTGATTTCTTCAGTGATCTCTTGGTTATTTAGTAACGTATTATATAGCTTCCATTTGTTTGTGTTTTTTTATTTTTTTCCCTGTAATTTATTTCTAGTCTCATAACATTGTTGTCAGAAAAGATAATTGATATGATTTCAATTTTCTTAAATTTACTGAGGCTTGATTTGTGACCCAAGATGTGATCTATCCTGGAGAATGTTCCATGTGTATTTGAGAAGAAAGCATACTCCGCTGTTTTCAGATGGAATGTCCTATAAATATCAATTAAGTCTATCTGATCTATTGTGTCATTTAAAGCTTGTGTTTCCTTATTAATTTTGTGTCTGGATTATCTGTCCATTGATGTAAGTGAGGTGTTGAGAGTCCCCCACTCTTATTGAGATACTGTTGCTTACCTCTTTTATAGCTGTTAGCATTTGCCTTATGTATTGAGGTGCTCCTATGTTGGTTGCCTATATATTTATAATTGTCATATCTTCTTCTTGGATTGATTCCTTGATCATTATGTAGTGTCCGTCTTTGTCTCTTACAACATTATTATTATTTTTTTTTTTGCGGTACATGGGTCTCTCACTGTTGTGGCCTCTCCCATTGCAGAGCACAGGCTCCAGATGCGCAGGCTCAGCAGCCATGGCTCATGGGCCCAGCCGCTCCATTGCATGTGGGATTTTCCCGGACTGGGGCACGAACCCACGTCCCCTGCATCAGCAGGTGGACTCTCAACCACTGTGCCACCAGGGAAGCCCCTTTTATAACATTATTTTAAAGTCTGTTTTGTCTGATAGGAGTATTGCGACTCCAGCTTTCTTTTGATTTCCATTTGCATGGAATATCTTTTTCCATCCTCTCACTTTCTGGCTGTATGTGTCCCTAGGTCTGAAGTGGGTTTCTTGTAGACAGCATATATATGGGTCTTGTTTTTGTATCCATTCAGCAAACCTGTGTCTCTTAGTTGGAGCATTTAAGGTAATTATTGACATGTATGTTCCTATTACCATTTTCTTAATTGTTTTGGGTTTGTTTTTGTAGGTCATTTTCTTCTCTTGTGTTTGCCACTTAGAGAAGTTCCTTTAGCATTTCTTGTAGAGCTGGTTTGGTGGTGCTGAATTCTCTTACCTTTTGCTTGTCTGTAAAGCTTTTGATTTCTCTGTTGAACCTGAATGAGATCCTTGCCAGGTAGAGTAATCTTGGCTGTGGGTTCTTCCCTTTCACCAATTTAAATATATCATGCCACTCCCTTCTGGCTTGTAGAGTTTCTGCTGAGAAATCAGCTCTTAACCTTGTGGGAGCTCCATTGTATGTTGTCATTTTCCCCTTACTGCTTTAAATAATTTTTCTTTGACTTTAATTTTTGTCAGTTTGATTACTGTCTGTCTTGGCGTGTTTCTCCTTGGGTTTATCCTGCCTGGGGCTCTCTGCACTTCCTGGACTTGGGTGGCTATTTCCTTTCCCATGTTAGGGAGTTTTTCAACTATAATCTCTTCATATATTTTCTTGGGTCCTTTCTCTCTCTCTTCTCCTTCTGGGACCCCTATAATGTGAATGTTGGTGTGTTTATGTTGTCCCAGTAGTCCCTTAGGCTGTCTTCATTTCTTTTCATTCTTTTTTCTTTATTTTGTTCCATGGCAGTGAATTCCACGATTCTGTCTTCCAGGTCACTTATCCGTTCTTCTGCCTCAGTTATTCTACTACTGATTCCTTCTAGTGTATTTTTCATTTCAGTTATTGTATCGTTCATCTCTGTTTGTTTGTTTTTTAATTCTTCTAGGTGTTTGTTCTTTAATTCTTCTAGGTCTTTGTTAAACATTTCTTGCATCTTCTTGATGTTTGCCTCCATTCTTTTTCCGAGGTCCTGGATCATCTTCACTATCATTATTCTGATTTCTTTTTCTGGAAGGTTGCGTGTCTCCACTTCATTTAATTGTCTTTCTGGGGTTTTATCTTGTTCCTTCATCTGGTACATAGTCTTCTGCCTTTTCATTTTGTCTGTCTTTCTGTGAATGTGGTTTTTGTTCCATAGGCTGCAGGATTGTAGTTCTTCTTGCTTCTGCTGTCTGCCCTCTGGTGGATGAGGCTATCTACGAGGCTTGGGCAATCTCCCCGTGTTTCTCTGGTAGGCAGAGCTCTGTAAAACTTTAATCTGCTTGTCTGCTGTTGGGTGGGGCTGAGTTCACTCCCTGTTGGTTGTTTGGCCTGAGGCGACCCAGCACTGGAGCCTACCCAGCTCTTTGGTGGAGCTATTGGCCGACTCTGGGAGGGCTCACCGCCAAGGAGTACTTCCCAGGACTTCTGCTGCCAGTGTCCTTTTCCTCACGCTCAGACATAGCCACCACCCGCCTCTTCAGGAGACCCTCCAACACTAGCAGGTAGGTCTGGTTCAGTCTCTATGGGGACACTGCTCCTTCCCCTGGGTTCCGATGCGCACACTACTTTGTGTGTGCCCTCCAAGAGTGGAGTCTCTGTTTCCCCCAGTCCTGCCAAAGTCCTGCAAGCAAATCCCGCTAACCTTCAAAGTCTGTTTCTCTGGGAATTCCTCCTCCCGTTGCCAGACCCCCAGGTTGGGAAGCCTGATGTGGAGCTCAGAACCTTCACTCCAGTGGGTGGGCTTCTGTGGTATAAGTGTTCTCCAGTTTGTGAGTCACCCACCCACCAGTTATGTGATTTGATTTTATTGTGATTGTGCCCCTCCTACCATCTCATTGTGGCTTCTCCTTTGTCTTTGGATGTGGGGTATCTTTTTTGGTGAGTTCCAGTGTCTTCCTGTCGATGATTGTTCAGCAGTTATTTGTGATTCTGGTGCTCTTGCAAGAGGGGGTGAGTGCACGTCCATCTACTTGAACCAATCAGGCATTCTTTACAATTCTTTAAATTCTGTATTTCTGTGACATTTTTTCAACTTTTCAGCAGCACGAAATCATTTATAAATAATATAGTTAGGAAGAAAAAATGAATTTAGCAAGGTCACTGGATGTCAGGTCAGTATATCCAAGTCAGTTCTACTTCTACACACCAGAAAAACTTTATAAAATAGGATTTAATAAAATGAATTCATTTTCAAAAGTATCAAATTACACAATAAATTTTCTGTATGTTGGAACTCTTCTGTATCTTGACTGTAGTCATCGATATATAAACATACACAGGTGATAAAATCAAATAGAACTTGATACATATACACATACAACTGTGTGTAAGTAAAACTGGGGAAATCTTAGTAAGTCTTGTGGATTGTATCGATGTCAGTACTCTGGCTGTGATATTATACTGTAGTTATGCAAAATGTTAACGCTGGGGGTAAACTGGGCAAAGTGTATTAGGGATCGCTTTGTATTTTATTTTATACTGGAGGTGAACTTGCAATTATCTTGATAAAATTTTTAATTAAAACAAAATAAATCTAATAAGGATGTAAAAGTAGAATGAATAAACTATTATATACAATCAATAGAATACTATGCTATAACTATGAAATAAACTACAATTGAATAAACAACATGTTTACATCCTAGATACATAGTATTGAGTAAAAAAAAAGTCATTCTCAGAAGACTGTATATAATATAATACCATAGTTAAAGGCCAATAAAGTGAAATGGATTATATATTATTTAGACACACATGTGTAGGTGATAAGATGATGAAATGAAAAAGCAAGATAATGATAAGCAAAATATTTAGGATAGTGTCTACCTCTGTGGAGAAAGCAGTGAGTTGGAAAGGAGGAAGAGCAGACAGAGGCTGCAAGTGATTTGTAATTTTCTGTTTCTCAGACTGGGTGATAGATTCATGGACATTCATGAGAAAGTACTTGTAACTAATATTAGATAAAAAAGGGGACATAAGCACAGATAATTTAGATTTTTTAATTATATGAGAATACTAAGAATAACCATGTGCCACTAAATATGAAAATTTAGATTAAAATTTTCAATTTTCTTGTAAATTATACATTACCAAAATTGACCAAGCAGGAAAAAGTGAGACTGAATAAATCAATCACAAATAAAGAAACTGAACTGTAGTCAAAATCCCCTCAATGAAAGAAAAAAAAAACCCTCAATGAAATGTAACAAGCCTAGATTGTTGAACAGTAAAATTTTACCAAACAGTGAAGGACTTGATCATCATTATGTTATACAGCAGTGCTAGAAAAATGTTAAAGGATAGATTACTCTCAAATTCATTTACAATCCTGTATAACCTTCACACCGAAATTGGATAGACACAGTAGAAAAAAAAGTAGAGGTCAATCTAATAGATGAAAAACTGAATAAAATGGAATCCAGGTTTCTTCCCCCACACATTTGTATATGTCTGTATTAGGTGGAACTATATGAAATCACCAACAATGGACCCGTTATTGACACATGTGGCAGATTTTGTTTTCCAAAGTTGACTGTGACAACATGTCCCAGCTGGCATCCTCTTCTACAATGTGACTGTGACACTCCCCCCACCGAGAGTCCTGTTGGCTGGTTACTTGTTTGTAGCTAAAAGAACGTGGAGAAAGTGCTTCTGCTTTCCCTGCTTGAACACGTGTTCTTGAAGTTTTGGCGGCCCTGTGAGCAGCCTGTCAGGCTGTGGTGCTCAGAGAGAAACCGCAGAGAGTGCCGGTGGAGAAACCATGTAGAGAGGCTCTGAGGCTCCATGGAGAAAAAGAGATGCCCATCCAGCCCCACATCTTCCAGTGCCACCCTTTCCAGCTCCAGCCACCAGGGGACAGCAATTGCACGAGGAGCCCTGCACCATAAACCAGCAGCCAAACCCTCCAGGGACTCCTGACCAACAGAAACCGTGAGAGATGTAACATCTTTGTTGTTATGTATGCTATAGTTTGGGGACATGCTTTAGGCAGCAGTACTGACTGGAATAGAAATTTGGTCTTGGAAGTTGGGTGCTACTGCAACAAAACCTTAAAACATCTGCCACTGGTTTGGGCACTGGGTGGTGAGCAGAATCTGGAAGACTTTTGAGGAAAATGTTAATGAAAGCCTGAAGGGCCCTTAGGAGGGGTGTTAGCAGAGCCTGAAGGTCATCAAGGAAGTTGTTGATGGGGGCTTGAAGGGACATAAGGAGAGTGTTATGGGAACATGGGGAAAAGGAGACTTTGTTATGAGTGGCAGAAAGTATCTCAATACTGTCGCCTAATGGACATGGAAAATAGATACACACCCAATCGTAGCCCAGCAGGAGCCTGTGGGACCTTCCCAGAACAGGACAGCACCCCGACCAGTGTCCTGCCTACCTCTTGTCTGTGCAAAGCCTTTAGCCTCCTAGGCCTTCCCCAAGTTCCAGAGAACAAATGCAACCAGAGAAGTGAGAAAATGCAGAAAGGAGGGAAAACAGTCAAGCAAGACAAAATAATAATACTTTAGCTGTTCAAGTCAAAGGTCTTTAGTTCCTCCTCAAGGGCTGTAGATACTATGCTGAGCCGTGTCCTTGAGCTGCTCTGCAGATACTGAGACCCCCGCCAGGTGGGAGAAGTTAACTGTCTGCTGCCCACAAGCACGTAGACCCCAGACCGGCTGGAACCTGAAGGTTGATGATGCCGACTCCCGATTACCTCACCACCAACCGATCAGAAGAAGGTCCACGAGCTGATCACACCCCACAGCCCCCCTCCCTCATCCCGTCTTTAAAAACCTTTCCATGAAAGCCATCAGGGGTTGGTGTCTTTCAAGCACTAGCCAACCTTGCTCCTTGCTTGGCCCCATGTTGGGCGCCTGCAGTCAGCGCTGCCCTTTCCTTCACCACAACTGGTGTCAGAAGATTGGCTTTGCTGTGCGGGGCAAGTGGACCCAAGTTTGGTTCGGTAACATAATGACCTCAAATGGTAGACCTAAGAGTTTTCTTTCTTTTTTTAAAAATTAATTAATTAATTTATTTATTTTTGGCTGCGTTGGGTCTTTGTTGCAGTGCACGGGCTTTCTCTAGTTGTGGCGAGTGGGGGCTACTCTTCATTGTGGTGTGTGGGCTCCTCTTTGCAGTGGCTTCTCTAGTTGCGGAGCACAGGCTCTAGGCACGCAGGCTTCAGTAGTTGTGGCACGCGGGCTCAGTAGTTGTGGCACATGGGCTTCGTTGCTCCGTGGCATGTGGGATCTTCCCGGACCAGGGCTCGAACCCGTGTTCCCTGCATTAGCAGGTGCATTATAAACCGCTGCGCCACCAGGGAAGTCCCAAGCTAAGAGTTTTCTACGCACAGTGTTACTGTGCTACCTGGTTTATTCTCACTGCTTATAATAAAATGAGAGAGGAGAGAGAGGAGCTAAAAAATGAACCAGTCCATGAGGAAATGACAGTGACCCAGTACAGTCTTTTCAGCCAGTTAAAATGTTCTCAAAGTGAGAAAGGTCCTCAGGGACTGTAAAATCCTTAGGCAAGGTTTCAGAAAGACCTAAGGGGATGCCTCGTGTACCCCTTCAGAGAAAAGAGAAACCTTCTAAGTACCTTATGGGAAAGCCTCTGTGAACGCTCTCATAAAAAACAGAGCTTCTGTCAGTGTTAACACAGAACCTTCACAGAGAGCCCAAGGCAGACAAAGTCTTATCTCTAAGAGACATTTTGAAGATGTGGCTTTTGCCAAATTGATATATTAAAAAGCGCACAAAAATTTCCCCCCCATTTCCTATGTATCCTCCCAACAACTCATGTGTACATCCATGAAACTCCTCAAATACTCTCAAAACAGAAATTTGGGAGCTTCGTCTTTAAGAATTGAGGTAAGTCAACAAGCTCTCAATGAGGCAAGCTGTGGAGTCAGCTGGTGAATTGTAAGGTCCCAGTTGCAGATCTGGAGAGAATCATTTTGAGGAAAGTCTCATTACAGCCTCAATTCCCAAGAATATTTTCCATTACTTGAGGTTGCAAGCATGCTAACTAAAGAGATAACATGAGTGTCTAATAAAGAAAAATGGTGAAATTGAGACATGTTTGAGTAGAAAGGAAAATACAGGACAAAATTAGGATAGAAGCATGGCTAATTGTAGGGTTCCCAGCAAGAAGTGGGAAAAGTGAAGGCTACTTGTAAACTGAAAGATAGTATAAACACATATATACACACCACAAAGTTTAAAACCAGCCATAATTGGAGAGGGTGTGGAGAAAAGGGAACCCTCTTGCACTGTTGGTGGGAATGTAAATTGATACAGCCACTATGGAGAACAGTATGGAGGTTCCTTAAAAAACTAAAAATAGAATTAGCATATAATCCAGCAATCTCACTACTGGGCATATACCCAGAGCAAACCATAATTCAAAAAGACACATGCACCCCAATGTTCATTGCAGCACTATTTACAATAGCCAGGTCATGGAAGCAACCTAAATGCCCATTAACAGACGAATGGATAAAGAAGTTGTGGTACATATATACAATGGAATAGTACTCAGCCATAAAAAGGAACGAAATTGAGTCATGTGTTGAGACGTGGATGGATCTAGAGACTGTCATACAGAGTGAAGTAAGTGAGAAAACGATAAACAAATATCGTATATTAACGCATGTATGTGGAACCTAGAAAAATGGTACAGATGAACCGGTTTGCAGGGCAGAAATACAGACACAGATGTAGAGAACAAACATATGGACACCAAGGGGGGAAAGGGACAGGGGGTGGGGTGGTGGTGTGATGAATTGGGTGATTGAGATTGACCTGTATACACTGATGTGTATAAAATTGATGACTAATAAGAACCTGCCGTATAAAAAAATAAATAAAATTCAAAAATTCAAAAAAAAGAATATATGTATGAATATGTACATATAGAGAACAGTCACTTTGCTGTACAGCAGAAATTAACAGGACATTGTAAATCACTATACTTCAATAAAATAAAATTTTTATAAAGATCTCAATGAAACTAGGAGATCAGGGAGGGGGGCAGGTGCAGAGCAGAGCCTATAAAAGACACAAAATACAATCTTGACATTTTGCAGGGATTTTGCATCCCTGTCACCACAGTTGGACAGAGGGTGCACAGGAAGCAAAGGAGGTGGCTACGGGGCTGAGGTTCAAGGGTCAGGGTTCTGAGCTCTCCAATAACTCCTCCTTTAATCCCCCCATCTACTCTGTAACACTGCAGTGAGCAGGTCTTACAAAAAATAAATAAAATAAAATATACTTTGTAAAAAAAAAAACACCCCAAAACAAAAAAAAAAAACCCAGCCATATTAACTTGAAAAGACAAACCCTGGACCAGAAAAGAGCTCTTTGGGCTCCCAACGTTGTCTGGGCAGGAAGGAGGCTGAGAAGGACACTCTGGCAAACGTGGATGTTTAGGATAAGGAAGCGTGGCTCGGCAGAACCAAGCCCCAAGGTGCCGCTAAGAGGTACAGAGAGCTCCACGCGAGCAGGACCGGACCCTAATCAGTTAACTGGTAACACGTACCCAACAGGATTTGGAATTTCTGTGGACCAGCGGCTGCTGTGTGAGGACTCATGTTGTCCCCAGTTTGGAATAGGAATATCTATAGAAGTCTTCCTCTGTCTGCCTCACTATCATATTTCAGGTGTGTAAGACGAAGACTGAGAATAGCACGTAAAGAGCGGTACCCAGGGGAGCAGTCCTGAGGACCCTCACCTGCCACAGGGCCTGATTTCCAGAATGAGGTCTTGGACTTCAACCTGACACAGCGATGGAATGAGAGGTTTGGGGTCTTGGGGCAGGAGGTGGTTATGGTTTGCGGAAGTCAATGGTCAAAGCCAGAGGGCAGTCTGTGGTAAGTTTTGTCTCCCTAAGATGGCTACAAGAACACCTCGCACACAGCATCCTCTTCTACAAAGGGCAATGTGATTTTGCCCCTCCTCCCACAGGGAGGAGAGGCCTACGCACCCTGCCCCTTGAATCCAGATGGGCTGGTGACTTGTTCATAGTCAACAGATTGCAGCAGAAATTAAGCTGTGTGGCTTCCAAGCCCAGGTCATGAAAGGAAATGCAGCTTCACACCTTGTTCTCAGAAGCTCTCCCTGATGAAGATTGCAGCAGCCGGGTAAGCAGTCCAACTGCCCTGAGGCTGCTGTGCTGTGATGAGGTTCAAACAGCTCACACGAAAAGACCAGTGAAGAGGCCTGAGGCTACGGCAAGAGCAGGAGCCGCTTACACCACCCGGATGTTCCAGCTCCGGCCATCACCTGACTGCAACCACATGAGAGACCCCCAAGACAAAACTGCCTAGCTGAGCTTGTCTTGAATTTCTGACCCAGGAAACTCTGCGATATAATAAGCCATTAAATTGTCATCTATTATGCAGAAGAGGAACTGGACCAGCCCACAAAAGGACAATTTCATATTGTTCAACCTTATAAGTAAATAAATAATATGTTCAAGATAATACTAGACTTTATTAATGTATGCATCATTTTAATCTTAATGTAGAAAGAGGTTAATAAAGAAACATAACTACCTATATAGCTAAAGAAAAATATTCAGTACATTTCAGCAATTCTTAATAATCAAGTCCTTAACAAACTCAAAATGGAAACTAACTTCCTTTTAAGATAATAAAGGATAGCTACCAACCCCTACAGGAAACATCGTACTTAAAGTAAAACTTTAGAAACATTATAAAATCAGGAACAACTGAGTTGACCCCCCTACTTCTCATACTCTTAAGCATTGAACTGGCACCCTAATCAATGCACTAGAAGACAAAAAACGAAAATTAAGAATTATACGGACTGGAAAGAAAGAGGAAGAATTGTGGTTATTAGAAGCAAGATCTGAAAAGGGATTTTAGTTAGCACTGTTGCTGGGTACAAATCAGTTCTCTTCCTGTACACCATCTCTCTTAGTCTGATCTGGCTCCTGTGACAAAATACCACAGACTTGGTGCCTTAAATAGCAGAAATTTATTTTCTCACAGTTTTGGAGGCTACATATCCAAGATCAAGGTGCCGGCAGGGTCGGTTTTGGGTGATACCTCTCTTCCTGGCTCGTAAATAGCTGCCACCTTCTCACTGTGTCCTCACATGGGTTTCCTTGGTGTGTGTGCCAGTGAGGCAAGAGATAGATGGACCCCGAGCTACGCATTTACAACTGGCCTCCCGTTTACATTTCATGGGGCAGGAAAACGTGGCCTTCAGGCCGGACACTTACAACTAGTCTCCTGTTTGCAGTTCCTGAGATAGGAGATAGGTGGGCTCCAGGTTAGACATTTAAAATCAGCCTCCTGTTTGCTCTCTGAAATGGAAGTAACAACAGAAACCGGGTAAACAGCCAGGCTTCGTCTCCTGTGGACGCCTTAAGATAACAGTCGTGGCAGGAACAGAGAGGGGCTAACCCCTGTTTGAGTAATAGATCAAGAGGTCATACATTTCCCATCCTTGGGACAAGGGAGACACTGCACATGCGCAGAAAGCCTCCGTGGGTGTCAAAAGGAGGGGGCACCACCCCATAATAGGTGATGTTAAGGCCGTCCCATAGGCCTCTGGGCTAGAATCCATGTTGGAAAGAAGCTGCGCACACATGCTGGGGAGGGTCCTAGGGCAGGGCAGGTTGGAGAAAGAAACCAGATAATTGGCCAGAGGTGAACAGAGACCTGGAAGACCTGCCCTATATAAGTGACTTAACCGCCTCTTTACTGGGCTTCTCCTTGTTAGGGGCGACGCCCACACCCTTGCTCTCCAGGTGTGCGTCTCTGCCCTACTTCTGTCTTAACTGAACAAGCTGTTTCTCTGTGTGCTCTCCCACTTGTTGTGCTGTGTCTCTAATAATAAACTTTGCACCTGTTTTTACAGTTTTGCCTCCATGAGAAACGCGTCTTTCACTGGGGCCAAGAGCCAGGGGGTGTGGTGGCTGGGATTCCTGTTATATATTTTTTAAAATAAATTTATATTTATTTATTTATCTATCCATTTATGGCTGCGCCAGGTCTCTGTTGCTGCGTGTGGGCTTTCTCTAGTTGCGGCGAGCGGGGGTTACTCTTTGCTGCAGTGCACGGCCTTCTCATTGTGGTGGTTTCTCTTGTTGAGGAGCACGGGCTCTAGAGCTCAGGCTTCAGTTGTGGCACACGGGCTCAGTAGTTGTGGCTCGCGGGCTCTAGAGTGCAGGTTCAATAGTTGTGGCGCACGGGCTTAGTTGCTCTGCGGCATGTGGGATCTTCCCGGACCAGGGCTCAAACCCACGTCCCCCGCACCGGCAGGCGGATTCCCAACCCCTGCACCACCAGGGAAGTCCAGGATTCCTGGTTTTCATCCAGGCTACCCAGGTTCAATTACTGGGCAGGGAATTAAGATCTCGCTTCACACCACCACTCACTGCTGCCTCTCTGAGATTACCAGGAGAGCCAGCTCCCTGGTGTTTCTTCTTATAAGGACATTAACCTTATGGGATCGGGGTTATGACCTTATGACCTCGCTTAACCTTAATTTCCTTAGAAGCCTCATCTCCAAATACAGCAACATTGGGGGTTACGATTTCAACAAATGAATTTTGGAGGGACACAAACATTCAGTTCATAGCACAATTAATAGGCAATAAGAAATTATACTGGGGGAAAAAAGCTTGTCTTCATAATATCACTGGGAATGATAAACTACTTAGGAATACATCTGATACAATGTTGAATTTAAAATTAGAACTATCTAGGAATAAATCTTTAAAAAATATTTATTTATTTATTTACTTTTGCTGCACCTGGTCTTAGATGTGGCATGCGGGATCTTTAGTTGTGGCATGTGGGATTTAGTTACCTGACCAGGGATTGAACCCCAGCCCCATGTATTGGGAAGGCAGAGTCTTATCCACTGGACCACCAGGGAAGTCCTTCTAGGAATAAATCTTTAAAAAACTATATAAACTGAGAATTTATTAATAAAATAATAAAATTAAAATTCTATAAAAGTTCATAAAAAACTGAAAATTGAAAGATATAGTATCTTAATGGAGTAGAGTCAATATCGTAAAATATTAATTATTATAAAATATATATTTAATATAATTTAAATCAAAACAAAATATTTTTTTCTTGAAATGTGATAAACAAATTCTAATATTTACATGAATGTTTACAGGTCTCAGATATACACGACAATAATGAACATGCATAACAATCAGTGGAGCTTTCCCTCCTAGATACAAGAGGACAAGAGGTTTTTATTAAGCTAGAATAGTAAGACAATGTGATATTCACATAGAACTTCTCAGACAAGCAAAAACTGAAAGAGTTCATCAATACTAAAACGACCCAACAAGAGCTGTTAAAGGGTCTTCTCTAAGTGGAAAAGAAAAGGCTAAAACAAGAAGTAAGAATTTTATAGGCAAAGTAAAATTCCACTGGTAAAGGCAAATGTATAGTAAAGGCTGAAGATCAACCACTTAAATAAGTTAGTAGGAAGCTTAAAAGACAAAAACTGTAAAATCAACTGTAAGTACAGTAAACTGTTAAGGGATAGATATGAAGATGTAACATATGACATCAAAAACACAAAATGTGGGGGAAGGGAGTAAAAAAATGTAGATCTTTTAGAATGTGTTGAACTTAAATGACTATCATTTTAAAACAAGTGGATATCATTATAGGTAACATATATGAACTCCATGGTAACCACAAATCAGAAACCTACAAAAGATAACAAAAACTAGAGAGAAAGGAACACAAGCATACTACAAAATAAAATCATCAAACCACAAGGAAAGAAACTAAAAGAAAAAAATAGAAAATAATTTGAAAAACCAGAAAACAAATAACAAAATGGGAATAAGTACAGACCTATCAATAATCACTTTATTTTTTACTGTTTGTTTATATTTTTGTTTCATTATGTTTTGTTTTTATTGAGATACAGTTGATTTACAATATTACTTTAGTTTCAGGTGTAAAACATAGTGACTAAAATTTTTTGTAGATTATACTCCACTTAAAATTATTATAAAATATTGGCTGTATTCCCTGTGCTGTACAATATATCCCTGTAGCTTATTTATTTTATACATAATGGTCTGCACCTCTCAATTCTCTCCCCCTATCTTGCCTCTCTCCCCGCCCTCCCACCACTGGTAACCACTAGTTTGCTCTCTGTATCTGTGAGTCTCTTTCTGTTTTGCTATATTCATTCATACTTTAGCTTCCATGGATAAGTGATAACATACAGTATTTGTCTTTCTCTTTCTGACTTATTTCACTAGATATGATAATACCTTGTATTTCCATCCATGTTGTTGAAAATGGCAAGATTTCATTCTAATTTTTATGGCTGAGTAATATTCCAGTATATATATCACATCTTCTTCATCCTTTTATCTACTGATGGGCACTTAACCTTGCTTCCATATCTTGGCTATTGTAAATAGTGCTGCTATGAACATTGGGGTGCATGTATCTTTTCGAATTAGTGTTTTCCTTTTCATCAGATATATACCAAGGAGTGGAATTGCTGGATCATATGGTACTTTTCTTTCTAGTTTTTAGAGGAACCTCCATACAGTTTTCCATGCTGGCTGTACCAACTTACATTCTGACCAACTGTGTACAAGGGTCCCCTTTTCTCCACATCTTCACCTACATTTGCTATTTGTGGTCTTTTTGATGATAGCCATTCTGACAGGTGTGAGGTGATATCTCATTGTTGGTTTTGATTTGCATTTCACTGATGATTAGCGATGTTGAACTTCTTTTCATGTGTCTATTGGCCACCTGCATATCCTCTTTGGAAACATGTCTATTCAGGTCTTCTGCCCATTTTTTAACTGAGTTTTTTTTTTGTGTTGAGTTTTACAAGCTGTTTATATATTTTGGATATTAACTGCTTATCATATCATTTGTAAATATTTTCTCCCAGTCAGTAGACTGTCTTTTTGTTTGATTGACAGTTTTCTTTGCTGTTCAAAAGCTTTTAAGTTTAATTAATCTCATTTGATTATTTTTGCTTTTGTTTCCTTTGCCTTAGGAGACAGATCCAAAAGAATATGCTATGATTTACGCAAAAGAGTGTTCTGCCTATGTTTTCTTCTAGGAGTTTTATGGTTTCTGGTCTCACAGTTAGGTCTTTAATCCATTTTGAATTTATTTTTGCATATGGCATGAGAAAATATTCTACTTTCTTTTATATATAGCTGTCCATTTTTCCCAGCACCACTTATGAAAAAGACAGTCTTTTCCCCATTGTATATTCTTGCCTCTTTTGTCATAGATTATTTGACCATAAGTGTGTGGGTTTATTTCTGGGCTTTGTATCCTATTCCGTTGATCTATATGTCTATTTTTGTCCCAGTACCATGTTTTTGTACTGGTGTTTTTGTTTTTATTTTTTGAGGGGTGGTGGGAGCTACGCTGAGTAGCCTTGACCAGGGATTGAGCTGGGCCCTCAACAGTGAAAGTGTGGAGTCCTAACCAGTTGACTACTAGGGAATACCCTACCATATTGTGTTTTTTTTAAATTAAATTAATTAATTTATTTTTTGCTGCATTGGGTCTTTATTTCTGCACACGGGTTTTCTCTAGTTGTGGTAAGCGGGGGCTACTCTTTGTTGTGGTGTGTGGGCTTCTCATTGCAGTGGTTTCCCTTGTTGAGGAGCACAGGCTCTAGGCACACAGGCTTCAGGAGTTGTGGCACGTGGGCTCAGTAGTTGTGGCTCATGGACTCTAGGGCGCAGGCTCAGTAGTTGTGGTGCATGGGCTTAGTTGCTCTGCAGCATGTGGGATCTTCCTGGACCAGGGCTTGAACCCATATCCCCTGCATTGGCAGGCGGATTCTTAACCACTGCACCACCAGGGAAGCCCTACCATATTGTTTTGATTACTGTAGCTTTGTAGTATGGTCTGAAGTCAGGGAGCGTGATTCCTCTAGCTCCATTGTTCTTTCTCAAGATTGTTTTGGCTATTTGGGGTCTTCTGTGTTTCCATATACATTTTAGGATTATTTGTTCTAGTTCTGTGGAAAATGTCATGGATATCTTGATAGGGATTGCATTAAATCTGCACTGTGTAATGTTAACAGTATTAATTCTTCCAATCCATGAACACAGGATATCTTTTCATTTTTTTGCATCCTCTTCAATTTCCTTCATCAGTCTTTTATAGTTTTCAGCGTATAGGTCTTTCACATCCTTGGTAAAGTTTATTCTTAGGTATTTTACTCTCTTTTTTTTTTTTTTTTTTTTTGCGGTACGTGGGCCTCTCACTGTTGTGGCCTCTCCCGTTGTGGAGCACAGGCTCTGGACGCACAGGCTCAGCGGCCATGGCTCACGGGCCCAGCCACTCCGCGGCATGTGGGATATTCCCAGAGCAGGGCATGAACCTGTGTCCCCTGCATCAGCAGGCGGATTCTCAAGCACTGCACCACTAGGGAAGCCCTACTCTTTTTGATATAATTTTATTTATTTATTTTTTTGGGCTGAGTCAGGTCTTATTTGTGGCACGCGGGATCTCCGTTGAGGCATGTGGGAACTTTCATTGGGGCGCGCAGTCTTCTCTCTAGCTCTGGCGTAGGTTTTCTCTTCTCTGGTTGTGGCATGCAGGCTCCAGGGCACATGGGCTCTGTAGTTTGTGGCACATGGGCCCTCTAGTTGAGGCGCATGAGCTCTGTAGTTGTGGTGTGCAGGTGTAGCTGCCCTGCAGCATGTGGGAACATAGTTCCCTGACCAGGGATCGAACCTGCGTTCCCTGCATTGGAAGGTGGTTTCTTTACCACCGGGCTACCATGGAAGTCTCTTGATATAATTTTATTTTATTTTAAAATCTATTTATTTATTTATTTATTTATTTTTGGCTGCGTTGGGTCTTTGTTGCTGCACGTGGGCTTTCTCTAGTTGCGGCGAGCAGGGGCTACTCCTTGTTGCAGTGCACAGGCTTCTCATTGCAGTGACTTCTCGTGTTGCGGAGCACGGGCTCTAAGTGTGCTGGCTTCAGTAGTTGTGGCACGTGGGCTCAGAAGTTGTGGCTCTTGGGCTCTAGAGCACAGGCTCAGTAGTTGTGGCACACAGACTTAGTTGCTCTGCAGCATGTGGGATCTTCCCAAACCAGGGCTCGAACCTGTGCCCCCTACATTGGCAGGCGTATTCTTAACCACTGTGCCACCAGGGAAGCTCCTTTGATATAATTTTAAACAGGACTGTTTTCTTGTTTTTCTTTCCAATAGTTAATTATTAGTGCATATAAAAGCATCAGATTTTCTGTATATTAATCTTGTCCTGCCACTCTTCTGAATTCATTTATTAGTTCTAATAGTTTTCTTTTTTTTTCCTTCAAAATGGCAAGGGAGGTGGGGGAGGCTAGAAATAGGTGAGGGAGATTAAGAGGTACAAACTTCCAGTTACAAGATAAATCAGTCATGGTTATGAAATATACCATGTGTGGAATATAATCAATAATTATATAATGTGCTGTATGGTGACAGATGGTAGCTAAACTTATTGTGGTGATCATTTTGAAATGTATAGAAATATAGAATTGAGACAGGCTGGCACCTGGGATCTGGGACCCTTTGCTGCAGTGCTGGCACCTGGACAAACATTTCCTTGAGCAACAGATACAAAGAAACCATAAGGAACTAAAAATAACTGCATGCATGCACAATTGGGGCAAATTATGAATAAGATACTAAAAGGCTAAAAACCACCTGATGCTTCTGAGGTGCAGTGAGCAAAAGCAGGGTACTGTGCATGATCCCTGCACCAAGGGGGTGGGCAGACCACCTATGCCACTCCTCTGGCCCGACCCACTGATCTGCCCCTACCTTCACCCTATTTAGGGGACAAGCTTGCCCCACCTCAGAAAGCAAGCAAGGGCACCTGTTTCTTGTTTTGCAGAGTCCCAGTAAAGCCTTGTTTGTGAGTTGTTCTTGTTCTTGTTTGTGAGTCCCAGTAAAGCCTTGCCCGAATTCCTCCTCTGGCCACTTACCAATTTCTGTTTATTAAAGTGTCCAAGGACTGAAGTCAGTAACAGAATCACTGTGTTGTGTAACAGAAACTAACTTATAACTTCCAGTTATAAGACAAATAGGTACTAGGGATGGAATGTGTGAAGCGGTAAACAGAATCAGCACCACTGTGTGTTGTGAATACTGCTCCAAGTCGCTAAGAGAGTAAAGCCTAAGAGATCCCATCACAACGAGAACAAATTTCTTCTATTTCGTTAAATTTGTATCTATATGAGATGATGGATATTCACTGAATTTATTGTGGTCATCATTCCAGGGGTTAAGTAAGTCAAATTATTATGCTGTACACCTTAAATTTATACTGTGCTGTATGTCCATTATACCTCAATAAAACTGGAGGAAAAAAAGAAGAAGAGATTAGGACGCAGACACGCACAGAGGGAGGACCATGTGAAGACACAGGGAAAAGACGGCCACCTGCAAGCCAAGGAGAGAGACCTTCGAAGAAATCAAACCTGCCAACACCGTGCAATCAGACTTCTAGTCTCCAGAATTGTGACAAAATACGTTTCTGGTGTTTACCCCACCCAGTCTGTGATATTTTGTTATGGCAGTTCTAGCAATTGAATGCACTTGGGATGAGGAAATTGGCTTCCCATGTGGAAAGAAAATGAAATTACAGGGACTTACCTGGTGGTCCAGTGGCTAAGACTCCGAGCTCCCAATGCAGCGGGCCCGGGTTCAATCCCTGGTCAGGGAACTAGATCCCAGATGCCGCAACTAAGGGTTTGTATGCTGCAGCTAAAGATCCTGCATGCTGCAATGAAGATCCTACACGCGGCAGTGAAGATCCCATGAGCCGCAACTAAGACCTGGTGCAACCAAATAAATAAATAAATAAATAATTTTTTAAAAATGAAATTATATCAATATCTGCACTACATGCACGCAGACAACTTCAGACAGATTCCAACTTAAATATGAAAGCAAAATGCTGAAACTATTAGAAGATAATACGTGGAAATCTTTTGTGATACCAGGATGTAGAAAGATTTCTTAACAAGACACATAAGTAAACCACAAATGAAACCATAAAGGAAAAGCTAGATAAAATTTATGTCAAAAATAAAGCCTATGGGATCAACAATTTTATAAACAAAGTTCAAAGACCAGGAATAGACAGAAAAAAATTAAAATATATATTGCATACTGAGGATTAGTAAACAATATACATTCATCTCCATGAATAGATAATACAATAGAAAAATGGCAAAGATAATTGACAATTTATGGAATAAAACCCCCAAATGGTGTAAAAATGTGTTTACTTCAGCAGTGATCATTGACACACATCCTTGTATCATAGGAAAGAACAAATCTGACTCCATATTTGATCTGTTTCTTTTACTTTAAGCTTTGTATTCTATTGCTTTTGCCATAATACAAGTTAAGAGTGTGGCCTATAGCCTGAAATTTACAGGATAACCCATTCTCAAGGTTCTGAGAATTAAGAGTATAACATTGCTATACTTATTAAGAGTGTAACACTGTTCCATTCATATAGAGATAAAAAGTTGCAGAACAGAGAATAACATTTGTCTTGTTGGGGGTTTAAAGGAACATTGTGACTGGACCTAGGTGGACAGCTGCAAGAACAAAGGATTCGGGCACCAAGAAGTTTGCAGCAACCAACCACACTCCTCCCCTTTTAGTATAAAAGAAGCCTGAATTCTAACTCGGGGAAGATGGTTCTTTGGGACACTAGTCCACCATCTTCTCCGTCTGCTGACCTTCCAAATAAAGTTGCTATTCATTGCCCCAGCAAATCACCTCTGGATTTACTGGCCTGTCGTGTGGTGACTGGCATGAGCTTGGACTCGGTAACACTTGTGTTTTGCATTTTAAGTATTAGTCCATTTTATTTGTGTGTTTTTGTTTTTGTTTTGGCTGTGCTGCATGGCCCTGGGATCTTAGTACCCCGACCAGAATTGAACATGTGCCCCTGCAGTGGGAGTGTGGAGTCCTAACCACTGGACCGCCAGGGAAGTCCCAGCGTTAGTCCAGTTTTAAAAATCTTAATCCTTGGTATTAGTACCTTGTTCCTAACTCCTCCTTATATTCCACACTTAAGCAGCATACTGGCTTCATGGCTGAAGTCTGTATCTTTCATAAGGCTAAATTAGGAAACAACTTTTTCTGATTTATTTTTTAAAGTCTAGAATGTATTTTTTCAGTTAAAAATTTTTTTCATTTTATTGAGGTAATTCTATTTCCCCTTATTTATTTATATTAACGTATATCCTGATCACCCTCATATTTCTAGAATAGAATCCACTTGGTTTCTATTCTACAAAAATATTTCTATTTCTACAAAATATTGCCAAATAGTCGACAAAAATTATCTGTTGATAATTTCTCAGTATTTTTGCATGGCCAGCAATAATCAAGTTTTTTCTGCGCTTCTTTTTCAAATTATACATCTGTCCATTTTGGTGCCTTTATGCTATTACATAAATAGAAAATTTCCCTTCTAATTCCTCTGTAACTATTTAAATACGAGTTCTCTGATCACTGGATGTTTGAAAGAATTCACTGGAAACTCAGCGAACGATGCTTTTCGGCGGAGAATCTCTGACATTGTCTTCATTTCCATTCACGTTTGGGTTTTTTTGTTTCTTGGGTCGAATTTGACACATCTACCCTTTAAGAATCATTTGTGTCACAGAGAATTTCGAATTTATTAACACAAATCGGATTTTCATTCAATCTCCTATGTATCTGTGATTGTTCCTCTTTTTTCATCCTACCCTTCACTCTCTTTTTAAAAAAATTAGAGTGACTTATAATAACACCCCCCCACAACCCTTGAATTATAAATTAACGTCCCTTTTTTTCTTCTTTACTATCTGCTTTTTTTTGTTTTCTTCAATTGAATTATTAAGCCAATTCTCTATCACATCTGTCTACATACCTACCTATCTCTTATCAATCTACCTGATTTGGATTCCCGGTCTTTTAAAAATCCCGGTCTTTTAAAAATCTTTACGTTTCCCCCGAACGCGCATTCCCACAGCTCGCTGTGGCTGCGGCCGCCCGGGTCTCTAGGCGACCAGCGCTCCTACGACGCCGCACGCCGCGTGCCGCGGAGCCTCCTGGGAAGTGTAGTTCGGAGGCTCCTCCCCTTCGCGCACGCGCAGCGCACGCAGCAGGTTTGGCCCTTCTCTTTGTCCACCGCCACGTGAGAGGCCAGTGGGCGCGTGTCCGCGTGCTCGTGCGCGCGCGCGGTCCTCCAGCCCAGCTCCGGGCCGTTGGGATCCCGCGGGTCCGCCCGGGTCGCGCAAAGGCTGGGGGCGGGGCGGTCACGTGGGTCCCGGTCCCGCGCGTCCGTGGTTCCGAGGCCTTTTTTGCAGGTTCCGGGGCTGGATTCCTGTGGGGCGGGCGGCTGGGGCTGAGGGAGCCCGCGGGGGAGGGGCTGGGGGTCGTGCCAGGGCCGCCAGTGGGCGTCAGCGCTTGGGCCGGGGTCTCCGCGGCTGGGGTGCGGTGGGCACCGGTGGCCCCCGGGGTCGAGGGGAGGCCCTTCGTCCGCCGCGGCTGGTGCTTGTCGCGCCGGGGCCTCTCCTGCCAGGCCGGCTTGGAAAGGCGGTGCCTTCCCACGCGCGTCCCTGCGCGTCCCCGGCCGCGAGCCCTGGGCGGGCGCGGTCGGAGCATCGGGACCCACGGCGGGTCGGGGAGCGTCCGGAGAGTGTCCGCGGCGTGACCCGGTTGCAAGGCCTGTGTCGCCCCTCCACCCTGGCTCGACTCAGCTCGCCTCTGCCTTTATCAGGAGGGTTTTTCCGAGGCTCCTCCACTAACGAGAACCCCCAAACAACTTCGACAGTAGCTGGCGGGGTGGGCACCGCGTTGGCTCAAGGCCTTGTCTCTGACCTGGACCCACGTCTGCTCCTTGGAACAACAGCCCACTCACGATTTCTGGGTCTCAGGCTTTTCATCTGAAAATGAGGGAATGGAAAGAATTGACCTTTTCTGCCCTAGTCCGGTGGATTTTGCTGTCATCAAAACGTACATTAGTTTATTTTATTTATTATTTACTGTTTACTTTGTTTCAACCACGTGGTGCTGGACTGAAACTGCTCTGTTTGCCTGTTTTCTTGGGTTAAGGACTTTAAAATATGTTCACTGTAGTTAATTTAGAGTATCTTGATAAACAGATTCAAATGAAAATCATTCATGATCCCATCAACAGGAAACAGTCACTGCTAACATTTTGTGCATTTATTTTAGTCAAGAAACGTGTGTATGTTTTGAATACACCTTACGTGTTCCCTTAAAAAAAAAACAAAATTGGGAATATGCTGCAAATCCTGCTTAAAGCCCTTAGAGTATATCACAGATATGTTAAGTTGAAATATTTTGTCCCAAGTGGGGAGTTTAAACTTACCAGGGGAGTTTTTTTCAACTTGCCCCTGAGAACTTATCTTTCTCTTGTTATTCTCCTTAGTCTGCCCTGGTGCCGTCATTTCTGGACAGGGGACTGTGTCATGCATGTACTGGGACTATAAACAGGGACTCCCAAGGCCTTTGCCCACCCCTCCCAATACAGTTGTTGAGGGCCTGTGATCACAGGCTCTGGAGTGGGCTGCATGGGACCACTTCCTGTGTATGTCATCTGTTTTGGGCATGTTATTGAACTTCTGTGCCTTATTGCTTCTTCTGTGATGAGAACTGAATGCATCAAAAAAGACAGTACGGTGTGTAGAACATCTGGCACATAGTAGGTGTAAGTTAACGTTATTTTTTTCATTATTCTTTCCCTTTCCTTTACAATTCCACAGAATTTGACGCTGAGTGGGAGCTACAGGATGATGATGAAGGTGCCCCTTCCCCCTGCAGGTAAATGTGAGTGCGTGGCAGGGAGAGCTGCAGTGCTCTGCAGGAAACTGCCGAGGTAAAGTCACACCCGTGAAGTTAAAAGGGGCCAAATTGTACAACGAAGGGCGGGCATAGGCTTCCATTTGCTGAAGGGACACATAAGAGTCAAGTGTAAGAGCATTCAGGGAGAACTTCTCCCTCCAGGGCCAACTTGCAAAAACATTTGTTTAAATTAAAGGAAAATAAGGTCCAATCTGTACTGTGCTGAGCAAGTAACATATCAGAAATATTTTAAAACTACCACACTGATGGTGTGTCACACTCTGTCCACCTCACATTCTCAACTCTGTGTTCTCCGCAAAATCTGCCTCATTTTGACATAAGTGTCTCTACTCTTCCTAAGTTTTTGCTGAAATCCAGCTAAACTTTACCAAATAGTTTTTGACAAAGCTACAAAGGAAATTTAAAAATCACACTGTGAATTTGGCTGTCTGCTTAAGGAAATAGTTTGAATGTAAACGTAGTTTTATTTGTCAGAATGCCGGAGTTTTTATTACATGAGATGACGTGAAAGCATAATGCAAAGGAAATGACATATTCACTGTAGGTATATTTTCCTTGTCTGGGGTGTGTGTGTGTGTGTGTGTGTGTGTGTGTGTGTGTGTGTGTGTGTGTGTGTGGTTATGATTGATTTTTCTTGAACCACTCAGAGTTTATTACGTTTTTTAATGGTTAAATTTATTGACTTTTTAAATAAAATTGTATGGCTTTTGCCTTTGTATCATGTGTTGGGGAGACATTTGCCCCCAAATTATACAAATATTCACTTGTGTTTTCTTTAGGTACTATCATGGTTTCCATTATTTTAAATTCTGATCCATCTGGAAGTACAGTTGACCCTTGAACAATACGGGTTTGAACTGCATGGGTCCACCTATATGCAGATTTTTTTCAATAAATACTACAGTACTATACGATCAGAGGTTGGTTGAATCTGCAGATATGGAACCTCTGATACAGAGGGCCAACTATAAAATTAATTATATGAGGATTTTCGAATGAGCGGGTGGGTCGGTGCCCCTAACCCCCAAGTTGTTAAGGGTCAACTGTAGTTTGTTGTAATGTATGAGATAGATAACTAGCTTTATTTTCTCTCAAGTGTTAATCACTTCTGTTCATTAAGTAATCCAGTTTTACTTTGCGTGTGAAATGCCACATTTATTGCATGTAAATCCTGACATATTTGGACCATTATGCTTTATTTATCTATATATCTTTTCTGGAGGCAGTGTGAAATACTTTTTTGATAATATAATTTTATAATATATGTTAATATTACATGGGCCTGTTTACACTCATTATTTTGTATTTCCAAAAGTGTCCAAAGCTGTTCCTGAACCTTTTTTTTTCCAGGTGAACTTTAGAATTGCTTGTTAAAGAAAAGCTTTTTGAAATTGTGATTGGAGTTGACTAAAGATATAAATCATTCGGGGCTGACTTCTTTTTAGTGTATGAAATCTTTCTATCCCAGGACAAGACCAAATTGTGCGTGTACGAAGTCTCTTCTTACAGTCCTCATTGGTGTTTTTAGTTTGTTTCCTATGAACCTTACATATTTCTTGTCAAGTATATCTCTGCATGTTTTATGTATTTTTTTCTGTTATGCGTAGATTTGACTTTCTACCTTTTTATTTGTTTAAATAAGAAAGTTGTTGATATTAACAGAACTATGTCTGTTGATCTGGAAAGATGCTTTGCATAGCGGGAAGAAAACAAAAACAGTTTTTAAATGTGACCATATACCTCTTAAGAGTGGTTATGTGTGGTCATAGGTTATAGTTGTTTCTTATTTAGCTTACATACATTTCTAAGTTTTGCCATCATGTTTTACTTTTGTAATAATAATTATGGTTTATATTTGTTTAGTGCTGATGTGCACCAGCTCCAGTTCTAAGATGAGTATATTTTCACAATTTAAGATATATAAAGGAATCATTTCTTATGTAACCAGGAGGAACTTCAATATATGTTTCTGAGTTGGCACTGAAGGTTGAATCACAGGAAGACATGAAAGGGAAGAGCTTGGTGTTTTAAGTGCTGCTTTTTAGTCGGAGGGATGAGCAGGCTGTTCTTCATTTGTATTTCTATGGAACTAAGGGGACTGAATGTCTGCATGGAAATAAGAGCTAATTCCAGGATATATGGTGTGTGTGTGTGTGTGTGTGTGTGTGTACATATGTGTACATGAATACACACAACTGACATGATTTTGGTACTAAATACCTTGAACAAGAGGTAGCAAGAAAGAGAAATAACATTCCATTTCTGATGTTTAATAATTGTGCAATTATGGGCACATTCTAAGTCTCAGTTTTCTTTCTATAAGATGGAGATTTTGTTAAATGCCTTTTGGGTTGTCTGTGAGGGTTAAATTGTAAAGTGCTTAGTATTTTGTCTTATATATAGAAAGCACTCAGATGTTACCTGTTATTATTACAAGGAACTAGTCACTTTGCTTTTAATATCTTATTTATTCCTCAGAATCCCTGTGGCATTACATAATGATTAAAGAATAATCCTCCAGAAGTATATAACCTCTGTGCATCAAACAACATAGCTTTAAGCATACAATCAACAGAATTGCAAGGAAAAACTGACCAATCTGTAATCATATTGGGAGAGTTTAACACACTTCCTTCAGAAAATGATAGGATTGGCAGACATAAATTAGGAAAGTTATAGAAAATTTTAATAGGAAACTAAGGCTCAGAAAAATGAGCCTTAGTTTCCTATTCGTTTTTCCCCAAAGTCACAAAGCCAGCAAAGGGAAAGGGTTGATTGAAACTCAGATCTGTTATAATACAAATCACATAAGCTTTCCAAAATTCCATCTGCCTAACACAGAGCTGTCATGTCCTTCACAGCACCTGTTCCGCACTGTCCTCAGTGCACACTGACTGTATCTCAGAATTACTTACTTCTGGTCCTTCTTTATTTGTGTGCAGAGACTTTTGCTGTTCTTTTACGTTACATTCTGTTTCTGTCCCTGGTAGTCCTGTTTCAGTTATATAGGAAACACACTCTGGCCTTAGATGATCATGAATTCCTAGTTCCTAGCAAGAGAGGAAAGGATTTTTGGTGCAGCGTGAATATACCAGTTGAAGTTCGTCTGTCCCCAAGTCCACAGATCCTGGTTCCACACAAATAAGGCTGCTCGTGTGAGATAAGAAACGCGTTCCCAGAAGCAGAAAGTCATTCCTAGTGTAAAAGACCTCACACCAGAGCTTCAGGGCAGAAGCAGAGGCTGCAGGACAGAACAAATCTCAGACTTGCTACTCATCTTGCAGCAGAAATGACCATGTTACAGGTGAGTTCATGTTTATTTCTCATTATTTTTCCAGGGAATTAAAAGAGGTGTGTAAGACCACTAGTGAAAAAGGAAAGAATAAATGGTTAAGAAATCAAGGGAAAATACCCTCAGAATGGAAGATCCAAGTTGGGACAAAATTGAAGCGGCGATATGTTAACTATAGGGCCTCAAGAAATTCTTTTTTTTTTTTTTTTTTTTTTGCGGTACGCGGGCCTCTCACTGTTGTGGCCTCTCCTGTTGCCGAGCACAGGCTCCGGACGCGCAGGCTCAGAGGCCATGGCTCACGGGCCCAGCCACTCCGCAGCATGTGGGATCTTCCCGGACCGGGGCATGAACCCGTGTCCCCTGCATCGGCAGGCAGACTCTCAACCACCGCGCCACCAGGATAGCCCGAGAAATTCTTAAAGTTTCAATTTTTATAAGCCTTACTGTCCTACATAATTATTGAATTTGAGCTGTAAACTTGGTTCTCAAATTTTTGACAGGTGTAATGAGTATGTTTATATGAATTGCATTATCCAAAGGAAAAAGCAAACTGATTTTTCATAGAAAGTAAATGTTTCTTGGTCATTCCTTGGTGAAGCCTTTGAATAAATGATATAGTGGGTAATGTCCTTAGGAGAAAGATTGTAATAAATACATGGTATTATAGCCATTTTTCATAGTTTTCCACAGAGTATGACCCACGGGGAAAATGCCAAAGCAGAATTTAGTCCCCGTAATTATTTAAATTATTTATTTACCTCTTTAGTTGTGAAGCAGAATTCACATGGAGAAAAGTTCATAAAATGTAAAAGTACAGCTTAATGTATTATCAAATGAATACCCATGAAGCCACCATTTCATTTCAAGAAATAGAGCATTCCCAGCCCAAATGAGGCCCTTCCTGTGCCCCCTTCCCAATCACAACTTCTCCCTCCTGACAGACGGAGCCAGGACTCCATCTTTTGTAACGATTTCCTTGCTTTTCTGTATAATTTTACTCCTAAGTGTTTATCCTTAAACACTGCCATTTGATTTTGTCTGCTGTTGTGTATACTCATTTGTGTTTTGCTTCTGTCAGTTAGCAATTGCAGCCTTCTCTCCAATTAAGGTAGCTTCTCAATATCACCAAATCCAGCCATTATCAAATTTCCAGTTGTCTCATAAATTGTCCTCTGTTTGAATCAGAATCTAAAAGTTCATACAGTGCAGTTGATTGATCTGCCTCTGAATCTTGGCTCTGCCTATTTTTTTCTGTCCAAACTATCTGTTGAGGAAGCAGGCCGTTTATCTGTAGTTTCCCACGGTCTGAAGGCTTTGACTAAGTGGCGTGGTGGATAATGTCCTCGTTTGACTGATTAAACCCCCCAGTGTTGTTGGTGTGTTCTGCCATCTGTGTTTCCTGTGAATTGGTAGATTCAGAGCTGCGCTTTCCAGTCCCGAAGCCACCGGCCACATATGACTGTTTGAACTTAAGTTAATTCAATGAAATCCCTTTGTCACAGTTGCCACGTTTCAAGTGCTCCGTAGCCACAGACTGGACAGCCACAAATTAGGTGGCACAGGTAAAGAAAATTTCCATCACCACAGGAGGTTCCACTTTGAGGCTTGATCAGATTTAAGTGTGACTTTTTGGCAAGAGTGCTTCAGAGGTTGTGGTGGTACTTCTTTCAGGAGGTGCATAAAGCCCACTTGTCTCTCTTTGTCTTGCTGATGGCTTTATTCTCCTTATTTTTTTTTGGTTGTCTTGGGTCTTAGTTGTGGCACATGGGCTCTTTGTTGAGGCATGTGGGATCGTTTTGTTAGGGCGCTCGGTCTGATCGGGTTTCTGTCTGGTTGTGCTGGGCAGGCTCCACGGTGCGTGGGCTCTGTAGTTTGCAACATGAGGGCTCTCTCATTGAGGCGCATGAGCTCAGTAGTTGTGGCGGGCTTAGTTTCTCCGTGGCACGTGGGATCTTAGTTCCTCGACCAGGGATCTAGCCGGCGTCCACTGCATTGGAAGGCAGTTCTTTACCACTGGACCACCAGGGAAGTCCCTTGTTGATGGCTTTAAATGGTTGTTGCCCAGATGGATTATTTCATTAGGGGCTGCAAAATGGTAACACCCTCCTTGTAACATTTCTTTATTAACTAGAATGCAGCTTTCTAGCATGCCAAGATATATCAAGGATCAGTTTGTACATTTTCTGCCCCAGAACTGCAATTAGTATCTTAAAATTTAGTCATTAGTTTTAAAAGTGTTTGTTGCCAAAACATGGAAATATACTAGATTTTTGCATATTGACTTGGTATTCAAGAACTTTGTAAGCCCATTTACTAATTCTAATAATTCTTCTTTAGATTTGTTTAGATTTTCCATGTTTATAAAAATATCAGCAATACTTTTTTTTTAGTAAAAAGAAATTCCACTGACTTCCTAGTTTGATGAGACTTTCTATAACAAATAATTGTTGATTATTTTTCAATTTTTGGTGTGTTCATTTGTTCTTTGTTTCATCTGTTTGTTCTTTTTCATACTTTTATATTCTTATGAAATCTAGTCCTTTTTGAAAACTGTAAACGTGCTTTTTAATCTAACTCTGTTGGATTTTTCTGTTATCTGTCGTTCTTGTTATATACATTCTTCCATTTACAGATATGCTTTATCTGCATCTATCGAGGTGATACTATGTTTTTTCTTAATCTGTTAAAGTAGTAAATATCTGTGACTTTTTAAAAAAATGTTAAATCAACCTTGAATTTTTGGGATAAACTCCAGCTTGGTCTTGATATATTTTCTTCTTTATGTTTTGCTTAATATAGTAGTTTGGTAACATTGTTTAGGATTTTCACATCAGTGTTCATGTGTAAGTAGGCCTTTGCTTTTCCCTTCTTGCAATACCCTTATTGGATTTTGTTATCAAGGTCATGTTAGTATCAAAAAGTTTATCAAAAGTTGCTTCCATATTCTATAAGAGTTTAGTAAAATTGGAATTATTTCTGCATTAAATGTTTACAGAATTAACTGGTAAAGCCATTTTTTTATGAGAAGATGTAAACTCAGGGAACCAGCGTTTTCCACATGACCAATGCATGATTTATAAAATCATTAGTGGGTAAATGATCCATTTAAGGAGGAAGATAAAACAATATATTTTAATGTAACAGTGTGAGAAGTTCATTGATATAGTTGAAGGTTATACATTGTAGCTTATCTTTGTGAGACCAGTTGATTAGTTTTGATGTTTATGAAAGAAGAATATCCACAATTAACTAATTCTAATTGTTTTAAGGTCTTTTGGATTTTCTTTATGCAGTCATACCATCTATGACAGTTTTACATCTTCCTTTCAATATTTATACTCTTTCCTTGCATTATATTGTACTGACCTCCTGGCCAGTACTGTACCTGCAGTACCTTGTGGACTAGAGGTGGCGTTGGGAACACCCTTGCCTCGCCCTAGGCCTGCACTGTCCACTACATAGCATATCACAACTGCTCACCTCTGACACCAGTCACCTGGAGTTAGTGCAGACTCTGCAGGGTGAGGGCACCATCCCCAACAAGAGTGCTTTCACTTAAGTTGCCAACTGTAAGTTTCGGGGTCCCCAGGTCACCTGCACTTCTGACCAATAGGCTGCAAATTTGAGGGGTTCCTATGACCCCCTCAGGTTCACTGGAATTGTTCACAGAACTTAGGAAAGTGCTATACTTAAAACTGCATTTTTTTTTTTTTTCCTGTACGCGGGCCTCTCGCTGTTGTGGCCTCTCCCGTTGCAGAGCACAGGCTCCGGACGCGCAGTCTCAGCGGCCGTGGCTCACGGGCCCAGCCGCTCCGCGGCATGTGGGATCTTCCCGGACCGGGGCACGAACCCGTGTCCCCTGCATCGGCAGGCGGACTCTCAACCACTGCGCCACCAGGGAAGCCCCTGCAGTTTTATTATAAAGGACACAAGTTGGGATCAGCCAAATGAAGAGACACACAGGGTGAGGTCTGGCAGGGTCCCAAACATGGAGCTTCTGCGCCCTCTCCCCATGGAATCAGGGCACATCACCCTCTTGGCCCATGTCTGTTTACCACCCAAGAAGCTAACATGAGGCAGCAGTATCCGGAGTTTTTACTGGGTATTCATTTTGTAGGTGTGATTGATAAAATCACAGCCATGTGACTGAACTCAGCCTCCAGCCTGGAGGTTGGGCTGATAGCGTCTGCCTCAAAGCCCCAACCCTCCAAGCAAATGGTTGGAACTTCCAGCATGGGCAGTGCCCACCTGGAGACTCCAGGAGCCCACCATGAGTTACCTGTTCCGTAAACTCAGGAGGGGCCCACCACGAATTACAAAGGAAGCTCCATCGCAGGAACCTGGGACAAAGACCAGACAGTCTTTATTATCCAACAGGTAGCCATTAGCTACACATGCTCTTTACATTTAAATTAATTAAAATTAAATAAAATAGAAAAGTCAGTGCTTAGTCACCTTTGAAGTGTTCAGTAGACACTGGTGCCTAGTGGCTACCGTATTGGATGGTGCAGATATAGAGCATTTTAGTAGTCACAAGAAATTCTGCTGGACGGTGCTGTTCTGGACCTCAGAGAGCAAGTACTCAGTGCTTTACCATAAAGTATGATGCTACCTGTACGTATTTTGTAGATTATGATTATCAGATTAAATTATTTTCTATTCTTAGTTTGTTGATAGTATTTTACACTGAACAGATTTTCACCGTATACCTTTTCTTCATTTTGAGGTGATAATGGCTTTTCTCCTTTATTCTGTTAATATGACAGGGATTTCTGAATCGGTATCTTGCACAGCTGAAGGAACCCTCATTTGGTCAGGCTATGTTATACTTTTTATGCATGGCTAGATTCAGTTTGTTAATATTTTGTTAGGAATTTTGATTCTATGAGTTATTTGCTTGTGATGTTCTTTTCTTGTTGTGTTCCTATCTGATTTGGGATTAGAGGTCTCCTGGCCTTATAAAATGAGTTGAGAAGTTTGCACTCTTTTCTTTTATGTGAGATCATTTTATTTGTTCCTTAAATGTTGGAAAGAATTCACCTTTGAAGCTATCTAGACGTTGAGTTTTCTTTGAAGGAAGGTTTTAAAATGTGAGGGTTAATTCCTTTAACAGTTACAGACTAATTCAGACCTTTTTTCTTGTGTCACTTTTTTTTTTTTTTTTTTTTTTTTTTTTTGCGTACGCAGGCCTCTCACTGTTGTGGCCCTTCCCGCTGCGGAGCACAGGCCCCAGATGCGCAGGCCCAACGGTCACAGCTCACGGGCCCAGCCGCTCCGTGGCATGTGGGATCCTCCCGGACTGGGGCACGAACCCGCGTCCCCTGCATTGGCAGGCGGACTCTCAACCACTGTGCCACCAGGGAAGCCCTCTTGTGTCACTTCTGAGTAGATTATTTTTCAAGAAATATATCTGTTTCATCTAAGTTGTCAAATATGTTGGCATAAATTTATTAATATTATATTATCTTTTTAACGGCTTTATTGTACTATGATGTCAGTAGGATCCACCTATTTTAAGTGTACAATTCAGTGATTTTTTTTTAAGTAACTTTATGTTGTGTAACCATCATCACAATCCAGTTTTAGAAGGGTTCCATCACCCCAAGAGGATCTTTGTGACATTTGCGTCAGTTCGTCTTCCCATCACCAGCCTGAGGCAGCCACTAATTTGCTTACTTTCTATATAGGTTTTCCTTTTGGGCATATCATATAATGGATTTATATAAATGTGTAATCGTTTTGTGTCTAGCCTCTTTCAATAAGCATAGTACTTTTGAGGTCCATCTATGCTTTAGCATATGTCAGGAATTCATTCTTTTTATTGTTGAATAGTATCCCATTGTAAGGATATACCACTTTTATTTATCCATTCACCACTTGATGGATTTGGAATATTTACACATTTTGTTGGTTTTTTTTAAATTGAAATATAGTTGATTTACAATGTCGTCTTTCAGGTTACAGCAAAGTAATTCATTTATACGTATTTGTGTATATATATTCTTTTTCAGAATCTTTTTCATTATAGGTTATTACAGGATATTGAATATATTTCCCTGTGTAATACAGTAGATTCTTGTTAGTTATCCATTTTATATATAGTAGGGTGTATCTGTTAATCTCAAACTCTGAACTTATTCCTCCCCTCCTTTCCCCTTTGGTAACCATAAGTTTTCTATGTTGGTGAGTCTATTTCTGTTTTGTAAATAAGTTCACTTGTATTACTTTTTTTAGATTCACATATAAGTGATATCATATATTTGTCCTTCTCTGTCTTACTGACTTCACTCAGCATGATAATCTCTAGGTCCATCCATGCTGCTGCAAATGGCAGTATTTCATTCTTTTTTATGGCTGAATAGTGTGCCACTGTGTGTATATGTACCACATCTTCTTTATCCATTCATCTGTCGATGAACATTTAGGTTCCTTCCATGTCTTAGCTGTTGTAAATAGTGCTGCTATGAACATAGAGGTGCATGTATCTTTTCAAATTAGAGTTTTCATCTTTTCTAGATATATGCCCAGGAGTGGGATTGCTGGATCGTATGGTAACCCTGTTTTTTGAGGAACCTCCATACTGTTCTCCATAGTGGCTGCACCAATTTACATTCCCACCAACAGTGCAAGAGGGTTCCCTTTTCTCCATACCCTCTCTATCATTTACTCTTTGCAGACTTTCTGATGATGGCCATTCTGACTGATGTGAGGTGATACCTCACTGTAGTTTTGTTTTGCATTTCTCTAATAATTAGCCTTTTTGAGCATCTTTTCATGTGCTTTTTGACCAGCTGTATGTCTTCTTTAGAGAAATGTCTATTTATGTCATCTGCCCATCTTTTGATTGGGGTGTTTGTTTTTTTTCAGATGTTGAGCTGTATGAGCTGTTTGTATATTTTGGAAATTAAGCCCTTGTCAGTCACATTGATTGCAAATATTTTCTCCCATTCTGTAGGTTGTCTTTTTCTTTTTAATTAATTAATTAATTAATTAATTTTTGGCTGTGTTGGGTCTTCGTTGCTGCGTGCAGCCTTTCTGTAGTTGCAGTGAGCGGGGGCTACTCTTCATTGCAGTGCATGGGCTTCTCATTGCAGTGGCTTCTCTTGTTGTGGAGCACTGGCTCTAGGTGCGTGGGCTTCAGTAGTTGTGGCACACAGGCTCAGTAGTTGTGGCTCGTGGGCTGTAGAGAGCAGGCTCAGTAGTTGTGGCACACGGGCTTAGTTACTCTGTGGCATGTGGTATCTTCCCAGACCAGGGCTTGAACCCGTATCCCCTGCATTGGCAGGAGGATTCTTAACCACTGCGCCACCAGGGAAGTCCCAGTGGGTTGTTTTTAATTTTGTTTCTGGTTTCCTTTGCTCTGCAAAATCTTTTACGTTTAATTAGGTCCAATTTGTTTATTTTTGCTTTTATTTCCATTACTTTAGGAGGCAGATCCAAAAAAATATTGCTGCGATTTATGTCAAATAGTGTTCTGCCTATGTTTTCCTCTAGGAATGTTATAGTATCTGGTCTCACATTTAGGTCTTTAATACATTTTGAGTTTATTTTTGTATATGGTTAGAGAACCTAATTTCATTCCTTTACATGTAATTGTCCAGTTTTCTTAGCACCACTTATTGAAGAGACTGTCTTTTCTCCATTGTATATTCTTGCCTCCTTTGTTGTAGATTAATTGACCATAAGTGTGTGGGTATATTTCTGGGCTTTCTATCTTGTTCCATTGATCTATATGTCTGTTTCTGTGCCAGTACCATACTTTTTTGATTACTGTGGCTTTGTAGTATAGTCTGAAGTCAGGGAGCATGATTTGTCCAGCTCTGTTAAAGATTCTTTACTGGCTATTTGGGGCCTTTTGTGTTTCCATACAAATTTTAATACTAATTTGTTTTACTTCTGTGAAAAATGCCACTGTTAATTTGATAGGGGTTGCATTGAATCTGTAGATTGTCTTGGGTAGTATGGTCATTTTAACAACATTGACTTCTCCAATGCAAGAACACGGTATATATTTCCATCTGTTAATGTCACCTTCAATTTCTTTCATCAGCATCTTATAGTTTTCAGATTACAGGTCTTTGACCTCCTTAGGTAGGTTTATTTCTAGGTATTTTATTCTTTGTGATGCGGTGGTAAATGGGATTGTTTCCTTAATTTCTCTTTCTGATATTTTGTTGTTAGCATATAGAAATGCAAGAGAATTCTGTGTACTAATTTTGTATCCTGCAACTTTACTGCATTCATAGATGAGTTCTAGTAGTTTTCTGGAGGCATCTTTAGGACTTTCTATGTATAGTATCATGTCTTCTACAAACAGTGACAGATTTACTTCTTTTCCAGTTTGGATTCCTTTTATTTCTTTTTCTTCTCTGATTGCCGTGGCTAAGGCTTCCAAAACTATGTTGACTAAAAGTGGTGAGAGTGGGCATCCTTGTCTTTTTCCTGATCTTAGAGGGGATACTTTCATCTTTTCACCATGGAGTATGATGTTAGCTGTGATTTTTGTCATATATGGCCTTTATTATGTTGAGGTATGTTCCCCCTATGCCCACTTTTTGAAGAGTTTTTATCAAAGTGAATGTTGAATTTTATCAAAAGTTTTTTCTGTGTCTGTTGAGATGATCATATTGTTTTTATTCTTCCATTTGTTAACGTGGTATATCACATTGATTTGTGGATATTGAAAAATTCTTGTATCCCTGGGATAAATCCCCCTTGATCATGTTGTATGATCCTTTTACTGTTTTGTTGGATTTGGTTTGCTAGTATTTTGTTGAGGATTTTTGTGTCTATGTTCATCAGTGATATCGGCCTGTAATTCTCTTTTTCTGGTGACATCTTTGTCTGGTTTGGGTACCTGGGTGATCATGGTCTCATAGAATGAGTTTGGAAGTGTTCCTTCCTCTGAAGTTTTTTGGAATAGTTTCAGAAGGATGGGTATTAACTCTTCTCTAAATGTTTGATAGAACTCACCTGTGAAGCCATCTGGTCCTGGACTTTTATTTATTGAGAGTTTTTAAATTACTGATTCAATTTCATTACTTGTAGTTGGTTCATATTTTCTATTTCTTCCTCGTTCAGTCTTGGGAGATTGTACCTTTCTAAGAATTTGTCCATTTCTTCTATGTTGTCCATTTTATTGGTATATAGTGGCATGTAGTAGTCTCTTTTGATCCTTTGTATTTCTATGGTGTTGGTTGTAACTTCTTTTTCATTTCTCATTTTATTGATTTGGGCTCTCTCCCGTTTTTTCCTGATGAGTAATTTTATCTTTTCAAAGAACCAATTTTTAGTTTCGTTGATCTTTTCTTTTTTTTTTTTTAGTCTCTGTTTTATTTCTGCTCTAATCTGTATGATTTCTTCCCTTCTACTAACTTTGGGTTTTGTTTTTCTTCCTCTAGTTACTTCAGGTGTAAGATTGGGTTGTTTATTTGAGATTTTTCTTGTTTCCTGAAGTAAGCTTGTATAATTATAAACTTCCCTCTTAGAACTGCTTTTGCTGCATTCCACAGGTTTTGGGTTGTTGTGTTTTTATTTTCATTTGTCTTTATGTATTTTTTCATTTCCTCTTTGAATTGTTCAGTAATCCGTTGATTGTTTAGTGGCATGTTGTTTAGCCTCTACGTGCTTGTGTTTTTTTGCCGTTTTTTTCTTGTAGTTGATTTCTAGTCTCAACAACATTGTGGTTGGAAAAGATGCTTGATATGACTTCAGTTTTCTTAAATTTACCCAGCTTGTTTTGTGGTCTAGCATGTAGCCTGGAGAATGTTCCATGTGCTTTTGAAAAGATTGTATATTCTGCTGCTTTTGAACAGAATGCTCTGTATATATCAATTAAATCCATTTGGTCTTATGTGTTCTTTAGGGCCAGTGTTTCCTTATTGATTTTTTTAGTCTAGATGATCTGTCCATCGATGTAAGTGGGCTGTTAAAGTCCCCTACTATTGTTGTGTTACTGTCGATTTCTCCTTTTATGTCTGTTAATATTTGCATTATATATTGAGGTGCTCCTACGTTAGGTGCATATGTATTTACAATTGTTATATCTTCTTTTTGGATTGGTCCCTTGATCATGATGTAGTGTCCTTTTTTGTCTCTTGTAACAGTCTTTATTTTAAAGTCTATTTTGTCTGATATAAGTATTACTACTCTGGCTTTCTTTTGATTTCCATTTGTGTGGAATACCTTTTTTCATCCCCTCACTTTCAGTCTGTGTGTGTCCCTAGATCTGAAGTGGGTCTCTTGTAGACAGTATGTATATGGGTCTTGTTTTTTTAATCCATTCAGCCACTCTGTGCCTTTTGATTGGAGCATTTAGTCCATTTACACTTAAGGTAGTTATCAGTATGTTTGCTCTTATTGCCATTTTGTTAATTATTTTGGATTTGTTTTTGTAGGTCTTTTTTTCCCCTTCTTTTGTTCTCGTCTCCTGTGATTTGATGACTGTCTTTAGTGTTATGCTTGGATTCCTTTTTCTTTTTTGTGTGTGTATCTATTATAGATTTTTGGCTTGCAGTTACCATGAGGTTTTTGTATATCAGACTGTATATATATGTGATTATTTTAAGTTGCTGATCTTTTAATTTCCAATGCATTTTAAAAACTCTGCATTTGGGGGCTTCCCTGGTGGCGCAGTGGTTGAGAGTCCACCTGCCGATGCAGGGGACATGGGTTCGTGCTCCGGTCCGGGAGGATCCCACATGCCGCGGAGCGGCTGGTCCAGTGAGCCATGGCCGCCGAGCTTGCGTGTCCGGAGCCTGTGCTCCACAACGGGAGAGGCCACAACAGTGAGAGGCCCGTGTACCGCAAAAAAGAAAACCACCCTGCATTTGTATTCTCCTCCCCTCACGATTACTGTTGTTGATATCATATTTTACATCTAATTGTTTTATGTGTCCCTTAACTGCTTGTTGTGGATATAAATGATTTTACTACTTTTGTATTTTAACCTTCCTACTAGCTTTGTGTGTAGATGATTTCCTCCCTTTACTGTGTGTTTGCCTTTACTGGTGAGCTTTTTTGTTTGACAATTTTCTTGCTTCTAGTTGTAACCATTTCTTTTTCACCTAAAAATGTTCCTTTTACATTTTTTGTAAAGCTGGTTTGGTGGGGCTGAATTCTTTTAGCTTTTGTTTGTGAAGCTTTTGATTTCTCCATCAAATCTGAACAAGAGTGTTGCTGGGTAGAGTATTCTTGTTTGTAGGTTTTTCCCTTTCATCACTTTAAATATATCATGCCATATATGGCCTGCTGAAAAATCTGGCCTGCTGAAAAATCAGCTCATAGTCTTATGGGAGTTCCCTTGTATGTTATTTGTTGCTTTTCCCTTAATGCTTTTAATATTCTCTCTTCATCTTTATTTTTTTGTCAGTTTGATTACAGTGTGTCTTGGTGTGTCCCTTTTTGGGTTAATCCTGTATGGGACTCTCTGCGCTTCTTGGTTTAGGTGACTGTTTCTTTTCCCAGGTTAGGGACATTTTCAGCTGTTATCTTTTCAAATATTTTCTCAGGTCCTCTCTCTCTTCTCCTCTGGGATCATGTACAAGTTTTTGTATGAGCATGTATCTATTTGTCTTGGGTATATACCTAAGAGTGTAATTGCTGGGTTGTATGGTAAAATTATATTTAACTTCTAAAGAAGTTGCCACAGTTCCAGTGTCTGAACATTTTATATTTCTCCCAGTATGAAGTTCCAGTTTCTCCACAACTTTTTGAACACTTGTTATTGTGTCTTTTTGATTATAGTCATTCTAGTGAACATGAACTGGTGTCTCATTGTGGTTTTAATATGCATTTCCTTAATAAGTAATGATGTTGGTCATCATTTCATGTGCATATTAGCCATTTCTATATCTTCTGTATTAAAATGTATTCAAATATTCTGCCTGTTTTTTAATTGGGTTACTTATCTTTTATTATTGAGTTTTTAAAATAAGCTCTTGGGTCAAGTTCTTTATCAGAAATAGGATTTACAAATAATTTTTTTCAGTCTGTGGCTTGTCATTTCATTTTTCAATTACGTTGGTTGAAGTGCAAAGTTTTAAATTTTATTTTGCCACTTCAATAGGAATGTAGAAACCTCACCACTGTCTAGGCCCCTCACCCTCTTTCCTTTATATCATAACTGTGTTACACAGTTACACCTGCATACACTGAAAACTCCATCAGAAAACATTACGATTTTTGCTGTCAACTATGAAACGTATTTAAAGAACTGAAAAGGAGAATAGTGTATTTTATTTGCTCATATATTTGCCATTTCTGTTCTTTCTTCATTCTCGATTTTTTTAAGTTGCCTTCTGGTATCATGTCCATCTGAAGATTTTCCATTAGTAAATCTTTTAGAGCAAGTCTGCTACCCTTGAATTCTCTTAGTTTTTCTTCATAAGAAAGTTTTATCACACTATTCCTTTTTCTTCATATAAATTTATTTATTTTACTTTAGTTATTTATTTTTGGCTGCATTGGGTCTTCGTTGCTGCACACAGGCTTTCTCTAGTTGTGGTAAGCGGGGGCTTCTCTTCATTGTGGAGCGCAGGCTTCTCATTGTGGTGGCTTCTCTTGTTGTGGAGCACGGGCTCTAGGTGCTCAGGCTTCAGTAGTTGAGGCACACGGGCTCAGTATTTGTGGCACATGGGCTCAGTAGTTGTGGCTTGCAGGCTCTAGAGCTCAGGCTCAGTAGTTGTGGCGCATGGGCTTAGTTGCTACACGGCATGTGGGATCTTCCTAGACCAGGGATTGAACCCACATCCCTTGCATTGGCTGGTGGATTCTTAACCCCTGCACCACCAGGGAAGTCCCTGTCATACTATTCCTGATGAATATTTAAGCTGGCTACAGAATAGTGGCTTAGCAGGTCTTTCCTTTCAGCACTTCCTTCTGGCCTCTTTGCTATTTAATAAGACATTTGCAGTCATTTGAATCACTGTTCCCTATAAGTGATGTGATTTTGTCTTCATCTTGTAGCAGTTTGGTTGTGATGTGATTGGTCATGGATTTCTTTGTTTATCCAGTTGGGGAGTTCACTGAGCTTGTTGGATTTGCAGGCTTATATCTTTTGCCAAATTTGGGGGAGGATTTAGCCTCGTTTAGCCCATTTCTTGAAACTTTTTTTTTCACCATGCTCTTTCTTTTCTCTTTCTGGGACTCCCATGACGTGCATTTGCTTTGTCTTGCAGTGACCTGAGCTCTGTCCATTCTCAAGTTTTTCTCTCTTGGTTGCTCAAAATGGATACTTTCTATGGACTGTCTTTCAGATTCCCTTGCTACTCTCAAAGTCTGTGGTGTGCTGTTTCTTATTTTCTGATAGTATTCTGGATTTTTTAAAAGAGTGTTTGTGCTTTCTTGTCGTCTTAGGAGACTTTGGGACAGAACTCCATCTTGATCTAAAATCCAGATACCTTTCTAAAAGTTAAATTTGGTTGTATCACTTCCATCCTGTAAAAGCTCTAGTGGCTAACTGTCGGCAGCAAGAAGGTGGTGTGGTCACCATGTCTGCCCTGCCTCCACTGTGGCCTGCAGTCCAGTCACTACCCCACACCCTGTGACCTTGCCTGACTGAACTGTTTGTATCACCTCAGCCCCAGCAGTGCGGGGCCCCATATTGGAGTTGCTGTCTCTCAGAATGCTTTTGCATCCCCTCTTCTGCAGAAAGCACTACTAATTTCCTAAAACTCGTTTCAAGCTTCACCTCTTCAATAGAGGCTGATGTGACCACAGGTGGAGTGCCATGCTCCCTGCTCCTGACCCATGTCATGCCCTCCCTTTCTGTCTCAGCTCTTAAAGCAGTTTCTTTTATTTATGTTTGCAGCTGTCTACAAACTGAGCAGTTTCTTAGGATACTATTTTATTATCTGTCTTTCACTGCCATCTCTTCTGGTGCCAGATTTGAGGTTCAGTAAATATTTTGTTGGTGGTTTGGAAGATTTAAAGTCGTGTATTTCAGTTCTCATGTAAGTGGAAGGATGAAAGAATGCATAATGGCATTTTATCTCACAAAATAAGAGTGCAAAAGTAAGGACCCAGTAGACATTCTGTAACTTGCCTTGGTGAGAATGATGTGCTCAAGCTCTGGTACTTCTTTCCCACATCACCTAGTGATACCTGCTTCTGATTCACTGGGATTGTGCTCTTACAGGGGTCGTTCTCATTTGAAGATTTATCTGTGGACTTCACCCAGAAGGAATGGCAACTACTGGCCCCCTGTCAGAAGGACTTATACAAGGATGTCATGTTGGAGAACTATAGCAGCCTCGTGTCACTAGGTAAGAGAAGCTGCCTAGGAATTCCCTGGCAGTCCAGCAGTTAGGACTCTGTGCTTTGACTGCAGGGTGCAAAAGTTTGATCCCTGTTTGAGGAACTAAGATCCTGCAAGCCGTGAGTGTGGCCAAAAAATGGAAAAAAAAAGGAAACTTGCCCAGAGGACTTCATATTGTGTCTAGTACCTGCTTGTTCTTTTTTAGTTGCTGAGAGCTCTGGGACCTCCAAATTTTTTAATGATTTTGGACCTAAATTTAGGAGATCAAAATTCTTGTACTGTGACTCCAGGGAAAGTATTTGGATCTCACCTTCCAATAAAGAAGTCTTAATTTCATTGTGCAGCCTCTGAAGCTAATAGTAACAGTGGTAGTGGTAGCTCCTGAAGCATGTAATTAACTGTATTTCACATATCGTGCATATATTGGCTCACTTAATCATAAGAGCAATCCTATGTGGCAGGTGTGTTACTTTCCTTGTTTTCTTTCTTTTATTCTAATGAGGAAATTGAGGCAAAGGAGGTTAAGTAACTTTTGCAAGGACTGACAGCTAGTAAATGAAAGAGCCCGGATTTGAACCCAGGCAGACCGGCTACAGAGTCTCTGAACGGTGTATGGTTTTGGACTTGAATGATAGAAGTCAAAGATTCTTAGACCTTATTAGCCACTGGGAAGACCATTACCTTTCCTCTGAGAATTACTTACTCTGTTGGTATTCAGATGGGTGGCTTCACTGGGTCAACTAATGCTAAACCTTGCTCATTCTTCAGAGGCCCCAGAGGTCAAGCAGTGGGGGCCAAGGACTTTGTGATTTCCCCTGAACAGGGTATGAAGTTATAAAACCTGGTGTCATCCTCAAGTTAGAGCACGGAGAAGAGCCGTGGACAGGAGATGGAGAAATTCCAGGTTCAGACTCTTCAGGTGAGTGTTTGAGGACCAGACCGAGGGGAGAAGGTGGAAGTTCAGTCTCAGCTGGGTACAGGTCGGTATCTTTGAAATGTGCCTTAGAGAGCTCGTCTCAAAATCTCCAACCTTTGATGGTGATTCAGAACAGTTGATGTGAGCTACTCAGGTAAAGCACATTTACATGTGGCTTCTTTGCTCATAGCTTGAAGTGAAATATTTCCAGCTGGTCTGGGCCATGATGTTACTCCCTGTCTGTCATATCTGGGACTTTGACTTCTCGTTAGGTGTTCTGTCCCCTGATGTGGTTAAGCTTCTTCTGTCCTCCCTCCTTCTGTGATCAGAGACACCTGTGCTTGTCCATCAGGGCTTTATTTTCCCTCACTTTGGGCATCTCTGGCATGAAGCGCTCTCTGTTCAGTCTCATTATGTCAGAAAATGGATTTTCGTTCCTCCCAAACCATTGGTCCATTTCTTCCCCCCCTTTTTTTTTAAAGTAATGTAGCACAATCATTTTTTTTATTTTTAAAAATTTTTTAACAACTTTATTTATTTGTTTATTTTTGGCTGCGTTGGGTCTTCATTGCTGCACGTGGGCTTTCTCTAGTTGTGGAGAGCGAGGGCTTCTCTTTGTTGCAGTGCGCAGGCTTCTCATTGTGGTGGCTTCTCTTGTTACGGAGCACGGGCTCTAGGTGCGCAGGCTTCAGTAGTTGTGACATGTGGGCTCAGTAGTTGTGGCTCGAAGGCTCAGGAGTTGTGGCACACAGACTTAGTTGCTTAGTTGATCCCATGGCATGTGGGATCTTCCCAGACCAGGGCTCAAACCCGTGTCCCGTGCACTGGCAGGCAGATTCTTAACCACTGTGCCACCAGGGAAGTCCCATCTTCCCTTTTTAAATTAGGTTCCAGTGTGCTTTTTCTGTGGCTTAGACACCATGGAGTACCTGGAATTATCTCTTCCTAACATGTTTTCTTATTATTTAAGTTTTTTGCCCTTTGGAAAATATCTTTTTAAAGACTTCTCTATTCCCACTTAAAACTGGGCCTAATCTTGAACTTCCCAAATTGCTAGATAGATCCAGGTTCTCATCTCCTTTTGCAAGTTGTCTTATGTGGCACCACCAAGCATCCAGCAGTGCTCTGAACAGCTGTACCTCCCTCCTCTTTCCCTGCTGTGATATTGACTTACTTCAAGGTCCCTCAAAAACAGACCCTGAGATACTTATCTGAGTGCAAGAACTTAGTGGGGCTGTGACCCCACAGTGTTAGTGGGAGAAGGGGAAGTGTGATGGGGCGGGGGAGGAATGCACAAAGGGTGTGCTGCTGGGAACCCTCTGAGGGACCAGGAAGCTGGTATCACTGTAACCCTCCTGTCTCTCAGTGACTGAGCACTGCTGCAGGGAACATTAGGGCTCCAGAGTGTTTAGCATGCCTGCACACGGCCCAGACGTGCACTTGCAGCCCACAGAAGGTCTTGGTGGAGAGATGTGGGCACCTGGGGCGGGCCCCACAGTCAGCCCGAGCTGCAGTGTCCTCTGAGTGTAGCTGAGGGAGTAGGTGAGGCTGAGGACCCACGGAGTGAGCCCATGTGGCCTGTTCATCTGTTTCCTCCTTCCCCCAAAGTTGGTGGTTGACTCCATTCAATCTACTGTCTGCTTTCTGTTCTTGTTTACAGCATTTAAATTTTTTTCAGTACCTAGAGGATAGACATTGTATTCAGACTGGGAAACTAAGCTTTAAAAGGCATTCATTCCCTCAGATAGCATTTCTAGGTTTTATTCAGTAAGCACAACTATAGAAGGGTTCACAGGGTTTTTTTTTTCCTAGAACAAGTCTTGCAAGTAAATGGTCACATCACTTGGCACAAGGATAACCAAGAGAAGCTTAAAAATATGAAACAAGATCAAGAATGTGATGCACTTGGAAAAAATTGCAATCTGAGCATGAACTTTGTTCCTTTAAGGAAATCAAACAGTGAAGGTGATATAGGTGGATTAATTTTAAAACATCATATAGATTTACTTATTCCAAAAGCAGATTATGGAAAAACAGAACCAGCTGACTTAAATGTATTTGATAAATTGTTTCTCCATACCAAGACTGAGGAAACTGATACTTGGTTAAAATACTATGAATGTGATAAGTATGATAAAGCTAGCTGTAAGAAGTCACAGATTATCATATATCACAGAACCCACTTAGGGGAGAAGCTCTATGAATGCAGTGAATGTAGGAAACGCTTCAGTAAGAAATCAAGTCTCATTAAACATCAGAGCAGACACATAAGAGAAATAGCCTATGGCTGTGGTAAATGTGGCAGAACCTTTCCCCAGAAGTCACAGTTCATTACACATCACAGAACGCACACAGGAGAGAAACCTTACAGTTGCAGCCAGTGTGGGAAAGCCTTCTCCCAGAAGTCACAGCTGACATCCCATCAGAGGACACATACAGGAGAGAAACCGTATGAATGTGGTGAGTGTGGGAAAGCCTTCTCCCGGAAGTCACACCTCATATCACACTGGAGGACACACACAGGAGAGAAGCCCTATGGATGCACTGAATGTGGGAGAGCCTTTAGTGAAAAGTCAAATCTCATCAATCATCAGAGGACTCACACAGGAGAGAAACCTTTTGAATGCAGAGAATGTGGGAAAGCCTTCAGCAGGAAATCACAGCTCGTCACACATCACAGGACCCACACAGGAACAAAACCCTATGGATGTAGCAATTGTAGAAAAGCCTTCTTTGAGAAATCAGAGCTCATTAGACATCAGACAATTCATACTGGAGAGAAACCCTATGAATGCAGTGAGTGTCAGAAAGCCTTCAGAGAGAGGTCCAGTCTCATTAACCATCAGAGAACACATACAGGAGAGAAGCCTCATGGGTGTGTCCAGTGTGGGAAAGCCTTCTCCCAGAAGTCACACCTCTTATCACATCAGATGACACACACCGGAGAGAAACCCTTTGTATGCACTAAATGTGGGAAGGCCTTCAGTAGGAAATCCCAGCTTGTCAGACATCAGAGAACTCACACAGGTGAAAAACCCTATGAATGCAGTGAATGTGGGAAGGCTTTCAGTGAAAAATTAAGCCTCACTAATCATCAGAGAATTCATACAGGAGAGAAACCCTATGTGTGCAGTGAGTGTGGGAAAGCCTTTTGTCAGAAGTCACATCTCATTTCACATCAGAGGACTCACACAGGAGAGAAACCCTATGAATGCAGTGAGTGTGGGAGAGCCTTTGGCGAGAAGTCAAGTCTGGCAACTCATCAGAGAACACACACAGGAGAAAAACCTTATGAATGCAGGGATTGTGAAAAAGCCTTCTCCCAGAAGTCACAGCTCAACACTCACCAGAGAATTCACACGGGAGAGAAGCCTTATGGATGCAGTCTTTGTCAGAAAGCTTTCTTTGAGAAATCAGAACTAATTAGACATCAGAGAACTCATACAGGAGAAAAACCTTATGAGTGCAGTGAATGTAGGAAAGCCTTCAGGGAGAAGTCAAGTCTCATCAATCATCAGAGGACACATACAGGAGAGAAGCCCTTTGAATGCAGCGACTGTGGCAAAGCCTTCTCTCGGAAGTCGCACCTCATACCACATCAGAGAACCCACACAGGAGAGAAACCCTATGGTTGCAGTGAATGTAGGAAGGCCTTCTCTCAGAAGTCACAGCTTGTTAATCATCAGAGAATTCATACCGGAGAGAAACCTTATCAATGTAGTGAATGTGGGAAAGCCTTCTCCCAAAAGTCACAGCTCATTAATCATCGGAGAACTCATACAGTAAAGAAGTCCTAGGAATGGCATTGACACTAGTTTTTGACAGAGATCTTAACTGCATTGTACTTCAGAGGATGCAGTTATGGTAAATCTTCCAGGTAATAGTCGCATCATGTTACATGTCTGAGTCCCTGTTTAGGGAAAGGACTCTAAGTGAGGTTCAGCAGATTAACGTGTTTATTATTACATGTTAAAATGCATAGAGGAGAATGACCCTATGAAATGCAGTGGATTTTAAAAACCTTTCAAACCATACTCAAACCTTACACAGCAGAGAACTAACAGCAAAGAATGCTGTGAATATCAGGAAGGCTTCCAGAGATCAGATCTCATTAGCTGTCAGAAACATCCCCACTGGGAATGAATCCTAGTCCAGTGAGTTAAGGAAAACTTCATGAACACAGCAAGTGAGGTAATATTTTCATCAAGAAATGAAGCTCATTGTACACAAAAAGATGCCCTCAGGAATGAAAATTGATGAAAATACTAAATATGGGACAATCTTCAGCAAGTAACCCCACCATATTGTATTCTGTGGGTAAACCTAACAATTTAAAAACATTAGGAATATGTGCCCCTAGAAATAATGCTATAATGGGAAGCCATGCATTCTTTATAGACATGTGTACCAAAAACACCCAATTCTAAATGATATTTAGGCAGAAGTATGTTTTTAAAAATATGTGACTAAATTGAGTCACTGGAATATCTAAATGAGAAATTTCTCAGTGGTATGTAATTGTGGCTTATTTTCCTGTGTCACATAATGTGTTTTGTATTTAGGAATTGTGTATGGTAATGTAATTGGGAACATGAGATGTACATGCCTTGTAGTGCCTCTGATGTCTTTTAAGACACACCACATACCACTGGTTTTTCTATTTTAATGTTACTATAAAAATAGTAACTCATACATGTCTTGTTTTTCAGTAAGTAGCATGGGTAGTATCACCACATTTCCTTTTCCTTATGATTTGTTGGTTTATAAAAGGGTCTATTGTTACTGACCTTTCTCTTTAGTAACAAAAGCCAACATTATATAAAGTCTTTTGCATCCCCAGAGTCTGAGAAGCAGTTTATACAAAAACCTGGTTAACAAGTATTCAAGGGCAGAACCGCAGAACAGCACAAGTGACTTGTGAGCAGAGGAGAGGAGGTGTGTGGACTCTGCGCTCACCCTAAACGGTGGGACCCTCTCCTCACAGAGTGCGGTGCCCCCTGGTATCGTAAGTGCCATGTCACCCAAGTACAACTTGTATTTTAACTTACTGTGATGAAATAGCATGGATACTGTGTACTGCTATTATGTTTTTTGTGTTCTGTAAAATATCTTGTAAAAAAATTAGATGCAGAAACCAGTTATTTGAGAATTTTGTGGTGAGAAGTATATTTTTGACGTATTCAAGGAAGCCTATTTTGCCTTCCTGCAGATTTCTGTGATTAGTGGACAAGTATTCGGAAACAGGTTTTTTATTATTTCATCATTTGAAATATTTGTGTTTCACCGGCCTTTCACCTGTTACATCATGTACACGGGAAAGCTACCATTGCTATAAGTGTGGTTCCTTTTGAAAATGCATGAACTATTCCTGAGCTTATTTAGAATTTTGTAGTAATCTCTCTATAATGTTGCTTGACAAAGTCAACTGTATTTTTTGTGTGATGGTGAAATTCAGAAAAGTCCAGGATTGGCCTTGTTTCCAAACTTGTAAAAATCAGGCCTTCTCTCATGCATAAGTTGTTTTATCAGTGTGGTGTATGGTACCTTTGATTCTAGCAGTATTTTTCCCTCTAATTACCAATTTTACATCATGGTTGGAAAATTGGGACTTTTAATAAATGATAATAATTTTGTGACCCATTGTTCCAGAATTTCAACAGCCAGATTATCCTTTTTTTCCACATCATAATTTTTAAAAGTCCCGTTTCCCAAATTTTTATTCATACTCAAATTTATGGACTTCCTACTTTTCTCCCTAATACCTGAAGGTCATTTTACCAGGTGGGGGAACAAGTAGTTACACTGTGGTGTCTTACTTTGTGTTTTTTTTCCATTTTTTCCTTTCCATCTATCCTGGGTCTCTTTCCTCAGCCTAGAGGTTGATTTGTTAGGTCTTGGATTGAGCTCAGGAGTCTGTTGTCTAAAAACTTTCTAATTTTGCTCACTCCTATTCTAGATTATTCTGTTAACTACTAAGTACTTAAGCTTAGAACTTCCTTTACGAGTTGATGGAACTTCAGCACTAACCTCTTGATTGAATCCCAAGAGCAAATGTGTTTTCTAAGGGTCTGTTGTTAGTCATCAGGAGGGCTGATGTTGGCAGCAGAGGTTTTGTTTATCAAAGTACCTGAGGTGGAGACCCAGGTGTGTTGTGTAGAATTCACTGGGAGCTCTCTCTTCTGAAGGGTCACAAGAGGGCTCTGATTCTGAAATTGGAGATTCTTAGTGTCGTGTTTTAAAATTACCTTGGTAAACCACAAAAAAATGTGTCTCCACATTTCCTGTCATTGAGTCCTACCACAAACTCCACATCAAGAGGAAAGCCACTTTTAAAGTTAGACTGGATTTACTTGTAGTTTCATGAAGCACAATAAATTACAGTGAGATTGAATACATGAGGGGGAGCATCTCCTTTCCTTTCCTCTTTCACCACCCAGTTCCCTCCACTGGCCTGGGGACGATCCTGCAGAGCACAATTTCTGTTGTATCCCTTTTACTAAGTAGTGGATCTTCTGGAGGTCCCGTCTGTGAATTTTGAGACCTGTCTCAGGACTGCCTTGTGTTCAGCCTTTCTTTGTGGGCTTTGATATCTTCTGACAGTTATCTGTATGGGTCCATGTGTTCCTGATATTTTGGTTTCAAGAACAGCACTTGTAGAGCCCCGAAATAAAATGAACCTAAAGAATACCAGATTTATCTACCAATACCTGTATTACATAGCAGAATATACATTCATAGACATTTGGATTCTACACTTGAGACCTCAGTCATTTGGTCATTTATTCCAGCAATATGTGCCCAGGATGTCAATTTCAATGAGTTTATTAGTCTACAAACATGGTACCAACAAGTTTTCAGATGTTGAGCACCTAGTCCTGGCCTACATGCTGATAAACTAACTCAACCATGACCCTTGCAGCTGTATGCATATTTTTTGCCCCTTTACTTTCATTCTTTTTTAGTCCATTTTTCACACTTATACATAGTAGTTATTTTAAGATGCAATTCTGATTATATACTCCTGTGCTGAAGTGTCGTGTGGCTAATTGTGGACTGAAGGTGTAATATCCTGTGGTACATGAGGACTTTTACCCATCATTTCTGAATACTTTATCTTTCCTCTTACACAGTAGTTTTTTGGCTTTCTTGAACTACTCGCAGTTCCTTGAGATTTCTACAATCTCATCGTATGCTTTTTGCAAATCTACTGCCAGTGAAATGCCCTTGTTACTTGTTAATGCCTATTCAGCATATGTGAACCTGTACATGTATTTGTCACTGGTGATATTATCATTGCATGTTTTATCTTTTCCATTAGAAAGCTTCTGGAAAGCTGGGGCTATCTTGTTTGTCTGTATAATTTTAGCAACTGAAGCTTTAGTACATAAATGTGGGTGGTGTCAGTGGCTGTGTTTTCTACCACATGGGGAAGTGTAGTCTGCAATGAGAGAGAAGAGTGAAGCCACCATGGAAGCAAAGTCATGAGCACCCTGGCTGCGCCCCAGGATCTGGTTCTTGTCTTGATGTCCGGGTTCATCTCTGCCCTTTTTCCTGCCTTGGTTGTTGGATTGTCCTGTGAGATATCCCAAACATCCTTCTAATAAATCCCCATGTTTGCTTCAGCTGGTTCAAGTTGTGTTTGTTACAACCCAACTAACAGCGAGGTCAGGCCGTGTTGTAAGTTGGGGCTTCTGGAAGCAGATACTGAGATGAAGTTTGGGGTGCAAGATGTTTATTGAGGATCAACATGAAGTGATGGGAGAATAAAAAGGAAAGGATTGGTCAGAGGAAGAAGTGACACTGCACTGCAGGTTGTGGAGACCTTGGCCAGGCCAGCGGGGGTGCTGAAGCAAGCATCACTTGTAAGAGCATCTCACATTTGGCCAGGATGCTCAGGCCCTTACAGCCCTGAGTGGTCAGTCAGCAGAGACAGGCTGCCCTGGGAAGGGAGTGACCTCAGATGAAGCCGCTCTTTTCCCCCTGAGGCCAACTCTGGACGCACTGGCGAGGGAGGAGGCGTCCCTGCCGCTGAGCAGAAGGTCGTTCCCTGAAGAGGGACCTGGGTGGTGCATCTCCATGACTGCACAGAGCATCCCTTCCCAGTGCTGGGCGTGTCTAAAGAGAGACGAACAAAAGGGAGATCAGGACAAACTACAGCTCTCCTGTTGCAGTTGTTTCCTCTCATCTGTTACCCATTCCAGATTCTCACACAGCTACAACCCATGCTGGCATCAGCATGAGCCAGGTCCTCGAGAATCTGAGGGGCATCTGAGACCTGGTCACCGTGCCCTTCTCATATCCCAGCTGCTGAGTTTCTCCAGGTACCGTCACAAGTGGGCAAGGAAGCCCCAAGAAGCCCCTCGGTGGGTCACCTGAGTCCACTCAGACTCCTCTTGGCCCAGCTGTAGCAGCAGCCTGTTCTCCCCATGGTGTGTCAGACACCCCTGCAGAGACCACGGCTTCGCTCACCTGATGGTCCCTGGGTACAGGCACACAGTTCCCAGGTCGGTCATGGGCTTCTTATAATTAAGTGGAAGATGCTCTGTCCCTGTGAAAAGTGTGTCCCTTTTGGGGTTCAAGACCTCTAACTCTGCAGAGCCCGGAGTGGACGGTACTGGAAGCACAAAGGCCCCTGGAGGGTCGTTGGTAGCAGTGGTAGGTGAGGCCTACCCTCACTTCAGCACCCAGACCCATGGGTTCTTCTACTTTGAGGACACAGCACCGTATAAAGGGCTTTTGTCCAGTTCATAGGCTGCACTTTGAATGGTGGCACCCTGTCCTGACAGAATATTGCTTCTGAGCTGGGGCTCAGCTGTGCTTTCACTAGGCTGTTCCAAAGCTCTCTTGCACAAGCAGCTACAGGTGCACCCAGTGGGTCCTTTTGTGCTGGGCATAGTCTTTCACACCCTTTGGCTGCAAAGTGGGTCCTCTGGTCTGATGCAGCGTATGTGGGATCCCATACTGGCTGATCAGACATTTCATAAGCCTCTGGATAGTGGTGCTGGCTGAGGCCCTGTGGGCAGGAAAGAAACCACATACCTGGAATATGTGTCTCTCCTATGAGAAACACACCAGCCTTTTGAGGGTCAACATAGTCAAGTGCCAGTTGGTCTCCCCAAGGAATGGTGCTGTACTGGGGCTCAGTCTTGGTCTCTTATTTTAGACACTCTGTAGTGGCCAAATCAGCCATGGTGAGAGAGGCTCTGTGCTGTTGGACAGGGTGGACATTCTTGGCAATTAGAGTAACCCTTGCATTGGATCCCTGGACTTTGGTTAAGGGCCACCATGGTGGGGAAGGCCAGATGGATGGCTCTGAAACTTACTCCCCAGATAAGATAGTAAATAAAAACAATACTGGGACTTCCCTGGTGGTGCAGTGGTTAAGAATCCTCCTGCAGACGCAGGGGATATGGGTTTGAGCCCTGGTCCAGGAAGATCCCACATGCCGTATAGCAACTAAGCCCGTGCTCCACAACTACTGAGCCTGCGCTGTAAAGCCCGCGAGCCACAACTACTGAGCCTGTGCTCTAGAGTCCGCAAGCCACAAGTACTGAGCACGCGTGCCACAACTACTGAAGCCCACGTGCCTAGAGCCCGTGCTCCACAACAAGAAAAGCCACCACAATGAGAAGCCCGTGTACCGCAACAAAGAGTAGCCCCCACTCACAGCAACTAGAGAAAGCCCACGTGCAGCAACGAAGACCTAACTCAGCCAAAATAAATAAATTTATTATTTTTTTTAAAAAAAACACTACTGCCTTCCAGGTAGGGGCTGAGAGAGAGGGTGGCAGAGATTAGTGCTGTTCTTAAAGACCTGAAGGGTGCCTGGGGGGGGGGGGTGTCCCTATCATGTCCCTGTTTGGTTCGGTAGCATAGCCCGGGTAGAAGCCCGATGTATCCTAGAGAATGGCTATAGGCTAAACACTAAGCTAGACCATAGCCAAGTCGTGGTCCAACTTGCACACATGGCCTTGTTTCTATAGCAGATTTACGTGCCCTTGGGTACATGGCATGCAGCCTTTGATTTGACAAGAGCACTCTTTTTATCCTGCTCAGGAAAAAGGATCAGAAAATGTTTGCATTACCATGGAGCAGACAGCATTACACATTCACAGTTTTATCCCAGGGCTGTCATAGTATAGTCTGAAGAGATCCAGACTATCTGGACGTGCATAGAACATCAGCGTGCTCCACTGAGGCAGTGAAATCACTCCAGTCAAGCAGGATGCACATGAGGTGGCCAGCAGCCTGGGGACCTGATGCACTACACGCATCCCAGAGGTTGGGCGACACCCTGTGAACGGTTAGCAACTTACCACAAAGGTAGCATAGGACTCACTTTGCTACACACTACTTTATAGATTATTCAGGAAGTTTGGGGAGGCTGGTTTTCTAGTCATTTACACATTTATTGACATCAAGTTATAGGTATTTTCTTACTAATTTTGGAATCTTTGTATCTAGTTATGTTGATTTTTCTTTTTGAAAAATTCCTCTTTTTTTTTTTTTTTGGCTGCGTTGGGTCTTTGTTGCTGCACACAGACCTTCTCTAGCTGTGGTGAGCAGGGGCTACTGTTCATTGCAGTGCGTGACGTTCTCACTGTGGTGGCTTCTTTTGTTGCGGAGCACGGGCTCTAGGCGTGTGGGCTTCAGTAGTTGCGGCACGCGGGCTCAGTAGTTGTGGCTCATGGGCTCTAGAGCACAGGCTCAGTAGTTGTGGCGCACGGGCTTAGTTGCTCTGCGGCATGTGGAATCTTCCTGGACCAGAGATTGAACCTGTGTCCCCTACACTGGCAGGCGGATTCTCAACCACTGCGCCACCAGGGAAGTCCTGAATTTTTCATTAATAATATTTGTGAATTCCCTTTTATTCTTGTTCCATCTTGGCAGAAGTTTATTTATTAGCTTTTACAATGAACAAGATTTTGATGTCGTTGATCTGTCAGTACCTTTGTTTCTGTTCAGTTAATTAGCTGAAAGCTGGACATGGTAGAGGCCAATCCTAAGGCAGCAGAAATTCCTTGCATAAGTATTTAAAGAAATATGATTGTTGATCTAGATTTATCACGAGTAATTCACTCACCAATTCCTCCAATTTTGACCCCCAAGAGGGACCAGAAGACACTTCTTTTACCCGGACACTGAGACACTACAGGGAGATGGGAGTCCCAGCATCCTGTAACAATGTGCTTGTTTTCCAAGCCGCCCCCATACCAGCCCTAACCACGCATCTGCTTGCTTTAACGTTATGCCAGGTCTAGAATTTTTGATAAATTGAATCTTATAAAAGAAAATGTGCTTATCGGCTAAGGGTGAAGAGGGAAGATGCTCCCGCTGAAGTGAGACCCCTGCTATCAGAGGGGAGTGTAGGGTTCTGCGAGGGACCAGTCCTGGTAGCAGAATTTAGTTTTGAGAAGCCAGGTGGGCATGGTTACTGTGTCACCAAACATAAGTCAATGTACCCGACAGCACAGTGAGGCCAAACAATAACAAAACGTCAGAATTTGGAGCAGAGGAAGGTTTATTGCAGGGCCAAGCAAGGCGACGGGTGGCTCATGCCTTAAAAACCCTGAACTCCTGGAAAGCTCTCCCCAAAGCCCTTTTACAGGAAAGGTGAGGGAGGGGCCTGGGTAGCTGTTGCAGACTTCTTGGTGTCAGATCCTTTGTTCTTGAGGTCAGGTCACCGTCAGGTCATGATGTTCCTGTAAACTTCTAACAAAACAGAAGCTAGCTAGTCTCTGTTCTGTTTCTAAGCCTCCTGGCGGCTTTTAACCCTTAACAAATCCCATGAGCAAAGCAACATCATTACCCCTCGTTTACTTGTTCAAAGTCCCAAGGCTTGACTTTCGCCCCCAAGGCCCAGGTCGTGCCTGTGAGCAAAGGGTCCCTGCACGGGCTGGTCACCCTGCCCTGGCGTGCTCGTCCAGCACCCGGTCTGGGTCCTCCCGCCGGTACCCAGGCCCGGCTGAAGAGGCAGATCTCAGCTGGTGGTGCCCTCAGGGCCAGGTCCCCAGACCCTGCCCAGCCATCATCACCGAGGGAGCCAGGCTCCCAGGACCCAGCTGGCCCTCAGCTCACCCACCAGCCCCAAGGCTGGAGGACCCGGAGAGCCCTGGGGAGAAGGCTGCGATCTACCTCTCACCGCACTCTCTGACCCATGACCCCTGCGCGTCTGACTGTTGGCCCAGTGGGACCTCGAGCCGCCAGGCTGACGGTCCCGAGCTAAGGGTCTCTCCGTTACGGTCATTCGCTAATGGCTGCTCCCCCGCCCCGCCCCTCTTATAACTGCAGTGGGTTCAGGCCATGATGGTAGTCAGAATTGCTGGACCTATAGAGACCTTTGGAAGTGGTTAACTGATCATGGGATCTTAAGGTCCAAAATAAAGGGACAGCTTATGAAGGTCTTATCTTTGTAATAAAAAGTATAGAAGCTGGATATCCTTGAGGATAGACCCTGTCATTGGGTCACAAGTACATACTGTAAAACTTAGGAACCGTCCACAGGCCATTTTACTGACTGTTTCTGTGTAAGCAGATAAATGTTAATACTGGTGGACTTACCCGTGATCACCATCCCATTATTACACTATCTTTGCTTAAAATGGGTCGTTGCATCTGCACAAGATGAGTCACCCTGTCCCGTTTTCTTTCTCTGCCTCTTCTCGGCATCAGTGTGAAACACAAAACCCCACATGCTTGATGTCCACGAGCAAAGTGCCAAGCTCAACCACATGGCCTTTCCCTCATATTTCCTTGTTCCTGCTGTCCCAGTTTTGTTCCTGTCGGCATTCTAACAACCAGCCGAGTCAGTTACTTCTACCAAGCAACTGGTCCATATCCACATTCCCAGCCACCCCTCCTCCTCCATGAAGCACGGTTCCAAGAGTCCTGCTCACAGCTTTGACCACTGGGAAGTTTTCCCTTAAAACTGTCCTTTAGTGTCTTCACAGAATGGGGGCTGCACATCAGTGGTCCCTTCAGATGGTGCTGATGCATCTGTGAGCCAGGCCTGAGTTGTCTCCTCCTCGGCCAGTGGCCATAGGGAGCCCCCCACGAGGGACACAGGGGTCTGGACTCCCCATTTAAACCTTTTACTTTTGGACTTTCCAGGGCCCGGTCCCAAATAAATCATTTCCACAATACGATGAATTGCAGCAGCAGTCCACGAACCCGATAATCCACCTGAGGATGGCCGTCACTGGTCAATGACTGCACAGCAGTGAGGCTTGGTCTCATTAGAGCATGCCAGCGTGGCATGCCGGAATCTGTTTCTCCAATGCAGAGTCGTTCTCTGCCACAGAAGTCATGGCCTTGCTACTGAATCCGAGGGCTGTGTAGCTCTATTGGAGACTGAAGAAGACTCCTCACAGCATCCCATCTGCCTCGGGTCCTAACACAGCAAGAGCTGCGGCATCATGTGGCTTCATCTGGAGGATGAGGCCCTGGGCCTTGCTGCCGAGCTCTTGCTCTGGTCTCCGCTCAAAACTGGAAGCATTCCAAGATACCCACAAATTATTCACATAGAATTTCCAAGCGTGTCCCCAACTGCCTTCCACATTCAAAGTGTTGTACATCTTTGTGGTGTGGGGTGTGAGTTTTAGTACCTCATCCCTTACTTTACTTTAGAGGGCTGTCCCAGCATTGCTGGTTCACTAAACTTCTAAAAACGTCACTGATTTCAGGCTCCTAAGTCTTTGGGGGGTTTACCTCCCACCTTTTGGGGCATGTGTGCATTATCAGGGCATCTTGGGTACTTGCTACCTCTTATAAAACACGATAGATCTGTCCTCCACAGGGCCCAGGCTCTGATCAATTGCTGCTTTCTACGGGGTTAGACCTGCTATTTTAAAGATTGTCCCTTTAACAAATTTTAGTGTATCCATCTTCATTCTTTCTTCAGAACCACATTTTTAAAATAAATTTTATTGATAAAGTGTACCTATTTTAATGTAGAGTTCAAGTTCCATGCTTTTTTGTTCTTTTTTGGCTGCACCATGCGGCATGCAGGATCTTAGTTCCCCGACCAGGGATCAAACCCGGGCCCCTTGCAGTGGGAGTGCAGAGTTCTAACCACTTGACCGCCAGGGAAGTCCCAAGTTCCATGCATTTTGATAAATATCTGTGCCTGTATAACCACCACTCCCACCAAGATGTAGAACATTTCCATCACTCAAAACGTTCCCTTATGCCTCTTCCCAGTCAGATCTCACTCCCACCGCTGACCCCAACCATTGATCTCTCATCCAACGCTGTAGATTACTTCTGTCTTTTCTAGAATTTCATATGAATGGAACTATACAATAAGTAAGCCTTTGTGTCATCCTGATGTTTTTGAAATTTGTGCATGGTGCTGTGTGTATTAGTAGTCTGTTTTTTAATTGCTGAGTAGTCCACTGTATGGTTATGCCAGTTTGTCCATCCATTCACCTATTGATGGACATTTGGATTGTCTCATGTTTTTAGAAGAAACAATTAAGCTGAGAATGGCCAGACATAAAAGACTCCAGTACAAAGTGTTGGCAATGATGTGAGGAACCAGAACGCTCATACATCACTGGTGGGAATGTAAAACAATGTACAACCACTATGGAAAAGAGTTGGGCAGTTTCTTAAAAAGTTTAATGTGTACTGACCACAGGATTCAGCAGTATATGCCCAAGGAAAATGAAAACATGCGTCCATAAAAACGTGTACACCGTGCTCATAAGGTTTGGTTTGTCTCTTGCTTCTGATCCCTGCTGCTGAAACTATGGCCATAGAACAGGAAAAAGTTAGTCAATAAAAGGAGAAACCTGAGGGGGATATATTTATATTCTTATTCTTAAAAAATATGTTCAAAAGTTAGCTTCATGTGACAGAGTCTGGGAGCCCGTTTGAACAGAAGACTTCTGGTTTGTCCCTATGTGATCTCTGGGCCACTGAAGAAATTTGATTTAAAAATTAAGAGCAGGATGTTTTATTCAATACATGTTTTGGGGACCTACAACCAAACATTTTGGACAAAACAATAACACAGCATCCCTACATCACACTAAAAAATAGAAATTCCAAAAGGGATAATTTTATAATTGCAATATAAGAAACAATAAAGGCATCATATACAATTATATGAATACTTTTAATATCATGGATGAAAAAGATTCTTCAAATATATATTGAGATCAACTATAAAGCATAGATTTCACCTCATAAATTTAATGTTATAGATTATAAAATTGTCTTGTTACTTGCCTATATTATTTTTAACATTTAAGTCTTTTATCTATTTGACTAACCTATGATAAATTGATACAATGCAAGAATGCACATTTACAAAGATACTTACTGAATATATTCAGTTATGCAAAAAATATTTTATGAGCCTATACATACCATGTGCTACCTATCATGTACCACAGTTCTAGGCAATGAGGTAAAGGTCCAAATAGGTTTCTGTTCTCAGGAGCTTATATTCTAATGAGGGGAGGTAGACAATAATCATTAAAAATTTTTAAAAGAAGAAGATATCTAGTAAAGATAAATACTATGATAAAAACAAAACAGGCCAATATGATGTAGAATAACTTGAGTGTGAGAGAAGCTGCAATTGGATGGAGTAGTTCTGAAAGGACTTTGTGAGAAGATAATTTGAGTGGAGACCCTATAGAGTGCTGTAGGCAGAGGAAAGAGTAATCAGTGAGAATTTTTAGTACGTTTGTGAAAGAGAAGGAAAAACAGCAAAAAATATATAGTATAATCACATCTAAATAGGTGTGTGTACTGTTTTTGTACATGAACATACGTTGGGACTTTTTACAATTTTTGTTTCCTGTTTCTCATACCTCTTGCATTTTCTTGCTTTTCTTTGGGTTACTTGAACATTTTTTAGAATTCTATTTTTAATCATTCAAAGTATTTTTGAGTGTGTCTCTATGTAGTGTGTGTGTGTGTGTGTGTGTGTGTGTGTGGTTTCACTAGGTATTACAATATACACACCCTACTTAACACAGTCTACGGGTATTGACATTTTACCATTTTGACTGACGTGCAGAAACCTTACCTCCATTTAAGTCCCTTTACCCTCCCCATGCATTAATATAACTGTCTTAAGTTCCACATCAGATGGTATTATAATTTTTTGTTTCAACCATCAAATGTGATTTTGAAAACTCATGAGAAGGACAGTCCATTATGTTTACCCTTATTTCCACTGTTGTTTTTTCTTTTGTTACCAGTTCCTTTATAATTGTAGAACCTCTTTAGCCAGTCTTTTACAGTTAGGCCTTCTGGTGACAAATTCCTAGCTTTCCTTCATCTGAAAGTCTTCATCATCTGGACGTCTATATTTTCCCTTCATTTCTGAAGAGCATTTTTGCTAGATAGAGAATTAGGGGTTTACAGTTTTGTTTTTTTCTTCAGCATTTGAAAAATGTTGTGCCATCTCTTTCTGGCCACCATGGTTTCAGATGAGAAATCCACCGTCATTCAGTTGTCCCCTTATATGGAATGCATTGTTTCTGTCTTCAGATTGAATAGTCACAACTGAATTTCTAGTGAATTTGCATAGGGAATTAGGCAAGATGATTCTAAAATTTACCCAGAGAGGCAAACTCGTAACACTAACCTAGAAAAATTAGAAAAGAGAAAAAGAGGGTACATGCCCTCCCAGAAAGCTATAGTAATTAAAACCATATGATATGTACAGGAATAGAAGAACAGATCAGTGGAACAAAACAGAGGAAAGAGACCCAGATATAAGGGGATTTAGTATTAGAAGAGTATAGGGTGTATTTTAAAATTTGATATGTGGATACCCTTTCTAAATGAGAGAAATTCAAAAGTCAGAAGGGAAAAGACTGATAGATTTGACTGCATAAAAATTTCAAATTACTGCATGTACACACAAACACACACACACACAACCCCAAAGGGAATATACAAGTAATGACTTTTGAGAATATGCTGTATCTGAAACATACATATGAAAGTTATAAAATCCCACCACACTAAGAACTCCTACAAATCAATAATAAAAACACAGGGATCCTAATGGAAAAATAGGCAAAGGACATGAACAGGTATTTCACACAAGATAAATAAGACCTAGTCAATAAACAGAATTGTTTACTATCGCAAAAAGTACATTAAAGCAAGATATTTTCACTCACCATGCAACAATATTAAATTTTGGTGCTGTCCATTTGTCATTCATTGAGCCCTCTGTGGCAAGCAATGTGCTAGCTATGGGTGTATCTCATAGTGCTTATAAGCTAGTGAGGAAGATAATTACTAACAAATAATCATAAATACACATAAATAATTACAAATACAATTGCAAATTATTGTAAATGATAAAGAGAATAAGTATAGGATTCAAGGAGAGTTTACAGTCAAAGGAACCTTATTCGGAGATCACACTGGGATCAGAGAACACTTCTCTGAGTAAGAGTTGCTTGAGCTGAAATATGAAGGATAAACTGAAATGTACTAATTATGTTATTGTATGAAGGGATAGATAACCTTTTCAGGGTTAGAGAAAATTAACATGCTCAAAGGTCCTGCGATGTATGGTATATAGGGAAAGAAGGTTAGCACAGAGAGGAGGGAAATACCATAAGAAGAGCTTGACAAGACAGGAGTAAGATCATACTGAGTACTGAGGACCATGTTAGGGACTTTTGCCTTTACTTCAGACCAAGCAAAAGCCATCGTATTATATTAAGCAGAGGAATATATTTGGAATTGCTTTTATAAACATGAGGCTGACTTCTGTATAAAGAAAAGATTTGGAGGAATTTGATGTGAAGTTATAGCAAGATTGCAGGTGAGAAATAATATTTTGGACAAGATTAGTAGTTAAGATTAAACACAGACACGCTGATCTCAACATGTCCCGAATGAATCCATTTCTTCTATCCTAAACTTGTCTTATCCTGTGCTTTATCGTCATAGTGAAATACGATGATTAACCAAAATATCTGGGCAAGTTGTATAAGTGGAAGTTGAAGTCATGAGAGTGGATAACAGTGGTAGAAGCGGTTTTAAAGAATGTACTTCTGGAAGCATTTCACCCAAGCAAGAAACGTAGTTCCTCCATGTATCCAATTCATTACCAGGTCCTTTACATTCTTCTTTTAAATTGTTTCCTGAATCAGTCTTCCGTAGCCCCAGTTCCCGGGCCCCAGGATACAGAAGCACTGCCTTCAGTGGCCTTCATGGCTCAAGTCCTTCTTCCTGTTGGTTCACCCTTACCACTCTGCACCACACTGCACATGAGACGTCACAGCCTCTTTAAAACTCTTCATTGTCTTGTCACTTCACAGCATGAACATTCCTTCACAAGGATGCTTCCTTTTTCAGTCTCTTCTTTTCAAGCCACCTCTCCTTTGACCTCTTTTCACCAGGCCAGTGAATTTCTTTCTTCCTTTTTTCTCTTCCAGCTTTTATACTGGACTGTAACCAAGCAGGACCCCATGGGGCCTTCCCAGGACAGACTCTCCCCGCCCCGCCTCATTCTCCACCTGCCTCTTATTTGTAGAAAAACTTTAGCCTCCTAGGCCTTCCCCAAGTTCCAAAGAACAAATTTAATCAGAGAAGTGAGAAAATGCAGAAAGAAAGGAAAATAGTCAAGCAAGACAAAATAATAATAGTTTAGCTATTCAACAAAGTCAAGGAACTTTAGTTCCTCCTCAAGGGCTGTAGATACTATTCTGAGCCGTGTCCTTTGAGCTGTTTTGCAGCTCTGAAACCCCTACCAGCTGGGAGAAGTAAACTGTAGGCTGCCCACCGTAGACCGAAGAACAGATGGAACCAGAAGGTCAATGATGTTGACTCCTGATGACCTCCCCACCAACCAATCAGAAGGTCCAAGAGCCGATCACACACCCCACAACCCCCCCTCCCTCATCCCGTCTTTAAAAACCTTTCCCTGAAAGCCTTCTGGGAGTTCAGGCCTTTTAAGCACTAGTTCCCTGGACTCCTTCTTGGCGCCTGCAATAAACGCTGCACTTTCCTTCATCACAACCCAGTGTCAGTAGATGGGCTTTACTGCGGACAGGTGAGTGGACACAAGGTTTGTTTGATAACACATTTTCCTTTGTTGTCTCTAATCTTTTTTTCATAAACTCATAAACTGTTGGCTCCACTTAGAACAATATTCCATGATTCAGCGGGCCCAGTCTCTCTCCTAACCCTTCCATTTCAATACAAAGCTTGCACCCGGCCTCCCATCCCCTGGGCTTGGAGCTCTGTAGGTGCTTAGTCCCCAGACCTCCCCCGTGCTCGGGACCGAGCCACCAGCGCAGGGAGAAGGAAGCCCCCAGGAATCGCGGACTCCCACGGCAGGGCTGCAAGGGGAGCCCGGCTGCCTCCTCTGCTCATGCGGACAGGTCGCCAGTCTGGCCTCAGCGTGCGGGCGGTCGCCGTCCAGGGCGCCATGGCTGGGCCGCCCCGCGGGGCTCCAGGTTCTGAGGGTAGTGACTCCTCGGGGCTGCGGGGGCTGCTACTGCCGTGGCCAGGGCTGGAGGTCCTGAATGGAACGGCTGGGGCCGCAGTCGGTTCTGGGAGTTGTAGTCCGAGCGTGGACGGCTAGGCCTCAGGCTGAGGCCGCAGTGGACCCTGGGAAGTGTAGTTGTCTGAGACCCCCCGTTCTCCCTGTCACGGGCGCGGGGTGTCCTGGGAGTTGTAGGGGGTGGGGCGGGCACTCTGCCCGCGACGCGCCGAGGCCGCGGTGGGTCCTGGGAAGGAGAGCTGGCTGAGGCCCGCGGCCTGGTCGCGGTCGGTCTCTGAGGCTCCGGAAGGCGCAGTTTGCGGGACGCTGGTTCGGGGTCCCCGTCGCAGAGCCTTGCTTGCGCGGGCCGAGGTAGGGGAAGGGCCCGCCCTGCCCGAGCCTGTCCCCGCCGGGCCCGGGGGGCCGGGGGCGGTGGTCCTGCCCCGAGCTTGGGCAGCCTTGGTTGCCCGGCCAGCAGCGCGGAGGAGACGCCCCAGCTGCGGCTCCGTTAAAGGCAGCGGCGCTGGGGGCGCGGGTCGGGCCCAGGCTCGGAGCCCCCGCCGCGGCGGGGAGGGAGCTGTCGCGGGCGTCCCTGACCCTCGTGACGAGGGCGGTGGATGCGGAGCCCGGGCGCCGGCCCGCGCGTCAGCTTGTCGCTCTCCCCGCCAGCTCCGCCTTCCACGCTCGGTTCTCCGCGGGCCCTGCCGTGAGCCATGTCTCAGGTGAGCTGGTGTTTCCTTTCTTCCTCAGCGCGACTGTGTTTTCCGGACAGGGAACACAGGCTTTCCTCCCCCTGCCGCCCTTCTGGCGCCTAAGAGGACGTGGGAGGGCAGGCGGGGCCGGTCGCGGGGCGGGCGCTGACCGGGCGGCCGGGTCTTAGAGCGGGCTGTCCTGCGCCTCCTTTCCCCGGAATTGGAACGTGGAGAGCTTCACTCTCTGCCCCTCGCCCCCGCTGCCGTTCATTCGCTGACTCCTGCTTCCGTTGGGCGTCTCCTTTCACGCCTGCATCAGCGGTCTCAGTGCGTGATCCTGGATCAGCTCTGTCGGCATCACCTGGTAACTTGCTGGACTTGGGTATTCTCGAGCCCCACCCCAGCCTTGTGAACCCGAACCTGTGCGTGTGCGGGTTGGCAGTCTGCACGTTAACAGTCCCTCCACGTGATTCTCCTGCACGGCGCTTCCTAGGTCCTGGGGATCAGCGGGGAGCAAAACAAAATCTCCGAACTCACCGAGCTCATTTTTTAGGCAAGACGTGAAGTTTCTCTAGCAAGGAACCCTGATTATTGTTGTTTTGGTGGAGGCTAAATGCGTGGCTGGCAATTGTGCTTCACAGAGGTCGGGGATAAGAAGACCAGCCCTTCCAAATTAGTCCATCTGGTTTTAGTGTCACTTCTCTGTCCTACTTTCTGTCATACTTGTCTCCAAAGCCAGAGGCTCTTCAACTTTTGCTGGAAGTCCAGTTTCCTTCCGTTCTGGAGAGCCTACTGTTTACATTAGGAAACAGCTTCTTTTATTAGTCAGTAATCTATAACAGATTATAGGCACTTAAAAATTTTTTTAAACTGTAAAATATAACTCTGTCATATCTCTGGGGCTGTTACTAGTTTGGGACTTTTAAAAATCCCTGTTCATGCCTAACAGCTATGTGGGTCACTCAGGTGCTGCAAAACCAGGCTGCAAACAGGGGCTTATTACTCATCCTGAACCCAAGGGAAGAAGCTGCAGGTTCCACCCTGGGAGGCCCTTGTACTGTAGCCTTCAGCGTCTTGTTCGGCGACATTGCTAAGTATCACAGCTATTTCTTCAGAAACGGGGTTAGCTGTGGTAAACTTGAATGTGTACCCCTTAATCGGGAGCTGCTGCTCTCTGCTACAGCCAGTTGTGCCTACGAAGAAATTCTTGCCAGATCATATTAAAATAGGCTGGTATTAAGGAAAATATACTGTCCCTATTACACGTAAAGGGATTGTCTTCATTATTCATAAAGCGTGGTGAGATCTTAAGAATTTTTGCAACCAAAGCCAGAAATTCATGTTGTTCACATGTATAGTCCTTTATCTTCCACAAAATTGTAAATTATCTCAGGACAAAGCATGTATATTTTTTCGTTTTTTCTCGAATTATACAGTAAAACAAAACAGCTAGTCTCTTCCTTATACTCTTAATAATTAGTCAGAATCCTGAAAACTGTCATTGCGCTACTTGTATACACTGTCCACCATACACAGTGGGACTCATTTCACTCCTTGATCAGAGCCTTTGGGAGCATGGGTGCTGGTTGTGCAGATGTCTGTGTGTCATTTCAGGGGTCAGTGACATTCAGAGATGTGGCCGTAGACTTCTCCCGGGAGGAGTGGGAATGGCTCCAGCCTGCTCAAAGAGATTTGTACAGACATGTAATGTTGGAGAACTATGGCCACCTGGTCTCACTGGGTAGGTATTTCTTCTCATCTCCCCTCAGTCAGAATTTGACCTTTAGGATGGCTGTTGCGAATCTTGATTACCTGGCTGAACATTCCCAAGGGAGGTAAGTTTTGTTTGTTTGTTTGTTTTAGCTTTTCTTTTTTTTTTTGGCTGCACTGCATGGCATGGGAACTTCCCTGACAAGGGGATCGAACCTGAGCCCCCTGCAGTGGAAGTGTAGAGTCTTAACCACTGGACAGCCAGGGAAGTCCTTTATTAGCTTTTAAGAGGGGAATTAGAACTTCACCTAATCTTTAGAAATCTTTCATACTTACATCTGGCATTTCTAATAACAGCCCCTCTTCCGTAAGGATTCAGGGACTAATTGTGAATTTATTTCATTTCCGCAAGCAGGTCTTAACATTTCTAAGCCACATGTGGTTTCCTTACTGGAGCAAGGGAAAGAGCCGTGGCTGGGGAAAGATGCGAGCAGAGGTCTGTTTTCAGGTGAGTGAGTTAGAAGCTGGTGGGGAAGTTTTTAAAATAACAACCCACCCAGTCAATGAGAAAGCAGTACTTTGTTATATGCTGGATGGAAAGTTTTCCTTTAAAGGTACCGGAGATACAGGGACTGTAAAGTCTTGCCCACAGCAAGGGGACCACTCACACCCACTTACCTGTCTGCCTTCAGTTCTCATCCTTTCCTCACTTTCTCACAGATAGATGTGTCCCTTCTTTTCATTATTAGCTCTGTCTGGACTCTGAATTTTATTTCTCTTTGGTTTCTCTTCCCTTTCTTTTTAAAAATTGACTTATATGTTTCCATTGTCTAAGTTAAAAGGTATATATATTTTTCTTTATACTGCTGTTCTAACCCTCTTGAAAAAGTGATTCATGACACTTTGGTTAATTGATGGGCTTATTCTTTCAGTCATGTGTTATTTTAACAATTTTTTAAAAAGATATATTTATTTTTGGCTGTGTTGGGTCTTAGTTTCGGCATGCGGGATCTTCGTTGAGGCATGTGGGATCTTTCGTTGCAGCACCTGGGCTCATCATTGTGGTGCGCGGGTTCCAGAGTGCGTGGGCTCTGTAGTTTGCAGCAGGTGGGCTCTAGTTGAGGCACGTGAGCTCAGTAGCTGTGGCGCGCAGGCTTAGTTGCCCCGCGGCATGTGGGATCTTAGTTCCCTGACCAGGGATCGAACCTCACGTTCCCTGACCAGGGATCGGACCTCACGTCCCCTGCATTGTAAGGCGGATTCTTTACCACTGGATCACCAGGGAGGTCCCTATTTTAATGATATTTATTGAAGTTTTAATATTGTTAAGACTTTCTCTTAGGTGGTATGTCTCAGAGAGTAGAAGGCATGGCATAGTGAGATAAATTGGGTCTGTAAATAACTTTGTTAGAGGTCCTCAAGTTTGCAGTTCAACGATGAGAAGAAAGGAATTTCCAGTTGGTGTTATAGACCTGGGTAATTTGGATAGGGATAGTAGTAATAGAAATATAAAAGACAGGAAAAGGGTCAGTTTAAAACAAAACGTGGTGAATTAGTTTGAGATATGCATGGTGTGAATAGAGGATGGTATTTCCAAGTGAAGAGGTGCAACAAACCATTGGAATATATCTTAGAAAAAAATTCCAAGTAGGGATGTAGATGTGGGAATCTTATATTAAGAAAGAAAAACAGAAGCAATGAGGTTGATTGAGAAGGGCTCTGAAAGCCTTCTTCACCTTAGGTTGAAATAAAATTGCTGGTGAAGCTCTTTAAAAATAAAGACGGCCATGCACCGTGCTTGAAGATTCTGACATAGAAGATCTTTGGTGCCTAAATTATATGTGTTTATGACAATTTCCATAAGTTCTATAATTGATTCTGAAGCAAACCTCTAATGGAAGTATACTGGCCTTTAGGGAGTGGTCCTCTCGAGATAACAGGGGAATACTTATGTTTATGGAGAAGCAACTAATGGTAGGACTAGTGAGGGAACAGAGGATGCCTTGAAAACCAAGCTCTGGCTGTGAGAGCGAGACCTTCAGGAGGAAGGATGTGGAAAGAGCCCTGTGTGAGCTGAAGTCACGAGGTGGGACAAGTGCCCAGAGACTTCCTCGTGAAAGGATGAGTTGAAGAAAAATGTTCTTTTCTAAATGTTTTGAAAGTAATAAAACCCATAAAACTATGTACAAGGGAAGTGAGGTAAAGGGGAAACATGGAAAAATTGCCTCTAATTCTACTACTTTAATATAGCTCTTAGAATTTTTGTGTGTTTCTTCCAGTACCTTTTTGGAAAAGGGAAATAGCTCACAGACAATGCATAAAACATAAATGTGCAGCTTAAATTATTATAAGGCACCCATGTAACCACCACGCAGGTCAGTCGACACAGCACTGCCAGGTCCCTGAGAGCTCTTCGGGTGCTTGTCCCAGTCACCCACGCCCCCACCTCGCCCCCTGCAAAGGTAATCTTTAATGGTAGTAGCTTCCTTGGTTTTCTTTATAGCTTTATCAACTGTTGGTGTCTCTAGTCACTAGTTTAGGTTTGTATGTTTATGAACATTATATAGAGGAGATCATAATGTATATATTATATTGTAATTTGCTTCTCTCAAAATTATTTTTAATATTCATGCATTTTGTATACTCATCTAGTAGTTTGTATCCATGCTGTTATTGATGGCTTCTTGGGTTGTTTGCAGTTTAGGGCTATTGTAAGCAATGTTGCTCTTGTCCTTGGGTCCTGGTACCTCCTGGCACAGGGTTCCTGTGGTTTATGTCTAGAACTGGAATTGCTGAGTCAGAGGATAATGTATCTCTTTCACACATTAGATGATGACAGAATGTTTTCCAAAGTGCTTTTACTGACTTACACTTCCACAGACACAGTAAGGGGGTTCCTCTTGCTGCTCCCCATGTTTACCAAATGCCCTGTACTGCCAGGCATCATGCTCTTCACCCATCAGGAGAGTGTGCAGTGGTAGCTTATTCTGGTTTAAACGTGCATTTCTCCAGTTACTAATGAGGTTGAGCACTTTTTCATATGTTTATTGAGTATTTGGATACCCTCATTTATGAAGTGCTTCTTGAAGGTTTTTGCTCATTTATCTATTGGATTCTCCATCTTTTTCTTGTTTTGTAGGAGTTGTATATTTTGGATACAAATCATTGTAATTATATTCACTACAAATACCTCCTCTTACCTGTGGCTGGCTTTTCTCCTTAAAACCTCTTTTAATGAACAGAGACTCTTAATTCTAGTATAGTCAGATTTGTCAGTCTTTTCCTTTATGATTAGTATTCTTTTTTTTTGGCTGTGCTGTGCCGTGCAGCATGCGGTATCTTGGTTCTCTGATCAGGGAATCAGACCCTTGCCCACTGCAGTGGAAGTGCGGAGTCTTAACCACTGGACCGCCAGGGAAGTCCCAATATATATATATATTTTTTTGATCTGTTTAAGAAATCTTTCCCTACCATGAGGTCATGATGACATTTTCCTAGATTTTCTCTTTAAAACGTCATTTTGCATTCACATTTAGATCCATGGTCAACTTTGGATTTATTTTTGTGTGTCATGTGACTTAGTGGTCAGTTTTGGTCTCTTCTGCATGGACATCCAGTTCTCGAGGCACCATTTATTGACATGTCTGTCCTTTCCTTCACTGGTTTGTCATAAGTTAAGTGTCAGTTTTTGCGCATGTTTCTGGGTTCTCTAGTTTTTGTTTTTCTATTTTTCTATTTTTGCATAAATCTATATAGGCTTAGTTATGGGTTTAATAATGGATAACATTTTACTGTATTTGCCTCCCCTCATCCCTTTTTTTGCTGAATAATGTAATTTACAGATACCTTGATATTTCACTACACAGTACTTCACTATCATGTATAAAGTATAGGGATGTTTTCTACATCACTGAAATATTTTCACATCAAAATAAGTTTTGCTTAATTTCGTTTTAATGCACTGTCCATATATAAATACTCCATAAATTTGTTTTATAATTGGATTGTCTTTCCCCTGTGGGATGATGAAATTCTTGTTTCTCTGTATGTCCTATAACTTTGACTTGTAACTTTTTTTTTTAAGTATGAAGACTTTGGGTCTTATTTAAATCCTGTTGAGATGTTAACTTTAAGCAGGCTGTCGATATGCGTAAGTTGAAGCCACAGTTCTAACCTGTCTTCTGTGCATGTGGTTCCAATGACAGTCCAGATTTCAAAGCCTTCTCAGGTCTCTCTTATTTGTCCCCATATGCACCTCCTAGTGGTGTTGGGCACTGGGTTCCCCTTAGGCAGCGGGTTCCCCTTTGTTTCAGTTCTCACAGATTTAGGTGTGCTGTTTAGGGTCAGATCCATGCATGCACAGCTCAGGGAGGAGCCCAGAATTTCATACACAACTTTATGGGATCATCTTCTTGCACTCCCTTTTTCACCATGTCCCCTTTCCTTTTTGGCTCCCAGGGCCCCCTCTTTCAGGCCTTCTGGATAGAAAGGCAGGCCTGTAGGTTCCCCTCTGCACTTCCTGCAAGTTTGTCTGCCTCTGCAGCCATGCAGCGAGGGGATGGAGAGAAAAAGAAAAAAGAGGGGGTATTACCTCTCTGCTCTTGGGACCATTGATCTTTCTGCTGAGGGAGGACGGTTACCCTGCCTTAGAGGTTTAATTGCCTGTATGGCCACAGCTGCTGCAACATGCTTTAGGTTTGGGCAGAAGAGAATCGGAAATGAACAAACAATAAGATTTCTCTAACCAGTATGGACTCCCCTTTCCCATTCCTAAGAACAGAAATAGAGGCTTCTCATGGAGCTCTTTCTCCTCACACCTGCTGCCCAGTTCCTGCTTTCAGGCTGCATTTGAGTTTAGGCCTGGAGAGACTGGAGGGGGGGAAAAAAACCCAAGAAACTCATCACCATTTCAGTGTTACTTTGTGTTCTGGCTTCCTTCTGCAAGCAGCTTGCTACCATTTACTTTTTTTAAAATAGATTTTTAAAATTTTTAAATTTTATTTATTTATTGTTGGCTGTATTGAGTCTTCACTGCTGTGCATGGGCTTTCTCTAGTTGTGGCGAGAGGGGGCTACTCTTCAAAGTGGTTCGCGGGCTTCTCATTGCAATGGCTTTTGTTGCGGAGCACGGGCTCTAGGCATGCAGGCTCAGTAGTTTTGGCACCCGGGCTCAGTAGTTGTGGCAGATGGGCCCTAGAGTGCGCTGGCTTCAGTAGTTGCAGTGCGCGGGCTCAGTAGTTGTGGTGCATGGGCTTAGTTGCTCCGCGGCATGTGGGATCTTCCCGGACCAGGGCTCAAACTTGTGTCCCTGCATTGGCAGGCAGATTCTTAACCACTGCGCCACCAGGGAAGTTCCCCGTTTACTTTTTAGAGTTCTCAGCTAGCTGCTTTATGCATTCTGTTCATGGTTTTCACTTGTATTCAGTGGGAGAGCCAGGTTGGAGTGTACTTACTCCATCTTTACAGGACTGGAGCCATTCATATTTTATAACTGAAACAAAACCGCAAAGTTACAGCATGTATAAAGATCATACTAATAAAATGAGAGTATGAGGTTCAGTCTAGATTGAGCAAAAGTATAAAGTGTAAGGAGGAAAATGGTGGGAATTAAGGATGGTTAGGGAAAGCACTGGTCAGATAATGCAGGTGTTTTATAGGTCCTATTAATGAACTTAGAGTTCATCCGTAGGCTAATAAGGAGTCATCAAAAGATTTTACGCAGGCAGGCGAGCATTTTAGTAAGGTCATTCTAGCTGCAGTTTGGAAAACAGATTTATTGGAAGTGAGACTAGGAAACAGCACAGCCATTTAAGAGTTGTTGCCATAACCTAGGCTAGATGTAATCATCACCTGAACCTTGGAGGTGTCCAGGGAATGGAAGAAGGTATACAGACGGTAACAACGTAAGGAAGTGGACTCAGAAAGACCTGGTGATTGACTAGATAAAAGACATTAAGAAGATTGAGGAATTGTGGTTGACACCACTCTTTTTGCTGGTATTATTAGCTCCTTAAAAAAAAAAAGAAAGATGAACAAGTTTGAAGGGGAGGGAAAGATTATATCAATTTGTGACTTACTGAGTTTTGGGTCTCTGGGATAGTCGAGTAGCAATTGAGTATCATATTCTGGTGCTTAAGAGAGATATCACAGTTCTTCTCAAAGTTTAGTCCTTTGGATCATTTTAAAATACATATCCCCAGGCCCCACTCCAGAAATTCTAAGTTATTAGGTTTGGGGTGGAACTCAAGAATTTACATTTTAACAAGCTCCCAGGTGATGCTGAGCTAAAGTAGGATTTAGGAGTTATCTGCACAGCTTCTTAAGACTTTGAATTTTTTTTGTAAAATCCCTGTACACCTGTTGTTGAATTAATTCTTAAGCAACTTTCTTCAGTTTCTTTTCTAAGAAGTTATATTGTTTTTCTATAGGGGTGCTAGTGAATTTGTATATTTATATCTCTCAGTCTTTACTGTAGCAATTAAAATACTCTAAACCTTCCCTGAAAATACTGTAATGATTTTTTTAAATTAATAAACTTTATTTTCTTTCAAGCAGTTTTGGGTTCACAGCAAAATTGAATGGAAAGTACAGAGGGTTCCTATATATCCCCCTGCCCAGTCTTCCCCACTGTCAACATCCCACACCACAGTGGTACATTTTTCACAATTGATGAACCTGCCTTGACATATCATTATCACCCAAAGTCCATAGTTGACCTTAAGTTTCATTCTTAGTGTCGTACATTCTATGGGTTTTGACAAATGTGCAATGACATGTATCCATATGTTAGTATGATACAGGATAGTTTTACTGCCCTAAAAATTCTCTGTGCTCTGCCTATTCATCCCCCTCTCCCCACTAACCCCTGGTAACCACTGATCTTTTTACTGTTTCCATAGTTTTTCCTTTTCCAGAATGTCATATAGTTGAATTCATAGGATATTTGCCTTTTTCAGATTGGCTTCTTTCACTTCATATTATGCATTTGAGGATCACTCCTTTATATCTTTTCATGGCTTGATAACTCTTTTTTTTTTTTTTTAGTGCTGAGTAATAGCCCATGATGGTCTGGATGTACCACAGTTTACTTTTCCATTCTCCTACTGAAGGACATCTTGTTGCTTCTAAGTTTTGGCAGTTATAAATAAAGCTGCTATAAACTTCCACATTCAGGTTTTTGTGTGGATGTAAGTTTTAATTCACTTGGGTAAATATCAAGGAATGTGATTGCTGAATTGTATGGTAAGAGGATGTTCAGTTTTATAAGAAACTGACACACTGTCTTCCAAAGTGGCTGCACCATTCTGTGTCTCCACCAGCAGTGATGAGAGTTCCTGTTGCTCCACATCCTCACCAGCATGTGTTGTTGTCGGTGAATTGGAGTTTGGCCATTTTGATAGGTGTGAAGTGGTGTCTTATTTTAATTTACGGTTCCCTAATGACGTGATGTTGAATGTCTTTTCATATTCTTACTTGGATCTGTAAATCTTCTTTGGTGAGGTTTCTGTTCATGTCTTTTGCCTGTTTTTAAATTGAATTGTTCATTTTCTTATTGTTGAGTTTTAACAGTTCTTTGTGTATTTTGGGTAATAACTTGTCAGATGTGTATTTTGCAACTATTTTTTCTCAGTCTTCTCATCCTGTCTTCTCATTCTCTTGACATTGGCTTTTTTAAAAAAAACTTAATTAATGAATGAATTTTATTTATTTTTGGTTGTGTTGGGTCTTTGTTGCTGCACGTGGGCTTTCTCTAGTTGTGGCGAGCAGGGGCTACTCTTCGTTGCGGTATGTGGGCCTCTCGCCGCAGCGGCCTCTCCTGTTGCGGAGCATGGGCTCCAGGCACTCAGGCTTCAGTAGTTGTGGCACACAGGCTTAGTTGCTCCACAGCATGTGGGATCTTCCCTGACCAGGGCTTGAACCTGTGTGCCCTGCATTGGCAGGCGGATTCTCAACTACTGTGCCACCAGGGAAGCCCTTGACCTTGGCTTTTGCAGAGCAGAGGTTTTTAATTTTAATGAAGTCCAGCTTATCAATTATCTCTTTCATGGATTGTGCCTTTGGTGTTATCCCAAAAAGTCATCACTCTCTAACATCATCTAGGTTCTCTCCTTTGTTAACTTTTAGGAGTTTTATAGTTTTGTGTTTTACATTTTTGTCTGTGATCCATTTTGAGTTAATTTTTGTTAAGAGTGTAAATCTGTATCTAGATTCACTTTTATGCACGTGGATATCTAGTTGTTCCAGTACCATTTGTTGAGAAGACTGTATTTGCTCCCTTGTGATGTCCTTGCTCCTTTGTCAAAGATGAGTTGACCATAATTATGCAGGTCTGTTCTGAGCTCTGTACTCTGTTCCACTGATCTACTTGTCTAGTCTTTCACCAGTGCTGCACTGTCTTGATTACTGTAGTGCTACAGAAGTCTTGAAGTCAAGTGTCAGTCCTCTGACTGTTCTTCTCCTTCAGTGCTGTGTTAGGTATTCTAGGTCATTTGCTGTTTTGTATAAATTTTAGAATCAGTTTGTTGGAGAACTGTGAAATAACTTGCCGGGATTTTGATTGGGATTTTGTTGAATTTATATACCAAGTTGGAAATAATTTTAAACTTCCAGAAAAGTTGCAAGAATAGTGCAAAAATACCCATATGCCCTTTACTCACATTCACCCATGGCTAATATTTTGCCCTGTTTGTTTTGTCATTTGGTATATGATTTTTTTTTCCTGAAACATTTGGGAATAAATTGTATACATCATAGCCGTTAACTCCACATATTTCCTAAGAATAAAGATATGTTTTTTAAACTTTTGTATATTATAAAACTCTGTTCTCCCAAAATGATAAAATCCTTTACTAAAATTTAGCCTGGAGAAAATCCTGTGTTTATCTGTCAAAAGCATCTGATGGAAAGACACTGTTATCCCTAAATTGAGCTTCACATGTCTGTTTAGAAGTTAGAGGTAGAATGAGGATGCTAGAAGATATTCAGAGAAACCTTTTTATTCATTCATTCAGAATAAGTTACTGTAAGATGTTCCAAAGGCACTAAGTGAACACAATCTCATTTCTTTGTGGGACCTGAGGAACGCTTGTAGTCTATTAGCATCATTATGAAATTGTCATTTTCAAGTCATTCTGGCAGCAAATAAAGTTTACCTGGAGGTGAGGAAGATTAACCACCTATCCTTTACAATTACTTATCTTCCTGATAGTTCTGTTTTTCCCTCACCTTCAGTTTCTTACTTTTAATCTTCTCCTTATTCACCTACAGCTCTCCTCTGATGTCTTCTGAATTTCTGGATCTACTGCTCAGATTTCAGAGTCATATATGATAACTGTAAAAGCAATGCAGTGCTAAGATTTTTTTTTTCAATGTAATTCTCATTAAAAAATGGAGGAGTGGCTTTTATTTTACTCAACACAGAAAATAAGAAACATTTGCTTTGTTTTTTTCAGCTTCAGAGTCAAATGGTGAGATCAAAGAGTTTTCTCCAAAAAATGTCATATACGAAGATGATTCATCCCAGTATTTGATAAGATCTTCAGATCTTTCATTTGAAAGATTTCTAAGCCAAGGCCTTGAGTATTCCAATTTTAAAGAAGGCTGGAAATGTGAGGGTGATACTGAGATGCTGCAGGGAAATCAGGGATATATCAGGCAAGTGACAGTTTCCCATCAAGAAGCCCTGTCTCAACATATGAATGTTAGTACTGTGGAGAGACCCTATGGATGCCATGAATGTGGAAAAACTTTCAGTCGGCGCTTTTCCCTTGTGTTACATCAGAGAACTCATACTGGAGAGAAACCATATGTATGTAAGGAATGTGGGAAAACCTTTAGCCAGATCTCAAACCTCGTAAAACATCAGATGATACATACGGGAAAGAAACCCCATGAGTGTAAAGACTGTAATAAAACATTCAGTTACCTATCATTCCTCATTGAACATCAGAGAACACATACTGGGGAGAAACCCTATGAATGTACCGAATGTGGAAAGGCCTTTAGCCGTGCCTCAAACCTCACTCGACATCAGAGAATTCACATAGGAAAGAAACAGTATGTATGTAGGAGATGTGGGAAGGCCTTTAGCAGTGGCTCTGAACTCATTCGCCATCAGATTACACACACTGGAGAGAAACCTTATGAATGCATTGAGTGTGGGAAGGCATTTCGCCGTTCTTCACACCTTTCCCGGCATCAGAGTGTCCATACCTCCAAAACCCCCTATGAATGTAACGAATGCAGTAAAGCCTTCCGTTGCCACTCATTCCTTATTAAACATCAGAGAATTCATGCTGGAGAAAAGCTCTATGAATGTGATGAATGTGGTAAAGTTTTCACGTGGCATGCATCCCTTGTACAACATATGAGAATTCATACTGGAGAAAAGCCCTATGCATGTACTGAATGTGACAAAACCTTCAGTCGGAGCTTTTCCCTCATTCTACATCAGATAACTCATACTGGGGAGAAGCCCTATGTATGTAAGGTATGCAATAAATCCTTCAGCTGGAGCTCAAACCTTACTAAACATCAGAGAACACACACACTAGCGAACCCCTATGAATATGAAAATTCATTTAACTACCACTCATTCCTTGCTGAACACCAGGGAATTCACACTGTAGAGAAAACCTAAGAATGTATGGATTAAAAAAAAAAGCAGCTAATGCCTTACTCTGACTTCAGAGAACTCTTGGAAAGAAGCCTTATGTGAATGTGCTTATTGTGATGAAATGTGGTCTCTGCTTTATTCAGTATTCTGGAGAAAAACCCAAGGAATGTATGGGAAAGCCATTAATAGCTGCTCATTCTTTTTGTAATACCAGAAGATGAAATCAAACAATACTAAGAAGACTCTTCATCTGGTAGGATTCCCTTAATCTACATTTGTAAATTCCTATCAGGAAAGGATACATGTCCAATAAATGTGAGAAAACTTTTAGAGATTAGGTCTCATTCTGCATCTGTCAGCTCAGGACAGGACAGAACATATGGGTAAGGGTATACTTTTTCCTGGACATCAGAAAATTCATAATGAAGGAAAATCATACAAACAATGATTTGGGAATGCCTTCATGTACCATGCAATATTTATTAAATTCTTAAATACTCTTCTAAGGAGAAAAAGCAACGCTATAAATGAACTTAACATAGAGTGACTTTCTGCAGTATTTCAAACCAACAGAATTATCCTGGGGAAAAACTACCATTGTAATGAGCGTGGCAAAGTCATAAGAGTTCTGAGAAGTTATACTGGAGAGAATCGGTGTGGGAGGATTTTTTACAGGGGGATGTTTGTTTGGGTTTTGTTTTTTTGTTTCAAAGCAAATTCAGAAAAGCTACGAATAAATCTTGATTCATGGTAAATTAATGTAGTATTGGCTGAATTTTTTTCCTACAGCATATGTGATTCTGAATATGCAACTATCACAATATTGACATCAACAATGAGGAGTAGCATGCTTTTTTAAAAACATACAGACATTATAGAAACATCTTTAGATATATTATGGTTTTAATTTTGAGACAGAGTTTGGACTTAAGGTTATGCTAACTCATGTTTACCCTTGAATCTGACTAGATGTCTTAGTCTGAAATAAATGTAAATAAGGTACATCACAGGAAAATGTCAAGGTTGTTTATCTCTTTTGTTCCATTTTCAGTAAGAACATTTCTTCTGTAAGCACATATTTGTCCAAATAAATCAGATTGTTTTCATCTCCACATACACCTGCCCAAACTTTATTTTCCCATTGTAAAGGTTATCTTACCTTTAAAGCATCTGATTGCCTCCTTTCAAGAACTTCTCTTGCGTTTAGTACATGAAATATGTAATTTAGAACTTGAATGAGTGCCTTATTTAAGCATATTTTTTCACACATATATAATTGTTCTTTTACAAAGTGAGAGGCTGGCATATTTCTTTTCCATTCAATGTAACAACAAAACACACAGCTGTTGCCTAATATTTACTTTTCTAGAGCCATTCAAAGCCTCAAACTATCAGAACAACTCCACTGTATAAATCCCCTCTTTCCTATAGTGGTGGCCAGTATTAATAATTTCCCTCACACCCTGTGGCAGTCTTTGGTGAACAAGAATGTATTTGTCATCTCAGAGGTGTGTAACATTCAAAGGTGTGGCCATAGACTTCTCCCAGGAGGAATGGGACTGATTAGACCCTGCCCCCAGTTTTTTATATAGGAATGTAATGATGGAGAACTATGGGACTCTGGCCTAAGGAGTTTACCAATCCTCCAAATTCAGAATCTGAATTTAGGTATCTGCCTTCTCCATAGGAAGTATCAGGGGGTGGGCTGTAAGTTGCCTGGCTGAATTTGTACTCCATGTTCTTGAGGGAATGTTTTAAAATTCGCCCAAGTAGGAAATGGCATGCATTCTTCTGTTTTTGTTCTTCGTGTAATAGCGTCTCTTCCCTAGGGTCTAGGAAAACCATAATATTTTGAATTATCTATTTTCTCCTAGTAAGCAGGACTTTTATTTTGAAAGCAAATGTGACCTCCTTAATGGAGCAGGGGAGAGTGAAGTATGCTGGAGAAAAAAGTGGGAAGAGGCCTATGATCAGGTGAGCGAGGGGCACTCAGGAAAGGGCGTGCCTTTGCAGGTGGCTCACCAAATATGTTGCTTGAATCATTTTTATCAAAAATAAGAAATTTCCCCTAAAATTTACTTCATGCAACATCATTCTGAACTATGTAACTCACCAAAAAAGTCCTCTTGTTCATTTGTGGTAAAATATTTCACAAAATAACTATGCTATTATTTTTAATTTAATTAAAATACAGATAATGTATTAAATACACTAAATCAAAATACAGTTAATTCCTAGGCTATACAGTAAAAGATATGTCAAAACACTGTTGCCACTGAAAAAACAAAGTGAATAGTTTGTGGATATTTTCATTTATACAGTATGCTTTCTTTGTCATAGCAAGTCAGTGCTGGCAAGATTCATAGTTGCTTTCAGTCAATTTCAGCACACAAGTCTGTGTTATATCTTTCCGTATTTAACATATATAAGCTGTGGCACTTTTCAGAGGTAGCAGAAGACCAAAAGTAAAGCTTCCTGTTTTTCAAGATGAAATTCAGTAGCAATAGCCAGCCAGACACATTAAGGTATAAAAGCAAACAGAATAAAGCATATGATGTGCTTTAAATTACTTGTATAATACATTATTTCAGTTCCAATTGGTTTGACAAAGAGATAATGGTGATACATAGTGTGACCATCTCAATACATGTGAAGGGCTAAACATCCAATTTGAACATTTTGATCTAGGAGTTTATAATATAAACTTATAACAAACTTATGAGGAGTTTGTATTACAGACACACAAATGTCTTAGGTTTGCATATTCAAGTTGTGAAAACTTTGTGTGAAACATAGGAAGGAAACCATGATAGCTCTGAAACAGTTATAATATTTTTATTACTCTGTTGTCATGATTATCTAATTATCCATACTAAACAGAAGGGAGAAGGGAAAAAAGATGAGTGTAAGACATAGACATTTAGGACAAACTCAAAAGTTCTAATGTGTGTTGTTAGTCTTTTAAGAAGAGGATGACAGAAGAAATATTTGAGGAGTTAGTGAAGAACCTTGCAAAGAGATGCAAGATATCAGCCCTCAGGTTCAGGAAGCTCAGCAAGTTCCAAGCAGGCTAAAGTGGGACATCACCACAACTATGCACATTGTAACAAAAGATAAAGCCTGGTTATCAGAAGCTGGTACAGAGTAGGGGAGAGACTACTTTCATAGCAGCAACAGGAAGACTGCAAGTTTCCATCTTAAATGAAACGATGGAAGAAGATAATGAAACAACACCTTTAAAGTGCTGACAAGGAAAAAAAATATTCGACCAATCTAGATGTCTATACCAAGCTAAAAGTCCTTTAGAGATAAAGCAGAAATAAAGATGTTTCAGATAAACAAAAATGGAGGGAACTTGTGTAGCATGCCTGTGCTAAAAGAAACATTAAAGATGAGTTCTTCAGACAGTATGAACTGGTCCTAGATGGAAACCTTGCAGTGCAGGCAGTAAAGAACACAAGGGGTAAATATAAGTCAAGTATTGTGAAACTAAGGCCCATGGGCTATATCAGGGCCTGTAAGCTAAGAAAGGTTTTCACATTTTAAATGGCTGTTAAAAAGATGACTCCGCAAGAAATACAAATGAATATTGTCAACACAACAATTATAATATCAGCTGGAGTTTAAAATATACATGAAACTAAAGAAGCATGACAGTAACACTTGATAGGAGGGGATGATTGGAGTTGAGTGTAAGATTCTAGTAGCATCAGTGAAAGTACTCATTTCGTTTTCTCGATCTAGGGGCCGACTAAATAGGTGTATTCTATTTGGGGAAATTCATTAAGCTGTACACATTTCTCTATGTATTATGCTTCAATAAAATTTTTACAAGTTTCCCAAAAGATTATTACACTTCAACATTAAAACAAGAAGTTACTATAAATGCAGAAGGATAAGGAGATGGAGCAACAGGTACATTCAGTACTAGTGATGTAAATATTAGTTGTTGCAAGACCAATCAGAATTCTATATTTTCTTAGAAAGCAACAACTGGTGCTTCAGGGGACTTAAAATAAGATACCCACATAGAGTTCAGGCTGGGTCAAGTTTTGTTACTGAGAAATGACCCCAAAGAATTTTCTATTGAATATTATACAATGCGTCTCAGGACAGGAAACTGTTAAATCCTTCTGAAGAGATGGAAGAAATTTCAAAGCAGAGAGGCAGCAAACCTTGCAGATTGGGTGTGAATGACTTGGAAGAAAGAGGTAACACTTTCAAAAAGTCTGCCTTTAAAGCCTGGGAGAGAGAAAAGGTAGTAAAGAAAAGGGTAAACAAATTAGTTATCTGATATTTTAAAAAAAATTTTAAGAAATGAATTTTAAGAAAAGTATTTTTTTTAAGTTTTAAGAAATTCTGCATCACCAATACTCTCAATATCACAGAGAACAATATTATGTAGAAAAATGGAAATTGATCAGAAAATAGAAATTTCAGATTCAATGTGAAACTTTGCTGATGGGTGAAAAATATAATTTTATCTGTTTGCTATGCCTTAAATTACAGGTGAGTTTATGTCGTGACATTTATTAATCTGTGAATTTCCTGTTCATGTTAAGTAAATATCTCATTTTATTTGTTGTCTTAAAAGAACTCTGTATGCTAAGGAAATGACAGTTTTCTGTAATCCAAATTTCATATATGAACTGCTACAGTAGCCTCCTAAACTGGTCTCCCAAGATTTTTCTATACAATAGTCAGTGTAATTTTCAAAAAATAATCTCTTATGAAAGATTCTTAAAGAGCTTCTGATCGCTCTTCAAATAAAATATAAACTCGTGCTGGAGCTGGTAAGGTGTTTTCTAAATCCGGCCTACTCTCCAGCCTGGTTTCATATATGCTTCTCTTTACCACCTTGCCTGCCCACGTTCCAGCCACTGGCCTAGGACTTTTTTTTTAAACAAACATGTCAAGATCTCAATGAGGACTTTTGTTCTTGCTGTTGTACTTACAAAGCTCTGTGTCCCTCCACCTCTCCAATCCTCTGTGGATGACTCCTTTCCTTCAGATTTCAGCTTGTATGTCACCTTCTCATGGAGGCCCTCCCTGACTGCCTTATCGAACATATGTTCCTCTAATCATAGCACCTTATTTGTTTCCCTCATATTTTGAATTTTGCCTAGAGGTCAATTTAGATGAAGTCTAAAAAGAGCCCAGGCCCTTTAGCAACATTTTCAAAAAGTGCCTTTAAAAAGCTGTAGATAGAAAAGTTGGCTTAAAAAGTGTAAAAAAAAATTATCTGAGTTTTAAAAATGGCTAGAATTTATATATCTAACAATAGCCTGAGCAAATCTATATACAACTTTGAAGATATTAAAATCATGCTTTTGAAAATTATTTAAGTAGTTCACGATGGAATTGTTTACTATTTAAAAAAATAGACAACTTAGCTCTGTTTACTATGTAAACTAGAAAATTTAGCAACAAGTAAAAAAATTACGACTCAGAAATGACCACTGATAACGTTTTGGTATATAATCTTCCAGGATATTTCAGTGCACACACATACACACATATTTACAATATATATTTTAATAAAAACATGGTTATACTCTGATATTTTATAATTGTATTTAAAAATCACAGTACAGTAAGTCCCCTACATACAAATGAGTTCCATTCTGAGTCCAATTTGTTCGTTAAGTCCAACAAAGTTAGCCTCGGTACCCAACTAACAAAATTGTCTATATAGTACTGTACTGTAATACTTTTCACACAAATACGTAAAAAACAAACACAAAAAAGTAGAAGTTTTTAATATTATAGTACAGTACCTTGAAAAATACAGTAGTACAAGCTACATCACCGCTGCTTTTATGCTTGCTTCCGGACATCCTGGGCTTGAAGTAAAGACACTGTTACTGTATTCTATACAGTACTGTAAAGTAAACAAAAGCACAACCACTTGTAGAGGATGCATGCACGTGACAATGTACACTAGATACATGAACTAACGTGATTGGATATGCGAACATAGGTTCGTATCTTTGAAGGTTCGTATGTAGGGGACTTACTGTATATTAGATACATCCCCATTTGTCAATAAATACATAATAACATTTTAATGACCACATTACATTCCATTTTATGGTCATACATAATTTTTAAAAACCAATTAGCTATTATTGGGAATTTAGGAATTTTAGTTCTTCACTAGAGTATGAAACTCAGATGACTATTGTTACTTATACATGTTTGAATGAAGGGTTCTTTTATAAAAGCTAAGAAAAAATTGCTAGGTTAAAGGTTTAGCATAGTCTCGCTTTGGACACATACTGCTTACCTGTCCCCCAGAAAGATTGTGTGAATTTATGTTTCCATCAGTAGCCTAAAGAACATGGCACCCTCACCAGTACTGGGTCATTTCACTCCTTTTAATGTAATACACACTGTAGCAGCATATGAACAGTGGCCAAACAAGGTATATGAACTTGAGGGTGGTAGAGGCAGGGCAGGGTATATGAATAATTAAACCTCACTTCTCTTAACAGTCTTAGTTTCTGCATGCCTGTCAATTGTTAGAATATCTTGCTATGCTGAGTGTGACTCCAGTGCTTGGAAAAAATTTTTGATTTTATGCAATTTTTGCCTTATACAATCACTTGAAACCCAATTCTTATTTTAAGTTCAGCCTCCACTGAAATACTAAGTAAACAAATAAAAGGCACAAAAGTTTGGGAAAAACCATACATGTTTAAATAAGTACCTATTATGGGACAAGTACTAGGAATAAGATAATGAACAATTTAGAGTTCCTACCTTACCAAAGCTTAAAGTTTAGAGGGCAAGACACATAATTAACCAGGCAATACTGTGAAGGTGTGAAAAGCATGTTAAAGCAGATGTAGGATACAATACCTAAAGGATGAACAGGCCAGGTTAAGGTCCAGAGAGAGTGAAGAGATGGAGCAGCAAGGGCTGTGGCCTGAAAAGACAGGTAAGAGTTTAGCATGAAGGGTCTTGTAGAACATTTAAGGTAAAAGGAGGGAAGTCCGCTTGAGGATTTAAAGGTGAGATGTAATATAACCTGATTAGTACTTGAGACGAATCACCCTGGGAGCAGTATGGAGAACAGATGAAAGGAAAGCAAACTATATTAACAATATTGCTCATGCAGTGTTCGTTGTTATTATGAAACATCTGGAGGGGAAAATGGATTAAATGTACATTATAGTCCATCCACATAATCAAATACTAAACTATTTCAATGAAAGAATGAAACAGAACGACATATACTGACATAGAAAGATATGATTAAAAAAAGATGGAGGGCTTCCCTGGTGGGGCAGTGGTGGGGAGTCCGCCTGCCGATGCAGGGGACACGGGTTCGTGCCCCGGTCCGGGAAGATCCCACATGCCGTGGAGCGGCTGAGCCCGTAGGCCATGGCCGCTGAGCCTGCGCGTCTGGAGCCTGTGCTCCGCAACAGGAGAGGACACAACAATAAGAGGCCTGCGTACCGCAAAAAAAAAAAAAAAAAAAAAAAAAAAAAAGATGGAATGAAAGTTATGACTCAATTTCTGTACAAAGAAATCTATATTTGTATGTACATGGAATGTACAGAAAGTGCACTCATCCACAATATTAAATTTCTAAGGCAGGAGGATCTGTGAAGAAGGAGGACTTTCTCTTGTGTAGGGCTGATGTTGTTAACATTTTTTCTCATATGCATGTATTACTTTTATAATAAAAAAACACCAAGAGTAATAAATAATAAAAAGTAATAGAAGGATACTGGGCTAGCTGCACAGGAAACATACTGGAAGAAAGTAAGGTCTGGGTCAGAGAAACCCATCACAAGGCTGCTGCAGTAAAATCCAGGTGAGACACCGGGTGAGACTGCTTGAGCCCACAGCTGCTGGTGTGCCAAGTCACTGGTGAGCCAAAACTAGTGCATAAATGCCAGCGCCCCACCAAGCAGAGCACGCCCCCTTCCTGAATGCCACTCAAGATGATCTCCTCGCGCAAACGCCACACGCATTTGGGATTCTTCTCTAACTGCTGCCTGCTACTGCTGTACCCTGGAGGGCCGCAAACACCTAATGAACAATGGGAATATTTGGTGCCATAGCATGACTGCAGGTGCTCCTTTCCAAGCTACGTGTGAATCTTACTAGACTAGGAATCTATCATCTTAGAACCTGCTGGGATTTAATCTAGGCTCCCTCTAAATTTTGTTTTCACTGGTCACAGCCTAGTGTCAGCCCACCCTCAGCTCTGATCTTACGTTCTCTGTCAGTACTGCCATCATAAAAATGTTCTGTATTCCTCATATCCCAGCCACAAACCCCAAATTCCTACCCTTGTGGAAACTGTTTCCATGGTGCCCTCTGAGATTTCCCTGAGTGACAAACTCCTTTATGTCTTCAACAACTTCCCTAAAAATTCCCATCATTTCTTTGCACTAACTTAAACTTGGCTACCCCTGGGAAAAAAACCTACTCGACAACAGTCACATCAAAGGGCTGTCTATTCGCATGCACTCCATATCTATAGGTTGGCGTGTAGGATCAGTTCCCCCTTGCTCACCAATATTATTTCTAACCAATTGCAGCCCCTTGTAAAAAGAAACAGAGACTTTCTTTGAGGCTCATACCAGCTAGTTTCGACTTTCCAACTCTCTTCTTCGTTGCTATCTTATATTCAACTGGACTCTCCTTCTTATTCACTTAGACTTTGCTATTTGCTTTGCTGTCTTCACAGGAGGCCCTACCGGTAACCTGGGGGGACTTTCACATGCATAGAGTCTTCTCCAGTAAAACCTCTGACCAGTCTTTTATCCATCTTACTCTTGGCAGATAATCTTAGCATGAAACCTACAGTCTCATGTCTATATTCTGTTGGCCAAGAAGAGGGGGGATGACTAATCTTGGCCATGGAGGCTGCCTGGGATAAAGAGTTTTGTAACTGGACACACTGCTACTCTAAGCAAAACTGAGGTACTATTAGTAAAGGAGAAGTAGGAAACATGTATTAGGTTAGCAACTAGCAGTATCTGCCACACTGGGCCAGAAAGTTGCTCTTAAGAAACCAAACAGGGACTTCCCTAGTGGCGCAGTGGTTAAGAATCCGCCTGCCAATGCAGGGGACATGGGTTCGAACCCTGGTCCAGGAAGATCCCACATGCCATGGAGCAGCTAAGCCCGTGCACCACAACTACTGAGCCTGCACTCTAGAGCCTGTGAGCCACAACTACTGAAGCCTGCACACCTAGAGCCTGTGCTCCGCAACAAGAGAAGCCACTGCAATGAGAAGACCACACACTACAACAAAGAGTGTCCCCTGCTTGCCGCAACTAGAGAAAGCCCGCGCGCAGCAACAAAAGACCCAACGCAGCCAAAAATAAATAAATAAATAATTTATATTAAAAAAAAAGAGAGATACCAAACAAGCAGTATTGTATAGCTCAGATACTCTTAGCTCAAGTAACTTAGATATAAGTAAATAAAGAGGTAATTAAAACCAACCCACACAGTCCTCCTTTCCTTCTGAGAGAATGGTGGAAGTATTCCTTCTTGCAGCAAACATCAGTCCTTCTATTTGTGCTCCAGATACCTCCATCCCCTTCTCAGGAACTTTATGGTACTGACTGTCCCTCTTCTTATGCCTGCACATTTAATCTCTCCATACTGGATACATCACATTAGGATTTAAACATTTTCTAGTTTTTCATTATTTAAAACATATTTTCCCTTGACCAAATCTCTCTCCAGCTACTTCCCCATCTTTCTCCTACTATTCAAGCTTGTCTATATTTACTCTTTACTTCCTCGTCCTTTATTATGAAACTCATCCTAACCTACCACCAATCCTCAACATACCATTATCTCCACCTAAGTTCAACAATAACCTTCACGTTGCCATACGTTTGCTTTTGAAGACTTCATCTAATTTGACCTCATAGTAGCATTTAAAACAACCGGTTTTACCTTCCTTCTTCAAACACTAGTTTGTCTTGGTTTAGTAAAACTCCATTTTTACTTACTTTAAATATAGGAGGCCTCCATGGTCAGTGGTAGACATTCTCTTTTCACACCATCCATTTTCCCTATACAATCTTACTCACCTCCACACAACCCAGTACAGTCTATCTCCTGATGTTGCTAAAATTATATCTCTGTCCTAGACACCTCTTCAGGTTCAGAACTACACATCAGCCCGTTCATCTAGATATCTCACAACTCTATAAACAGGACTAAAACGGTGACTATTGCCTTTTTCTTCCATCATAGTTTCTTCCTTCCATATTTTGTTTCTTAATAAATTAGAGCTAATCTCATCAGTATCTGTAAAACCAAGTAGCAAAATCTCAAGGGCTTCATTCAGCATTTAAAATTGGTAATTCCCCTCTACTTGAAGACTCTTTGGTTTTCTCATGCTGAAATGTTGGGATTTTCCTCCTGCTTCTCTGACACCTGCTTTCAATGACCTCAGCTCCATCCTCTCTAGCCTAAGCACAAAAGTTCTATCAATATTCCTCTTCCATTCCTCTCTTTTCTATGTTCTTATCCAAATTTGTACACCCAACGTAAAATATTTAAGTCTACATATCTTGTGATCTTTTTCTTTTTTAAAACGAGGTTACTGTATTGACTGTATTTACATACTGTTTTAAAAAAATCAATAAGGTTATTTTTCTCACATAAAAAGATGCACAGATATAAGCAGCGCAGTGCTGGTACAGTTATTTGAAGATATCTTTGGGAAACCAGGATCTCTTTGACACCATCCTTGTCATCCTCATGGTCACAAGATGGCTCATTCAGCTCCATGAATGCAAAATCCAAAGGGAGAAGACTGGGGAAGGCAGAAAGACAAAGTGCAAAAGGCAAAGAGAAAACACTAGATAGGTCTGTCCCCAGTGATACCATCCACTCCCTACAGGGAGGGATGAACTGGATGTTCGATTGGCTACTAACAATACTTGTCACACCAGACCAGAAAGCAACTCTCAAGAAAATAACAATAAAGTAGTATCATATTGTCCAGATACCTTGAAGATAATGCAATTAACTTAGAAATCCATAAGGTAACTGAAAACATATTTAAAATAACTCTAAACAGCTATGGATCTGGAAGTCATAAAGTCATAATAAATATTAGACAACAGAGTTAAAACAAAATAAATTATCATACACCAAATGTGTTATATAACTAAAGGGTGTTTATAGGACTATTTATAGCCTTAAATGCTTATTTTAGAGAACAAAGACTGAAATAATGAGCTTGGAATCCACCTTAAGACACTGAAAAATGCAACTCCATGTTCTTAATAGTTACAAGGTTTCTCTCCCAGTATGAATTCTCTTGTGTATATTAAGTGAAGAATTCTGACTGAAGGTTTTTCCACATTGAATACAGCCATAGGGTTTCTCTCCAGTGTGAGTTCTCACATGTCTCCTAAGGGAAGAGGAAACACTGAAGGTTTTCCTGCATTCCTTACATTCATAGGGTTTCTCCCCAGTATGAGTTCTCACATGCATTCTAAGAGATGAGAGACCACTAAAAACCTTCCCACAGTCAGTGCATTCATAAAGGTTCTCTCCAGTGTGTGTTTTCTTGTGAACTTTAAGGTGAGAGCTTGTGTTGAAGGCTTTTCCACAGTCATTGCATTCATAGAGTTTCTCCCCACTGTGTATTCTCTTGTGCACTATAAGGTAAGAACTTGTGCCAAAGGATTTTCCACAATGATTACACTCATAAGGTTTCTCTCCAGTGTGAGTTCTCACATGAACCTTAAGAGATGTTTTTTGACTGAAAGCTTTTCCACATTGATTACATTCATAGGGTTTCTCACCAGTGTGAGTTCTTATATGTCTTCTTAGGGTTGAGGAATCATTGAAGACTTTCCTACATTCTTTACATTCATATTGTTTCTCACCCATGTGACTTCTCTTGTGCAAAATAAGATTAGAAATCCTTTTGAAGGCTTTCCCATGCTGATTATGTTCATGATTCTCTTCAGTAGGAGTTTGCTCCTGTTGCTTATGGGATGAATGATGACAAAAGGTTTTGTTTTTATTACACTCATAGGAATTCTCCCCCATATGACAATTGTTGCATATAGGAAGCATATTATTATGTTTAAAGTGTATGCCATGTTCGGAGCATGTGTACTCTTTTTGTGCTGTTTGAGTTCTTTCAAGATGCCACAGAGCTCTGTCATAGTCATGACTTTCACAGACCCTCTCACTTACAGAGTTTTGTTCATAACTGTTTAGGATTGAATTATGCTTCCAACACTCAATATCTAAGTAACACTTATGGCAATGTTTACTGATGGAAACTCTCTTTGAAAAAACAAGTTTTGATCTGAGTTTAGAGTCCTTCTTTAATTCATGATAGTCATACAATCCCTCCTGAGATGCTTCCTTCTTTTGAGTAAATGTCACTTGCCTCAAAATCCCCTCTGGGATCTTGTGCTGTTTTCTGATTTTACGGCATTCCCAGTCTGCTCTTAATGTGGGAGACCAATCATCCGTTGTGAATCTTATCATTTTCTTGCCACTAGATGATTTTCCCCCAAAAATATTCTGGTTAGAAGTTGATTCTTTGGTTTTCAGTTGAATCTCCCAGTCTAGACATGTGCCTTGGGGAATTCTCCTTTTCACAGTTCTTATGTCTTCTTGACCCGACAGGGAGATCACAGGCTTGCATAACTGATATTCCACTAAGGTGAGATTCATATAGTTTTCCAACATTACATCTCTGTACATACTTCTCTGAGCAGAGTCCAGCATCACCCACTCCTCCTGGGTGAACTCCACAGTCACATCCTCAAAGGACACTGGTCCCTGTAACCAGGTTGCTGGGAATCCAGGCACTATCCTTTCCCCCTCAGTACTTCTCACATAGAAACAGGCAGAGTCCTGTGTAGGCAGAGCCCATATCGGGCATAGGTCAATGGCTGCCATCTTGAGAGCCTGAATGTGACATCCGCCTGCACAATAGGCCTGAGAGAGCTGGATACTTCTTTTCTTGTTTTTCTGATCCAATCAAGTCAGGGATGCATTTCACTGGGTGTCCTTCCTGTAGCCAAAGAGGCAGGTTCAGGTAAAAAAAAGAAAGGTGAAAATAGGGCCCCATTGGAGGCAAGGTTAAAAAAAATTGTAGACCCTCTCTTTTACCTTCCAGCAAGGTCTCACCTGCTTAAAATATTTATTGGGATTTGTACTGACATGCAATATAGTCATCCTTGGCCCTCTACTGTTATCTTGGTTATTCATACTGGCTTCTCCTGTAGACTACTACTCAGCTCTGGGTAGAAAAAGCATGCATTATTTTAAAATACTAAAGTCAAAGAACCAGTTTAAAAAGACATAGTTGTTTGAATTTCATGCATACTTTGCTACTTTTTAGTTTAGTTTTTAGAATAAAGAATTTTTTTCTAATTACAACTGTTTTAGGTAAATTTATTTGTTGTATATGTAACTTGGTATTTACCCAAATAACCTCACATATAATTAATAGGACTGATGATTTGGCTGCTACCCTACTTAGAAGTTTTATTGGAGTTGTTAAAAGTAAATATGTGACTTTGAAACAAACGTTCATTTGATTACCTGCAATTTAAACTCTATCCTCAAAGTCTATATTTCCTTATGATGATTCATTCTATCTAAAACTTGAATGCGATCAACAAAGAGGCATGAGCTATGTTCTAAGCTTTGAGACTGAGGCCTTTACAATTTTAGATGGTATAATACTTTCCTGAATAATTTTCATAATGGCCTTAATATAAATATCAAAACAATTGACACAGTGTGAAACAAAAGAGGTATGCTTGGAGACTTTAAGGACCACAACAAATCACGCAATAATGTATTACACTAATATTTTTACAGATCTCAATTTTTTAAGATTAGTTGATACCTTCAAATATAAGACTTCTATCTCAGTATTATACTTCAGTAGAGTTCAGGTTTAATGGACAAAATTAGAGAAATGGCATTTTTATTTAGACAAAGATCTTCAACAGGTAGATTTTATGCCCCTAATCCAGAAATGTATATAAGCCTGCCACTTTAGTGTAAATCAGATGGAAATATTTGTCTGATTTGTCCACTGCATGTATTCTGAATACCTAGAACACTCCCCAGCACATGGCAGACACCCAAAAAATGTTTGTTGAATAAACTGAATGAATCTATGGCAATTAAGGTTTTGTGGAAGAAGTATTTTTTTCACATCTATACTCTACTTATAGAAAACAAAACCCCACAAAATCAGAAAGTTAGGCTTCCTCTTCAAAAAAGAACATTAGTTTGCCTTCTGGTTAAAATTATTAAGCTGAGAATTGTACTCTGGGTTCATTTCTTCATTCCCCATAGTTTTATTTCTTTCTTAGTTACAGAACTAATAAAAAAACTGAACAACTTTACCAAACAACAGGAAAAAATATCTGAATAAATGGAGAGATTCACCATTTTAATACCATTCAGTATTAAAAGATTTCAATTTTTCTCAAACTAGAATTGCATTGGGATTTTCATTAAATTCATTCCTTCATGTTCAATAGGAACTTCTTGAAACATGACAATTTGTTTTATAAGTTTTATAGAAAAATTAAGACATGAATAACAAGGCAGTTATTAAAGTAATGCTTTGCTCTACTATATTACTTCAAAATGCATTATAAATCTCTATTAATTTAAACAGAATGATAATAGGGCAAAAAGAGAAAATAAAACAGAATAACTTCATGTACTTCCCTGGTGGCACAGTGGTTAAGACTCCACACTCCCAGTGCAGGGGGCCTTGATTTGATCCCTGGTCAGGGAGCCAGATCCCACATGCATGCTGCAACTAAGAGTTCACATGCCACAACTAAAGAGCCCGCATGCCACAACAAAGGAGTCAGCAAGCCACAACTAAGACCCAGTGCAAACAAACAAAAAAACCAGAATAACTTCAGAAACAGATTCATGTGTAGCTAGACATTTAGTGCATGATAAAGGCAGCACTATTAATCAGTGGGGGAAAGGATAAACTAGTCATTAAATGGCATCAGGACAAATGGCTGTCAGGGAAAAGCATAAATCCTACTTCACACACTCACATTCCCAGGTGGATGAAAGACATAAATATGTACCTGATAGGAATTCTAGAAGAGGAAGATAGAGAGAATACAAAAAAAAAAAAAAAAAATTAGAGAAAATGGTTGTTTTTATCCAAAGCTGAAAGATAGAAGTCCTTGATCTGCAAGTGTATACACCACATGTCACACTGAATAAATGTTTTAAATCCACCAGATACATGAGCAAAAGCTGAAGAATACCAGGGATAATGAGTAAATATTTAAAGTTACTGGAAAGAAAAGGCAAATTACCTACAAAGGAATACCAATTATACTGACTACAGACTTCTAAGCTACAACGATACAGGCCAGAAGACCACACAGTAATATAGTCAAAGTACTAAAGGAAAACAATATAAACCCAGAATTCAATAGTGTGCTAAAGAGAGCAATAAAAAGACACTGACATATTTCAAAGTAACAATAGCATCCTCAAAAGATGGTCATAATAAGAGAAATGCAAACTGAAACACTGAGACATAATCTAAGGCACACCTTAAATTAAAAGAGGCCTAAACTTGCATAAGCCTTATTTGGACCATGATGTAAAGAAATTGTTTTAAAAAAATAGCTTTGTTGAAATAATAGAAAAATTTGAACACTATATATTTGATATTAAGGAATTAATCCTAATTTTGTAGGTGTGATAATGATATCCTGGTTATGACTTTTAAAGGAGTACTTATCATTCAGAAATAAATTCTGAAATATTTACAAATAATGAATCATGTCCTAGATTTACTTCAACATACAGTGACAGGTACAAATGAGGTCATTATACTATTCTGATTTTCTATGTTTTGAAACTTTCATAATATAAATTTTAAAATCACCAGAGAGGTATTTCATTTGTAAAACATGATGTTTTAGGATGTTACAGTTTTTTAAATCACAAAATGAGAGTTCTTAGGAAATTTTAGAAAATTTTAAAAATTATTTATTTATTTTTTTGGCTGTGTTGGGTCTCCGTTGCTGCGTGCAGGCTTTCTCTAGTTGCGGTGAGCGGGGGCTACTCTTCGTTGCAGTGCGCAGGCTTCTATTACGGTGGCTTTTCTTGTTGTGGAGCACGGGCTCTAGGTGCGTGGGCTCCAGTCGTTGTGACACACGGGCTTAGTTGCTCCACGGTACGTGGGATTTTCCCGGACTAGGGATCGAACCCATGCCCCCTGCATTGGCAGGAGGATTCTTAACTACTGTGCCACCAGGGAAGTCCCAGAAATTTAAAATTTTAATAACAAAACCCAAAAAATGTTGAAGGTTTAAGGATAAAGAACTTTTCCAGAAAGCTGACCTTCCCTCCCAAAAAAAAGATAAGCAATGAGACAGAAAGGATAAGAAAACTATATGAACAATTTCAAAGGTTCAACACCAGATTATTCAGAGCTCAAGAAAGAAAAGAGAAAATGGGAAGAAGACAGAATCAAACACAGAGAAAATTCTTAAAAATAACACTATCCAGGTACTGATCCATCAAATGGGTAATTTCTTAAAAAGACTGGGAATAAACATAACATCATGAAAAATTTGAATACCAAAGATAAACTGATGAATGTAAAGGTTTCAATGATGATAAACAGGTTACATACAAAAGAACAATGGAATAGGATTTCTCAACAGTAACACTGCTCCATTTTCTACCTAGCTCTGCCAGCTTTCAAAGTTCTGAGGGAAAATAATTTCCTATCCAGGAAATTATACTAGTCCACAGTACCATGCAAATATGAGGACAAAGTAAAATAATTTCTAGTCATACATAACCTTAATATACACCCCTTTTCGGAAAGATAATAAGGTTATCATCCATTAAAAAGGGAAAATAGAAGTTTCCAGGAAACAGGAGGTCCAACACAGAGATGAGATGAGGGAATTGGTGAGGAGAAAGGGAAGTCCCAGCATGCCAGTGTGCTGCAGCCTGGAGAATAATTGATCAGTCTACACTGCAGCATGATGGAGGGCTCCTGGGGATGTGTGTTCAGGAAAAGAGAAAAATGATTAGATTGTGTGACAGGTTTGATCTTGAGGAAAATGGAATTGAGAGACATTTTACATAGGTTTAGGGAAAACAAAGCAAATAAATAAAAAGGCAATTATTCAAAACAGGAAAAGTAAAATGTATACAAGAAAGGAACTTATTACGGCTCAGCAATAGAGAATACGTATATAGTCATCACAATGGAAACACGGAACATGAATTTAGCCAAAATTTTTGAGAGGAATTACATTACAATACTTGCAACATAATCACATTGATTTAAGGATGTAGGAAGGCAGGCAGGTATAATAGTCAAGATTCTTATTTAACACCTAAGAAACTAAAAAACGTCTCAAATTGATTAACTGCTTAAAAATTTTAAACTGGTTGCCACCATGAAATTAATAAACAGAAACATGAATTAAATAGAGTTGGGAGACCAGAATGGGGAGCTCTCACGTCCTGTGATCACAGAAGAGCCCAACAGGAAGAAGACAGACTCCTCTTCTTTCCTGGCGAGGACTCAGCCAATGAAAACCACAGACTGATTATTTACTATCACCCTCCCAACTTCCTTTTTCCTCTCTATAAAAGTGCTATTCTTCCCTTGCTGTGGGGGATTTCCATGGTAGCTGACCTTGAATTGCAATTCTCTGCTGATCCCCCAAAAGCCATTTTTGCTGGAGAAATACATGGCAGTCTATTTATTTCAGGTCAACACTACGGAGAAGAAACACTCCTGTTTTTATTATGAGGCTTCTAATATCTAAGACTTTTTTAAATGTATGTACACATTTTTCAAAAAGTAAATAAGTTACAGAGAAAGTAAATAAAGCAATCAAATCAAGTAGAAAAATAGCAAAAAGGAAAGGAAAATTTAAAAATAGAGAGCAGGGCTTCCCTGGTGGCGCAGTGGCTGAGAGTTCGCCTGCCAATGCAGGGGACACGGGTTCGTGCCCCGGACCGGGAAGATCCCACATGCGGCAGAGCGGCTGGGCCCGTGAGCCATGGCCGCTGAGCCTGCGCGTCTGGAGCCTGTGCTCCGCAACGGGAGAGGCCACAGCAGTGAGAGGCCCGCGTACCGCAAAAAAAAAAAGAGAGCAAATGTTACTCTAATTGAAAACCAAAAACAAGGAACATAAGACAAAACCAAAACACAGCACAGATTACCAAAACAACCCAAATCTGCTTCTTTGAAAAGATTAATGTAGATGTATATCTTGCAGAGCCAATCAAGAAAAAAGATGGCCCTAATAAATATTAAACTCAAAAAAGAAAAGAATAGCTACAATTAGAGCAGTGATTTTAAAATATCACTAACAAACAGCAATTTAAAGAATCACCAGAAGGGAATTCCCTGGTGGTCCAGTGGTTACGATTCTGCGCTTCCACTGCAGGGGGCATGGGTTCAATCCCTGGTCGGGGAACTAAGTTCCCACATGCTGCACAGTGAGGCCAAAAAAAGCAAAAACAAAAAAAAAACACCAAAAAAAAAAATCACTAAAAAAGAATAGTATGAACAACTTTATGTCAACAAACTTGAAAACTTAGATGAGATGAACAATTTTCTAGAAAAACATGTGCCCCAAATTGACTCAATTAAGAACTACAAACTGAAATTAATCACTACCATTTAAAATGGAATCAGAAGTCAAATATCCACCCCAAAAGATTTTGAGCCCAAAACTTTCAAGGGAAAAATTATTTTACCAGGTAGAAGAAAAACAGTCATGCTTCCCGAATTACTCATGAGACTTGTAAAATCTTGCAAGGATAGTACAAAGAAAGATTAAGATGCAATCTTAAGTCTGAACACTGAAAAAGTCCTAAGTAAAATATTAGTAAATTGAGTATGGCAGCATATTAAAGTAATAATACAATGTCATATTCAAGCAAGGTTTAACCAGGAACGCAGGATGGTTAAAAAGCAGAAAAACTATTACTGTTATTATAATGTCATGGTATAATGAACACTCTTGTATCCATCACTCTATTTTGAAACAGATCTGGGAATGATGTATTAAGGTTAGCCTTAGAGAAATGATATCTCATTACTGTGATGCAATCCATTAACAGATTAAGGGGTGCAGACCAAGAATGTCGCCTGCCATATCAGTAAAGGATGTTGTGGCCTTCAAGCCACCAGCCACTGCAGCCACTCCGGACTGTGCACCCTGAGGGGATTCAGGATGCAGAAAAGCAGAATATGGCCCTAGATAGTTAAGATGTGTATCAAAGGAATGATTTCAATGAGCCCAGACTCTTGCATTTTCCCACACATAGAAAAGTGCTAAACTCATTAATCTGAGATGCCTGGTTCTCTTTAATGAACAGTCTTCTCTTGATGTTCTGACCACCTGGTCTTTGCTGCAAAAACTCCTGTATATCCTGGCTCCCCCATTATGGTTTCAGAGCCGTCCCTCAGAGCTATTCAGAAAGTCCACTGAATGAAACACAATTCTCAACTTTCAGGTTGTGTATTTTTTTTCAGTCGACAGTTTTGGCAAACAACGAAGGGACCCAGAGCTGACTTCGCTCCTTCGCATGAAATCTACAATGAACCAGAGCCTTGGTAGAGGCCTCCTGCATCCGTCTGCCTCCTCAGACAGTTCAGATGAATTTGGGTGAGTCTCTCCTGGATCTTGGATCTCCCAACTATTGATGGATGATCCTGTGTTTTATTTGGTGGTGTATAACAGGTGCTTGGCTCCCCAGGTGACAGATTCTGGGAAAAAGAACCCCCTCACAACAGTTGAAAGACACTGAGCGGTCTGGGCTGAGTGGTTAGGTAGGAGGCTGACCTGGCATTCTTCCTCAAATGGCTATCTTAACAAGAATTTGTCGGGATAAAAGTGAAAATATTACATGAGAGCTTTCAGCACTGAAGAAGGGAATCTCATGGCCAGCAACGGCTTTTTTCTCAAGTTTCTCAGAAACTTGCAGGAGTGGTAAAGGCAAGTCCTCATAACATGCAGCCATCCCTATAAGGAATCCCACTCAATTTAACTTAAAAAACCTTGCTCTGCTTGGGACACAAATAAGAACTGGCCACTCTGTGATCCAAGCACCCACGATGGTCTTATACTACCAGAGGGAGAACCTAGACACATAAGACGAGCTGAAAAGACTCTAGGGTAAAAACCTAGAGAAGTCAAGCTCACAAGCAGCACACTGGGCCACCATGCAATTTCACTAGTAAATTTTATCCCCAACGAATTCAACTTTAAAATCGGAAATAGATTCTCTCAGATAAACTAGGGGCATCAGAAAGCCAACCTCCGACGAACATCCCAGCCAGATGCATGTACGTATAGAGCTCATACTTGCAAGGATCTACTTAATTGGGAATTAAAGGAAATCTCACCCTGAAAATGACTAAGATGGGGCTCTTTTACTGCATACACAGTTAAGTTAGAGAAAACTAGCTTGATAAAACATCTTTTCAGAATTCTGATCTTAAAGAAACAAAAGCCCTTCTGGGGGAACTTGCATTTCTCTTCCTGTGCCTTTGAAATGTAAATGTTCTACCTGATCTCCTTGGGTATGTGTGTGTGTGTGTGTGTGTGTGTGTGTGTGTGTGTGTGTGTGTGTGTGTGTGTGTGTGTGTGTGTGTGTGTGTCTGTGTGTGTGGTTTGAGAACTTGGTCTCTGCCATCCAAAAGGTACACATATTGTGTACATTTGGACGCAATCGAATAGACTGGGATTCTGAGCAGTCATTTGTCTGACTATACCAATTCGCAGGGGCTTTTTGCCACCTTAACCTTCATTGTGTCAGCCTGTACAACGAAGGCCTTTACTTTCTTAAACTATTTTTGGGAGTAAACTTTCTGGGTCTTGTTTAGGTGGCATCCTTTGCACTGTCTTGTGGGGTAGCCTCTTGCATCTTATTGGTTTGAGTCACTAGTATGATATATCTCATTAATGGCCAGATGATGGATCCTTCAAATGGGAGAAACTTCTAAATTGGTAAATTTTTAGAGAGCATTCATTATAAACAGCTGTTTTGTTGGTACCTATGGGGGGGAAAACACATTAAACAGTGGAAAATATATATATATAATGGTTAATCTAAGAACTCATTTAATTTAAAACAAACAAAAAACTGGCTTGGGAAGTCTTATTTGTGGTCTATGCTTCCCCTCAATGGGTCTTACAGATGCTAATAAAAACATTAGAATAATTAATGTTAATTAGGTTGATTAGCAGGGAAATTAAAAAAAAAACTGAAGGGAAAGTCTAGAGATTTTTTCCCAACCAGGTGGAAATTTTAAAGTAACTCATCCCCAAAAGATAAAGAAATCTCTAGATGGTTATTAAGAAATGGGATAAATAAAACAGATGTTAATAGGATTAAAACAAAAGGTTTTGGTACAATACTACCTAAGGTTGGATGGGCCAAAGGGACCCATACAAGTCCACCCTATTTACCCGAGTTAAAATATATATGTTTAAAGGGCTAAGCCATCCCTGGTGCCGCAGTGGTTAAGAATCTGCCTGACAGTGCAGGAGACATGGGTTTGAACCCTGGTCCAGGAAGATCCCACATGCCATGGAGCAACTAAGCCCATGTGCCACAACTACTGAGCTTGTGCTCTAGAACCCGGAAGCCACAACTACTGAGCCCGTGTGCCACAACTACTGAAGCCTGTGTGCCTAGAGCCCATGCTCTGCAACGAGAAGCCACCGCAGTGAGAAGCCCGTGCACCTCAACGAAGAGTAGCCCCCACTTGCCGCGACTAGAGAAAAGCTTGTGCACAGCAACGAAGACCCAATGCAGCCCAAAACAAATAAATTAATTAAAAAATTTTTGTTTAAAAAAATAAAATAAAGGGGTGGAAGAAAATTACACTGAGATAGCTGACCAACAATTACTTGGGGCAACAGTTAGGCCAATTAATCAAGTTAAAAGACTGACAAAAGGGCCTGAGTCCCTTGGTTCAACCCCTCACTGGGGACCCCAGATCATTTTATACAAAATAGATAAAATGGTTGAGGGATAAATGAAAGGAAACTTTCTAGGACTCCTTATAAGACCAAGACTTGTTGATAGGAGTCCTTTAATGTTGGTAACCAATGAGTAATGCTTCCCCTGCTTGGTATTGGTATTATAAGACAAAGCATGTAGATGTGCCCCTCAGGAAATATTAATTAAACATACAAAAGGAGGGCTTCCCTAGTGGCGCAGTGGTTAAGAATCCACCTGCCAATGCAGGGGACACAGCTTCAAGCTCTGGTCCAGGAAGATCCCAAATGCTGCGGAGCAACTAAGCCTGTGTGCCACAACTACTGAGCTCATGTGCCACAATTATTGAAGCCCATGCGCCTAGAGCCCGTGCTCCGCAGCAAGAGAAGCCACCATGATGGGAAGCCCGCGCACCGCAACGAAGAGTAGCCCTCACTCACCGCAACTGGAGAAAGCCTGCACACAGCAATGAAGACCCAACGTAGCCAAAAATAAATAAAATTAAATCTTAAAAAAAAAAAAATACAAAAGGAAACCAATAGAGCCATACAATATAAAGTAAAATCTGGGAACAATATTCAGGGGCTAATAAAACTAATAACCGAGATTTTGCTCTGGGTCTAATCTGTGCAATCAGAAAAAGGGCCTTTGTTGAATGCCTTATACAAGCCTTTGAAGATATGATAAACTGAACCCTAAACTTCTGGTACATAGAACTCTTAATTTTCAGTTTAGTTGGAAATCTTCTCTGATATAAAAAAGCAAATTAAAGAAAATATAGTTGGGCAAATCAATCTTTTAATATCGTTTAACTGACAAACCAGTTTTTTTGAGAATTAAAAGCAGCTGTCTTTGTCTTGCAAATCTCTACAAATCAGAAATGTGAATACAGCCCACAGTGACCTGAGACTGAGCCCAATTAGCTCACTCAGGTAAAACCTGAAACAAGTGAATAAACAAAACAGAAGAACGGCCTTTTTAAACTCAAACCACTGGAAAGGCTCCCTCACCCAAAATCTAATTCATAACCTACTTAAGGACAAATAGAAAATTTTTAAAAAAAATAAATTTATTTATTTTTGGCTGCATTGGGTCTTCATTGCTGCACGCAGGCTTTCTCTAGTTGCAGCGAGCAGGGGCTACTGTTCTTTGCGGTGCGCGGGCTTCTCATTGCGGTGGCTTCTCTTGTTGTGGAGCATGGGCTCTACGCATGCAGCCTTCAGTAGTTGTGGCGTATGGGCTCAGTAGCTGTGGTGTGTGGGCTCTAGGGCACACGGGCTTCAGTAGTTGTGGCACACGGGCTCAGTGGTTGTGGTGTACGGGCTCAGTGGTTGTGGTGCACGGGCTTAGTTGCTCTGCGGTATCAGGGATTGAACCTGTGTCCCCTTCATTGGCAGGCAGATTCTTAACCACTACGCCACCAGGGAAGTCCCAGACATGTCGTAGTTTTATTGTACTTGCTTTACCGAAGGTCAGTGTGTTCACGTTATTTCTGTTGCAGTTTGTCAGCAAAAAATTAACTTGGTATGATGATATTTTCATAACTTATAAAATAAAGGTAAATGAGATAAGAGTTTTCAGGTGAACTCTTCAGGAATAATTATGTGTTGGGTACGTCTATCTAAAATAGGTTCTCCAGGGACTTCCCTGGCGGCCCAGTGGTTAAGACTTCACCTTCCAATGCAGGGGGTGTGGGTTCGATCCCTGGTCAGGGAGCTAAGATCCCACATGCCTCATGGCCAAAAAAAACCAAGACATAAATCAGAAGCAATATTGTAACAAATTCAATAAAGATTTTTAAAATGGTCTACATCAAAAAAAAATTCTTTAAAAAAAATAGGTTCTCTAGATTTTTGGTAACTTGAGTTTTGCTAAATTAAGTTAAATTATGGGAATTCATTGAACATCCAGGTTATTTCAAATAAGATAAAATACTGGAACATTAATTGCTAAACAGGTCTAAATTTATCTCCTTTTGTCCCCTTACAAGAGGGAAACTAAAGATGTGTGGGTTTATTAGACACACGTCTTGCACCACAATGAAGAAAGAAGTCAGAAGGTGTATGTTACTAGGGGTTATGGAATATTCTTAAGTTTGCCAACCAGGAAATGCTGGTATGACAAACAGTTCACAACTACTTGCTGCTTGTCAGTTTTCACTAGAGATTAAGGTTTTAAGGGTTAAAACTGTAGTATGTAATTAAAGCTACTAAAAATATTAAGGGAAATATTTTAATGTGCAAGGAAGGTAGGATGCATGTTTTCAGTAAAAGAAGGTATGCAGAATAGAAGTGAATTTGTTGGGAAAATAAGGGTGATTTTTGTCCTAGAGCTGGCTATTTCCAGATTAAAAATAAGGGACAAACTAATATGGATGCAGAAAGTTTTGTAAGTTTGTAGAAAGGGAGCCCTGAAAAAGTAGTTTTGTACATGGTTAGGATTGGATTAAATTTAATTAGGTAAATGGATTTTGTTATTAAAAGTAGGCTGGTGCAAGACTTGATTTGGTTCCTCTCTGTTAAGAGAACAAAGTTTTCTTGGAATAGTGCTTTTGGTAACACATTGCGTGAATTTCTTTGCCTTTAAGTGATCTTTATTTGTTTTTGAAATCTTTTGTCACTTTGGTTAAGAGAATAAGTATTGTTTCACAGTGTCCTATGATCCTATTTGACCAAGTGCTTTGAAACCTTTTTGATATTTTTGACAAACTTCCCAAATATCAAATTCTAACTAAAGTTCTTTTGACCTTCAGCCAACTCTGGGATGCTTCAAAGGAGCCCTGAGACAACTCAGAGAGGAATATTAAACTAATTAGTCTTATTTGGTATGTTAAATTACTTGAGAAACATTGTCAAGTGTTTGGAGATAAACCTTAGGTTATATTGTATGGATAAATGTCATTAATACAGATATTCCAAAATTTATACGGAATTCCTAAAAAATGTGATCTGTCCTTGTATAATGTTATCAGTCATAATTCTAGTTATTATCTTAAAATGTTGTATGTCACAGAAATATCCAAGTTTCTTGTCAACTGCCTTGGAATCAGATCTTTGACCATGTCATTTTTTAAGTCTTTTGTCATTTATAGACAATCATTATTTTATACTGATGCTTTCATAAAATGAAGATCTTCAAGAAGATTCATAAAAAGGATTTTTGACAAATGCAAGTATAACTTTTAAATCATACCACTGAAATGGGTAAGAAATTACAAAACTCTAATGGAAAACCTGATGACTTCATCCAGAGTAACAGGAATTAATTACATGGCTGAATGAACTGATAAATATGATTCATAATTTTATGACATTTTAATGAAATATACTGGCTTTTAATCTTCGTTTTCCAGAAAAAACTTTCCTTCTATGCTATGCCCTACAAGTTGATAAGTATGCCTTTGTAAACAAAGATGAAACATTTATCTTTTTCTTTCTACCTGATCCTTCCAGATTTTGGCTTCTCCAGCTGGCTGCACTGTGGACTTGATGGCCTGTGACCAGATTACAACTAGTTATACTAATCATTATTTTAATTTGCTCTCTCTCATTTTCAAATTATTTATGCCTCGTTTCTCTCTCCGCTACACTATAACTTTATTAATGTTACCAGCTGTCATATTCTGTCTGTTTTCTAAGATTGTTGGCTCTTGAATTACCCAATGTGTTAGCAGGCCTCCAACAAAATTAATGATGTCCCAAGAAGTTAACCATATACTTAACTCTACATAGAATAATTGTAATAGTACAACTCTAAATACGGTTAGAAGCAACAAGGAAAAACATCTACTGGATCATATAAACTAGTAAGACAAGCGATCCAGAGAATTTTAGATTCTCAACAGGGCCTAATCCAACAAACAAACAAAAACAAACACAAAAAACCCAGCGCATCGAATGGCCTATCAACAGAAACTTTGCCTGATCTAGGAACGAGCCTTCCTAGTGCCATGGGACAAAACTGGTCATGGACACTTCCCTGGTGGTCCAGTGGTTAAGACTCCGCGCTTCCACTGCATAGGGCACGGGTTCAATCCCTGGTTGGGGAACTAAGATCCCGTATGCTGCAGCGCAGCCAAAAAAAAAACCCCAAACCAAAAACTTGTTATGAAATGCCTCCCAAATATTAGCCAAATTTATGACCAAGAGGAGGCACTGTGGAACAAGAATGTCACCTGCCACATCAGCAAACAAAGGATGTTTGCAGCCTTCAAGTCATCAGCCACCGCAGCCTTCCTGACTACACCCTGAGGGGATTCAGGGTGGAAACAGGCAGGATACTGGCCCAGGAGAGTTAAGATCCTTATCAAAGGAATGACTTCAATGAGCCCAGACTCTTGCATCTTCCCACACACAGAAAAGTGCTAAGGTCATTAACTTGAGGTGTTTGGTTCTCTTTAATTGACAGAAATCTTCCGAGGTTCTGATTACCTGGCTTCTGTTGCAAGCCTCCTGTATACCCTGCTCCCCCTTTACCTCTGGGGAGCGGTCCCTCAGAGCTCTGGGAGAGGCTGAGCCCGGGCTACGGCCTCAGAAAGTACGCACAACGTAATGGAATCGTCAACTTCTGGCTTGTGCTTTTTTTTTTTTCAATTGACCGGGGTTAAGACAGATGCAAGAACAGGTCCTGGATAAAGTAAGACGTACAAGCAGGACATCCCTCCTCCTCTCACTCACGGGGTAGAGTCAGATTCCCTACCTGCGCCTGGCCTGCTCACCCCCCGGCGCCCGCTCCGCCCCAGGGAACCCACGGCCCCAGGAACACAGCCTCCCGCCCCCGCCCCCGCCCGCTAACACCCACCCCCAGCTGGGGAGAACTCCGAGGAGGACCCACCGCTCGGGTGCACGCTCCTCTCGCCCTCCCCCCTCCCGCGTCTCCTCAACGTCCGTGCGCCTGCGCGCTCACCTGTCCTCGGGGTGCCTGCCTCTCGCGTGGGAACGACCGGGCTGCAGCGGGAAGGGAGGCGAGAGCGCGCGGAGCAGGCGGCGGCGCCGAGGACCCTCAGCTGGGAGGCGAAGAGCACAGCCGCGCGCTCCCCAGGCCCGCGGAGCCAGGGCCGGGACTCCACTTCCCAGGAGCCTCCGCGCCGCCCCGCGGAGCGATTCTGGGCTTTGCGTCCGGCTGCGCTTCTCGGCGGGTCGTGAGTGGACGTGGAGCGCGTGCGCGTGCGCGAGGGCCCGGGGCGCGGCGTGGGCTGTGGGGGCCGGGTGGGCGCAGGAGGCCGGGCGGGGACCGAGCTGTCGCCGCCAGCCCTGCGGACCCGCGCGGGACGCGGAGGCCCGGATGTGGGCGCGCTCGCCGAGCCGCTGCCTTTGTGACGGTGCCGCCCCGTCGGCGACGCTCCCGGTGCTGCGCCTGCAGGTGCCGATCGCAGGTACACGCGAGAGGGCTGGATGTGGTTTCTTCCTAGCGGGAGGCGGCGCCGCCGTTTCCTCGTCTCCTCGCCGAGGCGGACGGTTTTCACCAACAAATGGTTTTTCTTCCCTGTGGTCTCCCGGCCTGAGTGATCCCCACTGCCACTTGGATTCGCTTGCCTTCGCGTTGGTGGGACGGGACCCTGACGCCCGTACGCGCCGGGCGGTGGTGGGGAGTTTGAATCACATATTCTCAGCAATGCAAAATAAGATTTCTTCTGTTCCTGTTTTTTTTTTTTTTTTCCTTCCCAACTGGGGCCAGATGTTTAAAACTTTGCATATGGCCTTTCCAGCATCTGCTAAGCGTGATCATACTCTTTTTCGTTAGAGTAGGAAATTTCTTTACAGTAAATGTCCTAACGTTCCTAAAAGACATCCAACGTGGTTATACTGGTTTTAAAAAATATATACTTCTGGATTCTATTCCTGGATATTATAGAAGTTATATGCTGCAGACATTGATGAAGTGGGTATACTTTTAAGAAGTTTGGTGGCAGAAAGGGCTGGATCGATTTCTATTTCTGGCTCCAGTCTAAAAATATTCATTAAAAAAACTTTTTACTTATTGAGACTTATTTTGGCAGTTATTTTCCTCAGAATTGCCTGGCTTATCAATATTTTCAGTGTTTAAGATCCAGCAGGTTCGGCATCTCTAGCTCCTGGCTTCCTGATCTTCAGTTGTTGGGTTTTCTTTTTTAATCAAATAGGTTAATTGAGGGTGTGTGTGTGTTTAACCAGTTTTACTTTTCAGAGATAGCTCATAATTATTATATTTTTATTTTCTCTTGACAGTTAAACGAATCAAATTTGTACATAATCTAACACCTGGTATGAATGTGAAAGATGAGGTTGACATCAAAATTACCTAGATCCCACCCAAAGTATATGGAGAAGGTGAAGAATTTAAGTTCTATCTTTACTTCATATACAGAATATACTGTTAAAGAAAAAAATAAGAAGTAAAAGGGAAGACAGGTTGTCATCCACAGTGCTAGCTAAAAAATATTAGTCACCTTACCAGTGTTGACTAAAGTTAACCTGGGACATAAGTAGCACAACCCCTTCCTGCCCCTTTTTAAACTACCTCAATGCTGCAGTAATTTTCTTCGGCGACCTAACTAATCTCCTCTTCTCTTGTTTCATTAAAATTGTCCCTCTGTCTTGCAAAGCCTCCTGGACAAGTGGATGGCACACATTCCTGCCCTTCTTGAAAATTGTTCATTTGTTCTTTCATTCCCTCTCTCAACACATATTTCTTGAGCTCTTAGCATGTGCCAGTCACAGGGCCAGTATTTGAGATATATATCATAAGTTAAATGATTAAGTCTGCTTATCAGTATTTTATATAAACATTGCAAACTTTTGTTTAGGACAAGATATTAATAGTATTTACATAGATACAAGGTGTACCTTCTGGAAAAGAGATGACAAAGTATCTTATTAATTAACTGCATCGCCAGCATGTACAAGAGATTTAGTTAATATCAATGAGTTTAGTAAAGGGACTGGAAAGAGCATATATATTAACAGATTGCTTAACTGTCCTCAGTAACAAATTTGCAAATACCTTTGTAGAAGAAAGTCTGTTCACAACAGGAAGAAGATACCTAGTAATTTTAACTAGAAATGTATCTGAATAATAAGAGAAAACTTTAATATAATCCTAGAGTCATAAATAAGAATAAAGGATGAGTAGGAATGAGAGCAGTTCTGTTTATGGATTAAATGCACTTGTCAAGAAAATATTATTGGGATTGTTTTTTTAAAGAACCCCATGCAATTTGTTCTTTCTTTTATGTCTCCATCTTCTTAAAAATGTTATGAAAGTGACTCCTTTTCCTTTTAATTAGATGAGAAAATGTTTCTGTTAAAGGAAAAATACTCCTAGAAATGATGAGTTCCCTTGGTTTTCATCACATAATTCAAGCACTGAAAGCTTAGTAGCATATAGTTTAAAAAACATTTTAGTTTTAAAAAATTTTTGTTTTAAGGAAAAAGACGTTTCATTGTGTGATATCTCCATTTTGCTTACAATAGACTTTCACCTGTAGTTTTCCTTATAGCATGACTCAGATCAGCCAGGGTCTTAAATCTTCTGGCTCTGAAGCAAGGTCAGGACTGGGGTGTCACCGGCTGTATATGCATCTCTGGCTTAGAACCGACACCAGGAGCATAATTTTTGCCTCTTTCCACACAATACCTTTCTGCTGTCTCATCCTTACCTTTTCTGGTCAATATTTTATTATGAAAAAGTTTGAACATACAGCTAAACTGAAAGAAGTTTACAGTGAATACTTGTAACCTCCCCTCCTAGACTCTACCATTAACATTTTACTATACTAATTTGAACATATATCTGTCTGCCCCTTTCTTCATCAGTCCCTCTTTTTTGGGATGCATTTCAAAGTAAATTGCAGCCATCAGTATGCTTTCCTGAAATACTTCTGAATGCATGTGCATTGTTAACCAGAATTTAATGTTTGTTTCGCTTATGCTTTTGATGTGAAATTTACATAAAATGAAATGCACAACCTGAGAGTGTCCGTTTGTTGAGTTTTCACAGATGCACAATCTTTGCGGAGTATGGCTTTGCTGTCTCTGCTGCTGGGTCCTTTTGCTGACGATCCCTTGTCCTTCACAGATGCCAAATACCAGTGAACTTATTCAGAACCTTAAGAGATCTGTTCTCTTTTATTAAGAATTACACACTCCATATGCCCAAGCAAAACGCTATCCTCTAGAAGGTCTCGCCGGTCCCTGGGCGCTGGTCCTCAAGCACTGGGTCTTCCAGTCTCCATTGCCTGCCCTGAGGGCAGACATCTGTACAAACCACAGGTTATCGCCAAGTGTTTGACAAGTGCCGGAGTGAACAAATACAAAGCACTGTGCTGGCCTCTTTCCAGGTTTTAGAGTGAGGTTATCCCAGTTCTCAAGTGGTTCTTCATCTTACAGGGAGGTGGGCAAATGAGCCGGGCGTTGAAGTGCTAGGAGCGTGGGCAAAAGGCTCCAGGGATTTTCTCTGGGACGATGGGAAGGCTTTTGGAAAAGGTGGCATGTGAATGAGGCTTAGAGAACATGGGGCAAGTGCAGTAGGATTGAAGGTTGAAAGGTTGTCAGGGCCCAGAATGTGGATGGTTGTGATCAGAGCTGTGCATGGAACCTCTGTGCCTCATATGGTAACTTCCATAGCCTTCTTGCTGGTGCTGGAAGCTTCTTTCAGGCCATCTCTGCCCTGGTGGTTTGCAGAATAGCAGCTCTCAAAAGACATCTGAGTCCTAACTGCCAGAAGCTGTGGCTGTATCAGCTTATTGGCAACAGGAACCGTGTAGATGTGATTCAGCTGAGCACCTGGGAACGGGGAGCCTGCCCTGGGTTATGTGGGTGGGACAGGGGGGCAGAGGGTGAGGGTCGGAGGACTTGTGACATCAGAGGCAGCAGGGCACAGGGGGCAGTGACCTTGCTGCTGCGGGCTTCCTGCCTGCAAGTCTGGTCCCTCCCTCCGAGCTGTTGAGCCCACCCCTGCCCTGCTTCACGCCTACAGACACGCCCAGGTCCGCATTTGATCCTACGGCCTTTTCTAGCTCCGCCCTTTCACTGCTGTTCTCGCCTCCAAACTTTTCAGCCCTATTGTGGAATTTGTTTGCTGTTCCCGCTTTAGCGAACCTTCATCTAGCCAGTCAGGGCACTAGAATCCCTAATTCATCTGAACTCTGTTAATCCTCCCTTCCTTGAAGTTCTCCCTTCTGGCTTCTGATATACATCTCTACAGCTCTTCTACAGATCTGTCTGTAGATCTTCTCATTCTCTGGTGGATCTTTCTCTGCTTCCTTTTTGGGCTTCCTTTTCTCCTCTGTTTTCTTCCTAGATACTAATTTATCCCACAATTTTTTTCCCTTTTAGATCCCCATGATTTTTTAAGATTAATTAATTTATTTTTGGCTGCGCCAGGTCTCTGTTGCTGCGCGCGGGCTTTCTCTAGTTGCGGCGAGCAGGTGCTGCTCTTCGTTGTGGTGTGCGGGCTTCTCATTGTAGTGTCTTCTCTTGTTGCGGAGCACGGGCTCTAGGCGCACGGGCTTCAGGAGTTGTGGCACGCGGGCTTCAGTAGTTGTGGCTCGCAGGCTCTAGAGCACAGGCTCAGTAGTTGTGGTGCACGGGCTTAGTTGCTCCGCGGCATGTGGGATCTTCCTGGACCAGGGCTCGAACCCATGTCCCCTGCATTGGCAGGAGGATTCTTAACCACTGCGTCACCAGGGAAGTCCTATCCCACAATTTTCTGGTCCTACAGTTTATTTTACTCTCCATGGTATCTTTGGTTGATTTTATACACTGCCATGGTGTCATCTGATAATGCTGTTACCCAGCTTTACCAGATGTTCTGTCTCCTGGTGAGCTTTATAGGAATCATGTCGCAGGGATGTATAATCTCCCTTAGACCCCATCTGTCTCCTTCACCTGCATCAGAGTAGATGAATACATCACCCCCAAATCTGTGACTAAAGATCCACCCCCACTCCCCGTCAAGAAGTTGTTCTGTTTGAGAATATAGCTGTGCAGCTTGAGTAGATCCAGGTAGAGCAGAAATGTGGATGGCGGCTGATACAGCTGGATAACCCTCACATCTAAATGTGTCCTTCTCCCTCTCCCTTCTCTGGCTCACGCACCGTGTGCACAGCCAATCTTACCCCCAGACATTATTGTCCATTCTGTCACCCAGAAACCGGGGGTCACCTTGAACCCTTAACCTGTATTCCCATTCACATCTAATCAATTCCATTGCTGCGCTCCTTTGTGCTCCTGTATTCTGGATCACAGTTTCCCTCCTGCCTGGTTTCTTTGCAGGTGTTTCATCCCCCTCTAGTCCATCACACAACTACCTCAAAGGCAGACACATCTGTTGTCATTGCCCAGCTGACAGCATGTGGGCAAGAGCCTGTGTTTCTGAGGACGGCACTTTGGGCCTCTGTGACCTCGACCCGGCCTGTTTCTGGCTGCTCCCTGCCCTGCACCACATTCGACGGCCACACTGAGCTTCTCCCCCTACGTCACCGTCGAAGGCCCTGCTTTTGTTCATGGTCCCCCACCCTCGCTTATCTGCCTGAACTCAGACGCGCTCTGGACTCAGCCTTAGACCCCCAGCTCGTGCTCTGGACTCAGCCTTAGAGCCCCAGCTCGTGCTGGCTGCTGTCTGTGTTCCATGGAGGTTGGTTTCTTCAGCTTGCCTTAGCTGCTGAGGGCAGGGATAAATGCTTCGCTCACATTTTATCCCCTGGGCGTGGGACACAGCCGGGATCATAGTAAAGTGTTCAGCAATGATTTAGAAAAATGACAGAAGATCACAATAGTTATCAGCTTACCTGCTGTTTCCCTAAATACAAATGAAAACCCATCCTGGTGTCCCTCCCCTGGCAATATCTGTTGTTACGTTAGAGAAGTCAGTTTTGTTCAGTTGCATAAGAATATCCTTTGTAAATCTGGTGTCTGATGGAAGGATCTGATTACCCCCAAGAAATGGTAGAAACTGAGAATTAAATAGACTCTATGACAGCTGGGGTCAGTGGCTGCCAACCGTGGTGCACGTCGCACGTCAGAAGCACCTGCAGTGCTCCCTCCCCAGGGAGTTAAATGAGAAGCTCTTGGTGGGGGAGGGTGGCGTGGGACCCAGGTATTAATAACTTATTAATATAGGGGGAAAGGCCAGTGTGCAATCAGGGCTATAAACTGTCAGTTTAGATAAAGTTTTAAGTAAATTATCTAGAAGTGGGCGTTAAGGGAAATTAGGGTGACATAAGACTATTTGCTTTAAATCATAAAACAGGAGAGTCACTGGAATGAACCTTAGATGTCCATGTAAACTGGAGGCTGTATATAGTTTTTTTTTTTCTTTTTAAATAAGATCCTATTCAAAGTTTATCAGTGACCAGAAATTTCCTGCCTCTTTCCGTGACCTGATCTGTTACCAGGTGTTGTTTGATTAATGGTGTCTTATTATTATTGACTTGTAATTGACTTCTTTGTGACTCCACACATTTCTCCTAATTCTGCCCTCTGGAACAACTCAGAATAAATATTATCCCTGTGGACTTCCCTGGTGGTGCAGTGGTTAGGAATCTGCCTGCCAATGCAGGGAACACGAGTTCGATCCTTGGTCTGGGAACATCCCACATGCTGCAGAGCAACTAAGCCCATGCACCACAACTACTGAGCCTGAGCTCTAGAGCCCGCGAGCCACAACTACTGAGCCTGCAAACCACAACTACTGAGCCTGTGCTCTAGAGCCCACGAGCCACAACTACTGAGCCCGTGTGTCACAACTACTGAAGCCCGCGCGCCTAGAGCCCGTGCTCCGCAACAAGAGAAGCCACCGCAGTGAGAAGCCTGTGCACCGCAACGAAGAGTAGCCCCTGCTCGCCACAACTAGAGAAAGCCCACACACAGCAACAAAGACCCAACGTAGCCAAAAAAAGAAAACATAAAATGTTTAAAAATATATATATTATCCCTGTTCCACAGGACCTGTAAATGTGTGAAGACCATTCTCTTGCTTCACCCAAGTAATTTCTTATGCAGGCTGGACGTCCGTGGTTATTTCAGCCTTTACTCACCTGAGCTCAGTGAGGGAGGGGCCTGTCTGAACAGCTGTTGCTCTGGGCTCAGCCCCTGGAATAGTACTTGGCATGTGCTTCGTGAGCCCTTGGTTAACATCTGGATCAAGAAGGTGTGAACAAGGAACACACGCGTTCATCCCACCTTTCCATCCTGCTGACTGGATTCTGACTCCTGGAAATGAGCCTTTGCTCCTCTGATGATACCCCACAGAGAACACGTGTCTGCTTCTGTGTCTTAACTCCCACAGCTGGTGTGTTCAGCTAAAATTACTCAAGTTTCTGGGGAAGGGTTAAAAGAAGTAAGGACGGACCTGTGCCTGGCATCAGAGACCTCACCCCAAGCAGACATGACCTTGGGCAGGTAGCTGTGCTCTCTGGCTGTACTTTTGTTCAGTTCATGTTGCTTCCTGTCCTAGGGACTGTGGGAGCACAGAGGTGAAAGAACACTAAACCTTCCTGGAGAAGTTAGGGAATGACACAGGAAAGGGTGATGTTTGATCTTGCAGGATGGGTAGGATTTTACCAAGCGGCACGAAAGGGCAGAGTCTTCCTGGCCTAGGACTAGGGCGTGTGAAGAGGTTGGGCAGTTCAGGTGGTGCAGCATGGATGGGTGGGTGGGGGGGTTGTAGTTTGATGGGACATTTAGGGCTAGTGAGGGAGAAAAGGGCCCGCCACAAAGAACCCTAAATCCATGCCGAGGACTTGGTCCATTTTCCTGTGAGTACTGGGAGATCAGCAGAGAATTCTAATCAAGAAGCGCAGCTTACGTGTTTTACAGAGATGATGCTGATGTGGACACTCATCGGAGTGAGAAAGTCCGGAGGCGGAGAAGCCAAGCCCGAGCCAAGGCCGTGGGATCTGGAGGGGTGGGGGCTAGAGAAACGTCTAGGAGGGGATTTACAGGCTGTAGTAACTGATTGGATGTTAAGAGGACAGGGTCTAGAAAGATACTTGTGTTACTTGTCCCTAGATATCGTGTATGTTTTTAATTAACAAGCAGATAATCCTTACCGTGTGTCAGGCACTGTTTTCTGTGTTTCACAAATATGGACTCATTTAACTCTCGTAATAACCTATGGTAGGCACTATTTAGTCCCCACTGTACAGATGAAGAGACCGAGATACTGAAAGGTTAAGAAGCCACCTGTGAGCAGTGGAGCGGGGTCTAAACCTAGGCAGTCTGGCTGCAGAAGCCATGCTGTTAACCACAGTTGGGAATATTCAGTTGAGGTTGGGGAAGACGTAGGGGCAGAGGACAGAGTGATCTGTTCATTCCAGCCCAGCACTGAGCCTGTCGTTAGCCAACAATGGGATGGACCATGGGGTAAAATGAGTAGGTGTGCTCTGTGCTCTGTAAGTGCCCAGGGGGCCATTGAAAGGGCGGAGACTGGGAAGGACAGAGAAGCAACAAAGGGTGACCTACATCTAAGCTAATCATAATTTTAAATTTTTATTAGTATTTTTAATTTTTAAAAGTGGATGTATAGTTGATTTACAGTGTTGTGTTAATTACTGCTGAACAGGGAATTCCCTGCTGGTCCAGTGGTTAGGACTCTGTGCTTTCATTGCTGAAGATGTGGGTTCAATCCCTGGTCGGGGAACTAAGATCCCGCAAGCTGTGCGACGTGGCTAAAAGACAAAAAAAAGTTACTGCTGTACAGCAAAGTGATTCAGTTATGTATGTGTGTGTGTACATTCTCTCTTTTCATATTCTTTTCCATTATGGTTTATCATAGGCTATTGAGTATAATTCCCTGTGCTCTACAGTAGGACCTTGTTGTCTGTCCATTCTATATATAACAGTTTGCATCTGCTGACCCCAGACTCCCAATCCTCCCCTCCCCCTCGGACACTGAAAGTCTGTTTTCTATGTCTGTGGGTCTTTTTCTGTTTCATAGCTAAGTTCATTTGTGTCATATTTTAGATTCCACACATAAGTGATATCGTATGGTATTTGTCTTTCTTTTTCTGACTTCACTTAGTATGATAATCTCTAGTTGTATCTAATCATAATTTTTTAAGTCATTAGAGAAGACTAAGAAGTACCAAGCTGTATAGAGGAAAACTAGGTGAGGGGCTACCAAAGTCAGTAAAGAGGTTCAAGAACAATTGAGAGGCCAGCAGTGCCTCTATAACAGGTGTCATTGGTGAAAACCAGTTTAGCACTGGTGGGGGGGTCAGAAACCGTAGTGCTTTTATTCATGTACAATAAGTATGGGTAGAGTTGAAATGGAAATCCTTAAGATCTCCAGAAGACAACGGGGGCAAACAGTGTAAAGCAAAGCAAATACAAAAGAGCCGCCAACATAAACATATGGAAAATATTCAGACCTGGTATTCAAAGGTGGAAATTAAAGACACAATGTAAATTTAAAACAAGTTGACAGTGCAGTGTTTATAGACGTCTACTTCTGTCCAAGATGGAGTAACAGGGAGGGGATTTACCTATCCTCTTGCCCAAACAAACAGCAACAACAACAAAAAGACAAAATACATGAAACAAACGTTTAAAGACATTCGATATCAGACCACAAAGGGCAGTTATCCCTGAGAGATGGAAAACCAAGCAGGTTAGCCCTCTGACTGCCCCGGTTTATTGCCTTGAGAGGGTTTCCAGGTTACAGCAGAGGTAGGGGAAGCTGAGAGGGGCTGAGCAGACCCTGAGTCCAGAATGCAGAGCTGAGGCTGGGGAGGGCAGGGCAGCAGCCTTCACAGAGTGCAGAGGGTGCCCTCGAGTGATCACACAAAGCACACACCGGGGAGGAAGCTGCAGGGAACAGCATGTGGCGTTCACATGGGGGTTATGGCCATTACTGCTGGCCAGGCTGGAAAGCTCTTCTGATTCCTGGAGCATTGGGAGTGGAGCTCTATGAAGCACTGAAAAGAAAAATACCTGTCTGCTTAGTATCCTATATTTGGCAAAAGTATATTTCAACAACAAAGGCAAGACAACCTCCAGAATGGGAGAAAATATTTGGAAGTTATATTATCTGATAAGTGTTTACTATCCAGAATAGATAAGGAACTACAGTTCAACAACTAAAAGACAAATGTCCCGGGCTTCCCTGGTGGTGCAGTGATTGAGAGTCCGCCTGCCAATGCAGGGGACACGGGTTCGAGCCCCGGTCCGGGAAGATCCCACATGCCGCGGAGCGGCTGGGCCCGTGAGCCATGGCCGCTGAGCCTGCGCCTCCGGAGCCTGTGCTCCGCAACGGGAGAGGCCACAACAGCGAGAGGACCGCGTACCACAAAAAAAAAAAAAAAAAAAAAAAGACAATGACCCAATTTAAAAATAGGTAAGGTACTTGAACATACATTTCTCCAAAGAAGATACACAAATGGCCAGTAAGCACATGAAAATAATGCAAATGAAAAGCACAGTGAGATACCACTTCACCCCTACTAAGATGGCTATATAATTTAAAAGATGGCACAAGTGTTGGCAAGCATGGGGGGAAGTTGGAACCCTTGTACATTACTTGTGTGAAAGTAAAATGACGCAGCCACTATGGAAAACAGTTTGGTGGGTCCTCAAAAAGCTAAACATAAAATTACCGTATGAGCCAGCAATTCCACTCCTAGGTATACCCGTCAGCAGATGAGTGGATAAACAAAATGTGGTGGGTCCATACAGCGGATTATTATTCAGCCATTAGAGTGAACTACTGATACAGGCTACAACATGCATGAATCTTGAAAACATGATGCTGAGTGAAATAAGCCTGACATGAAAGGGCAAATATCGTATGATTTCCTTTTAACCTATAAGGGAAAAGAATCTGAAAAAGAATATATATATATATATATATATATATATATATATATATATATATATATATATATATATATATATATGTAAAACTGAGTCACTTTGCTGTACACCTGGAACTACCACAACATTGTAAATCAGCCATACTTCGGTAATAAAAGGGATTTTTAAAAAATAAGAGGATTTGATGTAGTATTAGAAACATTCAGTTCCAAATGAAATTTAGCATGGAACTCTAGAGGTTGCAGGGTGTGGGAGAGGCAGTCTTCGGAGCTCTTTTCTTCCTACTCTTGGGGATTTCGGGCACTATAGGTGTATTTCTGGAACAGTCAGATGTCGTCTGGTTGTGTGGATATATAGGTACAGCAGTTGGTCTGAGGGAATCTAGACTCGCGATTAATGAGAACCAGGTCACAGCATCTCTCCTCAAGTTTCTGCCTTTTCCGCAGCTTCACCTGCTTGGGATCTCCTGTTACTCAGGAAGCGTCAGGAACGAGGAGGGCATGGAGGCTGAGTTGCTAACTGCCCGGTCCCACGTAAGTTGGGCTGCCTTCATTCTTTTTTGTTTTCCGACTGAGAATCCCTTTTTAGTTAAGGGTTCCTAAGGGATCCGTATCTTAGACACTTCCTCCAATAGACTAGCACTGTTTGTTTGCTTTATTTATAGCTGTAGTTTTATTTCCTTTCATATCAAAGAAACACAACTTGAACAGAAATGTGTGAAATATTGAGGACTCTGATGAGATGCTCTTTCGTCTACAATGAGGAATGACTGAGCACACAGCAAGCTTTCTCCCTTCAAGATGATGACAGAACTAGGATGTTGGTGCCTTTCTGAGGGATTCTCTGGTCCCTGGTGGTCTTGGGTGTGGGGCTGGTGTGTTAATTCCTCCCTGGGGACTGCCTGTGGAGGAGCTTGGGGACAAGTTAGGTAATTATCCAGGAGTAACTGCAACCAAGACAGGAAGAGCCCCGGGAGAGGGTGGGTCCTCTGGGGACAGAGAGGTGGGTGGGGGACCCTCCTTCAGCCTCACTCAGCTTTGCCCCTAGGTGATCCCTCATACTTTACTTCTACGTATTCAAAACCCCACCAGAAAGCATAGTCTTTGCTTTTGGCTGTCCTACATATTTTGAAGGATTTACGGGAAGAAAAGTAGTCTATTGTATTTACCCAGATATTTACCCTTTTTCTTTCTCATCCATCATTCCTGAGATTTAAAGTTTCTCCCTTGTATCATTTCCCTTCTGCCTGAAGAATTACCTTTAGCATACTTTTAGAGCAGGTCTGCTGGTAACAAATCCTGTTTGTTTAACTTTCTTTGAGAATGTATTTTTCATCATTCCTGAAAGATATTTTCACCTAATAATTGAAATTCTGGCATGACAGTTCTTTTCTTTCGGCATTAAAAAATCCCCACTATTCCACTGTCATTTTACCTTCACAGTCTTTGATGAGAAACGCTCAGTTATTCAAATGGGTTTTTTTCTGTGTCATCTATAGATCCCTTTGATGTGTCTAATAAAGGCCTTGCTTCTGTATCTATTGTTTTATTACTATTAAAATATAATCTCTTCTCTATTTTTTAAATGCCTACCAATATTTAGGAAAAATGTTTTGGAAATTTATTTTAGGTCATAAAACATGGCTAGGTTAGTCTCTTAAGCATAAAGTTGCACTTGAGCTCAAGACTGTTTTTCCCTTCTTCTCCTGCCTTGTATTAGGTTCTAATTATTTTACATAAGTGTAGATTAACTGATTCTCCTTGCTTTAGCTGTTTACAACATACTTGATTTAAATGAAAGTGTTTCTGACAGTTTCTAAACTGAAAGCATAACATGGAACAGGTTTCTAGACAGTACGTACTTAATACCATTCCTTTTAGGACTTGTCCAGAATTCAACGTAAATACTACTCACTCCTAGAATGAGTTCTATTCTATCCTGTTTCCCTACCCAAGTGCTATCTGCCTAATCTCTCTTTCTATCAATATTCGGGAAAGGGAGGGCAAAGATATACATCAGGCTCAAATTTGCTTTGTGTTGTAGACACTGGTGACCTTCAAGGACATACTTGTGAACTTCACGAGGGAGGAGTGGAAGCTGCTGGACCCTGCTCAGCAGCTCATGTACAAAGATGTGATGTTGGAGAACTACAGAAACCTGGTGTCCTTGGGTGAGATGGACCTCTGTTTGGGGGTTTTGGGTTCCTCATTGATCAAAAGGTATGGAGAGCCTGAAACATACATTGGAGTGTGAGCTTGGGGCCAGGGACCTAATTTTTGGGGGCATGGAACAGGGTTTTCGTACTCCTTCTGCTTTTATGAAAAAAAAATTGTTTTGATTTGTTGAATTTTAAGAAATATGTATTTTGCTGCCTCTGTAGCCCTACCTTGTCTACTCTTCAGAGCCCCCCAGGACTATTGAAGGGGCCCGGGGTTGGGGGTGAACTGGGATGCTTCTTTGTGTCCAGCCCAGAGCTCCCAACCCTCGCCCAGTTCTTTATCTTTCACTGGGAACAGGGCATCAGCTTCCCAAGCCAGAGGTGATCCTGCAGTTGGAGAAGGGGGAGGAGCCATGGCTGTTGGAGAGAGGGATTCACCAAGAGACCTATCCAGGTGAGAACCAGACCACCCGTTTGGGGGAGGAGTCCCTGGCGAGAGTGGTCACTAGTTCTCTGCATTTCGAAGGTGAGGACTGGGTTTATTTAGCTTCGGTTTCCCCACTGCTAGTCTGCTTTCTAGTCTTGTCACACTTCCATTTGCATTCATTAAAATTATCTTTCTGATGTTTCCATCTCCGGGCTATTGTATAAAGAAGATTTGGCACATATATACAATGGAATATTACTCAGCCATAAAAAGAAACGAAATTGAGCTATTTGTAATGAGGTGGATAGACCTAGAGTCTGTCATACAGAGTGAAGTAAGTCAGAAAGAAAAAGACAAATACCGTATGCTAACACATATATATGGAATTTAAGAAGAAAAAAAAAATGTCATGAAGAACCTAGGGGTAAGACAGGAATAAAGACGCAGACCTACTGGAGAACGGACTTGAGGGTATGGGGAGGGGGAAGGGTGAGCTGTGACAGGGCGAGAGAGAGTCATGGATACATACACACTAACAAACGTAAGGTAGATAGCTAGCGGGAAGCAGCCGCATGGCACGGGGATATCGGCTCGGTGCTTTGTGACTGCCTGGATGGGTGGGATAGGGAGGGTGGGAGGGAGGGAGACGCAAGAGGGAAGAGATATGGGAACATATGTGTATGTATAACTGATTCACTTTGTTATAAAGCAGAAACTAACACACCATTGTAAAGCAATTATACCCCAATAAAGATGTTAAAAAAAAATTATCTTTCTGTTTCAGTGTTTGGTTCCAGCCCTGTTCATTTTGCTTTCCTGATTATTACTACTAACTCAAGCATCTGTGTCCTCTTATCTTTCATAGAATTATTCTATTATCTTTGCCTGTCTTTTCCCTGTCCTGTGTCCCTTCCCACAGCCTTTGATCTGCTGCTCTGTGTAAGCTCTGCCATGGGACCCCATCTCCTGCCCCTGCTCTGATTTTGTTTTTTGCCGGTTAGCAAATTGCAGCAGAGGCGTCACCAATCCCTGTTGACTTAACCCTCCTTCCTTTCCAGAATTGCTGCTCTCAAAAACACCTGTTTTCTCATAATCTAGCTCTTTATTTAATTTTTTTTTTCATTTTAATCTTAATATCTGTAAAATGCAGACCATTGTGTGGATTTCTAGCATCAGTCCTTTCCCCAGCTTCCCTGTGTAGAGAAGATCAGCCTTCTGGGTTAAGAAATGAAGGCAGTGCTTCATCTTCCTCCTGTTCTGTTCTCTCTGAGCGATGCTGTCTCTGACCCCTGTCTCTAAGCTCAGTGCTCTGATGTCTTTCTCCTTAGCCCAGCCATCTGGGGGGTTGCTGTCTGGACCTTGCTGCTGATGGCCAACTCCATGTGCTAGTGACCCACGTTGACTCCTGGGGACACATGGCCTCCCAGGTCCGGTGCAGTCTAGGCACCTCATAATCCTCTGGCACTCACGTCCACTCATGTCAGGCATTTCCCTGAACCTCAGGCTGTGAGTGTGATGTGAATGAAGTCGTTAGCGTCTCAGTCGTCCTCTATGTTTCGCCTCCAGTCCTTTTTTGTGAAACCTTTTGGCTTATTAAGTACAGGTTCCTTCTTTTTCTGAACTTCCACTTTGTTTCTACTTTTAAATGTCATAAATTTTGTTTTTGACTTTTTTTACATTGGGCCTTGTAGGTGACTGTAGCCAGTACCTGTCTCAGGGCAGGTCCCTCAGACACTGGGAAGTACTTGATCAGTCAGCTGCTTTGGGGCCATGGCAGGAAAGACTGTTCTCTGTTTCCTTTCATTTCCCTATTTCTTCCTGTCCTTATTTTTTCCATTCATGTGTTCAGTTTAGCAGGCTTTCCTGGATGTCTGTTGACAAGTATCCAAAAATAACTGACTATAACCAGCAGTTTAAATTTTTAGTGGGAAATTTGTTGTCAAAAGAAATACTGAAATTCCATGTATGTGCTTAATCGACTGGAATTTAAGGGAATCTACAAGCCCTGGGAACTTCATTATCAAAATGAAAAGTATAATGGGTGATGGCTTTAAAAACTCAGTTGATGAATTGATTAATGGATGCTGCAGATTGTGAAGATAACGCACCTGAGTTATCTTCCACATTACAGAACACATGGAAGATTTTTAGGACTTTAATGCGTCCGTGTTTTCTGTCGCTTTCTCCAGACTTGTCTTTCCATACCCAGCCCTACCCCTCATCACACATGTTCATTCTAGAATTTTCCAGTTGGCATTAGTAGTTTGAAAAACTTCTCCATGGGATTCTGATGCACTGGGTGGAGGAGAGGGAAAAGATGGCATATGTCCTGTCAAAACTCATCAAGGTAGAGGTGTGTGTATATGTAATGGAGTATTATTTATCCTTAAAAAGGAAGGAAATACTGCAGTTTGCTACAACGTAGATGAACTTTGAGGACATTATGCTGGGTGAAATAAGCCAGTCTCAGAAGGACAAATAGTGTATGATTCCACGTATGTAAGGTACTTGAAGTAGCCAAAATTATAAAGACACAAAGTATAATGGTGATTGCTGGGAGCTGGGTTGAGAGGAGATTGGGTCCTTATTGTTTAATAGGTATGGAGTTTCAGTTTTATAAGATGAAAATGGATGGTGGTGATGGCTGTACAACAATGTGAATACACTTAATACTTGAATTGTGCACTTAAAAATGGTTAAGATGGTGCATTTTATGTTATATGTATTGTTTTAATCACAATTTTTTAAAAAAGAAATCAGGGTGGGGAAGAAACTAGCAACTAACAGAGCTGGTAATGAAAATGAGGACTGGGAAAGGGGTTTGGGTTGTACAAAGGAGGCAGTTAGGAGTCTGGCACAGGGATTGTTTACCAGGGATTGTTTCCTGTGGCAGCCAAAACAAAGTTCCACAAACTGGGTGGCTTAAATCAACACATTTATTGTCTCACAGTTCTAGAGGTCAGAAGTCTCTAGAACTGTGTGGGCAGGCCGTGTGCCCTCAGGGGCTCCAGGGGAGGGTCCTTCCCGCCTCTTCCAGCCCTGGTGCCCCAGGTGCCCCTTGGCTTGTAGACACATCACCTCACCCAGCCTCCATCTTCACATGGCTGCCTCCCCTGTGTGTCTGCCTCTGTATCTTCTCTCCTTTTCTTGTAAGGACACCAGTCAGACTGGATTAGGGCCCTCCTACACCAGTACTACTGCATCTTAACTAATTACATCTGCAATGATCCTATTTCCAAATAAGGTCATAACCTGTGATATTGGGGGTTAAGACTTCAGCATATCTCCTCTGGGGAACACAATTCACCCCATACACCAAGTAGGAGTAGAGTATTGCCCCACTTATGTAGGAAGAGGTGGTATTGGGTAAATAGTGGATTTTTTTCTAGATTTCAGAACCAAACATTTTAGCTAAAAGGCATTGAGAAACAAACGCAGGCTCTGAACCAGGGAAAATAATTTGCAGTAATACGCATGCATATAAACAGAAGGGCGAAAAGTCCAGGAGAATGTGAGTTAGCGTTCAGGTTCTGAGTTAGTGTCCTGCATTAGTCCTGTCAATTTTAATTAAGTCTTGGTGTCTCAGAGCAAAGGAATCAAAGTAGAAGATGGGGATGATGATACCAGTGAGCATTACAAACCGTACTGCTTCGGTGATGAGCTCCCACCTTATATGATACTTAGGATAACCTTATAGGTCCTTAAATGACAGAGAAGCAATATGATTTTTGAAAACTTAGCAACTTGTCTAAATTCACCCCTAGTAGTAGCAAAGTGTAGGTTAGAACCTGTATCTGGGTCCCTTCTGTGCAGTCACCCTGCCAGCCGACCCCATGGCCTTTCTGAGAGGTTTGCTCTGTCAGTCACATGTAATCATTCTGTACCGCTTTGGTGGCATAGATAGAAGCCATTTCCTGCCACGTGGCTGCTTTCATGGTTTAGGAATGTGAAGAGTTCATGTCGGGGAAGGGCCTGGCAGCAAGGAGACACGTCAGGTTCTTTTATCATTAATAGTCAGGTTAGATCGTGGCAGTGCAGCGCTTTCTGGGTTTCCTTAATTGCCACCCCAGCACTGAATATCCTGATCCCATGTGTCATAGCCAGTTCTGTGGCTTCTCTTACCCTCTTTGCTCCTTTTATGTGCATATTATAGCCCGGCCCATTTCCTGTTAATGGGCCTTCCTTCCCTTTCTCACTCTCTGTCAAGGTTACAAAACCATATTTAAAAGCAACTCTGCATGACTTACATACTTTTTTCTACATATATCCTACCATTCTGACCTTAATACTTTTTTTTTAGTTATGTAAAGCTTTTCCATTTCTTTCAGATTTGGAGACTGCAGTTGAAGTTAAATCATCAGCTTCCAGTAAGAGCATTTCTAAAGATAAACACTCCTGTGATGTTAAAATGAAAAGAATGGCAAAGAGTGATCTCTGGTATTTGTCACTGGAAGAAGTCTGGACACGTGAAGGTCAGTTGGACAGGCCCCAGGGCAGCCAGGAGAGACATCTGAGGCAAGTGGCATTCACCCAAAAGAAAGCACTTCCTCAGGAGAGAGTCTGTGAAAATGGGAAGTACGGGGGAAACTGTCTTCTTCCTGCTCAGCTAGTACTGCGAGAGTATTTCCATAAACATGACTCACATCCTAAAAGTTTGAAACATGATTTGGTTTTCAGTGGTCATCAGGAAAGTTATGCAAGCAACAGTAATGACTCTGGTCAAACCTTCTGTCAAAACATTCACCTTCTTCAATTTGCAAGAACTCAAGCAGGAGATAAATCATACAGATGCCCTGATAACAACTCTCTTACTCATGGTACATCCCTTGGTATATCAAAGGGTACACATAGAGAGAAACCCTATGAATGTAAGGAATGTGGAAAATTCTTCAGCTGGCGCTCTAATCTTACCAGGCACCGGCTTATTCATACTGGAGAAAAACCCTATGAGTGTAAAGAATGTGGAAAATCTTTCAGCCGGAGTTCTCACCTTATTGGACATCAAAAGACTCATACTGGTGAGGAACCCTATGAATGTAAAGAATGTGGGAAGTCCTTCAGCTGGTTCTCTCACCTTGTTACCCATCAGAGGACTCACACAGGAGACAAACTGTACACGTGTAATCAGTGTGGAAAGTCTTTTGTTCACAGCTCCAGGCTTATTCGGCACCAGAGAACTCATACTGGAGAGAAACCTTATGAGTGTGCCGAATGTGGGAAGTCTTTCAGACAGAGCACGCATCTCATTCTGCACCAGAGAACCCATGTTAGGGTGCGGCCCTACGAATGCAGTGACTGCGGGAAGTCTTACAGCCAGAGGTCTCACCTTGTCGTCCATCATAGAACTCACACTGGGCTGAAGCCCTTTGAGTGCAAAGATTGCGGAAAATGCTTTAGTCGAAGCTCTCACCTTTTCTCACATCAGAGAACCCATACGGGGGAGAAACCATATGCATGCCATGACTGTGGAAAATCCTTCAGCCAGAGTTCTGCCCTCATTGTGCACCAGAGAATTCATACTGGAGAGAAACCATATGAATGCTGTCAGTGTGGGAAAGCCTTCATTCGGAAGAATGACCTTATTAAGCACCAGAGGGTTCACATTGGAGAAGAGACCTATAAATGTAATCAGTGTGGGATCATCTTCAGCCAGAACTCTCCACGTATAGTATATCAAATAGCTCACACCGGAGAGCAGTTCCTAACATGTAATCAGTGTGGGACAGCACTTGTTAATAGCCCTAATCTTATTAGATACCAGACAAATCATATTAGAGAAAATGCATATTAATGTAATAAATATGGAATTCTTCACAAAGAGCAATAACTTTATTTAGCATTGGAGAACTCCTTCTGGAGAGGAGCTGCTTTCAGTCTTGTTACTACCCTTTCGTGCACTAGAGAATTGGTCCTGGAGTGGGAAAAACACACAAATTTCACTTTAGTATATCAGATTGTCTTCTTTTCCCAAATTCCCACAAAAGTAGTTGGACTGGGAGCATTCTTCCCCGAGCATTAAATGCTAAAATCTGAGAAGGAACGATTAAGTAAGTGAGTTATTGATAGATGATCCAGCTTTGTTTCCTTCAAAAAAATAAATGAGAGTGCTACCTCAAAAAGGCAAATAAATGAGAGTTGCTGCTGAGGGGAATAAAAAATGGGTATAGTTATTGTAACAAACAATGGAAAATGATATTCCAGTGAATTAAGATGCCATTTTTTACTTGATTGTCCCTCTCTCCTGGGACACTTCGTAGTGTTTAGTCTGTTTTATGTGTCTGATATAAACCATATTTTGGTTAGCAGCAGGGAAAATCTTATCATGTGAGGCAGAGAAGGAAGAACACATTTACTACTATTAGTATCCAGTTTAAATATATTTGCATGTGGGTAACAATTGAAAATGTATCTATGGATAAATGAACAGAATTGACTTGTTAGATAAGGGAATTATGAGTGAGTTTTATAGTCTATTAGGTGTCACTGTAATAATTATTTGAAGACGCTTTTAAATATTAAAAAAGGATATACGGTTTCTCCTATTCTACCATGAAGGAAGTTTGAGAACCTCCTGCTAGCAAACTTTCCCATTAATTCTAAGTTGTTTGGGGTCATAGAGTTGCGCTCCTTGGGACAGGCTGCTAAAGACTCTTGGGAGGTTAAACACAATGATCCTCTGGATGTTGGGACCTAAAGGAGCATTGGATACTTGAACATGCCAGGGAGAGGTTCCATTTGAGCGGGAGCATGTACCCGGGCAATACTTGAAGCAAGTATGCTCCTAAAATAGACACAGCACTGCTTGTATCTTCATGAAGAAAACAGTGGTTAAGAGTATGCGTCTGAGCTGGGCTCCCCAAGTTGAACTCCCACCTCTGTCCTTCCCTTGCTGGGTGAAATTGGGCATGTTGCCTAGCTGCTCTGTACCTAACTAACAGATGTCCTCCTCTGCAAATTAGGGATAACATTACTTACCTCATGGGATCGTGATGAGGAGCAAACAAGTAAACATATAAAGAGTTTAGAACATGCCTCATGTGTATGAAGTGCTTTATTACATTAGGTGTGATTGTTAACATTACATTATTGCTCCACCCTAGTGTCTGTCATTCACTTTAAACTGCTTGATTGCCAGTAAGAACTGATGGAGTTCTCACTTCGCTTCCAGTCACACATGTCTTCCCCTTTACCTGCATCAGAACTTACCAACCAAGGAAATCACTGACCCATAGTGGGTATATGGATGCATTTCTGAGGATCAGTAAACAGCTTTTAATATTGCATTCAAAAGCATTCTCTTTGTACAGAGGTTTTCCCTTTAAGAGAGAGGAACCTAATCTTCAGATTCTCTGGTAAGTCCATGACCCAAAAAAGATTTAGAACGAGAATCTGTTTTACTCCTCTGTTTCATTCTGTAAATGGATCTTATGTGTGTAGGAACTGACCATTATGTGCCACTTTCCAGCAAACAATTTGTATATGTTAGATACTCACTGATTGTTGAATGATATAAAGATTGTTGAGAATAACAGGACGACGACCTTGCTGTCTCTCCCAGGACTAACCTAGAAATGCTTGTTAGACTCAAGAGACCTGAGAACTGCAGGAGCAAGAGGCCACAGCTCACTCTTCTGGCACAATTGGGATGAAGGCCTCACGTTTTGAGAACCTCCTGGCGCCTCAGTTATGGCTGAGTAACTCCTCAGTGATTACACACCATTCACGTATGTAACGTACTCCTACCAGAAGTGGTTTTCATTAAAAGCAGTGGTTCTCTCTGGGCGTAAAAGACGAGCCCCGTAGCTGGGCCTCTTAGAATTTCCGATAACGTATGGCTCAGTTTTCCTGAACTGTGTAGTGGAGATACTACTGCTGGTACCTATGTCCGAGGATAGTTGTGTGGATTAAGTGAGATACTGTGTAAAGTACTTGAAACAGTGCCTGGCACATAGGAAGTACTGTATGTCTTAGCTATTAATAATAATAATATTACTATTATTCACACTCTAAGGAATGTATTTCTGTGGATGATCACTGAAACAGTACTTATAATACTGCAAAATTTGTAATATTAAAAATGTATAATAGAAAAATTTTTATTTATAGACATTAAGGTTACACAAACAGAAAGCTTGGTAACATAAAAAATGTCCTTGTGATGTACAAAAAATGCATGATAAATAATTGTCAATACCAAGTAAGCTCAGATATGTAAAAATAAATGAATTTCAAAAAACGGAAATGAATCTTGCTCAAAACTCTAAGGAGATTTGTCAAAAGATCAATAGCAATTAACCTACATATTGGGAGAATTGGTGTTTGCTTTTCTTTCTTTCTTTTTTTTTTTTTGTACTTTTCAAAGTCTCTTCAGAGAATATATATTACTTTTAGGATCAGGAAAACAATCTTTTCAGTGATGGAATGTTTTCTCTTCAAAAGTTCTTGTCTACAAATAAGCTACTGGAACTTTAATAAGGGAATTTGGCAAGGTTGCAGGATACAAGATTAATATACAAAAATTGATATGTACAAGCAGTGAACAATTTGTAAATGAAATCAGAAATACAATCTCACAATGATACAAAAATATGAAATACTTAGATATGTTTAATGAATTGAACAAGATCTGTACAGTGAAGGTATAAAACATTGTTGAAAGAAATTCAAGAACACATAATAGAGAGCATGTAATAAATATTATAAGTGAAGAAATACACCATGGTCAAGGATGGACAAACTCAATATAGTAGGAGTGCAATTCTCCGCAAACTAATCTTTAAGTTCAGGGGCATTTGTGTGGAAACTGACAAGCTAATCAGGAAGTTATATGGAAATGCAAATGACCTAGAATAACCAAAGAAATTTTTTTAAAAGGATAAGGTTGTAGGGCCTACAATACCTAATTTCAAAGTTTACTATAGAACTATACTAATAAAATGATGGCATGAGGGTGGATATAGATCAATAAAACAGGACAGAGAGTTCAGAAATTGACCTACACATATATTGTCAATTAAATTTTGACATGAGAGCCAAAATAACTCAATGTGGAAAAGACATTCTTTTAAATGAGGGGTGGTGTGACAACTGGATATTTGTATGGAAAAAACCCTCCCCTTATCTCACATCACATCCAGAAATAACTCAAAATGCATTGCAAACCTAAATGCAAAAGCTAGAAATTTTCAATATCTGGAAGAAAACATAGGATAAAATGTTTATGTGTAAAAGAAAAGATAGAACAAAATGCATGAATCATAAAAGAAAAATGATAAATTGGACTTAATAAAAATTTTAAAACTTCTGCTCTTTTGAAAAGAACATGAAAGCAATCCATAGGCTGGTATATTAACAATATGTATATCTGACAAGGGCTTGTATCCAGAATACAAAGGATGCTCATAACTAACTCATAAATTATACAGTAAGAAGGTGAACAAAAAAATGTGCAAAATGATTTGCCAGATGCTTCACAAAAGAATGTGTATAGATGGCCAGTAAACCCTTGTAAAAATGCTTGACAGCATCAGTCATTAGGGAAATGCAAGTCAAAGCCAGGAGGATATAGGACTTCATATCTAGTAGCATGACTAAGATAAAAAAGATAAGGCTAGTTATTGAGGATTGGAGAGATTGGAACCCTCACACGTTGCTGGTGGGATTATAGAATAGTACAGCCACTTTGGAGGACAGTTTGGCATGTCTTCAAAAGGCTAAACATACAGTTACCACGTGACCCATCAATTCCATTCCTAGGTAAATAACCAAGAGAAGTGAAAATATGTCCATGCAAAAATGTGTGCCTGAATGTTAAGCATTGTGATCGCCTAAAACCAGAACAAACACAAATACAGTAAACTCAATAGATGTCATGTATAATAATTCACAGCATGTGAGTAGATAAAACACATTGTAGTCTAGCCCTGCAAGGCTAAATGGTTAAATCTTAAAAGCATTCTAAGAATTCAGACACAAAGGAGTACATACTATATGACTCCCATGTATAAAGTTCTAGAAAGCGTAATAGATAAAGGAGAGAGGTCGGGGGTCACCTGTGGCCCGGGTGGGAGAGCAATTGACTGCAAACAGGACCATAAGGGGACCACTGGGAGTGACCTGTGTCTTGGTTGTGGTAGTGGTTCCATGACTGTCTTCATTTGTTAAACTCATTGAACTGGACACTTTAGCTGGATCCAGGTTGTTGTGTGTAACTTTTAACCTCAATAAAGTTGTTTTTAAAAAATCGGAAAACCAAGGATTTCTGGGAAACAAGAAAATCTGCATCTCGAAGTGAACGCTAATAACGAATGTATGGTGGTTTTTATTTTTGTAACGCATCTTCATCATAGACAGCTTGATATGAGATAGCCAATCTGCGAAGCCCCTTAATGCATTAGGTTTTTCTCTTTCTATAGCCCTATGAGGAGCATAATATTATTCCCCTACAGTTAAGGGCACTAGAGTTTGGAAATTTTAAGTAATTTGCCCCAAATCATGTAGCTAGTAAACGGTAGAGCTTCATTTGAAGAACAGCCAGCAGGGACTTCCCTGGTGGCTCAGTGGCTAAGAATCCACCTGCCAATGCAGGGAACACAGGTTCGAGCCCTGGTCCAGGAAGATCCCACATGCCGTGGAGCAACTAAGCCCGTGCGCCACAACTACTGAGCCTGCGCTCTAGAGCCCACGAGCCACAACTACTGAGCCTGTGCTCTAGAGCCCGCATGCCACAACTACTGAGCCCGTGTGCCACAACTACTGAAGCCCACGTGCCTAAAGCCCGTGCTCTGCAACAAGAGAAGCCACTGCAATGAGAAGCCCGCGCACTGCAACAAAGAGTAGACCCTGCTCACCACAGCTAGTGAAAGCCCGCGTGCAACAACAAAGACCCAATGCAGCCAAACAACAAAAAAAGAAAGAAAAACAACCGGCAGATCTTAAAATAGAAAGATTATCCTGGATTGTTGTGTGGGCCTAATGTCATCACACAAGTCCTTAAAGGTGGAAGAGGGAGACAGAAAAGGAGACCAGAGCGACGCAGCGCGAGGAGGACTCAGCCCTCTGTTGCTGGTTCTGAAGGTGGAAGACGGGGGCCTGAGCCAAGAAATGCTCTTGGCCTCTAAAGTCTGGAAAAGGCAAGGAGAGGGTTTTCCCCAGCAGCCTCCAGAAGGCCATGCAGCCCTGCCAACGCTTTGCTTTAGCCCGGGAAGACCTGTGTCGGAACTTCGACCTTCAGAACTGTAAGATAATAAATGTGTGTGGTTTTAAGCCACCAAGTTTGTTTTGTTACAGCAGCACAGAAAACTAACACAACATGAGAACTTAGCAGATAACAGGGATTGGGTAACAAATCAGTGGGCAAAGGATGCTAACTCTACATTTCAACCTAAAACCTGTAGAGCCTTCCTTTCCACGTTTAATATTTAATCTATTTTTAAAAAATAAATTTATTTTTATTTTTGGCTGCGTTGGGTCTTTGTTGGTGTATGCGGGCTTTCTCTAGCTGCGGGGAGCTGGGGCTATTCTCTGTTGTGGTGTGCAGACTTCTCATTGCGGTGGCTTCTCTTGTTGTGGAGCATGGGTTCTAGGTGCTCAGGCTTCAGTAGTTGTGGCACATGGGCTCAGTAGTTGTGGCTCACGGGCTTAGTTGCTCCACCGTGTGTGGGATCTTCCTAGACCAGGGCTCGAACCCATGTCCCCTGCATTGGCAGGAGGATTCTTAACCACTGCACCACCAGGGAAGTCCCATATTTAATCTATTTAGAATTTATTTTAAATATATTGTGAGACAGCAGTTTTTTTTTCTATTCTTGTATAGCTATCTCATTGTTCCTGCACAATTTTTATTTATTTATTTATTTATTTATTTTTGGCTTGCACAATTTATTGAAAAGTTTGTCTCTTCCACAATATTTTCCTCCAATATTTTATTATGAAAATTTTCAAACATACAGAAAAGTTGAAAGAGTTTTACAGCGAGTACTGATATTCCAAACTCAAGATGTTGCCTACTGTGTTGAACTTGCTCTGATGGTGCAAAAGCCATAGGGGTACCACTATGGGCACTCCCCATGCATCCAGGAAGTGGCATCAAAGACATTTATTAGTCGTCATTATGTTCTTCATCATCACATTCACAGTTAAAAAAAGAAGAGAAAAGGACCAATTTTGCTTCTGGATGTCCTTGATGGAGCAGTGAAAACTAACTTTATTAAATCTTAACTCTTGAGTCCATATCTTTTTAGTATCTATGCAACAAATATTCTGTGCTGCATCCTGAAGTTCCATATCTGTCTCCAGAAAATGCACTTCTGTGATTATGTGAGTTGGGAGCTGAACTTTGCGTGAAAGCAGGACTGAAATATGAGGCAGACGTGGGTGAGGCAGACACATTCTCAATTGCCAACCAAGTAAGCTGTCACACAAGGGGAACAAGTGCCAGCCAGCATTGTCTGCCAATACAAAGCTAGAGTTTTCAAGTGCAAACAGAATTCTGGAAATCTTGTATCTGCCACTGTGAACTTCACAGATTCCCAGTACTTAAGATCAATAATGATATTGATGAATACGAGCTTTCATGTTGTATAAGGAGAGGTGTCAGTGTTTGGAAGATCTGCATTAGTCAGTGAACAAATATTTTCCAAATGACCAATGCATGTTGTTACAAAATCATGCCTGATAAAACTATGCATTCAAAGTGCAAGACAGACCAATGGGTTTTAATATAATAGAGTAGAAAAAGCTCACCTCTCTGGTTTCAGATCATACACTGAAACTGACCTATTCCTTGTTCAGCTTTTACTGCAAAGAATATGCAGTTATCTAAGTATATTAAAATACCCTGTCCTTTTCCAACTATTGATACATACCTATGTGAGGCCAGATTTTTTTATATATTGATACTTACACATAAGAAACACATGCAACAGAGTGAATGCAGAAGCACATATGAGACTGCAGCTGTTTTATATTAAGCCAGACATTTAAAGGATTCCCCCACCCCCATCCCCAAAGGAAGACAATGCCACTCCTAATTTTCCTGGAAAATAAATGTCACTTATACAACGGAACGAATCTTTGCGTTATTAAATTATAAATTAGGACTTTTACCATTTGGAAAAGCAGGAACCTTATAACACTTTTAACTGAATTTATACGCCTCCAGCCTTTGCGCTATTGCTGTCAATTATTTTAATCCTCTGTATCACTGAAAGTCTGCGCGCCCGCGCCCAGAGGTGGGGCGGGAAGGGCCTGCGCTTCGCGGCCGCAGCGTCCCCTCCCGGCGGCCCTCGGCTGGAGCCGCCCCGCGCAGGAGGAACGCCCGCAGAGGCTTCCGGGAGTTGTAGTTCGTCCTGCCCTCGGGTTGCCCTGACGCATTTCCTGTGCGTCCCTAGCGGCCGCCGTCGGCTCGGCACCAGCCGGGAGAGTCGTGGTGGGTGGTTTGCGTCCCCTGCCCGTAGTGGGGACCTGAGCTGGAGCGTTCCGACCTCGTCTGCTCGAGGCCCGTCGCCGAAGCACCCAGAGCGGGCGCCGCACAGTCGAGAGCGAGGATTGAGCGGCTCTGGCTGCAGATCCGGGAGGTCGGCTGCGGAGCCGGTCTCCCCCGCATCTCCCGCTGCCGATTCAGGGCTTGGGGGAGCCGCGCGCGCCGAGTCCCTCCCGTGTCGGGGCGGCGGGACCGTGCAGACTTGTCTGGCCTCCCCCGCGCCTGCCCTGAGCCGATCGCGTGTGTGTAGGTGGGGGCGGAGCTGGGGAACCCCGCCGCTGCGTGAGGGAAGGAGGCCCGGCCGTGGGAAGGGAGGGGCGGGTCCTCGGGGGGTGGCAGGAGGGTCCCGCGTGGGCGTGGGAGTGGCGGGGAGACTGGTTCCCTCACGGTTCTCTTCTCGCGCAGCCGTCGGGTCCTGCCACCCCCCGCAGGGCGCACAAAACTGGCCGTGAGGATGGCCACCAGGGTCCGGACGGCTGCCGTCTGGGTGAGTCGGGGGGTTTTCTCTCGTTTATGAAAAGCGCCCTGAACACCGACGTGTGCTCATCCATCTTTTCCAGGGTCGGAGCTTGCGTGGGGCTTCCAAGCCACTGCGCCTCCTTTAAGATGACGTTGAGCCGTCCAGAAGTGCTTCTTGTCGTCAGACTGTTACTTTACTCCTTCTTTCAGTCTCTTTTCTGCTGATTCTGTACCTTGAGCCTTGAGTTAAACGAGGGGTCATGATGCATTTTCCAATTTCTTCGACACATTTTCTTAGTTTTTTCTTTCCGTGTCTTAAGATTTTGGGGCCTCATTTGGGAAGTTATGCATTTGTCCCTTCGGTTATTCAACAGTTTTGTTTATTGTCTTTTGTTGAGCACCCTGGGGCAGGTGCTAAAGGTGCGAAGGTAGGTCGTTCTTGCTTTGGAAGAGCCATGGTCTGGTGGGAATTGTGGGCAAGAAAATGTATGAGCACAATGGCACGTTAGGGGTCCTCCGAGAGTCGGCCGTGGAAGTGTATGGAGACACACAGCACAGGGCCAGTTTTGGAAGTAAGGACACCCCAAGAAATGCTTTAGGGATTAATAAGGGAGTCTTAAACTGAGATTTGAAAGGTGAATGAGGTGAACAAGGGACTGAAGGTCAGCCTAGGAAAAGGAAGCAATGTGCAAATTTGAGAGGCTTAAAGTGATGTAGTATGTTGGTGACCTTGGAACACTTTACAGTTGCTGAAATGTAGAGTTTATGGTTTTGTAGGTGACGGTGGTGGTGGAGTGTGTATTAAAAAATGAGGCCAGAGCCATAGGCAGAGATTGGATCGTAGAGGGCTTTGAGGATCACATGAAAAACTTGGATTTGGGGACTTCCCTGGTTGTCCAGTGGTTAGGACTCGGTGCTTTCACTGCCATGGCCCCGGGTTCAATCCCTGGTCGGGGAACTTAAATCCCGCAAGCTGCATGGCACGGCCAAAAAAAAAAAAAACACTTGGATTTTATCCTCTAGGGAGAATAAAGGGTCAGAAGCAACTGGACTTGGTAACTAGTTGGGTGCTGGTGGTGAGCAAGCCAGCAGAGCCAGGCATAAGTGCTGGAGGTCTGCCCTGTGGGCCTGGGTTGAGAGTGGTACCATTACCTGAGTTAGGGAAGACCATCAGAGTTGTTACGGAGGGCTGGGTGGACATTTTCTTTAGATACGGTGGGACCCTGCGGGTGCTGGTGGGCACATGGGTAGGCATCTGTCTTGAGAGAATGGTCTGGACAGGTATCAGTGGGTATAGCCAGATTAGCTCAAGGAGCACATGTGCCCTGGGAAGAGCACCGAGGGCAGTGCTCGGGGGTGGGCAAGGGAAGGTGGCGGAGGAGGGGCTGGAGGTTGGGCAGCCCCATAGGAATGAGAGAAATGGAGAGACTTGTGTGTCAGAGTCAAAGAAAAAGAAACCTCAAAAATGGTTGCCATGTGAGATGCCCCAGGGAGGTCAAGTACTGTTGCGTCACAGAAGTCCAAATCGGACTTGGTGGTGATGGTAGTGGTGGGTTTTGCTGTGATGTTTCCAGAGCAGAGTGTGAGTAGGTGTTTGCTGGGCAGGAGAGGAAGGAGTAGGGTAGAGGGAGCAGCGGTCCGTCGCAGATATGGGAGTGAGGCAGGAAGCCAGCCATGTGGGCTGAGTCAGTGTGCCCTGTGGTTGCGGGAAGAGAGTGGTAACCTGAGGAGAATCCAGGAAGATTCCTTGGTACAAAATCAGTCTAAAAGTCAGTGCGTTTCCTGTTTATAAATTGTATCTGTTTAGAAGTTATAATGAGGGAAATTAGCCTATTTACAAATGGCAGTAAAGCAGGTGAAAGTACTAAAAACCTGAGCAGTGCAGAGGACTTGTATAAGGAAAACTTTACACCTTCAGTAATACTAGTTAACATTTCTACAGTGTCTCCTCTTCCTAGCCATGGGTCTCAGCACTTTACAGATACAAACTGATCCTCACAGCAGCCTCATAGGAAGGTAGGACTCTTAGCCCCATTTAAAGACAAGGAAAGGTGACAAAGAGAGGCAGGCAGTCTGCCAGGATCATTCAGCAGAAGACAGAATTCAAACCCAGAATGGCTGCGTTGGGTCTTTGTTGCTGCACATGGGCTTTCTCTAGTTGTGGTGAGGGGGGGCTACTCTTCGTGGCGGTGCACGGGCTCTAGGCGTGTGGGCTTCAATAGTTGTGGCACGTGGGCTCAGTAGTTGTGCCTCACGGGCTCTAGAGCTCTGGCTCAGTACTTGTGGCACATGGGCTCAGTAGTTGTGGCTTGAGGGCTCTAGAGCGCAGGCTCAGTAGTTGTGGCACACGGGCTTAGTTGCTCCTCGGCACGTGGGATCTTCCTGGCCCAGGGCTGGAACCCGTGTCCCCTGCATTGGCAGGCAGATTCTTAACCACTGCGCCACCAGGGAAGCCCTCCCTCCTCTGAGTTCTTAACAGGGCAACATGTACCGTCTCGGGCGAAAGAGTGAACTGATAGATACAAATCCCAGGCTTTGGTCTTTGAAGTGTTCATCATGTTTCCAGTCTCCAGGTCTTTATTGAGCACCCACTCTGTGCCAGGCCCCCTTCCAGGTCCAGGCATGTGGTGGTGAACGAGATTGACAGGATCCATGCTTTGGGGAGTTTGCACTCTGGTGGAGGAAGGCAGATGCCATGTAAATGATGGAGAAACTACTTACAAGTGAACAGGAAACGTTGTCGTGTTGTACATGGAATTAACATTGGTTGATGTGAAAGATTGGGTGTTTGGGGAAGGTCCCATGGAGGAGGTGACGTTTGCAGGTGTGAGTTACCAGAGTAGCCAGACTTGGGAAGAGCAGGTGCATGAACATGCAGGGTGGGAACAGCCATCGCCAAGGACCCGAGGTGGGGGAGGGTCCGTGCCTTTGTAGCAGGGAAGGAAGGCCTGTGTGGCCCGGGTTGGCGGGGAGGGGAGGGGAGGGGAGCAGACAGACACGGAGGGGGCCAGAGGCCCCATCAGGCTGGGAAGCTGTTGTGTTAGGAAAGGGGGTTGGGCTTTTCAGAGCCCCTCTGGCTGCACAGTGGAGAATGGTCGACTGCAGGGGTGCAGACGAGAGGCGGAGGAGGTGTTGTCTGGAGCAGTGGAAACGGAGAGACTAGACAGAATTGGGGGCGTTTGAAACGTGAGTCCTCTTTTCTGACAACCAGCTTATGCTTTTCACCTAGTCCGTTGTCACTTTTTAGAGTGGTTTATCTTGTGTAAGTAGTCGTGTATTTCTTACCATTCCAGCCCAGTGTGAATGCTCAGCGCTCACTGTGCATGGGGTTCTGTGCTGCATCTGGTGCAGGCATTCATCAGTACCTCTTCTTGGGACCAGGTTACACTGCTGGTTTGTGTAGAGCCAGGATTTGAACCTGCGTGGGATGGCCCTACACCCATTTCCCTGGCCAGTGTACTCTACTGCCTCAGGGTATAGCCTGAGAATTTCTCAAGAGACAGAGATTCTAGCCTCCTGGGCCCTAGAAGTAGTTATTGTTTACCCACAATGGGTCACTGATCAGCTGCTCCTTGGACTCAAGAGTAGTTAAGTCCCTTGCCGTGCCCTGGTCGCAGTGGGTGTGTGTGGCCCAGTCCCTGGGGAATGAGAGATGTGGATGACCCCACTCAGGGATGCGCTGAAAGCAGAAAGGATATCATATGCAAGACATTTTAAAACTGTGCAACATAGGGGTCCCTTTCCTGTGGCCGGTGACATCCTCGACCCATATTCTGGGTGTCCCCTCCTGGGTAACCAGGGTGATACCTAGTAATTAGAAGGCTGTAGACGAGTGTGAATTCAGAGCAGAGGGAGGTGGTCCTCGGCGGTGACGTATGTTGCATTGAGGCCTGTGAGCCCCTAAGTCTCTGTTTCTTTCCTCGGAGGATGCTGGGCACTTACTGGCAGGTTTTCTTTTTTCAGTTTGGCTACTTTCTGCTGTTGACACTTCCCTCCCTTAAATGTGTCATTACAAATTCACTTCAGGGAGTCTCCATTCCTAGGGGCTTGGAAAGATTTTCTGTGTCCTCCTCTTCTGTAGGAGTTGACTTATTTTATTTATTTATTTATTTATAATTTATTTATTTATGGCTATGTTGGGTCTTCATTTCTGTGCGTGGGCTTTCTCTAGTTGTGGCAAGCGGGGGCCACTCTTCATTGCAGTGCGCGAGCCTCTCACTGTCGCGGCCTCTCTTGTTGCAGAGCACAGACGCGCAGGCTCAGTAGTTGTGGCTCACGGGCCCAGTTGCTCCGCAGCATGTGGGATCTTCCCAGACCAGGGCTCGAACCCATGTCCCCTGCATTGGCAGGCAGATTCTCAACCACTGCGCCACCAGGGAAGCCCTAGTTGACTTATTTTAAACCAGGGAACCTTGTTTCCCTTTTTCTCTAGCGTTGGGCAGGGCTTCTGCTCCCATGGACCACTGCCAAACACTGTCACCACGGTCACCACCACGACATGCTAATAGCATAGTTTGCAGTGCAGTGAGTTGGGGCTTCAAGACTGATGCAAGGGGGTGTGGGAGAGAGAAGGGAATTCTGCCTGACGGGGCCTTTCTGAGGAATGTTGGCCCGTGCTCCCGTGCATACCAGGCTGGGTGTCTTCAGCTGCGCCCAGACTGACCCTCTTGGCGAATTAAAGGTTAAAATGATAATTCCCTGTTTTTTTTTATATAAAGTTTTATTTATTTTATTTATTTATTTTTGGCTGTGTTGGGTCTTCGTTGCTGCGCGCGGGCTTTCTCTAGTTGTGGCGAGCGGGGGCTACTCTTCGTTGAGGTGCGCGGGCTTCTCACTGCGGTGGCTTCTCGTTGCAGAGCATGGGCTCTAGGCGTGCGGGCTTCAGTAGTTGTGGCTCGTGGGCTCAGTAGTTGTGGCGCACGGGCTTAGTTGCTCCGCGGCATGTGGGATACTCCCAGACCAGGGATTGTACCCGTGTCCCCTGCACTGGCAGGCAGATTCTTAACCACGGCACTACCAAGGAAGCCCCAATAATTTCCTGTTAAAATGTGGCAGTGTTCATGAATTAGTCTTTCAAAACTAACAACCCTCGCGCACCCTTGTTTATATATTCCAGGTACCGGTTAGGCACGGAGGATACATGGGTCAAAGGCAGCCCTGGGAGTTGAGAGAGGGGACAGAGGGCAGGCCGGGTGGCCACGGGATTCGCGCTGGGGCAGAGGGAAGCCCAGGAAGTGACCTTGGCAGCTGCTCTCAAAGGACCTGTGGAATCAGCCGTGTGAAGGCGAAGGAGAAGGAGGCTGCGGGCAGAGGGAGCCCCTGTGTGCTGCCAGCAGTGGGCCGGGAGTGGCCGGCCGCCATCAGGCCTCTGGAGCTGGCTCAGCACTCAGCTGTAGGGTCTGGGGGGGAGGGGTGTCAGGTAACGTGGCGGCCTGTCACCCGCTTGGCTGACTTGGAGCAGGCTGTTCACCCCTTCCAGACAAGCTGAAAACTACATTGTCCTTGTGACTCGAGGCTTTGATGATTGTGGAGTCACCTTATGTCCAGGAATCCTTTTTTTGTCTTAAAGTCTGTTTTGTATTCTTATAGCTGTAGGAGCCTCCTTTTGGTTAATTGCTTGTCGTATATTTTTCTTTAACTTTTGACTTTTTTGTATCTTTATCTTTTAGATGTGTTTTTTTAAATAGCATCATTTTTAAAAATCAGTCTGTCAGTCTTTGTACTTAACTCAGACACTTGGTCTGTTATGATTGACGTAATTACTGTTATATTTGAGTTTAAATCTACCATCTTACTGTGTTTTTCTATACTGTGTTTGCTGTACCTGATCTGTTTTTTTTTTTTTTTTTTTTTCTCCTCTCTTGGCTTTTTTTGGACTGATAATTTTTATTTTTCTTTCTGTAAAGATGTTTGGGCATTATACACATTATTTATGCTGTAAATTTTTTTAATTTCACTTATTTTGACATAATTTTAGATCTTAAAAAAGTTGCAGGAATAATACAAAAGTTCTTCTATGCCTTCATCCAGATTCCTCAAATAGTAATACTTTGCTGCACTTGCTTTATCTGTTTCTCTCTCACTCTCTGTTCCCAGCTCCTCTCCTCTTTCTCTCTCCATACACATTTTTTTTTCCTTAACTGAAACCAATTTGCAGACATGATGTTCCTTTACCCCTAAATACTGCAGTACATCTCACAAACAAGAACAGTTTTTTACATAACCACTGAATCAGGAAATTGACATCAATACAATGCTGTTATTTCATTTACAGGTCTTATTGTGATTTTGCCAATTGTTCCTTTATAGAAAGTTTGGAATACCGTCCTTTATGGGAGAAGAGTAACTTGAATCATGTGTTGCGATGGGCTGTGCTGGCTCTTTCATCTAACCCGGAACAGTTCCTCAGTCTTCTTTGTCATGACGTGGTGTTTTCGGAGCCCAGGGCGTTCTGTGGAATATTCCTCAGTTTCCGGTTGTTTGCTCCTCCTCCTGATTCATTTCAGAAGTGCTGCATTCTTCCCTGCATCACATCCGGGGCACTCGTGGCTGCTGATGTGAACTTGCCTCACTTGGTGAAGGTGGTGTCTGTGTTCTCTCCCCTGTAGTCACTCTCTCTTCCCTTTGTAAGTCAGTATCTGTTGGGAGATACTGAGATGAAATAAATACCTTTTAGTCCTCAAACTTTCACCCATTCATTTAGCCTGCATGGGTGATTCTTGTGTGCGTTTTTATTATGCTAGTTGACAAATGAGTTTTATCTAATTTCATTATTCTTTCTATGTTCATTAGATACCTGCCTGCTGTCGGAAAGCTGTGCCCCACCCCCCATTTTTAAATGTGCTCTGTTGTTTCCTTTTAGACTCTAATGCAGCTTATGATAGACGTTCTCAGTCTGTGTGTCACTGCTCTCCTCTCTTGCCCATCTGTCTCTCCATACTACTTTCTAGATAATTTCTTCCGGTTTGTCCTTTCGTTTACTAATTCTTCCTAACCTGCTGTTAAAGAGACTTCAGTTGATGTGTTTTTATCATTCCTATAAATTCTTTCTAGTTCTTTTTCAAATATGCTTGCTAAGTTATTTGTCCAAGTCCTTGGCAAGTCATAAGGCTTGCCTTTCTCTCCTTGAATATAATATTTGATTTATAATGAGTGTCCATCAATTGCACTGTCTGTTGGCTACAAGGTTTTCTTTCTGTTGTTTGTTGATTTTCATTGGTTCTTGTTCATGTTGTCTTGTTTTCTGAAAGCTTTATTTTCTTGTGTGGTGGTCACTGTTCTTGAAAAATTCTTCAAAGGAAAAATTTAAGGCGTAGGATAAAGGTACCTTACTCCAAAATACTCTGAAGTATTTTGAAGCAGATTCAGTTCTCATGTTATTTCATCCGTACATCACTAGGCATTAAAAACATACATTTTCTAATATAATTATAATACCACTATTACACCTAACAGAATAATTCTTTGGTATCATGGAATTATTCCATGTTCAGATTTCATTTTCCTTTTTAACATTGGCAAGTTAAAATCAAAATCCAAACAAGGTACACACTTCTTACTGTTACATACTTTAAGTCTCTTTTAATCCAGAGTAACCCATCCTTCTTTCTTTTTTTTCCCCCATTGACTTTTTAAAGATGTGGAGCCATTTGTCCTTTAGAATGTTCTTCATTTTAGATTTACCTCTGTTTCCTTGTGGTCACATTTAACATGTTTTCTGTCACCAGTATTTCTGGTAAACTGAAATTTATCTTTAGAGACTTTAGATTGATTTATTAATGTTTTTGGCAAGAATACTTGATAGTGCTTTGTCTTGTCACCTCAGGAGGCACGTATGTCTCATTGACTCACTCTAGGTGATGCAAAGATCGATTGGTGGGGTCAGGGGTGGCAGTGTGGTATTGTGAAGTTTCCCATCAGTCCTTCTAATGGTTTCATCAATTATGACCTTCCCCTCGGCCAGTTACTTCACAGCATCTACAAAGTGGTGACTTTCTAACCCTATCATTCTTTCCATTTTTGTAGCAGGAATTCTCTGAAAGAATTTACAGAATCCTTCTCTAAAAAAGAACATTTCTTCATCAACAGAACCATTTGGTTACCCCGAGACACAATTTGTTTAGGGATGACAGGTCCATGCTTAACTCTTTCTCTTTAATTGCCAGTTTTCACTAAGGAGATGATGCCCTAGTTACATCCATTGGTGACAGCAGTGAGTTTTCATTTGATTTTTTTCTTTTTGCTAATTTGAGTATGATTAAAAAACTCGTAAATCTTAATACTGTTTACAGTTAGTTTCAATCATTTGCAGTCAGTATTCTTTTAGAGGGTTTCATTGTCCCAGCCTTAGCCAAAGGGAGCCTTTCAGCTTGGCTCTGAGGCTTTTTGGAAAGACTCTGTTAGTCTTAGCTGGCTTCCTGGCTTCCTTGCTTCAGGGCCCAAGAAGATAGTCTCTGCTCATTTGAGTATTTCCCGTCCCAGATCTGGAATCAACCTTTTCTCCAGGAGCCTGTATCTTTTCGTAGGGAGTGTGCTCAGGGACCACAGTTGATACTGGAATGTCGTTACTTCTGGGCTGTTTCAGCAGGCAGACCTAGGGATCTTCGGAAAGGAAAAAAGTTTATTATTCATGTTGATATTTCCAATTCAAATTACAGAGTTTAAAAGATTTATTTTTTTGAAATTACTCTTTTTTGGGTGGAAGTAACCCAGTTGTTCACTAAGAGATGAATGGATAAACAAAATGGGGTGTGGGTGTGTATGTATATATTCAATCTTAAAAAGAAATGAATTCTGACACATGCTACAACATGGGTGAACCTTGAGGACATTATTTTCAGTGAAATAAGCCAGTCACAAAAGGAAAAATACTGTAAGATTCTACTTACGTGAGGTTCTGTTACTGAACCAGGTTTGTTCACCCAACACGCAGCAAGCCAAATGCTGAGACGCTGCAGTTTGTAGCAGAGAAAGAGTTTATTCACGAGACAGCCAAGTGAGGAGATGGGAGAACAAATGTCGGATCTGTCTCCTCGCAGGTGAGGGATTTGAGATATTCACAGGATAAAGAAGCAGGGAGGTCTTAGGTGTGGGGAAGTGATTGGAAGTAGGGAAAAGGTGAGGTAATCAGTGTTCTGTGCAGGCGTATCAGGGTACATGCTTCTTCGTGGGATATGTGTTCAAAAATGGAGACACTTAGCATGATCCGAGGGTGGAGGTTTTGGCCCTCTGACATCAGGCGGTCATTCATCAGACACGTGTGCAGGCCCAGTTTTTAGGGTCAGCGGTCCCAACCGGTCTTGACTGCCTTGAACTGGACAAGAGCTGACTCTAGGTTTCTGGAAAACAGCTTAAGTGCCCATTGATATAGTGACCCATACGTCCGAGGTGTAACCTATAGGGGACAGTTAGTAACTCAGGCAAAGCTTGGTCACTGAGGGCGGGTTCAGGCGGGGGTTTACCAGGCTGTCCCTGGGCTGCTGCTCTGTAAGACGAGCTCGAGAATTCCTGTTAGTCAACACTGTCTGCTAACCCTGTGGAACATGGTTTCCGTTCCTAGAGTAGTCAAGATCATAGAAAGTGTGGTCCATGCTGGTTGTCAGGGAGTCGTGGTAGGAGGAGGATGGGAAGTTACTGCTCAGAGGATATAGAGTTTCAGTTCTGCAAGATGAAGAGTTCTGGAGATGAATGTGACTGCTGGGAATGGTTACACAGCACTGCGAAGGTACTGAATTCCAATGAACTGTAAACTTTAAAATGGTTAAGATACTAAGTTTATGTTACGTATTTTATGTTATCACAAGGAAAAATTTTCTAAGATGAGCTGTGACTCTTACCTCACCCAATACCAAAAGATTACCTCAAAATGGAACATAGACTTTAAGAGCAAAAGCTATAAAATTTCTGGAAGAAATCATAGAGGAAAATATTCATGACCTTCTCTTAGGCTAAAGTTCTTAGAGAGCTCTTTCATAGGTTGTGCTTTTTGAGATAGAAATTGGGCCACATCAAGATTAAAACTTTTGAACTTCGAAGTCACCATTCAGAAAATGAAAACACAGTCCCAGACCGGGACTTCAAGTATTTAAAGTCCGGGAGATAGTATTTGCAAATCATGTACCTGATAACAGGGATATATTCAGAATATATGAAGAATGCTTACAACTCAGTAAGAAGACAGACAACCCAATTTAAAACATGGGCAAAGGATTTGAACAGACACTTCACCAAAGAAGATGTATAGATGGCAAGTAAGCACCGGAAAAGATGTTTAACATCATGAGTCACTAGGGAAATAAAATTCATATCATAATGAAGTCCCACTTTATACCCAATGGCTATAACCAAAATGGCAGACAATAAGTGTTGACAAGGATGTAGAGAAATTGGAACCACTGTAGACTGCTGGTGGGAATATAAAGTACAGTCACCTTGTAAAGGTTTCGGCAGTTTCTTTAAAGGGTTAGATGTAAACTTACTGTACAGAGCAGCAGTTTTACTTCTAGGAATTTACCCAAGATAAAGGAAGACATGTTCACACAAAGACTTGTATAGTAGCTCAAAACTAAAAAGAATCTAAATGTGGATTAAGTGGTGAACGTATAGACGAAATGGAACACTATTCAGCAATTAAGGGGCAAACCGCTGGTGTGTGCTGTAACAAGAATAAACCTCCAAAGTGTTGTGCTGAGCGGAAGAAGCCAGATGCAGTACCTAGTGTGGTCCCAGTCGTGTGAAATGTCTGGAACAGGCAGATCTGTGCACAGGAGCAGAGCAGTGGTTGTCTGGGGGTCGGGGGTGAGCGTGGGCCTCGGCTCCAGAGGAATCTGTCTGAGGCAGTAGGAACGCTGTAAACCTGGATGTGTGGACTGTTGCAGAACTTTCAATTTATTAAAAATCATTGAAGTTAAAAAAATTACTCTATATAGAAGCATTATTGAGGTATAATTTATATACCATAAAATTTACCCTTTTAAGGTGTACCTTCAGTCATTTTTAGTATTCACAGTGTTGCCTAAATATCACCGTATCCAATTTCGGAACATTATCATTACTTCCAGAAGAAACCCTGTCCCCATTCACAAGCCACTCTCCATCCCCTCCTTCCCCTATCCCCTGACAGCCATTTAATCTACTTGGGGTGTTCAAGAATTTCCCTATCCTAGACATTTATATAAACAGAATCATGTCAGAGGTGGCCCTGTGTATCTGGCTTCTTTCATTTAGCGTAGTGTTTTCAAGGTAGTTTTGTGTTGGTCTCAGCCTGGCAGGAATGATGCTGTGACACAGAGCGCCTGGGGTGGGGCTCGCCGGGACCCGTGCTGCTTGTGGCAACCCCACAGACATTTCCCTGACTGGAGCCAGCGTCACGGCTGGACCAGCCCTTGTGGTTCTTACTGTGACTGCAAGGCGCCTCTCATCAGCAACCAGCGGGGAACTCTGAAAACATAAGGTTTACTACTCACAGACCCTGCGGGGTACGTGGCACACCGGGGGCCACACAGCAGAGAGAAGGAGAGGACGAGAATGCGGACCTGGGGTTCTGCCTTTACTGGGGTCAAGGGGGGTGAGGTTCTGCCTTTATTATTGGGGTCAAGGGGGGGTTGCAGGTTCATTATTTATTGGTGAATTTAAAATAAGCCTGAGAATTCAGGCACTGGAAGGGAAGAGCGGGGTCACTCAAGTGAGCAGTTATCTAGGTCACCCAGGGCTTTCTGGGAGGAGAACGTCAGGTGGGGCGGCCTGTCTCCTTATCTAGCTGTGTGGCTGGCAGTGCATTTATCTAAGACGGATGACTTTGAAGTGGTGCCCCAGAAATCAGAAGCTTTCAGTACGATCAGGCACTTGCATTACAGTCAACAAAAGCTAATTGTCAGGTACCTATAGTACAAAAGTTCATCATGTAGCATTTTTCGGTGCTTCATTCTTTCTTGTGGCTAAATAACGTGCCTTTGTATGTATAGATCACATATGATTTATCCCTTCATCCATTGATGGGTATTTGGCTATTAGGAATCAGGCTGTTAGAGCCATTTGTGTGCAAGCGTTTCTGTGGATGTAGGCTTTTAATTCTGTTGAGCAGATAGATAAAAATGGGATCGCCGGCTAATACAGTAATTCTGGGTTTAACAGTGAGGAGCTGCCAAGCTGGGTCCAAAGTGGCTGCTCCATTTTACATTCCCACCAGCTCTGCATGAGGGTTAAAAGCTTTACTCTTGCAACTTTTTGTCATGTGCTAGATATCTTTGTTCTTAAAAAGAGTGATATAACTGTCATGTCCTATAGCATACATAAGACGGTTTTAAAATAACAATTTGTTACCATTAACAAGGGTGCTAAATGAGGTTCAGTCTGTCTTTGTAGCCCATTTTATCCAAAGAATGCACAGTTAAATACCGCATGTTAAGTCAGTTGGTAAAATGATTGTCTGTTGTAGTTTTGTTTCCAATTGTATAAATAAATGTATTTGTTGACATTTATTTTCAATGTTAGGGATTGCCCTCCCTCCTCTTTTAGATCATGTGAAATATTTACGTGATTCAAAGTAGAAAGTGTGTAGCGTCATTCAGACAAGCCTCCATCCCTCCTGCTCTGTCCCTTCCCGCCCCCGGAGGGAACCATTTTACAGTTCCTAGTTCATCCTCTCAGTGATTCTTTTGGAAATACAAGCAAATACACACACACACATACCTGACCCGACTCAACGCTAAGCCTTGTCAGGAAGCCTTTCTTCTGCCTCTAGCCCTGTGTTTCCTAGAGTTCAGCATGCCTTGTATCCTAACATGTTTCTCTCAGTTTTACCCCTTGTATTTTGTTGTTATAATAGCTTCTGGAATGAGCATCCTCTGGACCCTTCCCCCTGACTGCCGAGTGCCTTTCTCTCTTCCCTTTTCTCTCCTTCCCCTCTCATTCTCAGAATCTCTTTTCTCTTGTCCCTCTCTTTGCCTGAATCTTCGTTTTCTCACTTCTTGTGCTGATCAATTTGGGCTCCATTTCCAGCAGCTTCCCCTCGCAGTGCAGACCCGTCCTTGTAGAAGGGGCGGTTTGCTCGTTATTTCTCAGACCCTCGTGTTCCTAGGTGACCACAGTGCTGTTAGGTCACTTAGCGACTTTGGGAATGTCTTTTTTAGTCACCTGCAACTCTGAGCCTGAGAGGCTCAGATTCCCCTCGGGAGGTGCTCTCCTGTTGGGGGTGACTTTGGAGATCGGCAGCATGTGGCCCCCGGTCCCCCGTCCCAGTTCTGCAGTTAGGTCACATCTGCCTGGATCCTGGGTTTGTGAGGAACCCTGTCACCTGGGTCCATTTGTCTGTCTGTGGACATCTCTGGGCTTCTTCTTTTGCTATTCTGGTAGGCCACTTTTGTTTTTATTGGGAGATTAAAAGACTACACTGTTCCCCTGATCTCATCCTACTCTCAATGTTTAACAACAAAAGTAAGACTCAGCGAGAGAGATGAAGTGAATTGTTCACGGACATCCAGATATTGAGAGAAGAAGCTCTACTGAGACAGACTGTTTTGTCCACAGCCCAGTTCTCGTGTACGTCGCCTCCAGCAGGGTCGTTCCCTCCTTACCATCTGGCGTCATGTTCTTCTTGAGTGTCTGCCCGGAGTTGTTTAAATCTCTGGGTGGTTACCGCACTTTCGGGGATCCTGGGGGCCTGTGCAGAGTCTGGGCGGGGCGGGGGGCTGTGGTTGTGTGCTGGGTTCCCCACTTCGTTTCCTCTCACTTGTGCCCCCCAAGCCGCCCTGACCACAGTCCGCAGAGCCCCCAGTCCAGCCTGGGTGAGCACGTTCACCAGCAAAGGAGACCGAGGTCGGGGCCCAGAGGAAAAGTGCTCGCAAAGGTGAGCTTGCTCTTGGGTCTGCAGGTCCCACCTCTGCAGGAGCAAGAGAGCACATGCGATGGCACCAGAAAGCTCCAGGGGGAGGAATCCATCCTGGGTCAAGAAACCCCTGACCAGAGGCCTCTCCCTGGAGGACCCCGGCAGAGGCACAAGAGTCCCGGGACAGAGCAGGTCCTAGAGTGGCTGTTTATTTCCCAGGAGCAGCCGAAAGCGAAGAAGACCTGGGTGAGTTACTGGTTTGTTCATTTCCACTTCTTTTCTTTATTTCTTTTTCATTTTTTTGGTGGGGAGAGGGATGGAGGTCCTCAGGTGGGAGGTCGTGTAAGGTCCCTGAGGTCCCTGTTTCCTGGTTTCCCCAGACTCAATTTTCAGCTCCTTTTCCACACACACCCCCCAATTTTTTTTAATGGATATTGTTCTGTTTAAATGTGTTTACAAACTGTATTGTTTCTGGTGTGAATGCATTTTTAATTTATGTTGTTGGCGTATACGCATGTGTATCCTGCTGTATTGCTTATATTTTTCGTTAAGCACCGTCCTCTTGTATGGCCGTCAGCAGTGTCTTGGTGTCCACTTGCCTCACGTTCTCTGCCAGCTCTTAATTACTGTTGTTCTTTTTATTTGAGCCATTCAGGTATGGTGGTGTCTCTGTATGGGCTTACTTTGCATTTCCTGCTAGCATGCTTTTTGGACATTTTGTTACCTTTTGTGGGTGTTTTCTGTCTGTTTCTTATTGACAGAAAGGAGTTATTTATTTTCTGGAAGCTTACCAGAAATGCTGTTTCAGGCTGCACCTCAGTCCTGTTATATCAAGACTTTTCATCTTAACAAGATTCAGTGATTCATGCACATTGAAGTTTAAAGCAAACTTGATACCAAATCCATATTTACCTGGGGTGCTTCTCTCACCTCCAGTATTTTGTTATGACAGTTTTCAAACGCAGGGCAAAATCGAAAGGATTTTGCAGTGAACATCTGTATACTCATCACCTTGAATTTACCTTTAACATTTTACTGTACTTGCTTTATCACATTAGCCATCTTTCCATCCCTCTGCATCTCTTACCCCATCTTATTTTTGCTGTATTTCTTAATATATTTTAGACATCAGCATGCTTCCCTCTAAATACTTCAGTATGCACAGCATTAACTGTTGTTCAGCGTTTGTTTACAAGCTGGGTTTTTTTCCCCTGTCTTGCCTTTTCATTCTGTTAATTAATGCTGCCTTTTGATGAACAGCTACTTCTAATTTTTACTTAATTTAGTTTCTAAATTTTTTCTTTTATTACTGGTGTTTTTTGTGTCCAATCTAAGAACTTTTTGTTATCCAGAGCTCATGAAGACAGTTTTCTTTGTTCACATTTACCTTTCACATGTAGATTCACAATACATCTAGAATTAATATTTATGTTTAGTGTTAGTAGGAGTCAAGCTTTATTTTTTTCATCAAGTTGCCTAATTGCCCCAGTGCCACTGAAGTGATTGACCTCTACCTATGGCTCTGCGGTGCCACCTTGTCATATATCAGGCGTCCATAAATATAGTTTGGTTTCACAACTCTTTATTCTGTTTCATTGGCCTACTTTTCCATCCTTATGCCAGTTTCACACTGTCTTGATTTATAATAAGTCTTGATATCTGGATGCTTCCAGTTTTTGGTGATTATGAATGCTGTCAACACTCACATGTGTGTTTTTGTGTGGACATGAGTTTTCATATCAGTTGGGTAAATACCTAGGAGCATGATTGCTGGATTGTATGGCGATTCTATGTTTAGCTTTGTAAGAGACTGTCTTCCAGAGTGCCTTGCAGTTTTGCATTCCCACTTGCAGTGAATGAGCGTCTCTGTTCCTCATCCTGACCAGTTGTTGGTATTGTCAAGTTGTTAAAAATTTTGCCATTCTAATAGATGTGAGGTGATAGTTCACTGTAGTTTTAAGTTGCATTTCCCTAATGGCTAGGTAGTGGTATTGAGTATATTTCTATATGTGTTTTATTCTTTCTATATCTTTGGTGAAGTATCTGTTTTCTTGTCATTGATTTTTTTAAAATTTAATATTAAACAAAAATTTTATTGGCGTATAGTTGATTTACAATGTTGTGTTAGTTTCAGGTGTACAGCAAAGTGAATCAGTTATACATATATCTACTCTTTTTAATTTAATTTTTTTTAAGATTTTTTTTTGATGTGGACCATTTTTTTTTTTAAGTCTGTTGAATTTGTTACAATATTGCTTCTGTTTTATGTTTTGGTTTTTTTTTTTTTTTTTTTTTTTTGGCCCTAGGCATGTGGGATCTTAGCTCCCCAACCGGGGATTGAATCCGCACCCCCTGCATTAGAAGGTGAAGTCTTAACCACTGGACCCCCAGGGAAGTCCCTCCATTCTTTTTTAGATTCTTTTCACATATGGGCCACTACAGAGTATTAAGTAGAGTTCCCTGTGCAGTAGGTTCTTATTAGTTATCTATTTTATATATACTAGTGTGTATATGTCAATCCCAATCTCCCAGTTTATCCTTCCTCCCATCCCCTGGTACCATAACTTTGTTTTCTACATCTGTGACTCTGTCTCTGTTTTGTAATAAGTTCATTAGTACCATTTTTTTAGATTTCACGTATAAGCAATATCATATGATATTTGTCTTTCTTACTTCACTGAGTATGACAATCTCTGGATCCATCCATGTTGCTTCAAATGGCATTATTTTGTTCTTCTTTATGGCTGAGTAATATTCCATTGTATATATGTACCGTATCATTAAAAAAAATTTTTTTTTAATTCTTTATCTTGTTTATTTTGTCTTGAGAGGGCAGAAGCCAAACTTACTGAGTTTGATGGGCATGACATTAAGATATTACATACGGCTTTTCAGAATTTGGGGCTACAAAATCATGCTTTCTTATTCTTTTTTTAAAAAAATATCATTATTGAAGTATAATTGCTTTACAATGTGGTGTTAGTTTCTGCTGTATAACAAAGTGAATCAGCTATATGTTTACATATATCCCCATATCCCCTCCCTCTTGAGCCTCCCTCCCACCCTCCCTATCCCACCCATCTAGGTCGTCACAAAACATCGAGCTGATCTCCCTGTGCTATGTAGCAGCTTCCCACTAGCCATCCATTTTACATTTGGTAGTGTATATATGTCAGTGCTACTCTCTCACTTCATCCCAGCTTCCCCTTATCCCCGCTGTGTCCTCAAGTCCATTCTCTGTCTGCGTCTTTATTCCTGCCCTGCCACTAGGTTCATCGATACCATTTTTTGAGATTCCATATATGTGCGTTAGCATGCGGTATTTGTTTTTCTCTTTCTGACTTACTTCACTCTGTATAACAGTGTCTAGGTCCATCCACCTCACTGCAAATAACTCAATTTGTTCCTTTTTATGGCCAAGTAATATTTCATTGTATATATGTGCCACATCTTCTTTATCCATTCATCTGTCAGTAGACATTTAGGTTGCTTCCATGTCCTGGCTCTTGTAAGTAGTGCTGTAGTGAACATTGTGGTACATATATCTTTTTGAATTATGGTTTTCTCAGGGTATATGCCCAGTAGTGGGATTGCTGGGTCATATGGTAGTTCTGTTTTCAGTTTTTTAAGGAACCTCCATAGTGTTCTCCATAGTGGCTGTATCAATTTACATTCCCACCAACAGTGCAGGAGGGTTCCCTTTTCTCCACACCCTCTCGAGCATTTATTGTTTGTAGATTTTTTGATGATGGCCATTCTGACCAGTGTGAGGTGATACATCACTGTGGTTTTGATTTGCATTTCTCTAATGATTAGTGATGTTGAGCATCTTTTTATGTGTTTGATGGCAATCTGTATGTCTTCTTTGGAGAAATGTCTATTTAGGTCTTCTGCCCATTTTTGGATTGGGTTGTTTGTTTTTTTGATATTGAGCTGCATGAGCTGCTTGTATATTTTGGAGACTAATCCTTTGTCAGTTGCTTTGTTTGCAGATATTTTCTCCCACTCTGAGGGTTGTCTTTTCGTCTTGTTTATGGTTTCCTTTGCTGTGCAAAAGCTTTTAAGTTTCATTAGGTCCCATTTGTTTATTTTCGTTCTTATTTCCATTACTCTAGGAGGTGGGTCAAAAAGGATATTGCTGTGATTTATGTCATAGAGACACCACATCTTCTTTATCCATTCCTCTGTTGATGGACACATAGGTTGCTTCCACATCCTGGCTATTGTAAATAGTGCTGCAGTGAACATTAGGGTGCATGTATCTTTTCAAATTGTGGTTTTCTGTGGGTATATGCCTAGGAGTGGGATTGCTGGTCATATGGTAGTTCTATTTTTAGTTTTTTAAGGAATCTCCATACTGTTCTCCATAGTGGTTGTACCAATTTCCATTCCCACCAACAGTGTAGGAGGGTTCCCTTTTCTCCACATCTTCTCCAGCATTTATTGTTTATAGATTTTGTTGTTGTTGTTGTTTGTTTATAGATTTTTTGATGATGGCCATTCTGTGACTGGTGGGTGGTGATACCTCATTGCAGTTTTGATTTGTATTCTCTAGTAATTAGTGATGTTGAGCATCTTTTCATGTGCTTTTTGGCCATCTGTTGTCATGGATTTTTAAGAATTCTTTGTTATTCTAGATTTAAATCCTTTATAAGAAAAGTGATTTGAAAATATTTTCTCCCAGTCTCTGGTTTGTGTTTTCATTTCCATGACACCAACTTTCACAGAGCACAATGTTTTAATTTTGATAAAGTTTATTTTCTGAATTTTAAGTTTTTAAAATGAGTTTTGCTTTTGGTGTCATATCTAAAATTTAATTGCCCAAACAAAAGTGCACAAATTAAAAAAAATTTTTCTCTGGAATTTGTAAAGTTTTAGTTTTCACATTTAAGTCTGTGATCCATTTTTAGTTAATTTTTGTATAGAGTGTGGGGTATGTGTTGAGGTTCATTTTTTATGTGTATGGATGTGCAAGGGTTCCAGCACCCTTTGTTGAAAAAGGTGATCCTTTCTCCATTGAATTGCTTTTGTGTTTTCATGAAAAAAAAATTTTTTTTTCAAGAGACAGTGTTTATATGGGTCTATTTCTAGGCTCTCTTTTCTGTTCCATTGATTTTTATGTCTAATCTTTTACCAGTATCATGCTTTCTTGCTTTTATAGGAAGTCTTAAAGTGGGCTAGTGGGAGTGCTGCACCTTTGTTCTTCAGAATTGTTTTGGCTGTTCTAGTTTTTTGCCTTTCTGTATTAATTATAGAAGAGCTTGTGGATAGCTACAAAAAAGCTTGTTAGGAGATTGGAATTACAGTGAATCTATGAGTCAAATTAGGGAAAACTTACATCTTAACAATACTGAGTTTTCCAATCCATGAATACACTATAGCTTTCCATGTTTTAGATCTTTGATTTTTTTAACCACTGTTTGTATTTTGGAGCATACGTATTTCTGCACACGTATTTTCTTTTATCATCTTAACCATTTTAAGTGACAATTCAGTGGTATTAAATACATTCATAACATTGGCAGTCATAATCACCATATCCGTCTCCACAGCACTCTTCCTCTTGAAAAACTGAAGCTCTATACCATTAAACAATAACTCCCAATTCCCCCCTCCCCATAACCCCTGGCAAGCGCCACTCTACTTTCTGTCTCTGATTTTGACTACGCTAGTTACCTCATATAAGTGGAATCATACAGTAATTGTCTTTTTGTGACTGGCTTATTTCCCTTGACATAATGTTCACAAGGTTCATCCTTGTTATAGCATACTGCGAATTTTCTTCCTTTTTAAAGCTGAATAATAATTTGTTGTATGTATATACCTCATTTTGCTTATCCATTCATCCATCCATGGACACTTGGATTGCTTTCATGTTTTAGCTACTGTGAATATTAACGTTGCTATGAACATGGATGTAGAAATATCTCTTTAAGACCCTGCTTTCACTTCCTTTGGGGATATACCCAGAGATGAAATTGCTGGACCATATGGTAATAATAATTTTTAATTTTTTGAGGAGCCACCAAACTGTTTTCCACAGCAGCTACACCATGTTGTATCCCCAACCAGCAGTGTACAAGTGTTCCCATTATTCCACATCCTTGCCAACCTTTGTTATTTTTATGGTTTTTGATAGCCATCCTAATGAGTGTGAGCAGAAACTCATTATAGTTTTTTTTTTTTAATTAATTTATTTGGCTGTGTTGGGTCTTCGCTGCTGCATGGGCTTTCTCTAGTTGTGATGAGTGGGGGTCACTCCTCATTGCAGTGCACGGGCTTCTCACTGCAGTGGCCTCTCTCGTTCAGAGAGTGGGCTCTAGGTGCGCGGGCTTCAGTAATTGTGGCACATGGGCTCAGTAGTTGTGGTTCCTGGGCTCTAGAACACAGGCTCAGTAGTTGTGGTGCACAGGCTTAGTTGCTCCGTGCCATGTGGGATCTTCCTGGCCCAGGGCTTGAACCTGTGTCCCCTGCATTGGCAGGCAGATTCTTAACCACTGCGCTGCCAGGGAAGTCCCTCATTGTAGTTTTGATTTGCATTTTTGTTATGATTAGTGATGTTCAGCATCTTCATGTGCTTATTGGCCATTTGTATATCTTCTTTGGGGAAATGTCTATTCAAGTCCTTTGATTACTTTTGAATAGGTTGTTTTTTGTTGAGTTTTAGTTCTTTATATACTCTAGATATTAATCCCTTATAAGATATATGACTTGCAGATATTTTCTCCCATTTTGGGAGTTGCCTTTTTACTATGTTGATGTTGTGTTTTGATGCAAAAATTTTTTTAATTTTCATGAAGTTCAATTGGTTGGTTTTTCTTTTGTTGCTTGTACCTTTTGTGTCATTTTCAAGAAATCATTGCCAAATCTAACATTGTGAAGCTTTTGCCCTATGTTTTCTTCTTATATAGTTTTAGGTCTTACATTTACGTCTTTGATCCATTCTGAGTTAATTTTTATGTAGTGTTAGATGAGGGTCCAACTTCATTTTTTTTTCATGTGGATATCCAGTTTTCCCAGTAGTATTTGTTGGAAAGACTTCCCCATAAATGGTCTTGGAACCATTGCCAAAAATCGTTTGACCATATATGCAGGGGGTTATTTCTGGGCTCTGTTCTATTCCATTGTCACCTTTATGTCAGTACCACATTGTTTTGATTACTGTAGCTTTGTAGTAAGTTTTTTTTAATGTTTATTTATTTATTTGGCTGCATTGGATCTTAGTTGCGGCATGCAGGATCTTCATTGTGACATGCAGGATCTTTTTGTTGTGGCATGCAGTCTTCTCCAGTTGCAGTGTACAGGCTTCTCTCTAGTTGTGGTGCACAGGCTCCAGAGTGTGCGGGCTCAGTAGTTGTGGTGTGCTGGCTTTGTTGCCCCACAGCATGTTGGATCTTAGTTCCCTGACCAGGGATCGAACCCTCATCCCCTGCATTGGAAGAAGGATTCTTAACCACTGCACCACCAGGGAAATCCTGTGTAGTAAGTTTTAAAATCAGGAAGTATGAGTCCTCCAGCTTTGTTCTTTTTCAAGATTGCTTTGGCTATTCAGGGTCCCTTGAGCTTCCATATGCATTTTAGGGTGGGTTTTTCTATTTTTGCAAAAAACATCGTCGGAATTTTATTAGGGATTGCATTGAATATGTAGATCACTTAGGGTAGTGTTAACATTTTAATATTAAGGAACATAGGGTATGTTTCTGTTTATTTATGTGTTCTTTAATTTCTTTCAGTAAGGTTTTCAGTTTTCATTCTACAAGTCATTTACCTCCTAGGTTCAGTTATTACTTTTTGATGATGCTATAAATGGAATCATTTTCATAATTTGCTTTTCAGATTGGTCATTGTTAGTGTATAGAAATGCACCTGATTTTGGTGTGTGACTTTGTATCCTGTTATTTGCTGAATTCATTTGTTCTAACTAGGTTGTGTGTGTGTGTGTAATCTTTAAGATTTTCTATATATAGGAAGACATTGTCCATGAACAGAGATAATTTTACTCCTTTTCTAATTTAGATGTCTTTTATTTCTTTTTCTTGCCCAATGGCTCTGGCAAGAACTTGAAGCACTATGTTGAATAGAAGTGGAGAAAGAAGGCATTCCTTTTTTTTAAAAAAAAAATATTTATTTATTTGGCTGCATCGGGTCTTAGTTGCAGCACATGGGATCTTTCATTGTGGCATGCAGCCTTCTCTCTAGTTGTGGTGTGTGGACTCTAGAGTGTGTGGGCTTAGTTACCCTGCAGCATGCAGGATCTTAGTTCCCTGAACAGGGATTGAACCCACGTCCCCTTCATTGGAAGGCAGATTCTTAACCACTGGACCACGAGGGAAGTCTTGAAAGCAGGCATCCTTGCCTCATTCCTGATCTTAGAAGAAAAGCTTTTAGTCTTTCATCATTGAGTATGATGTTCACTGTGTGTTTTTAAGATGTGGGTTTTATTATGTTGAAGTACTTTCCTTCTATTTCTACTTTGTTGAGTGTTTTGATTATGAAAGAGTGTTGAATTTTGTCAGATCCTTCAACTGAGGTAATCTGCATCGAGATAATCATTTTTTTAACTTCATTCTGTTAGTGTGATGTATTGCATTGAGCAATTTTCAAATGTTGAACCATCCTTGCATTCCGAAAATAAATCCCATTGGTCATGGTGTATGATCTTTTTAATAAGCTGTTGAATTTGATTTGCTATTATTTTGAAGATTTTTGCATCTATGTTCATGAGGAATATTAGTTTGTAGTTTTCTTACAGTGGCTTTGTCTGGATTTGGTATCAGAGCCTTAGGAAGTGTTCCCTCCTCTAGGTTTTTGGAAAAGCTTGAGAAAGATTGATGTTATTACTTCTTTAAATATTTGTTAAAATTCACCAGTGAAGCCTGGGCTTTTCTTCTTTGGGGGAAGATTTTTGATTACAGACCCAATCTCCTTACTAGTTATAGATCTGTTCAGATTTCCTATTTCTTTGTGATTTGATCTTAATAGAAACACAAATGGAATTCTTTCCTTTCAACTAAGTTATCCAATTTGTTGACATACAATTGTTCATAGTACTTGCCAATAATCATTTTTATTTTTGTAGAATCAGTACTAATTTCCACACTTTCATTCTTGATTTTAGTAATTCTAGTCTTCTCTCTTTTTTTTTTTTCCCCTCAGTCTAGCTACCTGAAGGTTTATCAAAATTTGTTTATCTTTTCAAAGAACTAAGCTCTGGTTTCATTGATTTTTTTTTTCTATTGTTTTTCTAGTTTCTATTTTGTTTGTATTCTAATCTTATTTCCTTCTTTTTGCTACCTTTGTGTTTAATTTGTTCTTTTTCTGTTTCCTTAAGTTGTAAAGTTAGATTATTGATTTGAGATGTTTCTTGTTTTAAATATGTTTGGTTTTTTTTTTTTTTGAAGATGTTGGGGATAGGAGTTTATTAATTAATTTATTTTTGCTGTGTTGGGTCTTCATTTCTGTGTGAGGGCTTTCTCTAGTTGTGGCAAGCAGGGGTCACTCTTCATCGCGGTTCACGGGCCTCTCACTATCGCGGTCTCTCTTGTTGCGGAGCACAGGCTCCAGACGCGCAGGCTCAGTAGTTGTGGCTCACGGGCCTAGTTGCTCCGCGGCATGTGGGATCCTCCCAGACCAGGACTCGAGCCCGTGTTCCCTGCATTAGCAGGCAGATTCTCAACCACTGTGCCACCAGGGAAGCCCCTAAATATGTGTTTTTAACTGTAAAATTTTCCGTTAACACTGCTTTTGCTGCATCCCAACAACTTTATGTTGTGTTTTGTTTTCATTCATGTCTAAGTATTTACTAATTTCCCTTTTGATTTGTTTGATCCATTGGTTGTTTAAGACCATGTTGTTTAATTCCCACAAATTTGTGAATTTTCCCTTTTTTTCTGCTGCTTTTAGTGATTTTTAACTTCATCCTATGTGTTCAGAGAAGATACTTTGTATGATATTTATCTTTTAAATCTACTGAGATTTAATTTGTGGCCTAACATATGGTCTGTCCTGGAAAATGTCTCATGTGTACTTGAGAAGAATGTATATTTTGTTCTTGGGTAGAATATTCTGTATATGTCTGTTAGAGGTAGTTTATTTAAATTGTTTCCTTACTTATTTTCTTTCTGATTGTTCTATGCATTATCGGGAGTGGGATATTGAAGTTTCCAACTATTATTATAAAACTATTTCTCCCTTCAATTATGTCAGTTTTTGTTTCATGTATTTTGATGATTTGTTATTAGGTGTAACTGTTTATAATTTTCTATCTTCTAGCTGTGCTGAAACTTTAATAATATGTAATTTCCTTCTTTGTCTCTTACAATCTTTTTGATTTGTCTGATGTTAGTATAGCCACCCCTGCTCTACTTCGGTTACTACTTGCATGGAATATCTTTATCCATCTTTTCACTTTTGATCTGTTTGTGTCTTTGGATCTAAAGTGAGTTTCTCATAGACAGCATATTTGAATCATGTTTCTTAATCCATTTTGCCAAACTCTGTCTTTTCACTGGAGAGTTTTATTGATTTACACTTACAGTAATTACTCATAAGGAGGGATTTATTTCTGTCATTTTGCTGTTTTCTTTATACCTTATAGCTTTTTGGTCCTTCAGTTCCTGCAATCACTGTCTTTTGTGATTAGTTGAATTTTTATAGTGAAATGTCTAAATTCCTTTCTCATTTGCTTTTTGTGTAAGTTTTATAACTATTTTCTTTGTGGTGGCCATGGGATTACATTTAACTTCCTAAAGTTATAGCATTCTGATTTGAATTTATACCAGCTTAACTTCAATAACATACAAACACTATGCTCTTTTACAGCTCTGTCCCACTGCTTTTGATTGCTGATGTCTCAGAGTTACATCTTTATACATTGTGTGCCCCGAAATGTAAACTAATAATTATTTCAAATGCATTTGTCTCTTATAATTATGTAGAGAATGAAATGTAGAGGCACAAATATACTACCATTATAATTACCCAGATATTTACCTTTATTCAGATCTTTATTTCTTCAAACAGCTTCAAAATATTGTCTAGTGTTCTTTTATTTCACATACATGACTCCCTTGAGCATCTCTTGACAAGCAGGTCTAGTGGTAGCAAACTACCTTTTGTTCTTCTGGGAATGTCTTCATTTCTACCTCACTTTTTACTTACTTAATTAATTTATTTTTGGCTGCGTTGGGTCTTCATTGATACATGTGGGCTTTCTCTAGTTCTGGCGAGTGGGATTTACTCTTCATTGCAGTGCACATGCTTCTCATTACTGTGGCTTCTCTTGTTGCAGAGCATGGGTTCTAGAGTGCAGGCTCAGTAGTTGGGGCCCACAGGCTTAGTTGCTCCTTGGCATGTGGGATCTTCCTGGGCCAGGGCTCGATCCCGTGCCCCCTGCATTGGCAGGTGGATTCTTAACCACGGCGCCACCAGGGAAGCCCTCTACCTCACTTTTGAAGCACAGTTTTGTCAGATACAGGATTCTTGGCTGGTAGTTTATTTTTCTTTTAGCTCTTTGAATATATGGGTTTATTGCCTTTTGGTCTCCAAAGGTTCTGATGAGAAATCTATTTATAATCTTACTGAGGAGCCCTTGTAGGAAACAAGTCATTGCTTTCTTGATGCTTTCAGGGTTCTCTCTTTGTCTATTGAAAATTTGAGCATGTGTGTTTCTTTGAGTTCATTGTTTTTGGAGTTTGTTTAGATTCTTGGATGTTTATATTCATGTCTTCATCAAATTTGGAATTTCATTTTCAAATTTGGTGTCCATTTTTGAAAATCTTAGCCATTCTAGATGTGTAATGGTGTCTCACTGTTTTAATTTGCAATTCCCTAATGATATATGATGTTGAGCATCTTCTCATATGCTGATTTACCATCGGTGTATCTTCATGTTCAGATCTGTCGCCCCACACCGTGGTTGCTACTTACAGCTGTTGCCTTTTTTATTTCACGAAATTTTAACGTCTTCTCTTCAGTGGTACCTCCTGGTGCATTCAGGCAGCATTGCTTGCTTCCCCCTTTGTGCCCATGTTCTCTGCATGTTCTTTTCTCGTAGCATCTTTGGCTGCCTGTTACATTTTTATGGGTTTAATCTTTGCTGTTCTCTGCAATGCTGAACACTTCTGTCTTTCATCCATTTTATATTACTTGCACCTAGTTGAATACCTGGCACATGGTATTCTTATATGCTGAAAGACAGGTTAACTGATTTAATGCATATTGATGGGATATTTTCAGTAAACGTTTGCTTTTCTCCCAAAGTAGAATGTAAATAATGGACACCGTTAGCAGCCTTTTGTTTACTACAAACTCAGTAAAATGATTTGCAATTGAATGGCGATATGCTGTTTCAGGGACCATTGTCATTCATGGATGTGTTTGTGGACTTTACCTGGGAGGAGTGGCAGCTGCTGGACCCAGCTCAGAAGCACCTGTATAGGAGTGTGATGTTGGAGAACTATAGCAACCTGGTGTCCCTGGGTAAGTACCACTTCCCTGAAAGGAGTGTGTGTCATCTCCAGGCTTCCCCTTCTTGGGTGCTGAAAGCTGGGGCACTTTCGTAAAATGCTTGGTGATTTGCAGCTTATATTTAGAGGCCAGATTTTCTTATTCTCCCTTTGGCATCAGAATCTGCTGGTTGAATGATGTTCACTTTGCCAAAGTGCAAAAGGGCAGCTTCATCATGCCGCCTCTAAACCGAGTCTTCCCCATTCTGCTGAATCCCATGGTCCTAGGCAGTTTTGGGCCAGGTTGTCTGTAATTTTCTATTCACAGGGTATCAACACACCAAACCGAATATCATTTTCCAGTTGGAACAAGAAGAGCTGTGGATGATGCAAATTCCAAGTGAGGGCCATATGGGTGAGTCGTCAGAACATTTAGATCTTTTCCTCCTTACTCAGAATTGGTGTGAGTTCTGATGGGATGTTCCTTTTGTGTTTGTACTTTTGGGTCATTTGTAACCATTGTCTCTTAGTTAATCTCCTCTGTGGCATTCTCAGCTTCCTTCTTACTGTCCCGTGGTGATAGATGCATTTCATTACGCATTTAAGCAAGCTTTTCCTCTTTACCTCTTTTCATGTGACTTTCACACCCCTTCTACTTTTTTTCTATTTTTCTAAAATTACTTACATTCATATTCAACACAGTTCCAATTTCCTTCTCCTTGAAACCTACGTGTTAGGAGATTCTGCCCTTTCTGCTTCTCCTGCCTAATGGCTTTGTCATCACTGTTCTTTCTGAGTGTATTCCTGCATCATTTGATAATATAATTTCTCCCGCCTGAAGCCTTTTCCCCACACCTTACTCAAGTGAACCCCATGGAACCCACTCTCACACTGCACGACACAGTGCTTATTCTCCTCATGCTTTACTGCCCTCGCATGCTCTTTCCTCTGAGTCCAAAGGGGTCTTTCTTGTATTCCCCACTTTCCTCGTATATTGTAAGTTTTAAAACTTCCACTCGGAAGATTTACGCTTTTTCTTTCTGTATTGGTGACTGACAGCCCCATCCCTCTTTCATCTGCCCTTTGGTACTGGGTTTGATTGTTCCACCGGGCATCTTCCCTGCGTGGGCCACTCCCTTGTCTCATTTTTCAGAAACTGGAATTGGAATGTCTCTTCTGCTGCCCCATAGCTGTATGATAACTTCTTCTCACCTTCCTGTTTGTTAGTTCTGCTGTGCTTCTGGTTCTTCTTCCTGGCACTGGGGTGTGAGCCTAAATATCCTTTTTATGCAGTTCTCGTCACTAGTCTTGCTATAATCTGTTAGTATTTTGGCCTTCAAAAATAAGTATTTTAAGGCCTCCATCTTCTCAATTCCCACCTCCTTCTCATTGGGAATGAGATAATTCCCAATATTATCTTTTTTTCTTTTTTTTATTGGGTATACCACACGGCTTATGGAATCTTAGTTCCCTGGCCAGGGATTGAACCCGGTCCCTTGTTAGTGAAAGCATGGTGTCCTAACCACTGGACCACCAGGGAATTCCATTATTTCATTTCTTGCTTATTCTACTTATTAGCCAAATTTATACCTTTTACTCTTTTTATACTGTAAGTTCATCCTGATGTTACTGTCAGATATATTTCCCTAAGCAACTATGTATTCCATCATAAGTGTGGCAGGATAAATCAACAGTTAATCTTTGTATTATTAGGATGGTTTCAGCTGCAATTTTTGATTAGTCCTAAATCAAACTATTTAGGCAGAAGTGATTTATTACCACACATCACAAAATGTCCTGATGTGGGACTGCTTGACTTACTAAATCCCCAAACGTCTATCTCTGCCTCGCCATTCTAACTATGTCAGTATTTCTCAGATTTCCTCCCCTGATGGTCACCAGATGCCTCTTACAGTTCCAGCCAACACCTGCAGATATACCAGTGGGCAGTGGAATAAGAAAGACTGTTTCTTCCCACATGGTCCTTTTAATTAGGCATTAAAATCTCTTTCAGGAAACCCCAGCAGACTTACCATGTTGAGCAGGCTAGATTTTTATCACATATCCCTGTGTAAAGAAGACTCTGGTGAGGGAAACGGGGCCATCACTGTCGGCTCAGCTATATCATGCTTCACTCTCGGCAGGGGTATGGAAGTGGGTCCCATTTTCCTAACTGCAGCACATGGCCTTACAAATGGAAGTAGGAAATAAGATCAGGTTTCTGCCAGCCAGGAAAAGGGCAGCAGAACGGCTGGGTAGGCAGCACTGTCCACCTCCATCTACCTCCCTGGTTAGGCATCATCCAGTCGCACCCTTCTTTCCATCCATTCATCTTCAAAAATATTCTGTCACCCCTCTTGTCATTCTTCTAGTATATTAATGCAAGTCTAGGATCCTCGTTTCTAATCAGACGTGGTGGTTCTTCATGGTCTGGTGATCTATAATTAAAGATAAGTTATCCACGTACAACCAGCCAGACAGGTAGAGTGGCAGAGAGAAGTACAGGGTGGGTACAACAGGAACCTCGTTCTGGGAGAGCAGCAGGAGTGGCACAACAGAGAAGCATTGGAACCCGGGCTGGGCAGGCTGTGCCGGGGCTTCCTGCTGTGGCCGTGGCCTGGTGAGCCCGGGTTCTGCTGGCTTAGCATGATTTCCTCTTCCATTGTCTTCTGTGGCTAAACTCAAGATGGGCCACAGCCAGTAATCATGTTTAATACAGTCTTGAATCATATTTAAATAATCTTTAATCTTGTGAATTCCTCTCTTCTACTCACTGGCTCTGGTATTCTGTCCTTATTTCTTGAATTCTTTGTGCTCTTCCTTGAGATACCAGCAATGATTAATTTCCCGCAATTATTGTTGTAAAGAAAATGCTCAACAGCAAATTCATTAGATTTCCTGGGAAATGAAGGAAGCCAGAGATGTGGGAACCAAGGGAAAATCAGCAGGAGTGTGGTGCCAGCAACAGAAGGATTGGAAGGGTGAAGTACAGAAACTGGCAGATTCAGTACCCATGAACTTTCAGAGTCTACAGGGACAACACTGACAGCCAAACATGAGCAAATATGATTTGAGGGCAAAGGTTAATTACTCACTGGCCTGTTTTCTTCTTGATGGAAACACTTCTGACTTTAAGACCATGTATTGGGTTGGCCAAAGGTTCATTCAGTTTTTTCCATAAGATGGCTCTAGTAGCACTTAGTTGTCTTTAACTTCATTTGAAACAGTTTTGTTAGATTGTATTGGGACAGCTGTTGTATCGGTGTGCATTAAAAAAAAAATTATCAAAATTGGTGAATTTTTGTGTAGCCATTTTAATATTGAAGATGGAAGAAAGCAACATTTTTGACCTATTATACTGTATTATTTCAAGAAAGGCAAAACTGCAACTGAAATGCAGAAAGGGATTTGTGCAGTATATGGAGAAGGGGCTGTGACTGATCTAACATGTCAAAAGTGGCTTGTGAAGTTTCCTGCTGAAGATTTCTCTCTGGATGATGCTCCACTGCCAGGTAGACCAGTTGAAGTTGACAGCAATCGAATTGAGACCTTAATTGAGGACAATTAATGTTATATCACAAGGGAGATAGCCGATATATGCAAAATCCAGATCCAAGTCAAGGGTTGAAAATCATTTGCACCAGCTTGATTATGTTAATTGCTTTGACGTTTGGGTTCCATGTAAGTTAAGCGAAGAAAACCTTCTTGATCATATTTTCAAATGCGATTCTCTACTTAAATGTAATGAAAACTTTCAGTTTTTAAGACGAATTGTGATGGGCAAATGAAAAGTGGATACTGTACAATAATGTGGAACGGAAGAGATCGTGGGGCAAGTGAAATGAACCACCACCAACCACACCAAAGGCTGGTCTTCATCCAAAGAAGATGATGTTGTGTATAAGGTGGGATTGGAAGGGAGTCCTCTATTATGAGCTGCTTCTGGAAAACCAAATGATTACTTCCAACAAGTACTCCTCCCAATTAGACCAACTCTAAGCAGCACTCGATAAAAAACATCCAGAATTACTCAACGGAAAACACATAATCTTCCATCAGGATAATGCAAGACCACATGTTTTTTTGATGACCAGGCAAAAACCGTTACAGCTTGGCTGGGAAGTTCTGATTCATCTACCATATTCACGAGACAATGCACCTTTGGATTTCCATTTATTTCAGTCTTTACAAAATTCTCTTAATGGAAAAAATTTTAATTCCCTGGAAGACTGTAAAAGGCACCTGGAACAGTTCTTTGCTCAAAAAGATAAAACCTTTTGGTAGGATGGAATTATGAAGTTGCCTGAAATATGGCAGAAGGTAGTGGAACAAAATGGTGAGGGCTTCCCAGGTGTTGCAGTGGTTGAGAGTCTGCCTGCTGATGCAGGGGACATGGGTTCGTGCCCCAGTTCGGGAAGGTCCCACATGCCACGGAGTGGCTGGGCCCATGAGCCATGGCCGCTGGGCCTGCGCGTCTGGAGCCTGTGCTCCGTAACGGGAGAGGCCACAACAGTGAGAGGCCTGCGTACCGCAAACAAAAAAGCCCAAAGTGGCTAATATGTTGTTCAGTAAAGTTCTTGGTGAAAATGGAAAATGTATCTTTTATGTTTACTTAAAAACCAAAGGAACTTTTTGGCCAACCCAGTAATAGCCAGTAATATTCCCTCCAAAGCCACTGTAACAGTCAAACATGCTCCTGTTCATTTCTCACTGCATGGGGGTGGGTACTGTCCCAGTTGGGAATTGATGTTTGGGAAAATATAATTTGGAGGTTGTGTACAAAATGAATAAGAGGGTTCAGATTTAAGATGTAGGGAAACCTGAAATGGGGTGTTAAGATCCTGTGATATTGCTGTCTTCAAACCTGACCTGCTTCTGTGTTCTCTTAATACCCTTTTCTGTCCATTGCCTTGGTCAGCAATAACTTTGGGACATCTAGGTCAACTCTACCCATTCTCTCTTCTGTTCAACCTCCAGATATTTCTGATTATGACTGAGGACTTAGTCTTGTGTCTAGTTCCCTATCCACTTTGTATTTCTGGAATTTGGTTGGGGGGTGGGAGTTTGGGTTGGGTTTATGTTTAAAAGCATTCTGGCCACCCTGCCCCGTCTGTTTTTCATTCCCCTCAGAGAAAACCAATTTCATCTCTTTAGCTCTTTCTTATGGTATTTACGTCCATGTTTTTCTAAATAACCAACTTATTCCCTTGCACCTTGATTTCCTCCTAATTACTTAGTGTGAAGGGTAAAGATTTAATTCTCTTTCATCCTCCTTCCCTCATACTCCCCATGATATACACACTGTCTCTTTCCATACCTCCATCATCCTAATCAAGCTGTTTCATACTTAGATCAGTCTTCAGTTTTTATATCTTTACGACCATGTAATTTCTGTTCACAGGTAAATCATGCAAGTGTACAATGGCTAGTTTTCGTTCATAAATCATTTTTTCTCTTGAGTTGTTTTACTTCCGTGCCCAGTTTTCTGTGTTATCATTAATGTATTTATAATTAATTTAACCCCAGACTCTTCTTCACATGTCTAAATATTCTTTTGGTACATTCAGCTAAATTAGTGATTCTGTCAATTTCATCTTCCTGGTGACATCACTCCCATGTCTTTTGACTTGCTCCAGTGTAAGCTGATTTTTCTCAAGACCTGGTTGTACAGTTTTTAACCTGGAATCTCCTTTCAGATTTTCTTTTCTATTTTTTTGTGTCATCTTTTTTCTTGGTTTGTTTTCATAGTAGTTTCCTGTGAAAGGAACACCTTTCATAGTAGCTTCCTGTGAAAGGGTGCATTTGATATAAAATTTGAGACATGTGCCGCTGAAAATGTTTATACTTCACTCCTGAATGCTCTGTTTTTTCTCTCCTAGCGATGCTAATGAGTAGTCAGATCCATTCTAAATTTTGACCCATTATATGAAACTTTTTTGGTTTTTCTGGAAGCTTTATTAGCTGCTGATTGTCAGCGTTCTGAAACATCTCGATGATGTTTCTTGTGAGTTTATTTTCATCTATTTCGGTATTCAGTGGAACTTTATTCCCAAGAAGACTGTAAACCAATCTGCAGTGGTTCTGCTCTTTCTCCTGAGCTTAGCACAGTGTTTGGCACATAATAGATATTTAACAATTATTCGTCGACTGAAGCTAATGCTCAGAGATCCTTTCCCACCTCTTTATATATATATATTTTTTAAATAAATAAATAAATAAATTTATTTATTTTTGGCTGCATTGCATCTTCATTTCTGCACATGGGCTTTCTCTAGTTGTGGCGAGCGGGGGCTACTCTTCCTTATGGTGCGCAGGCTTCTCATTGCAGTAGCTTCTCCTTTTGTGGAGCATGGGCTCTAGGTGCACAGGCTTCAGTAGTTGTGGCACATGGGCTTCAGTAGTTGTGGCTCGTGGGCTTAGTTGCTCTGCAGCATGTGGGATCTTCTTGGACCAGGGCTTGAACCCATGTCCCCTGCATTGGCAGGCGGATTCTTATCCACTGTGCCACCAGGGAAGACCCCACCTCTTTCTGTTTTGCTCATTTCTCTTTTGCTTTCTAAAGAAGGCATTTTGCAAAATTTTGTAACTCAAGACTACCTTTATTGTCAGTTCCCTTTGCCTCATACGTGTTTTGATTTGCTTTGTTTTCCCGAGTGCCCAGGAGTTTGGGTACATTTACACTTGAGATTTTATTTACATTCGGAACTGATATCTGAAACTAAGAAAAACCTCATGATATGGCATTTTTAAGGCAATTTTATGCTATACTAGGATCATGTTACTATTTATAACATATGAGTATTTTCATTTCTAGACGAAGTCTGGGAAATTGATGGTCATATGGAATGGCATAAGGAAAATCAAGGCAAGCTAAGAAGTATGTCAAAAGGCTATCAGTGTACTGCATTTGGAAAACTATGTCTTCTTAGTACAGATTATGTTTCTTCAAGACAAAAACTTCATAAATGTGTCACAAATGGAAAGAGTTTGAAATATAGTACAGATTTCGGTAATAATTTTTCCAGAAAGAATCCTAATGGGTTTCATGCACATAGGGAATCGTCCTTCCATTCTAAACATGAGCAAGCTGTTATTGGGATAAAATACTGTGAAAGTAATAAATCTGGAAAAACTGCCAACAGAAAGTCACAGCTCATATGCCAGCAAATACGTATGGGAGGAAAGCCCTTTGAATGCAGTTACTGTGGGAAGGCCTTCAGTAGCAAGTCATACCTTGTGGTGCATCAGCGAACTCATGCAAAAGAAAAACCCTACAAATGTAATGGATGTGGGAAAGACTTCAGCAGCAAGTCCTACCTCATTGTTCATCAGAGAACTCACACAGGAGAGAAACTACATGAATGCAGTGTTTGTCAGAAAACTTTCAGTTTCAATTCACAACTTGTTATACATCAGAGAATTCACACGCGGGAGAATCCCTATGAATGCTGTGAATGTGGGAAAGTCTTCAGTAGGAAAGACAAGCTTGTTTCACACCAGAGAACTCATTCAGGACAGAAACCCTATGGGTGTCATGACTGTGGGAAAGCTTTTGGTTTGAAATCACAACTCATTATACATCAAAGAATTCACACAGGGGAGAAACCCTATGAATGCAGTGATTGTCAGAAAGCTTTTAATACAAAGTCTAACCTCATGGTACATCAGAGAACCCACACAGGGGAGAAACCCTATGGTTGTAGTGAATGTGGGAAAGCCTTTACTTTCAAGTCACAGCTCATTGTACATCAGGGAGCACACACTGGGGTAAAACCCTATGCATGTAATCAGTGTGGAAAAGCGTTCAGTTTGAAGTCACAACTCATTGTACATCAGAGAAGTCACACAGGAGTGAAACCCTATGGATGCATTGAATGTGGGAAAGCTTTTAGGAGCAAGTCCTACCTCATCATACATATGAGGACTCACACAGGAGAGAAACCACATGAGTGCAGTGAATGCGGGAAATCCTTCAGTTTCAATTCACAACTTATTGTACATCAGAGAATTCACACGGGGGAGAATCCGTATGAATGCAGTGAATGTGGAAAAGCCTTCAGTCGGAAATACCAGCTCATTTCACACCAGAGAACTCATGCAGGGGAGAAGCCCTATGAATGCAGTGACTGTGGGAAAACTTTTGGTTTGAAGTCACAGCTCGTGATACATCAGAGAACTCATACAGGAGAGAAACCGTTTGAATGCAGTGAATGTCAGAAAGCCTTTAACACAAAGTCGAATCTTATTGTTCATCAGAGAACCCACACAGGAGAGAAACCCTATGGTTGTAGTGAATGTGGGAAATCCTTTACTTTCAAGTCACAGCTTATTGTACATCAGGGAGCACACACTGGGGTGAAACCCTATGGGTGTAATCAGTGTGGAAAAGCCTTCAGTTTGAAGTCACAGCTCATTGTACATCAGAGAAGTCACACAGGGTTGAAACCCTATGGATGCATTGAATGTGGGAAAGCTTTTAGGAGCAAGTCCTACCTCATCATACATATGAGGACTCACACAGGAGAGAAACCACATGAATGCAGTGAATGCGGGAAATCCTTCAGTTTCAATTCACAACTTATTGTACATCAGAGAATTCACACGGGGGAGAATCCGTATGAATGCAGTGAATGTGGGAAAGCCTTTAATAGAAAAGATCAACTCATCTCACATCAGCGAACTCATGCTGGGGAAAAACCTTATGGGTGCAGTGAGTGTGGGAAAGCCTTTAGTAGCAAGTCATACCTCATTATACACATGAGAACTCATTCTGGAGAGAAACCATATGAATGCCACAAATGCGGGAAAGCCTTCATTTGGAAGTCGCTACTCATTGTACACGAGCGCACTCATACAGGGGAAAACCCTTATAAATGCAGTCAATGTGAGAAGTCCTTCAGTGGAAAATTACGGCTCATTGTACATCAGAGAATGCACACAAGAGAGAAGCCCTATGAATGCAACGAATGTGAAAAAGCCTTCATTAGGAAGTCTCAGCTCATTGTACATCAGAGGACTCATTCAGGGGAGAAACCCTATGGATGCAGTGAATGTGGAAAAACCTTCTCTCAGAAATCAATTCTCAGTGCACATCAGAGGACTCATACAGGAGAGAAACCCTGTAAGTGCAGTGAATGTGGGAAGGCCTTTTGTTGGAAGTCACAGCTCATTATGCATCAGAGAACTCACACAGATGAGAAACATACTGGTGAAGTAAATGTAAGAAACTTTCTCTCAAAAGTCAAGTCACAGGAATTCCCAGAAAATTTGTACAGGAGAGAAACTCTGTAAATGGAATCATCTCATTGTACACCAGGTATATGTGGCATGTGGAACGCTGTTTTTTATACACACAAAAAATATCAGTACATGTGCACAAGGGACTCTATGAATTCAGTGAACCCTATGAAAGTTCTTAGCAGGAAGTCTTGTAAGTTTGTGCAGGTGAGGAACATTATGAATGAAATGAATGTCAGAAAGCCATTTTTTGATATGCTAACATCCACAAAGAGGAAATTCCATAATGCAAATGAATATAGAATACAGTCCTTTGAAATTCATAGTTTATTAAGAATTAGGATTTTAATGAGAGAAAACATAAATGAATGAATTGCAGGTATCATAAGCTCATACCTTGGAGAAACCATGCTATAAGTTAGGGAAATTCTTCATCTAGAAGGACAAACGTCTAGTAAAAAAAAAAAAGAAAAAAATATTTGAATGAATGAAGATCTATGAATATTTCAGATGGGGTAAAGCCTCAGCAGGAAGGTTTACTTACTATTATTTTGATTCATTTGGAAAAAAATAATTTCCTTTACAAATTAAGGGAAATTATGTTCCAAATGTTCCAAACTTTTAGGAAACGATTGGAGAAAGTATTCAACTATCAATGATAGGTATGTTCATAGTAGAACATAAAGATTTTTTAATCTGTGTAAATAAATGTAATAATCAGGATAAGAATAAGGATGACATCATAAGACCTGCAGGGATATTTAGGTGTTATCTTCGTTTCTGTACTATAAAATATGTTTTGTGTAGTTTTGCATATTCTTGTGAATGCCACATTTGGTAGATAAATTAGCTAGATGACAATACCATTTTCTAGGGGTTTATACTCTGCATAGAGACATTCTTATTTAAAAATACGACTTCTTACTAGAATAATATGGCATTAAAATGCATTTCCATACTTTAAACCTTTTATTTTGTACCCTTTGTAAATGGTCCTGAAAGCTACCTCTTTAGTTACATAATCAATATAGTGCAATATAGTTTCATGTGATTGTGTATCTGCAATCTGTTCTACCTTCTCTGGTTAGAACACCTTGATTTCCTTTAAGAGAATTCACAGTGTATGCAGTCATGATGGGATCATCATTCAAGGTGTCCTGCCAGGAGTTGGCTGAGATAGTTCAGAATATAAATTTTTAATGGACTCCTTAGTACAGAAAATCAAACTTAGCTTTTTTTCTCAGGTAGCATCTTACTGCTAGTATTAATTAGTTCCTTCTATATAGATTACACAGAATAGCTTTAGTTATTGTCCCTTTTTAATCCTAGTTCACTTCTCTGTTAATTTGAACTATCTTGTATCCTCTCAGTACATTTAAGTGATACCTTTAAGTGATGCTGCTGAAATGTGTATGTATAGCTATAGATTCAGGATGGTGAAAAGTCATTCTACCAGTTGCTTACTTACAAAGTCAGTTTTTTTCACAGCCTCACCAATTACCTTATGTGAATGAGCATTAATCTGAAAATTAGGTTACGCTATCTTGGAGGAATATGAGGATTCAAAACTGCAAATATTTCTGAAACACCCACTACTTTGTGCTCTTTACTTCAGTGGGGAATCCCATCTCTTACCCAAAGAAACTGCATCTTCCTTGAAGGACGCAGTCAATGATTTTTGAATCCCAAGTCCTTATGTGTTCAGCTCATTATTATTATCCAATGTCAATAGACCTGGGGTGAAGAATGATGATTTACAGAAGGGAAGAGAAGGCTTGCATAAGGCAAGAATTTCAGATATCTGCTACAGTCTATCCCATAAACCTGGAAAATATGAATATGTATTTTGTCATTGATGTTCCAAGGAAGATATATACACAAAATAAAGAATAAACACATATTCTGTTTCCTACTATCCAGGGTCAATTAGATTTCAAAGGTTCTGTATTGTGTGATGCAAATCCACATTCAGCCTCTCCCAGTAGAAGCCAGAGATGTCAGCATAATGTTGAAGGTATAAATCAAATACTGTGTGAAAGGATAATGATGGATTGGGTCTGATTTTAAATGAAATGGAAAATTTTCCAGATAAATGAAACTTAACAAAAATCAGTAGATGAGCAACCAGTAAAAAACAATAGGAAAGTTAATTGAATTTCTGGCTTGAAAATCTACCTAGTTCCTCTAACTCTGCCCCAGCCCCAGAAAAGAAAGAGGTTCCAGAGACTTTCAGTAATAGTTGATAATTTTCAGGAAAGTTAAAGGAAAGATAATTCTAACATTTTACAATATTTCACAGGAAGTAGACATTTTGGGGGGAAATGACAAAGTCATTTGTGAACATAGATTTAAAAATTCTAAATGGAATTATAGCAAAAATGCATCTAGTAATGTAGAGTTTTTATTTTTTTAAGTCATGACATTATTAAGTGTAGCAGACTGTTAGTAGTGAATCCAATATTTCTTTATTACCAGCAGTATCATTGTATTTTTCATAATGGTGATGTGCTCAGCTAAAAAGCTGCATTTTTCCATTCTTTTTGTAGCTAAGTGTGATCCTGCTGCTAATTCTGAGTAATGAAATGGACATAGAAGCTACCGAGAGGGATAATGGGAAGGTTTTTCAAAAGGAAAACAAGTGGGGAAAGCCCCCTAGTGTGCTTTCATCTTTTCTTTTTAATATGCAACATGCTGGATGTTTGCAGACTCAGCAGCCATCTTAGAGCCTGAATTCCTCTTGAGGGTGGAAGCTGTCTGCTTGAGTGCAGTAGAGAGATAAGAGTGATGTGGCTCTCTGGTAATGATGGAGCTGCTGTGCCAGCCCTAGACCACCAAGTCTGGGCATATTTTTACACAAAAGAGAGATGAACTGTCTTGTTCATGGCATCTTTTCTTTTTTCGTTGGGAGGAGAGTTGGTTCTGTTATGTGCACCTGAACCTGATCCTAATTAAAACTCATTAGGGTGTTTGGAAGATTTAATATTAAAAATTCTTTTTGTAAAATTAATCACACTACCAGAAAGAAGCCATATGAGTATCTCAGTATGTGTAGATAAATCATTTGATGGGCTATAATACCCATAGATTATTTTAAAATGTTATTAAATTAGAGATAGAAATTAACTCCTTTAACTTTGCAAGGAGTATGTTCCAAAAACTGACAAATGTCATATTTAATGATAAAACAGTAAATGTATACCTTTAAATTAAGAAAAAGAATGCCCATCAATTTTATTGAGCAATATAATGACAGTTCTAGCCAATATGTGAGAACAGAAAGTTGTAAGGAATTGGGGTTTGGGGCAGAAACAAAAATCGTATTGTTTGCACATGTGATTGTCTATTTAGAAAAACCAAAATAAACTACAGGCAAATATTTAAACTACAGGCTGTAAGGCAAGGAGTTGTTTCGCATAGCTCTGAGAGCTGGCAGCTTGGCTGTGAGCACAAGCAAATCTCTACAATGTCTCCATGCTCAGATTCCAGGCCCTGCTGAGGGAAACATTCTGATTTGCCCTCAAAATATCTGAAGGCAGTTTTGCACTAACTCAACCAAAAGCTTCAACCAAGCTCAGTCAGTTGAAATACAGATCAGATTGATTCAGCCCCACCTTATCTCCCAGCCTAAGAGCTGTCATTAGAAAATATGTACCCTTTTCTGGAAGTAAATATATATTCAAAGAGCAAAGAAAATTATCAGGAATATATAGGTACCTTATATAATGAAAAGCATCATTTTGCCAAAAAGACAATCCTAAATGTGCATGCACTTAACAAGAAAGCTTCAAAATCATGCAAAAACAGAGATGAAATGAGAAATATACTCTACCATTTTAGTTGGACACTTCAACAGTTATTTCTCAGTAACATAAGTTGGAGACCAAAAATCAGCAAGGCTATAGAAGCACTGAATAATGCCATCAATAAACTAGACCTGGTAGACATGTCTAGAATATCCAACAGCAGAGTATGTATTCTTTTCAATTACATGTGAAGCATTCATCAATACAGGTCATGTACTAAGTCATTAATCTTAACATTTTTTAAATAATTGAAACCTTTCAAAATTTCTTCCATCTATAGTGCAGTTTAACAAGAAACCAATTGCAACAAGAACAGAAAAATCGACACTTGGAAATTAAGCAGCACAATTCTAAGTAATTCATGGCTCCAAGAAATTTCAAGAAAAATATGGGAAATATTTTGAATTATTATATACAACATGTACAAATTAAAATACAACATATCAAATTTTTTGAGATACAGAAAAAGCAGTGTATAGAGGGAAATTAATGGCACTAAATACTTACATTAGAAAAGAATAAAGGTCTCACATCAATAATCTAAAGTCCTACCTAAGGAACTAGGAAAAGAAGAGTAAAGCCCAGTGTAAATAGGAATGAAATAGTAAGGATAAGATCAGAAACCAGTGAAACTAAAACAGTGGAAGGGGTAAGCAACACAAAACAAATTGACAACTTTGATGGACTAAATTCTTGAAAGACACAAACCACCAAAGCTTAATATGAAATGGGTAACCTGAATAGTGCTACATTTATTAAAGAAATTAAATTCATAGTTAAAATTCTCCCAAGAAAGAAAAATCCAGGCTCAGATCATTTCACTGGTGATTTCTATCAAACATTTAAGAAAGAAGTAATAGCCATTCTATACTAACTCTTCAAGAAAATAGATGACAAATACTTCTTAACCGATTTTATGAAATCAGTGTCACACTGATTAAAAGAAAAAACTACAATTTCTTAAAAAACTACAAATGTTCTTCATGAACATAGATGTAAAAAGCCTCAATATTAGTTAATTAAATCCAGTAATATATAAAAGGGTAATACATGAAGGCAAATTTGAGTTTATCTTGGGAATACAAAGCTGAGGCTGACTCAATATTCAAAATCCAATCACTAATTCATACCTGACCAACTAAAAAATAAAAATCATATGGTCACGTCAACAGGTGTAGTAAAAGCATTTGTTCAAATTCCACAGCACTCATGATAAAAAAAACCTGAGAAAACTGGGAATAGGAAGTAGCTTCCTCAAACTAATAAAGCATATCTGAAAAATGTCTACAGCAGGGATCCCCAACCCCCAGGGGGCACCACAGTACTAGTACTGGTCTGCGGCATGTTAGGAACTGGGTCACACAACAAGAGGTGAGTAGCAGGCGAGTGAGCGTGGCTTCATCTGCTGCTCCCCATCACTCCCCATCAATTGCATTACCTCCTGAAGCATCCCCCCCACCCCCTGGTCCATGGAAAAATTGTCATGCGTGGAACTGGTCCCTGTTGCCAAAAAGGTTGGGGACCGCTGGTCTACAATTAATGTCATAATGGTGAAAGAGTGAATAGCTTCCCTTAAGATTGAGGACAAGTCAATTATATCCACTCTCACCACTCTATTTCAGCATTGTACTGGAAGACTTAGCTGATTGCATAAGGCAAGAAAAATAAATTAAAAAGATACAGATTGGAAAGGAAGAACGACAACTATTCAGAGACAGCATGACTGCCTTCACTCAAACTCCATTTAAAACTTTACACACACACTAAAAAAGCCACCATAACAAGTCAATTTAGCAAGACAGCAAAATATAAAATCAATATTCAAAAATCAGTTCTATTTTTACATACTTGCAATATAAAATGGAAAATTAGGGTTAAAATGCACAGCTATTTATGATAGCACCAAAAACCATGGAATAGTTAAATGTGAGTGACATGAAATGTATGCTGAGAACAACAATGAAGAAGGGAATAATAATGACCTGGACAATGGGAGGGGGTGCCCTGTTAATGGATTGGAAGATTCAATGTCGTTAAAGTGTCAGTGTTCTCCACACGGATTTTTAGACTCAATCCCATTCCAATAAAATTCCCAGGAAGATTTTCTGTGAAAACTGACAAACTGATTCTAAAATTTATGTGGAATAGCAAAGGAACTAGAATACTCACAATTTTGAAAAGGAAAAACAAAGTTGCAAGACATATACTCTTTGATTTCTAGGCCTGTCATTAAGCTACAACAGCTATGACAGTGTGGTATTATGAAAGGACAGACATACAGATTAGTTAAACAGAAGAGACTCCTGACTAAAACTACACACTACATAGTGAACTGATTTTTGTCAAAATTACAAAATCAATTCATTGGAAAGAGAATAGTCTTTACAAAGAAAATGGTGCTGAAACACTTGCACATCTGTTTGAGAAAAATATGTGTCTTGGTCTATACTTACACCATATACAAAAATTAATGTTTTGAGGAATATACTAGAGGTTGAGCTTCCAGCTAAAGGGCTGATGGTGAGCATTTAATATATTTAATTTTACATCTAAGACTAAAATGAGGGTTGAGCAAAGATGAAGAATACTATATAAAGATATTTTCTGGTAAAGTAAGAATATGAAGTGAGCATAAGAAGAAAGAGGGTTGGGGGAAGTAAGATACTGCCATTGATATTAGGAGGAAAGCAAAGGATACCACTTTAACTCTTAGGCTGATAATAACAGATGGAGAAAAGTGGGATTCAGGGCACTATAAGAAGATATAAAAGTAACAACTGGAACAATATGAAGCCTAAATTACAAAAGAAATTATTTGAAAGAACAAAGAACCACACAGAAGAAAAAAGTAAATATAAATAGGTTACACTGAAATGATGGAGGGGGCCGGAGAAAAACCATTTATGGCAGGTGAATTCCAACTGATAAATGTAGAAGAAATGATGAAATTAGAAAATTGTCATTAGACAGCCACTATAGTAAAGATTGTTTCAGGCAGGAATTAATACTAAAACTTGTAAGCAAAAGTATTATGAGGAACAAATATTAGTCTCAAAGCTCAGATACTTCTTAATTACAAAAACAGTAATGTTAGATTGAGAAATTTCAGAAATTAGGAGATACTTTTACATAAATGATGGTAAAATACAATGGTAAAAAGTGAAGGAAAATGTATAGTTTTAATGTAATAAGAAAAAGGTTGAAAACCAATTATCTAGCCTTCTATTTCAGGAAGCCACAAAAGAAAAGCAAATTAAACTCAGAGAAAGTAGCAGGAAGGCAATAATGGAGAGCAGAAATTGATTAAATAGGAACCAAATGTACAAAAGAGAAATTGCCACTGAAAGTTGATTCTTTGATTAATAAAATTCACTTCTGATCAAGACAAAGCAAGACAGGGAAGCAGCTGCATAGCACAGGGAGATCAGCTCGGTGCTTTGTGACCACCTAGAGGGGTGGGATAGGGAGGATGGGAGGGAGATGCAAGAGGGCGATATGGGGATATATGTATATGTATAGCTGATGCGCTTTGATATAAAGCAGAAGCTAACACACCATTGTAAAGCAATTTTACTCCAATAAAGATGTTAAAATAAAATACTGGGGAAAAAAAAGAAAAAGCAAGAAAGAGGAAAAAAAATACATTGCCAGTATCCAATATGAAATGGGATATCACAACAGATTTTACATGAAAGTAAATAAAGTAAACGTAAAAGAAGGTTATGTAATAGGCAAACACATTTGACAGTTTAGATAGTAAGGACAAATTCCTTAGAAATCACAACTTAAATTCGATAAAAGAAGAAATAAAAAAACAAATCAGTCCTAAATCTATTGAAGAAATTGAATCCAAAATTAAAAACCTTTCCACAAAGAAAGCTTGAAGTCTAGATGTCTTCCCTAGTGAATTCTTCCGAAATGTAAAGAAGAAATAATTCCAATTCTATAAAATTTTCCAGGGAATAGAAAAAGTGAGAGAATGCTTCCCAATACTTTTTTTGAGACCTGCATAACTTTGGTGCCAAAATTCAACAAACACACTAGAAAAAAAGAAAATGTAGACATTTATTTCTCATGAACAGAGATGCAAAAATCTTAAACAATGAATTAACAGATGGAATCTAGTGATATATAAAAATTATATCATGAGCAAGTATGGTTTATTGTATCCATGCAAGGATGGTTTAATGTTACAAAAACAAACAAACCCAAAAAACAGGGGATTTCCCTGGTGGTCCAGTGGTTAAGACTCCACGCTTCCAGTGCAGGGGGCACGGGTTTGATCCCTGGTCAGGGAACTAAGATCCCACATGCCGCGTGGTGCAGCTAAAACAAACAAACAAACAAACAACCCCCACACACTGAGATCCATCACAGTTACAGAATAAGGGAGAAAAACCAACCCGAGACGCAGAATAAAAGTAAGTGATGAAATTAAACAGGTATTTATAGCAAAAGCTCTTAAATCTAGTAATAGAGAGGAACTTCCTTAATCTGATAAAGCATATTTACAAAAGAAATCTATCACAGACACTTCATGTTGCAGACACATCATGATTTCATTTCAGGTGAAATAATGCTCTCTCCTTGCATATAAGAATAGAAAAAATTACACTATTACTTCTTTAATTCACCATTGGAAAGAAAGAAAGAAAACTTATCCATTCCTATACAATATGTTTATGTACTTAGAAAACCAAAAAAAAAAAAAACCCTGAAGATAAACTGTTAGAATTAAGTGAATTTAGCAGAGTTGCTAGGTAGAATGTCAGTATACAAAAGTCAACTGTATTTCTGTATATTACAAAACAATTAGATAATTGAACTAAAAGTACCATTGACAATAGCATCAAAAATATTGAATGATTAGAAATAAGTCTAAAGAAAGGTGTGAAAAGCCTCTATACAGAAAACTGCAAAATATTGCTTGAAATTTCATAAATGAGATCTATTTTGTATTTGTGGATTGGGAGACTCAATATTGTTCTCAAACATTTCCCAGGGACTTCCCAGTGCAGTGGTTGAGAATCTGCCTGCCAATGCAGGGGACACGGTTTGAGCCCTGATCTGGGGAAATCCCACATGCTGCAGAGCAACTAAGCCCATGCACCACAACTACTGAGCCTGTGCTCTACAGCCCACGAGCCACAACTACTGAGCACGCGTGCCACAACTACTGAAGCCCACGTGCCTAGAACCCGTGTTCCACAAGAGAAACACCACAATGAGAAGCCCGCAGAGCACAACGAAGAGTAGCTCACGCTCGCTGCAACTAGAGAAGGCCCACGCACAACAACGAAGAACCAAGGCAGCCAAAACTAACTAACTAAATTTATATTTAAAAAAATTCCCAAATTGACCTATAAATTCAGTGCCATCTCAAAGTCCTAGTATATGCATTTTTGTCAAAATTAACGAGCCAATTCTGAAATTCCTGTGAAGATGCAAAGGGTGAAGCATAGCAAAGACAAAGAGGAGGAAAATTGAAGGATACACACTGAATATCGACTTATCCCATGATTAAAATAGTATGGTTTTATGTAAAGCAAGACAAACAGAACAATGGAACAACAGATCAGAGAGCCCAGAAGCAGACCCACACATGTACCATCATCTGATTTAAGACAAAAAGTGCCACTGCAATGCAATGGTGAAGACTCTTCAATAAATCAGGTGAATTGGATGTCCTATGGGGTGTGTGTGGGGTTAACACACCCATACCTCGTACCATAAGTTAAAATTATTTCCAGATTAATTGTACACCTAAATGTAAAGGGGGAAAAAATAGACCTTCTAGAAGGTTACATGGGGGAAATTTGGTAGCATTTGAGAAGGCAGATCAAGTGCAAAAAAGGCAAAGCTAACATTTGGTGACTTAAGTCCAGGGTGGTCACCGTGGGGGGATAGTGACTGGAAACCAGCATGAGAGAGCCTTGAAGCGTGCTGGAAATGGTGAGGACACAGTATCTGCATGTATGGGAAAATCAGAGGTAAACCCTAAAGATCTGTGCACTTTATGTAACTTACAAGGACAGAAAATCAAATTCATCAAGAACTTACACAATGTGCTTTCATTTTCTTGGACTTGTATGTTTGTTCAAGTTTTCACATGTAATATTATGTTAATTTAAAATGCTCTTGGTTAAGTATCTATTTAGGCTTGTTTCAACGACAAAATAGATTGATTTTTTCCAGCTCTTCACAGAGTAGGCAATCAACAGGTCCTGAGAGGATGGATTCCTCAAACGGAGGGACACTCACTCATCTGTGATGTCAGCGTCCAGCCTGGGCCTGGAGTGTAACAAGCATGGTTACTGAGTAACGAGAATGTAGTGCGCAGCGAGACCTTCCTCCTTCTCTCCCACCCTCCGAGTCAGTGTGCTGCTGGGTGACGTGAAAACCAACACTTGGGGGCCAGATGGGAGCGGGCTAACCTCAAACCCACCCCCTACCAGTTCTGTGACTAGACCAGTGACTTAATCTCTCTGATGGGCATCTTGTCATATGGGAATGATGGCAAAATACCCACCCCACAGAGTGCCGCATGCTCAGTAAATAGACCCTGGGCTCTGAGTCCCTGTCCCCCTCCCTGCACCTGACCTACCACCAGAGGGAACGAAGCTTTGTAGCAGGTGAAATGGGCCTTGTTTGGGCACAGCACCACTGCCCAGCCACCTCTGAGCCTGAAGCAGAAGGAAAAATCGATAATACTCATCTCATCTTTAAAAATTTTTTTTAAACATTTTCTCTAGCAAAAAAAAACAAAAAAGCATTCCTAGTGCCTCTGGGTCAGTATGTTGGGAGGGTTTTCCTGTGCCCTGCCCCACCTGCATCTGCCATCTTCCAAGAAAGGAAGGACAGCTGAGCCACTCTTTCCAGCTCTTGTTTACGTTCCCTCTGTCCTTCTCATCACTCTACCCAAGACGTCACACATCCCCTCTCTTTTTCTGTCAGGCATCGGTTTCCCAAGGGTGTTCCCCAGACGGCCTGCTCCCCGTAGTTCTGTGAACCCACGAACGGCCCAAAGGACTGGTCTCCCATGGCTACAAGCACCCCAATATACAGACAGATTGGGCTTCGAGAAGGCTTCCTGGGGCAGTGCAGGTGGGCAAGCAGCTCCCTCAGGGGGACCTCTGGGAACGAAGGTAATTCCCTGGAGGGAAGAGGGGTTCAGGGTGAAGTAGAGGTTCTTAGGAGGCTGTATCTAGATGGGCTTGCAGCCTTCCGTGGATCAGGGATTTTTAAAAATGTGTTCAGCTACTCATTATGGGGGAAAGTACATGAGTGGCCAGGACATTTCTGAAAAGGAGAAGTCCTAAGGGGGAAGTTCCCTTAGGACTAAGGGGGAAGTTCCCAGATTTTGAACGTGTTAAAAGTGAACAACGCCGGTAAGAAACAAAATGGTAAAGAAGATAGCGCGTGCAGAGTACTGACTCATTTAATGATCTCAAACCAAAGAGGAAAGAGGGCCTGTTATTATTACAAATCATAAACTTTACCAAGAGGAGAGAAGGTACAGGATCAGTACCTTGTCCAAAGTCACACAGCTATTAAGCAATTGAACTGGGAGTCCGCCCCAGGTAGCCTGGGTCCAGAGAGAATAGAAAATCCGGAAATAGCAGGTAAGTATGCCTTAGGGTGCTTTATGTGGTAATGATTGCATTTCAGACTAGTGAGCATGGAAGAGAGAGGCAGCCTCTATTTACAGTGGGTGTTGGATAATTACCTTTTGGCCTACCTTTTGTTGGAAGATCAGACCTCTATTAAAAATGAAGCTTATGGGGCTTACCTGGTGGCGCAGTGGTTGAGAGTCTGCCTGCCGATTCAGGGGACACGGGTTCCTGCCCAGGTCTGGGAAGATCCCACATGCCGCGGAGCTTCTGGGCCCGTGGGCCATGGCTGCTGGGCCTGCGTGTTCGGAGCCTGTGCTCCACAACGGGAGGGGCCGTGGCAGTGAGAGGCCCGCATACTGCAAAAAAAAAAATGAAGCTTATGAAGAGTTTCCCGATTTAGAATACTTGAAATTATTATGTGCTTACGTTAAGAACGTATGCTTTTGAGTCTGACAGTTCAAGGAGGCCACTTATTGGTTGGAAGTGTTTTAAATGCACTTGGACCTATTTCCTTTTTAGTAACAAGGGAACATAACTCGCTCAGAGGTGGCTTGGGAGGCTCAAATAAGACAATGTTTGTAAACAGTGACTTCTCACCTGGCAGCCAAAAAAAGTAACTGATTTTATAACAATGAACTAGAATCATAAAATTTGTTGAATTACATTTAAATTTAATAACGTAGGTACTTGGACATTTTGGTTTCCATTGAGGTTTTAACTTCATTGATGCTTCATGGGTGGAGTGCAACCAGGAATATTCTCACTGAGCACCAGCCGGTCCTGGAGAAAGGGCCTGTGATCACATTCCCACAACAGGAGGGTTTCCTGCAGCAAATCTCCAATTTCCTCTCTGTTCACCCATATCCGCCTTAGTATACTTGGACGGTGGGGATTGCTTCCCCCAACCCTGTTGTCAATGTTTTTTCTCCCATTTCTTGAAAAGAACCTTAAAACGAGAAAAACAGAAGATTGTCTTTTTATAAAAATTAGGAAACATGGATAAGCAAAAGAAGAAAATTTTAAAGCCAAATAAAAGTAATACAACAATAATTTTGTCACCCGGTGGCAACCAGGGTTTAACGATGTGGCATACATCATTTTGTGTCTGTACTTTTCAAACGGGCTCGTCTCACTCACATTGCTTTGTAACAGCCGTTTTTATTGTACAATGTATCACTAGTCCGGTCAGGAAGCATTCTTTCTCCCGGCAACTACTAATTACCCTCCAGGAGCCCATCCTGTTTCTGAAGTGTGATGTGTTTAGCAATATTCCACCGGACTCTTGGGTCGTTTCCAGATTTTCAAGTGAACAAACGCTGAAATGTTTCTCTTTCTGCCTAAGTCTTTTGCATACGTTCAGGCATGAGCTTTGACGTCAGAGAATTTTTGCCCTGACCACCCTTTCAAAAGCAACTCGAAACCCTCCTGGTCTCCTCTCTAGAGCGCCTTCCGGCTCGCTGTGTGCAACATCTCCCCAAACTAAACCGCACAGGGGAGAGGCCAGACCGTGTCCGAGCCAGGACGGCGGCACTTCAGAGGCTTCCCCCGCGTGGCTGACCAGGGTCACCGAGAACTCGGGTCCCCAGGCCTCCACCGTCGCGAAGGCCTCTCCGCCGCGCGCAGCTGCGCCCCAGGGTCAGGCAGGGGTGGGATCACCGGGGGCCTCCGGCTGGGGCTGCGGGGGCACGGGAGGGGCGGGGGTGTCTGCCCCCTGGGCTACGACCCCAGCCGGGCTTTGTCTCCGCAGAGCTCCAGGGCGGTGGCGTGGGGTTAATCCAGGGTCACAGCTTCCTCCTGCTGCAGGGGCGGGGGTCGTGGCGCCCTCTCCTCCACCCCAGCCCAGGACCCCCAGGACCCCGGCTCTGCTCCTTCTGGGGCCTGAGGACGCGCAGAACCAGGCTGGATGGCGCCTCTGACGCCCCGCCCTCGCCCCCCAACCTGTCGGCTCCCGTGCAGCCCCCCGAATGCCACGGACCCCCGAGAACCTCTCGGCTCCCCAAGAACCACCGGAATGCCCCGAACCCAGGTGGGCGGAACCGCAGGCCCCGGGACTTAGGGGGCGCAGGGCACGGGCGGGGGTCATCGGGCGGGGCCCTTGCAGGGATTGGCGGAGGCCTGGATACTCTGTATCAACCGCGCCTTCCCGCCGCCTCCCCGGACGTGCGGGCGGAGCACGTGCGCGCCGAGCGCGGAAGCGGCCCCGGGCGCCTGGCTGGGGTGTGTTGGTGGCGTGCGGATGAAGGTGAGTGAACGAGGGGGTCGTCCGGGCGACGGTGACTGAGTCCGGCGTCCGGGGCCGGCCGCCGGGGAGGCTTCTCGGGCCCCGCGGGGAGAAGGGCGCCGGGAGAGGTCCGGCGGCGCAGGGCCACGGCCAGACGGAGGTGTCCGGGCAGGACGCAGGGCATAGCCGCCTGCCCCCCGCCCCCTCTGTCCCCGCCGGGCCGGGTCCCCTCAGTGTTCGGGGTGCCCCCCGAACCCACTTCCTTCCCAAACTCCAGGACCCTCTCCATGAGCTCGGCCCTTGGCCTCCTTCCCGCCCTTCCTGGAGCAGCGTGGGGCGGGGCTGTCGGCGCTGGGGGCATCCGGGTCCCTCGAAGGTGCGGGGTCGCGGGCCTCCTGCCAGTCGCGACGGGAAGAAACGTGGGGCCCCGAGGCAGGAGCCCGTGACGAGGCGCTGAGGCTCGGAAGCGGCGGCGAGAGCGCGTCCCCTGGCGGGCGCCCTGGTAGCCCTGCCGGGAGGAAAGAGCTAGAAGCAGGCCAGACCCTCCGCCGGGAGCGCGGCAGTTCTCTGCAGGTTGTCTCAACCCTTGCGGACAGCGGTTTGGCAGCATCGACTGAAAACGCGCCCTAACCCTCGCCTCCAGGATCCTGTTCCACAGAAGTAAAGTAGTTGTGGACACAGGTCTGCACGTGCTGTTTGAAAAAGCGATCGCCAGCCGCCTCAGCGGCCGCGGCTGGCAAGCTGCCGGCGCCCGTTATGGCCGCGCCTCGCACGGGTGCTTTGCGCAGACCGGGAGTCATGCCTGCGGTGCTGGCCCGACTGAGTATCGCCATAAAAAAAACTCCTTCTGCTGTTAAAACTTGGTGTCTGTTTGCATAGTTAGATGGTAATTTTTTAGAACACTGAAAAGCCTTCGGTCCAGCTTGCCGTGGCTCACCTGTTTGTGTCGGGGTGGGAGGGCGGCAGAGCGGGCTTTTGGGGTGCAACGGGCCGCACGGAAGCCAGTCTGGCGAGGCCCCCGCCCTCGGGCCTTTGCAGGTTACCTCAGCACTCAGCCTGTGCCCTCACCGGGCAGAGCGGGAAGCTTTGTGCCCGAGGCGATGTGAGGGCAGGGAGCCCAAACTGCAGCAGGACTGTGCCGGAGGCCGGCACGTGTTCGTTTCTTTGTCTCGGTTCCCTCCCTCCCTCCATCCTTTTCTCTTTCTCTGTTTCCTTGTCTTCGTCCCTCCTTCTTTCCTTCCTCCCTTCCCTTTCTAGTTTTATTAATTTTTCAGACTAGAGCAACCCTTAAATGTTTGTGGTTTTCAAATATAAGGGTTTTTTTCCCCCAAAATTAAAATAGTTAAAAGCGAATTTTGCTGGTCCCGCCTCAGCGGGCCTCTGACTCCCCTCCGAAGGAGCGCCTAGGGCGTCTGCACAACCCCTGGCCCGCGGCTCTGCCCACCCGCTCTGAGAGGCCTTGCTCTCCGTCTGGCAGATGCTGGGGGGATCTGATGACCCCAGTGCAGTTGGGCCTGTCCCCCATAGACCCTGGAGAAGGAAGGAGGAAATGCAGTGACAAGCGGTGTGAGAAGTGGGGGAAACAGAGAGGTGGCGCGGCGGGTGAGGGGCACGAGGGCACCAGATAGAGGTTCCAGGCGTGCGGAGTGAGAAGTCTGGCAGCGAGAGCAGCGAGCTGGGCCTTGGTGCACCGCCAGGGTCTACGCTGTTGTGGGGACTACAAGGAAGGTCTGGCGGGCCCTGACGCGCCGCCCTCTCTCACTGCTGCCATGATACAAGTACCTGTGGCGGGAGAGGCCTCGCGTTGTTGGTCTGAGGATTGATGTGCAGTCAGCCCATCAGCACCGGTGGTGGTCCTGACTTTCGTCTTGTTTTCAGAGGAGTCCAACCCGACTCGGGATGCACAGCTTCCTGCAGCTGCTGAGGGGAAGCGGAGGTGCTGGCCTGCCCTTGGCGGACCTGGTGACCCTCGCAGGCAGGCTGTGCCGGGAGGTCCAGGACGATCCCGCCCAGGTGCAGACCTTGGTCACGGCCGTGCTGGACAGCCAGCTCCGCCTGTACCTCTTGGACAACGCGGATGTGGCCCTGGTGTGCGCCAGCATGCTGGCCCAGCAGGAGCAGAACCGGGCTGCCTGCCAGCTGCTAGAGGTAGGACCGGGGTGGGGCGGGGAGAGGGGCAGCAGCCCACAGCAGCCTGAAGATGACAGAAGTGCCCAGGAGTCAGCAGGAGCCTGGGGAGAGCTGCTATAAGCCGAGCCAGGGCCGTTCACTCTCACTGTACTAAGTTCTAACTTGCCTGCTAACCCGAGACAGAACTGACCATCTGTCGGATCCCTCTGGTCCTGGACCAGTGGTCCTGGCTTGGAAAGTTGGCACTCCGGTTAGTGAGGCAAGCAATCAAACAGACCCAGGACCGCAGTCCCTTAGCTGCGGGTCTGTATCCGGGAACTCTGAGACCACAAGTATCTTTGTCACTCCTCCGGTGGTACTTTGAACCTCAACTCAGTTGGCATCAAACCTGAGCTGCATTGATGGGAAACTATTTTTGTCTTTATTTATCCACTTAATGTTACTGCAGTACGTTTTGCTACCCAAATCCTGGGGTGTTTGCTTGCAGGATGCTTCCTGCCCTAGATCGTACTGGGATAGTGCAAATTATGTAGTATTTGCCTGTGTTACTTCCTAAGGTGTGAGGAATTCTGAATTCCAAAATACATCTGGCTCAAAAGGTTTTAATAAGAGATTTGGGGGCCTGTGTTTCCCTTTTTCACTCATAATACAGTCCATAATACAGTCCATGCATAACTCATGCTGAGTTTACCTTCAAGATACTAAACTCTGCCCAGTTCTTTGTTTTTGCTCCCTCTCCCCCAAGCCCTGCGGCACCCTCCTGGCGCTCACGCCCCGCCACCGTGTCCTCTCCTGCCCCCTCTATTAGTCTTCACGTAGCAGCCAGAGGCAGTTTTAAAACTGCAGATGGGACCACGGTACGCACCGAGGCGCGGGCCCAGAGCCTGCCATCCCGTCCTGGCTCCCGCACAGTGGCTGTGCTGGCTGCTTGCCGTTCTCCTGGAGCTCCCGAGATCTTTGTCTTTTGACCTTTGCGCATGCCGTTCCCTCTGCCAGAGGCTGGACACCACTCTGTGTGGCTGGTGCCTTCCTACCTGTCTGGTTTCTGCTTTAAACGTCACCCCGTCGAGCTAGGACTTAAGGGAGCCCTCATCCCCCTCTGTGGCTCCTTCCTCAGCTCACGGTTAGAAACCTGTCTATTTCTCGATCTGTGATCCGCCTCCCCTCCTGCACTGCAGGCCCCAGGAGCAGGGGCGTGTTAGTTCTGCCCATTAAAGGATCCCCAGCACCCAGCATAACACCTGGAACATAAGAGGGCTCAGCCTTGCAAATGTCAGAATAAATGGGTGAACACACAGAGTTGAAGTAGCTGCCAGGAAGGCAGTCAGTGATGGAATGTGAGCGTGACATCAGTGATGAAAAACTCCCGGGATGGGAGTAACTCAGGATGGTCCAGAAATGTCTCTGAGGAAGTGATGTGTTCTGAGACCTGAGAGAAAGGATGGGGCTACCACATCAAGAAAGGGCATTTCCCGCCAAGGGCCACTCCTGCAGGTGGGGAGGCTCCAAGTGGGTTCCCTGTCTGACAGTTGTGCTGACGTCTGCATCCTGGCAGGAGACTGCAGGCCTCTCAGCCCAGCAAAATGGGCTTTTTCTGATGCTGTTGAGAGGAAGCTAAATGATTCTCAGCACCTCCCTCACCAAGATGGGCCTGAGAACACTGGGGTTAGAGGCACGAACCACATACTGACCACAGGGGCTGTGTCCAGGGGAGGCCCACACTCAGCGTCCTTGGCCATCTCTAAAGTCTGGTTACATGACCAAGCCACACTGGGTTGGGGAGCTGTCACTGGCACAGACCGGGACCCCTTCGTCCCCCTCAGCTCAGATTGAACTCACTGAGCCCAGGGGCCCGCCCTGCTGGTGGGAGAGAAAGGCCTTTCACGCAGGACGGGGATCAAGCCTCAGGCCGCTCAGACCTGACCACGTGGTTCTCAGCACGGCTCGGCCTCTGGGTGCTATGGCCACAGCCCGGAGTTGGCCTTCCCCTTGCCTGGCCCTCACCTGGGGGGCGAGGGAGAGCTGTGCCCACCTCCCATTCGTGGGAGGGCCTGCTGGGGACAGGAGCCCGGCCATGGGACTCGTGCCCTCGCCGCGGGGCACCAGCGAGCGGATGTTCTTAGTGGTCAGTCTGGGTCTACGGCGGGGCTCCGGGGCAGGCGAGCGTGCCGGGTCTCAGCAGGCTCTTGTCCACAGGGATGCCGGGTGCCGGGTGGCAGCCTGAAGCTGGTGCAGCTCTGGAATGACATCCACTACCGCCTGGTCATGAAGAGGCTCGGCGTGGCCACGCTGACCCCGGTGCAGAAGTTCCGGTGCAGGAAGAGGTATGCACCAGCCTTTACTGGCGCTTATTCCCCGGGGCTCCCAAGGGATTTGCCCTCCAAGACCACAGAAGGACTTAGGTGAAGTAGAGGCAGGGAGGTAAGAGGAAGCAGTGATAGACAGAGGGTAATAAGCTCCACAGCAGCAGGTGCCCTCCTCTCCACCACTCGGCTGGCTGTGGGGATGCTTTCCGACCTGTGCCCGCAGGGCGAGGACGGGGAGCTGTTCCCAGGACCCAGGCCGAAAGCTGTAGCTGCAGCAGGAGCCACTGCCTGTCGGTGAGGGCCCTGCAGTGAGGGAGGCGGCAGGTGGGCACCCTGACCTCGCTTGCTTCCTGCAGGATGGGTGCCCCTCAGCTCAGCTAATGCCCATGGTCAGGCTCTGCAGGTGCCTGGCCTGGATCCCAGCACGGCCCCTCAGGGCTGCAGGACCGTTAAAAGAGAGAGAAATGTGAGGGTCTGCAAGCACCACATGAGATACACATAGCGCTTAGAAGGCCGTCTGGTACACGGTGGCAGCTGGATGGATGTTGATAATAATTACCACGATGACCATTATCAGCACTAAGTACACGTTATGACTACTAGTTATCATCATTACCATCATCACCGTTCGTGGATGAGGACACCAAAGCACAGAAAAGTTAGTCACTTGCCTGGTTACACACTACAGAGATGCAAAGGCAGGATTCCAGCCTAGACATCGAGACTGGAGAGCCTTTGTTCTTGACCTTGGGTGTCCCCCATTGGCCAGGAGGAGCTGCAGGTCTTGCTCTGAGCTCCTGAAAGCCCAAGTGACAGGAGTTTCTGAGCCATGGGCCTGGTTGATGGAAGAAGAGATGGATTCCTTTTGGATCAGACGGAATTTTTCTCACAGTGCGCGCCAGATATGCCCTCGAAGCCCAGCAGTTAGTCAGCCTTGAGGTCTTCAGGGATGCAGTCAGGTCCCTCCATATAGGCTCTGACAGCCTGCCAGAGGGTGGCTCAGCAAAGTAAATGCCTTGGGGACCAGCATGCAGTGTTTGTGAAGAGGCCCCTGGTTGCTGCGCGTTACTAGAGGTGCTGGGGCCCTGCTGTCCTGGAGCTGCCCGCGGGTGTGGATGATGGACAGTAGACCAGGAAACAAAGCAGATCCTGTAATTCAGAGCAAGGAATGCTAGACGGAACTCGTTCAGTAGAGGGCTGTGACTCACTGGTCCTCTGCTTGTGGTCGGGCTGCAGCACAGGGCTGAGCCTGGGGGAGGCCTGAGCACAGGGAAGGCGTGCTCTGGGCATAAGGAGGGGTGACACTGGAGTCACAGCAGGTGGTTAGTGCAGGAGCAGAGGTGGGAGGTTCTTGGAGTTTCTGGGAGTGGCCATGGCTGGGGAAAGGGTTGTGTCAGGATTGACTCTAGAGGATTTAACGATAGGTTGAATGTACTGGAGAAGGTAAAGAGAATAAACCTGGCTGCAGGGCTCTTGGCCTGATTGGCAGGGACGTGGTGGTCTCTCACTGGGACGCGCAGGATGGGCTGGGGGACGGTGTGGGGAGCAGGAGATTGAGCTCCACTGGGATGTGTGGGGTGTGTTTTCGATGTTCATGGGGGTTTGTTCAATTGGCATTTGGCTAGCAAATCTTGTATAGACCGGTGCTGTTTGCTTATATGTCACTTTTTTCTTTTGGAAAAATTCCAGTATACACTCAGTAAAGAGGGTAGCATAACCAACCTCAGTACCCTCATCCCCCAGCTTTAACAGTCATGGCCACTGGTCAGTGAGTGGTACTGGAAACCCTGGTGAAAGTGTGGGGTGTGGGCCCAGGCAACACGAGACCCCACCCTTGTTCAGGGGATGGACCCGGGGACTGCAGCACAGAGTCCTGCAGGGGAGGCGGGTGGCCAGTGAAAGGACAGGAAGTCCAGGGGAGCACAGCAGGTACAACAGAAGAAGCCAGGGGTCTCACTGTTCTCATCCAGGAACCCACCGCCCGCCTCCCTCTGCCCTGACGGCCTCAAGAGCCGGAACTTCCCCAGAGAAGTTCGCCAGAAGCTGCAGGAGTTTGCTTCGGGTGTGAGCACCAACCCCAGCAAGGCCGAGCGGGTAAGAGCAGATGAGAGCGAGGCCCGGCAACCCTCCCCTTAGCCTACCCTCCCCGGTCCTTAGGGGACTCCCACCCTTAGGTGACATCACCACCCTTAGGGGATTGACCCGCATCCTCAGCCGCACCTCCCCGCCTCCCCAGTGGCCTATCTGCCAGGGCGCTGGCGCTCTCCGCCTGCCCTGAACTGCCCTGGGGACGGCGCTCTTTGGCTGGCAGCCGCCTGCACACGTGGCGGGGTTAGTTTCATCACGGGAGTCTTAATACCCCGTCATCCAGTGTGGCTTCAGCAGGTGCTCACTGAGCACTTACCGCGGCCGGGACTCCAGCAGGAGGGATGCACGGGTGAGCTCTCGGGAGCAGGTGGAGGGGGCAGCAGTAAGAGCCTTGCCGCTCATAAAGCTGGCGTGCTCCCTTCTCTCCCGGTCCAATCAGCGGGGCTCTCCCAATGATCGCCCCGCCCCCTCTCTCCCGGGTCCAATCATCAGCAGGGCTCTCCCAGTGATCGCCCCGCCCCTTCTCTCCGAGTCCAATCAGCGGAGCACTACTGGAGCTCCGTGCTGTGGCCCGTGGTGGTTCGGATCTGGCTCCTGAGGAAGGACAGGTGCCTGATCACAGGGTCGGTCGAGGCCGACGCTCTCTCGCACAGGCCCGGCGGGCGGGCGGGCGGTCAGTGGTTTGGTGGCGCCTCGGGAGGGTCCGGCTTGCAAGCCCTGCCGAGCCCTCCCGGCTGCGAGTGGCTGTCGGCCGGGCGGCGGCTTGAGGAGGAACAAGGCCAGAGGCCACGGCGCCGGCCCGCATGATGCCCCGGCCGCCCTGTGTCCCGGCCCGCTGGTCCCGGCCCCGCGTCTCAGGAGCGGGCTGGGCAAGCGGCGTGTTGTTTCGGCGCAGGAGGACCTGGCTTCGGAGACGCGCTTGACCACTGAGCAGATCTACAACTGGTTCGCCAATTACCGGCGGCGCCAGAGGGCCCTTGTGCAGCGCGCGGCGCTAGCCCGGGACTCGGCGGAGGACCGCACCGCGAGGGAGGCCGGCCCGAGCCCCCCGCAGCCCACAGGCCAGCCCCACCTTGGCTCTGGGTGCGTGGACAGGCCTCAGTGGTCGGGTGAGTGACCCCTCTCCCAAAACCTGTGTCTAGGGCTAGGCCGAGGTAGGGTCACTGGTTACAGGACAGGGTCCTCTCCGCCAGCCCCAGCCTGCACGTTTGGTACTTCACCCTGTGGGAAGTGAGATCGCTGAAGCTGAGGGTCAGGTTGGACTCAGGATGGGCCCAGGTGGGGCTGCAGCAGCGTTTTGCGTTGAGAGGTTACTTTGCGGCCAGGGCCAGGAGTCAGTGGGAAGGGAGCCAAGCACTAGAATTTAGGGTGTTCTGGGTTCCTAATTACGGGTGTTGGTTCAGACCAAAGACAGATCAGGGGACAAACAAAGAATACTGGGCAGCCAGCGTGGCTGTTCTTAACCTGCTGGGAAGGAAGCTGGGACCCTGAGCATCACCCAGCTTCTCCTCCTGTCTGATCGGCTTTTAGCAGGACCTGAGGAAAGTGGGTCTGTACAGACCCAGGAGACCACCCAAGGGCCGTGGGAGCCACTGGTCCTGGCCCCAGACTTCTCTGGAGACGAGACCATGCCAAAGTCACTGGCTCCCAGGTACTGCCACCCACGTGGGCCATGGGACCGTTCCCTGTTCAATTCCCCATCTTCAGTGGGAGACCAGGCCTGGAGTGGGCGTAGGAATGCCTGCCGGGCACTGGGACCAGCTCAGTGATGGCGGAGGGCAGATTCAGCTGAGACCCCAGGTACAGGGGAGCCACTGGCAAGGAGCCCACGTCATGGACTCCAAACTTGTTCCCTGGAGCCTGACTCACAGCCTGACTTCACGTAAATTTTGGTGAATGGGGAAAACAGAAAGAAAAACGTGCAGACCTATCTCCTAAAGGCAAACCCGCTGTCCTCGTGGTCTGTTTCTCTCTAGCGTTTGGTATGGTTGGTATATCATTAGGTTAGTAACAGCCAACATTTCTTGAGTTCCTGCTACAGACCAGGCCCTGCCTAACCGCTTTCCCTCACCCTGTTGCCCCTGTGGTGCCGCACAAACTGCTGTGAAGAAAGTGCCGGCAGCAGCGGGACTGAGTCTGAGTGTGGGACCAGGTCCACGTCTGCGTAAACATCAAGCAGTGCCCACTTTTTCCATTTACACTTGTGTTTTAAGCATCTCTCCTGACACTACCTGGGCTGGCACCTCACGTCCAGGCTGGCACTACCCAGGTGTGTGGCCTTAGGCAGGTTCCCGTGACCTCTCAGTGTTGCTTTTTCTCACCTGTGAAATGGGGATAGTGATGGACCCTGCCACGCATGTCATTACACAGATTACAGGGGCGGGGGGTTGTTAACAAAAGCCCAGGAGCACCATCTGAGACACAGGGAGCATTTGGGGAATATTTTAATTCTTTAAATTATTGACTGCTGCCTAACACTCCTTTAAGATCCACCTTCATTTAATCATTCACCTATTAGGTTCTTGCTAATCATTTTCAGCCTTCAATATTGTGGAGCAATGTTTCATTGAAGGGCTTTGTAAATAAACTGCTAATGTATCTTAGGTTTCCAGGGGTAGTATTTTTTGTGTCTCTGGAACCCTTGTAGCCCCAGGGAGAACTGTGGAGGCAGCGTGATTGGGGTGGAACCCACAGCCATCTGTGGCTGCGTTGAGTCCGGAGCCCAGATTCCCAAACTGGGCTGGAACCTCCTCCCAGGCCCCACTACCCTAGCCTGAGGGATGGTGTTCACTTTGCTCCCCAGGTCTCTGCAGGGTGGTGAGATGTACCAGGAGGGGCCTAGCCACGATCCTGCCACTCTTCCTCCCGTCTTCCCTGGCTCTGGTTTCTGCCCTCTGGCTGCTGGCAGCGACATGCTGGACCCCTCTCTGGGTGCCCCCGTGTCATGGCTGACATCTCTTGCACTGGAATCCTCCAAGGAAGTTTCCTTCCAGACTAGGCCACTGATCCACAGTCACGGGCTGGACCTCACAATGCGCCCTGCAGATGCTCCTCTGGCTGTGTCCCTCACCGCCCTTGGTGAGGCCAGCCCCACAGGTGGGTCTATGCTAGACAGACTATGTGTTTCTACATCAGATGCTTCAACTGCTTGTATGTTATTTGACGGGGAAGAATTTTGACGGGCCAGGACTTTCTGCTTGAATCTCTTATATTTGATTAGACCCCAAACCAGTTCAGTTGGAACAGGCTCTTCCCACCAACAGCCTGGATAGTTTTCATTTTATTTTTGTTTTCAAAATAAAATGTGCACGTGACTAAAAAAATAAGATGGTGAGGAAAGAGTTAAAATGAAATGAAATGGCTGCCACCCCTGTACTCCAGTCCCTGTAACTAACCAGTCAACATCTGCTACAACGGAGGAGGGCTGAGCTGTTCAGACCTCTAGCTCTCTCTTCCTAGTTTCTTCCTTAGTTGTAACTGTCGCTATAAATACCTTTAAAGAATACGTATTCAGGTATATATTTCGTGCACCAAACACGATAGCATCTTGTGACATCCCAGCTTCTAAGGAGGATGTTGGCGCTGAACTCAGCCTGTCACCTAAATTTCTTAGTCTTCTGTGGTCCCATACAGGTCGGCTTGTAGTTTGTCGTTGCCTCCGTTTTTTCTTACAGTGTCTGCTTTTATCACATTCCCAAGTTCTTGCAGTGTCTTAAGCATCCCCTTTGAAGACTTGCTGCCAGGGCCTCCCTCCTGCTCCCAGTCTGGTGTGGAGCCGTCATCCCAGGAGCACCTTTAACTGCTTCCCTGGGTTTGCTTCAGCGTTTCCTTAATTGCAAGTCTTGTTCTTTCTTTCGTGACTCTTGTTATGTTAGAGAATGTCTTTAATTAACTCTATAAGAAAGGGTGCCTGCAAGGTAGTGTCTGTTTCCTTGCATCTTCTGAAATTGTCTTTAATCCGCCCTCAAGTTTGATTAATGACTTGTCAGGGACAGAATTCTGAGTTTAAAATACTTTTTACCTTAGAAATTTGAAAGCAACATAGCATCCAATTATAGCATCCAATGTTGTCATTTTAAGTTAGATGTCATTCTGATGTTCACGTATTTTTCCTTTATTGGTGCTTTTTATTTTTGAAGTCTTGGTGTTCTGAAATTTCACAGTGATGGTCCCAGGTGTGAGTCTTTTGAATTCACTTTGTTGTTAAGCTTTTCAATTTAAAGAACCAGAGAACAAGGTATTCTTTAAGCTCTGGGCACTTTTTGTGATTTTCTTTGATAGTTTCCTCCTTCCAGTTCTCTCTTTAGAGCACAAATGTTATTTGGATGTTGGAAATCCTGGACCAATCTCCCAAAATGCTTACCTTTTTTAAAAAATTTCTTTTTTATTGTATGTGCTTTTGTCTTAAACTTTGTCTTCTGATATTTTGACAATTATACATTTTAAGAGAACTCCAACCTCTCTTTTCTTTTTTTTAAAATTTTATTTATTTATTTATTTGGCTGTGCCGTGTCTTAGTTGCGGCACGTGGGGTCTCTAGTTGTCGCGTACAGGCTCTTAGTTGAGGCATGAGGGATCTAGTTCCCTGACCAGGGATTGAACCTGGGCCCCCTGTATTGGGAGCATGGAGTCTTAATCACTGGACCACCAGGGAAGTTCCCCAAGCTCTCTTTTCTTATTTCTGATTTTCCTTTCTTCATAGATCATGTTACTTGTTTTTGTTTTTTTAATAAGTTTTTAAAAATAAATTTATTTATTTAGTTTTGGCTGTGTTGGGTCTTCGTTGCTGCACACGGGCTTTATCTAGTTGTGGCAAGCGGGGGCTACTCTTCGTTGTGGTGTGCGGGCTTCTCGTTGAGGTTGCAGAGCATCTGCTCTCGGTGCATGGGCTTCAGTAGTTGTGGCTCGGAGGCTCTAGAGCACAGGCTCAGTAGTTGTGGCGCACGGGCTTAGTTGCTCTGCAGCATGTGGGATCTTCCGGGACCAGGGCTCGAACCTGTGTCCCCTGCATTGGCAGGTGGATTCTTAACCACTGCACCACCAGGGAAGCCCCGATTGTATTACTTTTTATAGATGCAGTATCTTATATTTCTCCGAGTATCCTAGTTAGTAGTTTCAGAAAATGTGCTTTCTTGCCTGAAGGGGGGAATGTTGGGGTTGTGGATTCAGGCCCTTCCTTGAACAGAGGAGGAAGAGGTGCCCCAAAGAGGAAGAGCCTGGAGACTCATTTCTCTGAGGCAGCTTTTCCATCTGATCTTTGGTCTTTGATTTCAGAGACCTTTTCCTGTCCATGTTTACTAACAAGGCTGGAGCTGGGATGGGCAGTGGCCAGCCTCATACTGGGAGGAGGGAAGCTGGTCTTCACACCGTGTCCAGCCTATGTGAGGGGTGTGTTCTCTGGGATTTGGAGAGCTCCCTGCTGGTTGCCTGAGCACCTTGCTTTCCCTCCCTCCCTGCAAACCTCTCAGGGTCCTTGGCCCCTGCTTATGCCCCAGCTTCCCTTCAGACAGCCCCCACCATGGGATCAGACCTGTGCCCTGCATCTGCAGAACATGGACATCTCCCACCTGCCAATTACCCTTCCCATGACACTCCCTTTGTTCTAGGCTTCGGGCTTTTTATTTCTGTTTTTCTTGGAGGAAGAAGATAAAACCCACTGATCTATTCTGTGTAAACTGGAAATGTTCAAATTAGCAGTTAACCGTATTTCCTGGACCTCAGACTATCTGTAAAGTTCTGCAGGAAAGGGGAAACAGCAGAAGGCGGAGGTAGAGTCATGCACCAAATGGTTAGGAAGATCTCGGCTCTGGCAGACAGGAGGGAGGACTGTTGTTTGGGGTCTGAGATCGGGGATGCATGCTAGTTTTACCACCTGGATAGACTTAGGGCAGCAATGGACCTTCCTTCTTACCTCACTTTGCTCCTAAACGTCTGTCGACCCAGAATTGATCACGTCCACAGGGGCTTGCCTTTTAGGGTGAAAGACAGACACGCTGAGAGATTTTCTACAATATTTTAAGTAGAGAGAAAAGGCAAGGTAAGGTAGTAACACCTGGCACTGCAGTGAAATCATGGTGAAACCCAAGGTGAAAGGGGGGGGGGCAATGGCCGTGGGCTGGGCCAGCCTGTGGTGAACGGGGGACACCGCGGGGTCTCTCCTCAGACAGCCGTGGTGGGCGTAGGGCGGGCTGGGGTGCTGAGTCTTTGTTTGGCACTGGGGCTGGCATGAGATCTAGAATGACAAAGAGAAATTTGAGGTCAGCAAAACTTGACCTTGTTTTGGTTTTTGGGAGCCTGCAGAGGCCACTGAGATCAGCAGTGGTGGCTGTTTTCCCTCAGCGCAGGAGCCGAGGCTGGGGGCTGCCTCTCCACGGAGGCCTGTGTTGTGCTGCACGTAGACTGTGCTCCCTTCCCCCAGCACTGGGTTGTGGGATTGCTTCCCGTGCAGGATTAGCTGACCCTCCCAGCAGCAACGTCCGGAGCACATACCTGGAGGAGGGTCCAGGTACCAGCGGTGGCCAAGCGGAGCCACAGGCGAGCGGCTTCCTGGTGCCCCGGCTTCCACTGCAGGCTCCTGAGTTCACCCTCACCCAGAGGTAAGCTACAGGGCTCAGGTGACACTTCCTACGGGCCGTGGGCAGGGTGCCTGGTGCACAGACTCACCATCTCCAACGGTGCAGAGTGCGTCCCCTCCTTATGGATTTCTGGAAACCTCAACAGTCCCCCATCCTACATCTACTGAAAGAAGGTGGTACTCTCTCCCTCAGACAAGCATTGGAGCAGATACGGGCGTCCGTTCTGTGCGTGGCGCTTAGGCCTTCACGCGTCCCCAGAGCTCTCCCTGGGCCCCAGCAGCCTCTTTCAGGCATTTTCTTTTCCCCAAAGGCTTTTAGCTTCTGGACAGCATCAAGATCCTGATTGTATATTCCAAATTGGAGTTTTAAAGGGGCTTGGGACAGCCATGGCAGTGTCCAGAGGCTTCACAGGAGGCGATGTCGGGCCAGGGGTCCTCCGGTGGAGAGGGAATCTACGATGGGGACCGCAGGACAGGGTCCCCAGGGTTCGGGGTCTCCCAAGTCTGGGAGCAGAAGGCCAGGTGCCCAGTGAGGGAAGAATTACTGGGGGACATAGGAGAGAAGGGGAGGAGCCTCCCAAGTCAGAGGCTCTGCTTGTGGAAACAGCTAGATGGTGGGAAAATTCAGACCATGCTGATGGACTCACTTTTCCATTTATGACCGGGAGCCACACAGAGCAGCCACAGGGCCGCTCATGGCCTGCTGGGCCTCTCCACTGGCTGTATCACCCTTGGACTCCAGTGCCCCAGCTCATCCTTGCTTTGATCTGGTAACCTTGATTCCTTGTTTAAAAACTGCTTCATGTAGTTGGCATAAAGTAAACCAACATGTTTAGACGGTGCACAGGACAGTTTTCCGAGCGTGACTTACGTATCCTACAAACCATAGCTGTGCTGCTAGTCATGGGTCACGGGGCTGTTCCCACCCTTGCCACCCCAGGACCGAGGGCCTGCTTTCTTTAGCTGCGTTTTCTAGAGTTCCATATAAGTGAACTCATACAGCGTAGACTCTTTTTTGGGGTATGGCTTCTTCCACTCAGCCTGACTCCTGTGAGACCTGCTCCCACTGCCGTGTGTGTCCGCACCCCTCCTCTTCATGGCGGAGGCCGAGCCCTTGGTGTGGATTGTCGTCACCTGTTGGCGGGCATCTGGGAGCTCCTGGTTTGGGACTGCTGTGCACGTTCCCGACGCGTGGTGGCCTGCGTGTTTGCCCTCGTGTCTCTGGGGATGTGCACGTGGCGGTGGGATGAGTAGGTCACAGGTTGAGTGTGGTCTGACTTTGAGGGACCGCATGATATTGTCCCGAGCGGCTGCATCTGCGTCCCCTGCCGCCTCCCCGGATTTGGTCCTAAGGACCTCTGGGCTCCGTCACACCTCAGGCCTGTTCCTTTTCTTCCTTCACATCTCTGCTTACCATCCCGTCCTCCGTGAGCCTGCGCTGATGTGCTCTCTGACTACCTGAGCCACCTGCTCAAGGTGTCACACAGGCCCCTCCAGCACCCTGCACACCTGAGGGCCCTGCAGGAGGAGGCCGTTCCCAAAAGAGAGTCCGGCACCAGGAAGGGCTTCTGATGGGCAGAAAGCTCTCAGGGTGTGGCGCTCACAGTAAACAGCGTGAGCCTCAAACAGGGTCTGGAAAAGGGCCTGTCCTGACACTGTCCCTTTTCCAGCCCCCCGGAGCTGGCTCCGGCCCCGCCTGCCTTCCCTGGCCCCGTGCCGGCCATGGACCTGGGCCAGCCCATGCCCTCCAGCCAGGTGAGGCCTTCCTATGAGGTACCGTGGGTTTCCCTCCTAACTCCTGGGTCCTCAGCTTGGGACTTTGGAGTGAATAAAATGGACAGAGTTGAACATGGGGCAGGGATTCCTCAAGGCTGGACTTCGGTGGAATGAGAACTGGAGGCAGGTGTCATGGGGCGGAGTCCAGAGGGGGCGGGTCCCAGGATCAGGGTGACCCGGATGGGAAGGCAGAGCCCACAGAGGGCACCTCCATGTGTGATGCTGTGTTGGCATTCCAGGTGCAGTGGCCCGATAGCCAGACCTCCAGCGACGCCTTCTGGGGAGCCAGGATGCTCCTTGAGCTTTCAGGGGGCAGTCTGGGCTGAGCTGCCCCTCGGGAGCCTGGCCAGCACTCCAGGGGAGCAAGTGTGGAATCTGGTAACACAAGTTGCAGAGCTCTGTCCCTACAGAAGAAGGAGGTCCCCAGAGTTCCCTGGGGGTTCTGCTGAGAAGCACTAAGGGCTGCCATGTTTGAATAGTTTGGTTGGCAACTCCCTGTACTGCAAGAAGCATCTGAGGAACATTTGTGAAGTCAGAAGTCCAAGGTGGGTCTGTTCTACTCAGGCAGCAGTAGTTTGCAGTCAAGCTTCTGGGCAGGCAGGCCCCTCTCCAGAGAGGAGGGTGTGGCACTGCAGCCACCCTCCCGCCCAGCCCCGTGGTGAGTGCGGCCCACAGGCACGTGCACTGCAGGAGAGTGCTGGGTGGGGCGCGGTGCCTTCCCCTCGCTGTTGTGATCCGTTGTGTTTGCCGACCAAGTGTTCTGTTCAATTAAAGTTTAATGTTCTGACGCGCCCCTCCCCCATTCACTTAACTGTCCCGGATACCTGCCCCTGCCAGGCCTGGCCCCCATTGCACAGCGCGAGGGCACTACTCCACGCATCAGGACCTGGTGAGGGATATTCAGATCCTTTCCACTAGCTCCGTGTTATAAGCAGCGTCCCGTGGGCATCTCTGCGCTCTGCCCCTTGCCTGGTCATTTTGCCCCGGGAACGAGGAATTGCCCCCAAGGTGGAAGCGGTGTGCTGAGCGCACAGGCCAGGGGCTGAGCTTTGGCACCCGGGACTGTCCTCCCCGGGGATGGGCCCTTGACCCTCACCTCCCCATCCTGTTGGTCGACAGAAGTGGTACAGCGGGGAGCAAAGTCAGGTTTGTGCCCTTGGGGCTCACAGGAGAGTGGGGAGGGGCAGAGGACCGCGGGGGCGCTTCCAGGTGCTTGCTGGGGAGTGGGATGAAGTGGGAGCAGCTGAGAGCCTGGGACGCCTGAGCGGACACTGAGAGCTCCCCGGGAGCGGTGTCTCAGCTGAGACCACCAGCACTCCTGCATCCCGTCACGTCCCACCTTCCTTGCCAGAACCACAAGCAGGGCCGAGCATCACGAGTGACAGGGGTGCCACGTGGACGGCCACTCACATTCCAGGTTCCCGGAAACTCGGACCTTTCAGTTTGAGAACATTTTCTTATTTTGAAACAATTGAAAACTGGCCAAAAGTTGAAAATGGGGTACAAAGATCTTTTTTCCCTTGAGCCATTTGAGAACAAGTTACTGACCTGCTGCCCCATCATATTCCCCTAATACTTTTATGTGCTTCCTTCAGAAGGAATTCTACACGTGCACAGCACCTCCATGGAAATCAGGGAATCAGTCCTGGTGCTTTACTGCCTCCTAATTTGCCAGACCCCATGAGAGTTCAGGTCGTCATCCCAGTAATGCCCTGGATGTGAGAGAATCCAAATCTGCCCCATAGCACTGGCTGCCTCTACTCAACAGGGCTTTCAGTGCCCTTCAGCCTGGGACAGTCCCTGGGTTTTCCTGGCCTTCCATGACCTCGGCTTGAGTATTGCAAGCTGGTTACTCTGCAGAACGTCCCCCAAAGTGGCCATGTCTGACGTTTCCTTGTGATTTTGGGTTTGCATTTGGACGGAAGATCCCAGAAGTGACGCTTGGTCCTTACTGCGTCTTCTGGGCGGTGCGTGTCCTTGTCACTCACCCCACTGCTGATGGTGCGCATCTCCATCACCTGGTTAGGGTGTTGCCGACCAAGCTTCTCCACTGTAAAGTTCCTCTTTTTCTCTTTGTGTAAGTATTTTAGGGGGTGGTTCTTTGAAGCTATGTAAATAGCCTGTTTCTCATCAAATTTTCTATTAACTAATTCATTAGTTTCCCTCATGTGCTTACCTAATTCTCAGAATTCGTGAACACTTTACTCTCCCTTTTACCCCAGGTGTGGGATCTCAGACGTCACCGACGTTCCCCGCACATGCACACAGTGTACACCTCGCCACCAAGAGTCACTCTTCAACTTTATGACTTACCCTTCACCCAAACGGTGATTGATGTAAATAACTGAGTTCCACAATGCGTTGTACCCACTCTTTACCCACACAACCTGTCCCCGCATGAAGCACGCTCTTCAAACGCACTCACCCTCATTCAAATTCTGCACAACATGTCGGCACAATTAGTGAACGTGCTTTAGGGTTAGGGGTTAGGGGTTATAATGCCCTGGGCTGCTATAGGGTGTGCCCTCCTCGACCTTCCCAGGAAACATGTAGAGCTCTGGGCCTGTCCTGGTGTCCTGTGGCCAGCAGACCCTGGGTGGGGACTGGTCACAGTCAGAGGCGGGACTCTGGTGAACGGGTCTCATGAGGACCCCCAGGGCATTTTCCTCCCTCCTACCCTTGGCAGACACTGGGCTCCATCCTGAAAGTCCCAGAGTCCTGACTCAGCCAGCTGCATCAGGTCTGCTTTGGAGGAAATGGACTAAAGTCTCTGGAGCTGACCCTTGACAGAGCGGACCTCCTGCGGAGGGCCACCCATGCCGCGTGAGATGTAGGGAAGGAGGCAAGAGGCTCGCCCCTCCTCCACAGAGCACCTGGAGGGAGGGGGCTCTGCCCTCCGCATCCTGCCAATCAGGCCTCCTGCCCACCACTTCCCTTCCTGCTTCCTGGCTTGACCCCAGGCCCTTCTGAGAAGAGGGTGTTGGCCCACAGTCTGTCCTGCTTGCCCTTCCTGAAAGGGCCAGCCTAAGCCAGGGGACATTGGTGAGATGCAGTGACCAGGCAAGAGTGCCTCTTTCTGTGTCTCCCCTACTGAGATGAAGACGCAGATAGCGGCCATTCCAACCTGCTGATGGCTGGGGGAGGGGCCCAGAGGACGGTGAGGGGTGGGGTCTGGCTACTCCCGGGCTTTCTGGGCTCCAGGAACGGGGTGGGGTGGTCGCGACCAGCTCCAGGGAGCCCCCTAATCCTCCCATGGCCCCCGGAGGCCGAGAGCTGTGTCCAGAGCTCCCAGACAGGGCCAGAGTGACCAGCCAGCGGTGGCCTTGGTCTGTCTGTGAAGGGCCCTGCCTCTACCCTCACCCACCATGGTCTGGAGAGAAAGGGACAGAGCAGAGGGTGCCTGTATCCGTCCCTTAGGGCTGTTGTAACAAAGTACCACAAGGGACTTCCTCGCGGTCCAGTGCTTAGGACTCCACACTCTGACTGCTGAGGGTGCGTGTTCAATCCCTGGTCGGGGAACTAAGATCCCACAAGCCGTGCGGTGCAGCCACAAAACAAAACAACGAGGTGTCACAAACTAGGTGGCTCAGAACAACAGAAATCTGTCGTCTCATGGCCCTGCAGACTGGAAGTGTGACATCTGGGTGTTGGCAAGGCCTTGAGGGCACCAGGGGCAGGATCTGATTCAGGGCTCCCTCCAGCTTCTGGTAGCTCTTGTCTTGGGACAGCATAGCTGCAGTCCTCACAAGGCATTTTCTGTGTGTGTGTGTGTTTGTGTGCGCGAGTGTAGTGTGGATCCGCTTCTGGAGCCGACCCCTGGGGAGCCCGGGCCTGTGTGTCTGTAACAGCATCCGCGGGGCTCGTGCGGCTTGACCTGGGCCCCTGCGGGATTACACAGCTGGGAGCCCTTCTGTGTGGCCGGACCGTGTTCATCTGAGTCACGCACTTGGTGCTGGTGGCGCCTGAGCGCCACGCCACTCCAAGGCTGTGTCGTTGTGGGTGAGCCATGCCTGCCCTCATTCGTGGTCCCGACGACACCGCAGTGTCCTTCCCCTGAGCAAGATGCCACCCTCTGGTGGCCTGCGGAGCCCGTGCTGTCCCCAGCCGGGACTCGGGGGACAGGGTCCGGGAAGGCAGAGCGCGGGCGTCGGTCTTGGACAAGGGCACGGAATCTCGTCCTCGGGGCTTTGCCCCAGGGTTTCTCTTTATTTTCTCACTAGAATTTCATCAGGGCTCCAGTCGACCCTTGAGCCAGCGGGGCTGGGGTGCCGACCCTCTGCCGTCAGAATGGAGTATGACTGACGGTCGCCCTCCATCACCCTGGCTTCGCGTTGGTGGATCCGGTCTGCACCATTTTCTATTAAAAAAAATCCACACGTGAGTAGATCCAAGTGGTTCAAACCCGAGTTGTTCAAGGTTCAACGGTATTTTACGAAAGCATCCCTGCATTAAGGCACTGTCACTCAGGGCACACAGCATTTTTCGTACAGAAGAGGGTCATAGTGGTACTTCCGAAGGGCGGTGCGTGCTCCAGGGACCGGCCGGCCCCACCAGCCACCCGAGGGCCAGCGCCCCTGTGTTCTTGCCCTCGTGAGTGTTCTGATGGCCCTTTCTTGTTACAGTGTTGATGCCGTTGAACACGTTAATCGACACGTTGAGAAGGAGGTGTGTTAAAACTCACAACATTAAGTTTAAATACAGTCTTTACACCAAAACGATAATATATGAACATTTTTCCTTTCTGGCTTTAATGGAAGTAAGCTCATTGACAACTTTTTCCTTTTGTTGAGAAAGTCAGTTTAATAGGCAGCATATTTGTAATATTACATAAAGTATGTCTGTTCTGTAAACAGTGACATCCTACACTAAATGAAATACGTAAGCATATCAGACTTTGTTATTAAAATCAGAATTTGTTAAAGGTCACTTAACACTCAGCTATTAACTGTGAACCCAAATGGTCCGGGGTCTTTTCTAGTGGGAGATTTCTAAGCACCATTCCTAGCTTTTCTATGCTAATTGGTCTGTTTACATTGTTCTTATTTTTGGGTCCATTTTGTTACTGTGTATTTTTACTAGGAAATCACCAATTTCTTTTAGGTTTCCAATCTGAAGCAACATTTCTTTTATTTAACTTTAATTTTCCCTCTCTTTCTAGTTTTCTACAGAATTGTCACAATTAATGAGCACTACTGAAACATTATTATTAACTGCAATCCATATTTTATTCTATTCAAGTTCCCTTCCTTCTACCTTTTTCTGTTCCAGAATCCCATCCAGGCACCACATGACATGTGATCATCATGTCTGTTTAGGCTCTTCTGGGCTTGGACAGGTTCTGAGACCCTCCTTGTTTCGATGACCATGACAGGGTGGAGGAGGGCTGGGCAGGTACTCTGTAGGCTGTCCCGCACTGGGATTTACTTAGTGTTTTTCTCATGGTTAGAGAGGCGTTATGGGTTTTGTGGAAGCAGATCACAGAGGTCAGGGGCTTTCCCATCACTTTATATCAAGGCAGTAGGCTCTCGAGACACGTATCCCTGTTACTGTTAACCTTGGTCACCTGGCTGAGGTAGTTTGTCAGGTTCCCGCTGCATTTTGGAGCCTTTCCTGACAGCTCCAGCCAATCCTGACCACTCCCCTCTCTGAGTTTCTGTAGCTCTGATCTTCAAGTCACATGTTGCTGGTCTGCTTCCTTCCTGTAGTATCTGTTCTCTTGGAATCCCATGGCTGGGAGTCTCCAGAAAGTTGACAGTTTTCAGGAGGAGAGAATATTCTGCTGTACCCTCCTGTCCCTAGCTCGGTACTGGACTCATGGTAGGAAGGTGATGTATTTAAATCAAGCTTCTGATACCAAGTTCCCCTGCTGAGTTTATGATTAACCTTTCTTTACAAAAGTGTATCCCTTTTCTTATCCTGCCCCTGTTCCCCTCAGGATTGAGGAGTATCAAAGAAAAGGGGCGGGGGGCAGGAACTGGTCAGGACCCTGCAGAGCCCTTCTGGGTTCAAAAGACCCTCCATGTCCCCCATTTCTTGTTTGCAGAGAAAGGCTTTAGTCTCCTAGGCCTTTCCTGAGTTCTGAAGAGCGGACACATGTAGTTACTAATTAGGGAAGATAGGGAATGCAGAAACGAAGTTAAAGCAGGCCCAGATGTTGCCAGAGGAAACACCAGGGGCCAACCAGGAATTAAAATTGCTAACCCATCACATAGGCTCTAAGTAAATAATAAAATGCCTCAACCGTGGCCTTTGTTCTCTCCTAGAAACAGGTTAAAGAACGACGAGACCATGATTTTCTAGCTTGCTTTTCAGGGACATGAAGCTCAATCACAATCACCAATGACACATCGAGTCATAGGATGGCGCCGGGAAGCCTGCAACTGAGGTCTCATCAGGAAGCTGAAATCACCAAGACCCCCTCTCATTTACCCTTTTTGCCTTTAAAGACCTTGCACCTGGCTAGCCAGCAAGATGGACCTGAGACAAACTTGCATCCCCCATCTTCTGGACTGGTGCACAGCCCAGGTCTGGCCGCTTGTCAATATTCCAGAGGCAAGTGCTGGTCGGAACAGAAAAGTTGCTTTAATAAGAAAGCCGGCAGTCTAGGGAGAAGGCAAACTCATATCCAAAACCAACTCCAAAGAGTTTGCTCAGCCACAAAAAAGGTGAAGTGATCTCAGTTAATCACTGAGGTAGGGGGTCCGAGTCATCCCACACCCCACTGTGTGCAGGCGTGTGGACTCCTTGTGACCTTTCTTTAGATGCTATCCTGCTCAGTTTGCTCGTGAGGTTACTGAAGGCCAAGCTGGGGAAAAGGTCCAATCATCTGTTGATTACTTATTTATTTATATTTCTTTAATCTAAGGAAAGAACCAACAGGTTAGGCAAAGTATTATGTGATCAACACATTTGGAAGATGTGCTTGGGTTAGTTAGAATATAGCTTTGCTGAAGTGGTAGGACAAATGGGGCCTCCTGCAGAGAGCTCTTTCCTGACAAAAGCTGCTTAAGGTTAATAGAACTCTCTCTGCTCCAAACGCGGGTGTTTCCATTTGTTTGGCCTCATTTGTGCGTCAGGCACACAAAGTTGGGTCCAACACTTCTGGGTCAGTGGCTTTTGACTAGGAGATGGCACGCTTTTCTCATGTCATAATCCAAGGGCATGGAGCACGTCTGATAGGCCAGAGACCAAGAGGACAGATTGGGCAGGTCCCTTTGGCAGATGTCGTGCTTTGCTTTCTTTTAAGCAGAATCTCTTCCTGACCCTTAGCACCTTTACCCCACTTTGCTCACTCTGCCCGCAAAGGATCTGCCCGGTGAAATCTTTGATCAATTGTTTGGGGACAGAAGGGCGAGAACCTTCTCTTGGTGCACACGACCCCCCAAATGCTGATAATCCCAGAGCAGCTGTCTTTGAAGCAAGGGCATGAGGAAGGCCAGCCACAGAGGGCTTTGTTTTGTTGAGTGGAGTTGACGTGGCCCAGCAGTGGGCTCGTACGTCTGTGGCACAGAAAGCCCAACCCCTGCAGCGGGAGTTTGCAGCAAAGTAAGGGCTTATGGCACCAAGCAAGAGAGTGGGCGACAAGCCTCGGATCCACTCCAACTTGACCGTTTTTAAAGGGGAAGAAAGGGGGTTAATTATCATCTTGTGACACATTTTTTAAAAAATATTTTTTATTTAGCTGCGCTGGATCTTAGTTGCAGCACACGGGATCTTCGTTGCGGCCTGCGGGATCCTTAGTTGCGGCCTGCGGGCTCTAGTTCCCTAACCAAGGACCGAACCCGAGCCCCCTGCACTGGGAGTGTGGAGTCTTAACCACTGGACTACCAAGGAAGTCCCCTTGTGACAGTTCTTAGTCGTAGTTTCGGGGCTCAGGATGTCTCTGGTTTGCCACTCTCTGGAGATCCATGGCTTGGCCGTCCGTGAGCTCATCTTGCCCTGGAGAAAAACAACCACGACTTTGTATGTTGATGATGAGACCTCATCTGACTCTGGGGGGTGAGTGCTCAGTGAGCAAAGGATTAGGTCAGAGGGGACAAGAAAGGGCGTAAAGTTTTGGACAGAGAGGCTTATCATCAGCATGGCAGGGGAGCTCGGTTTTAGGGGGACTTGGTTTCACAGAGAGCCGCTTGTGAAAACAGAGATGAAGGGGGACTGCAGGGGAAGACAGAGGGAGACCCAGGGTTCTGGTAGTGGGAGAAGAACTTTTGCAGGTAAGACCTTGGAGAACTAAGGAGGAGAATCTGAAAGCTTCGCTGATGTTGTGGAGGGAGGAATTTCCCTCTACGCTTCTAGGTTCTTCTGGCTGGTCTAAGATTTAAACTGACATGAGACAGATTAACAGGAGAAAGTCACACAAAAGTTTAATAAAACGTATGCTTGGGAGAGACCCAAGAAAACTGAGTAACTCTCCAAAATGCTGGAAACCATCACCTTTTTTTTTCCCCCAGAAATAATGTATTTATAAACACAGAAATGGTTACAACAAAGATGGCCGTGACGAGTGGGTACGTATATTTATATATATATATATATATATATATATATATATATTTATAAATAAATCCTTGTCCAGCAACTGACTGTGGCACCTAAGGAGGTAAGTCCAGTCCTTGCATTTGCCCCGAACCCTCCCTTCTCTGCAGCCCCCCCGGTTGTGGGGTTTCACAAAGAACCCGCAGCTCCTCAGGCTGGGGACGGGGACACTTAGCACAGGGCCTCGGCTGGCAGAGAAGGGGAGGAGCTCCAAGGAGAACCGTCACCCACACTTCTAAGCCACCCTTGACCAATTTGGGGATCTCCAGCCCTTGGGGACCACATCTCAGCCCTTGCCCCTTTAAGAATAAAGGCAGTCTGACTGCCCCCATGTCCTTCCAGCATTAGGTAGGAAGTGACTGGAGATCATGAGGGGAAGGAAGCGGCTCCCAGGGACGGGCACAGCAAGAACACAACAGGAGGCTGCTTGCATTTAGGGCTCCCTCCTCTCTGACGTCTGGGAGTGCCAGCCTCTAGTCCTCCATCAGCCCGAGCTTGGAGGATTACGAGAGTGAGGAGAGAGAAAGTGCCCACGCTGGAAAAGTCTCTATGAGGTCACAGCAAACCCCTCCCCTGAGCACCAACCCCAATGTTAAAAGCTATGCTTGGGCGGGGAGGCTGCCGGATTTCCCTACCAGCTCAGTACTCCACAGCCATTCAGGAGGGCTGACGTTCCTTCTGAGAGAGGCTGAGAATAAGGATAGTATCCTGTGGGCGAAGGCTGTGCCTGAGGCCCAAGGAGATGGAGCCGTGGCCTGTCAAGGAAGAAGAGGACTTTTCCCACCGAGAGGAGCTGCAGAAAGAGGGGACCAGAACGGCTTTCCCCTCTACCTGGCGGACGCAGCACAGGTCTCCACGAGCTGGCCAGGGGCTCCAGCTGGACGGTGCTGCTGGTGACAATGAGGCAGAGGTCCTCGTGACGCTCTGCCGTCTTTAGGGGGTTGGGTCAAAGGAACACTGCGGAGAGGGTTGGGAGGCTGCGGCGCTGCGAAGCCTGGGGGGCCTGGGCCTCAGGGCAGGGCGGGAACAGATGTGCATCAACAAGGGCGAGGTCAGCTGCCCCCGGAGAAGGGCTGCGGGGCTGGCTCCACCCCCTGCCCCACCTCGCTGGCTGTGCGGCCTCGGCGCGCCTGCCCTCGGGCATCAGCGTGGACAGAGTCCAAGTCAGAGCAGCTGACCCCACAGAGCCAGGCGTCCGTTACCCAGAATATCACGGTGGCACCCGTGCCATGGACAGGACTGCGGACTGCTGGAGTCTTCTGTTCTCAGAGGTGGAGGAGAGAAGGGGGTCAATCAAGGGCTCCCAGTTTGGTCATCACGTCCCTCTCAGGATCCCTGCGACAAATGCCTCGTCAGCTCAGACCTCCCGAGCTTCAGCTCCCGTGAGTGTCTCAGCTCTTGCCCCGCTCACAAGCCCTGCAGGAGGACCACTCCTGCAGGTGGTCCCTGACCTCTCTGAGAAGACAGCATTGACCCTCACAGAGGAAGGAGGTGGTGGTGGGTATTGAGGTGGCACCGTGGCCACTAAGAACCCCTGGGGCCGAGAAAAGAAGCGGATGCTGGAACCAGGGCTCCCTCTGTCCTCTCCCCGGACGATGACAACGACCATCAGAGACAGCCGGATGTGCTCCCCGACGTTCTACTCGAAGGCAGAGATGCGGGTGCCCTCCAAGTCACACACCAAGACCAAGCCCCACAAGTGCCCATGCTGTTGCAGCCCCTCGCCAGGAGCTGCTACCTGGCTCGGCACGCATGTATTCACTCAGGGACCAAGCCCAGGGGTGTCACTTCCGTGAGAAGTCCTTCCCGCAGCCCTCTCACTCCAGCCGCACGCCCGCAGGTGTGCACACCCAGGTGTGCACTGCCAGGATGTGAGAACACCTCCACACAGCTCGAACCTGCAGTCCCACGGGCCGCGGCGCGACAAAGGTAAACCCTGCCAGGGCCACAGCTGTCACCGGGCGCGCTCGGACACAGCCTTGCTGGAGACGCCCCCGTCCACGCACACCGTGAAGCAAGGTGTACACCTGCGCAGTCTGCAGCCAGGCCTACACGCTGGAACCACACCTGACGCAACACATGATGCGCAAACACATCCCTCCTGATTTCCTCCAGCGGTGGCCCAGGCCCAGGCCCTCACCCTAAATACCATCCTCGGCTAAAGACCAGAGAGCCCGTGGGAGAGGGTGATTCGCGACCTCGAAAGGGAGGAAGGCAATTCACACGGAGATAGAAAAGCAAACGCTTTGTAAACAAACCGCTGGGCTGCACTCCGCAGGCCTGCAAGCCCTGGGCCTGCCCAGCCTCAAGACCAAAGAGCGAGCCTGGAGTCAGCGACCGCCGCGGAGACCTCAGTGGTTTACTGGCTGGGGGATCTCACACGTGCAAAGCAAAGTCCGGGAGCGACACCCCTCCGTGTGCAGCAGGCGGCGGGCAGGACAGGCACCAAGCTTCCTGCTCTGCCCGGTGAGGGCACAGGCTGAGTGCTGAGGTAACCTGCAAAGGCCCGAGGGCGGGGGCCTCGCCAGACTGGCTTCCGTGCGGCCCGTTGCACCCCGAAAGCCCGCTCTGCCGCTCTCCCACCCCGACACAAACAGGTGAGCCACGGCAAGCTGGACCGAAGGCTTTGCAGTGTTCTAAAAAATTACCGTCTAACTATGCAAACAGACACCAAGTTTTAACAGCAGAGGGAGTTTTTTTTATGGCGATACTCAGTCGGCCCAGCACCGCAGGCATGACTCCCGGTCTGCGCCGGGTCCTGCAAAGCACCCGTGCGAGGCGCGGCCATAACGGGCGCCGGCAGCTTGCCAGCCGCGGCCGCTGAGGCGGCTGGCGATCGCTTTTTCAAACAGCACGTGCAGACCTGTGTCCACAACTACCTCACTTCTGTGGAACAGGATCCTGGAGGCGAGGGTTAGGGCGCGTTTTCAGTCGATGCTGCCAAACCGCCGTCCGCAAGGGTTGAGACAACCTGCAGAGAACTGCCGCGCTCCCGGCGGAGGGTCTGGCCTGCTTCTAGCTCTTTCCTCCCGGCAGGGCTACCAGGGCGCCCGCCAGGGGACGCGCTCTCGCCGCCGCTTCCGGGCTTCAGCGCCTCGTCACGGGCTCCTGCCTCGGGGCCCCACGTTTCTTCCCGTCGCGACTGGCAGGAGGCCCGCGACCCCGCACCCTTCGAGGGACCCGGATGCCCCCAGCGCCGACAGCCCCGCCCCACGCTGCTCCAGTAAGGGCGGGAAGGAGGCCAAGGGCCGAGCTCATGGAGAGGGTCCTGCAATTTGGGAAGGAAGTGGGTTCGGGGGGCACCCCGAATACTGAGGGGACCCGGCCCGGCGGGACAGAGGGGGCGGGGGGCAGGCGGCTATGCCCTGCGTCCTGCCCGGACACCTCCGTCTGGCCGTGGCCCTGCGCCGCCGGACCTCTCCCGGCGCCCTTCTCCCCGCGGGGCCCGAGAAGCCTCCCCGGCGGCCGGCCCCGGACGCCGGACTCAGTCACCGTCGCCCGGACGACCCCCTCGTTCACTCACCTTCATCCGCATGCCACCAACACACCCCAGCCAGGCGCCCGGGGCCGCTTCCGCGCTCGGCGCGCACGTGCTCCGCCCGCACGTCTGGGGAGGCGGCGGGAAGGCGCGGTTGATACAGAGTATCCAGGCCTCCGCCAATCCCTGCAAGGGCCCCGCCCGATGACCCCCGCCCGTGCCCTGCGCCCCCTAAGTCCCGGGGCCTGCGGTTCCGCCCACCTGGGTTCGGGGCATTCCGGTGGTTCTTGGGGAGCCGAGAGGTTCTCGGGGGTCCGTGGCATTCGGGGGGCTGCACGGGAGCCGACAGGTTGGGGGGCGAGGGCGGGGCGTCAGAGGCGCCATCCAGCCTGGTTCTGCGCGTCCTCAGGCCCCAGAAGGAGCAGAGCCGGGGTCCTGGGCTGGGGTGGAGGAGAGGGCGCCACGACCCCCGCCCCTGCAGCAGGAGGAAGCTGTAACCCTGGATTAACCCCACGCCACCGCCCTGGAGCTCTGCGGAGACAAAGCCCGGCTGGGGTCGTAGCCCAGGGGGCAGACACCCCCGCCCCTCCCGTGCCCCCGCAGCCCCAGCCGGAGGCCCCCGGTGATCCCACCCCTGCCTGACCCTGGGGCGCAGCTGCGCGCGGCGGAGAGGCCTTCGCGACGGTGGAGGCCTGGGGACCCGAGTTCTCGGTGACCCTGGTCAGCCACGCGGGGGAAGCCTCTGAAGTGCCGCCGTCCTGGCTCGGACACGGTCTGGCCTCTCCCCTGTGCGGTTTAGTTTGGGGAGATGTTGCACACAGCGAGCCGGAAGGCGCTCTAGAGAGGAGACCAGGAGGGTTTCGAGTTGCTTTTGAAAGGGTGGTCAGGGCAAAAATTCTCTGACGTCAAAGCTCATGCCTGAACGTATGCAAAAGACTTAGGCAGAAAGAGAAACATTTCAGCGTTTGTTCACTTGAAAATCTGGAAACGACCCAAGAGTCCGGTGGAATATTGCTAAACACATCACACTTCAGAAACAGGATGGGCTCCTGGAGGGTAATTAGTAGTTGCCGGGAGAAAGAATGCTTCCTGACCGGACTAGTGATACATTGTACAATAAAAACGGCTGTTACAAAGCAATGTGAGTGAGACGAGCCCGTTTGAAAAGTACAGACACAAAATGATGTATGCCACATCGTTAAACCCTGGTTGCCACCGGGTGACAAAATTATTGTTGTATTACTTTTATTTGGCTTTAAAATTTTCTTCTTTTGCTTATCCATGTTTCCTAATTTTTATAAAAAGACAATCTTCTGTTTTTCTCGTTTTAAGGTTCTTTTCAAGAAATGGGAGAAAAAACATTGACAACAGGGTTGGGGGAAGCAATCCCCACCGTCCAAGTATACTAAGGCGGATATGGGTGAACAGAGAGGAAATTGGAGATTTGCTGCAGGAAACCCTCCTGTTGTGGGAATGTGATCACAGGCCCTTTCTCCAGGACCGGCTGGTGCTCAGTGAGAATATTCCTGGTTGCACTCCACCCATGAAGCATCAATGAAGTTAAAACCTCAATGGAAACCAAAATGTCCAAGTACCTACGTTATTAAATTTAAATGTAATTCAACAAATTTTATGATTCTAGTTCATTGTTATAAAATCAGTTACTTTTTTTGGCTGCCAGGTGAGAAGTCACTGTTTACACACATTGTCTTATTTGAGCCTCCCAAGCCACCTCTGAGCGAGTTATGTTCCCTTGTTACTAAAAAAGAAATAGGTCCAAGTGCATTTAAAACACTTCCAACCAATAAATGGCCTCCTTGAACTGTCAGACTCAAAAGCATACGTTCTTAACGTAAGCACATAATAATTTCAAGTATTCTAAATCGGGAAACTCTTCATAAGCTTCATTTTTTTTTTTGCAGTATGCGGGCCTCTCACTGCCACGGCCCCTCCCGTTGTGGAGCACAGGCTCCGAACACGCAGGCCCAGCAGCCATGGCCCACGGGCCCAGAAGCTCCGCGGCATGTGGGATCTTCCCAGACCTGGGCAGGAACCCGTGTCCCCTGAATCGGCAGGCAGACTCTCAACCACTGCGCCACCAGGTAAGCCCCATAAGCTTCATTTTTAATAGAGGTCTGATCTTCCAACAAAAGGTAGGCCAAAAGGTAATTATCCAACACCCACTGTAAATAGAAGCTGCCTCTCTCTTCCATGCTCACTAGTCTGAAATGCAATCATTACCACATAAAGCACCCTAAGGCATACTTACCTGCTATTTCCGGATTTTCTATTCTCTCTGGACCCAGGCTACCTGGGGCGGACTCCCAGTTCAATTGCTTAATAGCTGTGTGACTTTGGACAAGGTACTGATCCTGTACCTTCTCTCCTCTTGGTAAAGTTTATGATTTGTAATAATAACAGGCCCTCTTTCCTCTTTGGTTTGAGATCATTAAATGAGTCAGTACTCTGCACGCGCTATCTTCTTTACCATTTTGTTTCTTACCGGCGTTGTTCACTTTTAACACGTTCAAAATCTGGGAACTTCCCCCTTAGTCCTAAGGGAACTTCCCCCTTAGGACTTCTCCTTTTCAGAAATGTCCTGGCCACTCATGTACTTTCCCCCATAATGAGTAGCTGAACACATTTTTAAAAATCCCTGATCCACGGAAGGCTGCAAGCCCATCTAGATACAGCCTCCTAAGAACCTCTACTTCACCCTGAACCCCTCTTCCCTCCAGGGAATTACCTTCGTTCCCAGAGGTCCCCCTGAGGGAGCTGCTTGCCCACCTGCACTGCCCCAGGAAGCCTTCTCGAAGCCCAATCTGTCTGTATATTGGGGTGCTTGTAGCCATGGGAGACCAGTCCTTTGGGCCGTTCGTGGGTTCACAGAACTACGGGGAGCAGGCCGTCTGGGGAACACCCTTGGGAAACTGATGCCTGACAGAAAAAGAGAGGGGATGTGTGACGTCTTGGGTAGAGTGATGAGAAGGACAGAGGGAACGTAAACAAGAGCTGGAAAGAGTGGCTCAGCTGTCCTTCCTTTCTTGGAAGATGGCAGATGCAGGTGGGGCAGGGCACAGGAAAACCCTCCCAACATACTGACCCAGAGGCACTAGGAATGCTTTTTTGTTTTTTTTTGCTAGAGAAAATGTTTAAAAAAAATTTTTAAAGATGAGATGAGTATTATCGATTTTTCCTTCTGCTTCAGGCTCAGAGGTGGCTGGGCAGTGGTGCTGTGCCCAAACAAGGCCCATTTCACCTGCTACAAACCTACGTTCCCTCTGGTGGTAGGTCAGGTGCAGGGAGGGGGACAGGGACTCAGAGCCCAGGGTCTATTTACTGAGCATGCGGCACTCTGTGGGGTGGGTATTTTGCCATCATTCCCATATGACAAGATGCCCATCAGAGAGGTTAAGTCACTGGTCTAGTCACAGAACTGGTAGAGGGTGGGTTTGAGGTTAGCCCGCTCCCATCTGGCCCCCAAGTGTTGGTTTTCACGTCACCCAGCAGCACACTGACTCAGAGGGTGGGAGAGAAGGAGGGAGGTCTCGCTGCGCACTACATTCTCGTTACTCAGTAACCATGCTTGTTACACTCCAGGCCCAGGCTGGACGCTGACATCACAGATGAGTGAGTGTCCCTCCGTTTGAGGGATCCATCCTCTCAGGACCTGTTGATTGCCTACTCTGTGCAGAGCAGGAAAAAAACTCAATCTATTTATCTATTTTTGTCATTGAAAAAAACCTAAATAGATATTTAACCTAAAGCATTTTAAATTAATATAATATTACATGTGAAAACTTGAACAAACATACAAGTCCAAGAAAATGAAAGCACATTGTGAAAGTTCTTGATGATTTTGATTTTCTATCCTTGTAAGTTACATAAAGTGCACAGATCTTTAGGGTTTACCTCTGATTTTCCCATACATGCAGATACTGTGTCCTCACCGTTTCCAGCATGCTTCAAGGCTCTGTCATGCTGGTTTCCAGTCACTATCCCCCCACGGTGACCACCCTGGACTTGTCACCAAATGTTAGCTTTGCCTGTTTTGGCACTTGATCTGCCTTCTCAAATGCTACCAAATTTCCCCCATGTAACCCTAGAAGGTCTATTTTTTCCCCCTTTACATTTAGGTGTACAATTAATCTGGAAATAATTTTAACTTATGGTACGAGGTATGGGTGTGTCAACCCCCCACGCACCCCATAGGACATCCAATTTATCTGATTTATTGAAGAAGCTTCACCATTGCATTGCAGTGGCACTTTTTGTCTTAAATCAGATGATGGTACATGTGTGGGTCTGCTTCTGGGCTCTCTGATGTGTTGTTTCATTGGTCTGTTTGTCCAACTTTACACAAAACCATACTATTTTAATCATGGGATAAGTTGATATTCAGTGTGTATCCTTCAGTTTTCCTCCTCTTTGTCTTTGGTATACTTCACCCTTTGCACTTTTACATGAATTTCAGAATCAGCTGGTTAATTTTGACAAAAGTGCATACTAGGACTCTGAGATGATTCTGAATTTATACATCAACTTGGGAAATGTTTGAGAACAATATTAAGTCTCCCAATTCTCAAATATAAAATAGATCTCATTTATTTAATATCAAGCAGTATTTTGTAGTTTTCTGTATAGAGACTTTTCTTTAGTCTTATTTCTGATATTTATGATGCTATTGTCAATGATACTTTAATTCCATTATGTAATTTTTTTGTAATATATAGAAATACCATTGACTTTTGTATATTGACATTTTATCAGTATCTAGCAACTCTGCTAAATTCACATAATTCTAACAGATTCTGTAGATTTTTTTTGGGTTTCTAGGTACATAAACATATTGTGTAGGAATGACAAGTTTTCTTTCATTCTTTCTAATCTTCACACTTAAAAAAAAACTTACTGCACTGGTTAGGACCACCAATATTCAGTGTTGAATTAAAGAGATAATAGTTGGGACTTCCCTGGTGGTCCAGTGGTTAAGACTCCACGCTCCCAATGCAGGGGGCCCAGGTTTGATCCTTGGTCAGGGAACTAGATCCTGTATGCTGCAACTAAGACCTAGTGCAGCCAAATAAATAAATATTTTTTTAAAAAGTAACACTATTAGTTAAAAATTGTATTTTGCTATTTTGCTAAATTGACTTGTTAAGTGGCTTTAAAAATTCTTTTTATTGGAGCACAGTTGATTTACAGTATTGTGTTAGTTTCTGCTGTACAGCAAAGTGAATCAGTTATACATATATCCACTCTTTTTAGAGTCTTTTGCCATATAGGTCATTACACAGTATTGAGTAGAGTTCCCTGTGCTATACAGTAGGTCCTTATTAGTTACCTATTTTATACATAGTATGGTATATATGTCAATCCCAATCTCCCAATTTTTCCTCCAGCCGCCCTCCCCAAGGTGCCTTTTTTGGGGGTAAAGTTTTAAAAGGAGTTTCAGTGAAGGCAATCATGCTGTCTCTGAATAAAGTTGTCATTCTTCCTTTCCAATCTGTATCCTTTTTTATTTTGGCCATGCCACGTGGCTTGCGGGATCTTAGCTCCCCAATCAGGGACTGAACCCTCGCCCTCAGCAGTGACAGCACGGAGTCCTAACCACTGGACTGCCACGGAATTCCCACCAATCTCTATCTTTTTAATTTCTTTGTCTTGCCTTATGTAGTCAGCTAAATCTTCCAGTACAGTGTTGAAAGAGAGTGGTGAGAGTGGATATATTTCACTTGTTCTCAATCTTAGGGGAATCTATTCACTCTTTGACCGTTACGACATTAACTGTAGACATTTTTCAGATGTGCTTTATTAGTTTCAGGAAGATACTTCCTATTCCTAGTTTGCTGAGGTTTTTAATCATGAATGTTATGGAATTTGAACAAATGCTTTTACTATGCCTGTTGATGTGACCATATGATTTTTATTTTTTAGTTGGTCAGGTATGAATTAGTGATTGGATTTTGAATATCAAATCAGCCTCAGCTTTGTATTCCCAAGATAAACTCCAATTTGCCTTCATGTATTACCCTTTTATATATTGCTGGATTAAATTAACTAGTTTTGAGGACTTTTACATCTATGTTCATGAGGAACATTTGTAGTTTTTTAAACAATTTGTAATCCTTTTTTTTAAAAAAAAATCAGGGTAATACTGACTTCATGAGTTAAGAATTTGTCATCTATTTTCTGGAAGAGTTTGTATAGAATCGGTATTACTTCTTTCTTAAATATTTGCTAGAAATCATCAGTGAAATTATCTGAGCCTGGATTTTTCTTTGTTTGGAGATTTTTAACTGAATTTAATTTCTTTAAGAACTGTAATAGGTTACCCTTTCTTGAGTAAGCTTTGGTAGTTTGTGTCTTTCAAGAATTTAGTCCATCAAAATTGTCAAATCTGTGTTTTGTGATGCTTACCCCTTCCACTGTTTTTGTTTCACTGATTTCTGGTCTTATCCTTACTATTTCATTCCTATTTACATTGGGCTTTACTCTTCTTTTCCTAGTTCCTTAAGGTAGGACTTTATATTATTGATGTGAGACCCTTATTCTTTTCTAACATAAGCATTTCGTGCTATTAATTTCCCTCTACACACTGCTTTTTCTGCATCTCAAAAATTTTGATATATGTTGTATTTTAATTTGTACACATCATATATAATAATAATTCAAAATATTTTCCATATTATGCTTGAAATTTCTTGGACCCATGAGTTATTTAGAATTGTGTTGCTTAATTTCCAAGTGTTTGGAGACTTCTCTGTTCTTGCTGCAATTGGTTTCTTGTTAAACTGTACTATAGATGGGAGAAATTTTGCATGGTTTCAATTATTTAAAAAATTTTAGGATTAATGACTTAGGACATGATCTGTAATGGTGAATGCTTCACATGTAATTGAAAAGAATGTGTATTCTGCTGTTGGATGTTCTAGACATGTCTACCAGGTCCAGCTTGTTGATGGCATTATTCACTGCTTCTATAGCCTTGCTGATTTTTGGTCTCCAACTTATATTACTGAGAAATAACTGTTGAAGTGTCCAACTAAAATGGTAGAGTATATTTCTCATTTCACCTCTGTTTTTGCATGATTTTGAAGCTTTCTTGTTAAGTGCATGTACATTTAGAATTGTCTTTTTGGTAAAATGATGCTTTTCATTATATAAGGTACCTATACATTCCTGATGATTTTCTTTGCTCTGAATATATATTTTCTTCCATAAAAGGGCACATATTTTCTAATGTCAGCTCTTAGGCTGGGAGATAGGGTGGGGCTGAATCAATTTGATCTGTATTTCAGCTGTCTGAGCTTTGTTGAAGCTTTTGGTTGATTTAGTGCAAAACTGCCTTCAGATATTTTGAGGGCAAATCAGAATGTTTCCCTCGGCAGGGCCTGGAATCTGAGTGTGGAGACGTTGTAAAGATTTGCTTGTGCTCACAGCCAAGCTGCCAGCTCTCAGAGCTGTGCAAAACATCTCCTTGCCTTACAGCCTGTAGCTTATTTTGGTTTTTCTAAATAGACAATCACATCTCCAAACAAAAGGATTTTTGTTTCAGCCCCAACCCCCAAGTCCTTACAACTTTTTCTTCTCACACATTGGCTAGAATTGCCATTACACTGCTATAATTAAAATGATGAGAATTCTGTAATTTGATAATTTGATTAAAAAGTGGCAATAACTAAAGCTATTCTGGGTAATCTATGTAGAAGGAACTAATTAATAATGGCAGCAGACTACACAAAGCATATTTTACAGTACAGAGAAAGATAACACCTAAACATCCTAGGTCTTATGATGGAATCCTTATTGTTTTCCTGGTTATTACATTTACTTACACACTTTAAAAAATCTTTATGTTCTATTATGAACATGCATATCATTGACATTTAAACATTTTCTCCATCTTTTCCTAAAAGTTTGGAACATCTTTACAACTTTTTTTTTTTTGTGGTACGCGGGCCTCTCACTGTTGTGGCCTCTCCCATTGCGGAGCACAGGCTCCGGACGCGCAGGCTCAGCGGCCATGGCTCACGGGCCCAGCCGCTCCGCGGCATGTGGGATCTTCCCAGACCGGGGCACGAACCCGTGTCCCCTGCATCAGCAGGCAGACTCTCAACCACTGCGCCACCAGGGAAGCCCCATCTTTACAACTTTTAAGTAATTTGTAAAGGAAATTATTTTTTCTAAGTGAACCAAAATAATAGTGAAGTAAACTTTTCTGCTGAGGCTTATCCCATTTGAAACATTCATAAAATCTTCTTTTCTTGTATTTTTTTTTCTAGCTTGGTTTCTCCAAGGTATGAGCTTCCAATACGTGCAATTCATTCGTTTTATATTTTCTCTCATTAAAATCCTAATTCTTATTAAATTATGAATTTCAAAGGATTGTATTCTATATTCATTTGCATTATGGGATTCCTCTTTGTGGATGTTAGCATATTAGAAAATGACTTCCTGACATTCATTTCATTCATATTGTTCCTCACCTGCACAAACTTAAAGAAATGGTATGACTTCTTGCTGAGAACTTTCATAGGGTTCACTGAATTGATAGGGTTCCTGTGTACATTTACTGATATTTTTTGGTGTACATAAAAAACAGTGTTCTTTGGATGCCCCTCCACATGCTATACATACATGGTGTACCATGAGATTTTTCCATTTATAGAGTTTCTCTCCTGTACGAATTTTCTGGGAATTCCTGTGAATTGACTTTTTTTAAAAAAATTATTTATTTATTTATTTTTGGCTGCATTGGGTCGTCATTGCTATGCGCGGGCTTTCTCTAGTTGCATCAAGTGGGGGCTGCTCTTCATTGTGGTGCGTGGACTTCTCATTGTGGTGGCTTCTCATGTTGCAGAGGATGGGCTCTAGGCACGTGGACTTCAGTAGTCGTGGCACATGAGCTCAATAGTTGTGGCTTACGGGCTCTAGAGCACAGGCTCAGTAGTTGTGGTGCACGGGCTTAGTTGCTCCACAGCATGTGTGATCTTCCTGGACCAGGGCTCGAACCCATATCCCCTGCATTGGCAGACGGATTCTTAACCACTGTGCCACCAGGAAAGCCCTTTTGACTTTTGAGAGAAAGTTTCTTACATTTACTTCACCAATATGTTTCTCATCTGTATGAGTTCTCTGATGCATAATGAGCTGTGACTTCCAACAAAAGGCTTTCCCACATTCGCTGCACTTACAGGGTTTTTCTCCTGTATGAGTTCTCTGATGTGCACTGAGAATTGATTTCTGAGAGGTTTTTCCACATTCACTGCACCCATAAGGTTTCTCCCCTAATCAGTCCTCTGATGTACAATGAGCTGAGATTTCCTAATGAAAGATTTTTCATACTCATTGCATTGAGAGGGCTTCTCTCTTGTGTTCATTCTGATGTATAATGAGCTGTAATTTTTCACTGAAGGATTTCTGACATCGACTGCATTTATAAGGGTTTTCCCCTGCATGAGTTCACTCATGTACAGTGAGAAGTGACTTCCAAATGAAGGCTTTTGCGCATTTGTGACATTCGTATGGTTTGTCTCCTGAATGAGTTCTCATGTGTATAATGAGGTATGACTTGCTACTAAAGACTTTCCTACGCTCACTGCACCTATAAGGCTTTTCCCCAACATGAGTTCGCTGATATGAGATGAGCTGATCTTTTCTGTTAAAGGCTTTCTCACATTCACTGCATTCATAGGGATTCTCTCCTGTGTGGGTTCTCTGATGTACAATAAGATTTGACTTTGTATTAAACGCTTTCCGACATTCAATACATTCAAAGGGTTTCTCTCCTGTATGAGTCCTCTGATGTATCAGGAGCTGTGACTTCCAACCAAAAGTTTTCCCACAGTCATTGCATTCATAGGGCTTCTCCCCTGCATGAGTTCTCTGGTGTGAGATGAGATGATATTTCCGACTGAAGGCCTTCCCACATTAACTACAACCACAGAGTTTCTCTCCTATGTGGGTTCTCTGATGTACAATAAGGCTTGACTTTGTATTAAACGCTTTCCAACATTCACTACATTCAAAGTGTTTCTCTCCTGTATGAGTTTTCTGATGTATCACGAACTGTGACTTCAAACCAAAAGTTTTCCCACAGTCACTGTATTCATAGGGCTTCTCCCCTATGTGAGTTCTCTGCGGTGAAATGAGCTGGTATTTCCGACTGAAGGCTTTTCCACATTCACTGCATTCATACGGCTTCTCCCCCGTGTGAACTCTCTGATGTATAACAAGTTGTGAATTAAAACTGAAGGCTCTCCGACATTCACTGCATTCATGGAGTTTCTCTCCGGTGTGAGTCCTCTGATGTATAATGAGGTAGGACTTTATCTTAAAAGCTTTCCCACATTCATTGCATCCATAGGGTTTCCCTCCTATGTGACTTACCTGATGTACAATGAGCTGTGACTTCAAATTGAACGCTTTTACACACTGATTACAGCCATAGGGTTTTACCCCAGTGTGTGCTCCCTGATGTACAATGAGCTGTGACTTGAAAGTAAAGGCTTTCCCACATTCACTATAACCATAAGGTTTCTCTCCCATATAGGTTCTCTGATGTACCATGAGGTTTGAGTTTGTATTAAAGGCTTTTTGACAATCACTGCATTCATAGGTTTCTCTCCTGTATGAATTCTTTGATGTATAATGAGTTGTGGTGATTTCAAACCAAAAGCTTTCCCACGTTCATGACACCAATAGGGTTTCTGACCTGAATGAGTTCTCTGGTGTGAAACAAGCTGGTCTTTCCTACTGAAGACTTTCCCACATTAACAGCATTCACAGGTATTCTCCCGCATGTGAATTCTCTAATGTGTAACAAGTTGTGAATTGAAACTGAAAGTTTTCTGGCAAACACTGCATTCATGTAGTTTCTCTCCTGTGTGAGTTCTCTGATGAACAATGAGGTAGGACTTGCTGCTGAAGTCTTTTCCACATCTACTACCTTTGTAGCGTTTTTCTTCTGAATGAGTTTGCTGATGCACCACAGGGTATGACTTGCTGCTGAAGGCCTTCCCACAGTAACTGCATTCAAAGGGTTTTCCTCCCATACGTATTTGTTGGCATATGAGCTGTGACTTTCTGTTGGCAGTTTTTCCAGATTCATTACTTTCACACTATTTTATTCCAGTAACAGCTTGCTCATGTTTAGAATGGAAGGATGATTCCCTCTGTGCATGAAACCCATTAGGATTCTTTCCAACATTATTATTACTAAAATCTATATTATATTTCAAACTCTTTCCATTTGTGACACATTTATGAAGTTTTTGTCTTTAAAAAATTTCTTTTTTTGGTTGTGTTTGATCTTCGCTGCTGTGCATGGACTTTCTCTAGTTGTGGTGCATGGGCTTCTCATTGTTGTGGCTTCTCTTGTTGCAGAGCTTGGGCTCTAGGCACGCAGGCTTCAGAAGTTGTGGCACATGTGCTCAGTAGTTGTGGCTTGCAGGGTCTAGAGCTCAGGCTCAGTAGTTGTGGTGCACAGGCTTAGTTGCTCCACGGCATGTGGGATCTTCCCAGGCCAGGGCTCGAACCCATGTCCCCTGCATTGGCAGGCAGACTCTTAACCACTGCACCACCAGGGAAGCCCTAAAGTTTTTGTCTTGAAGAAACATAATCTGTACGAAGAAGACATAGTTTTCCAAATGCAGTACACTGATAGCATTTTGACATACTTCTCAGCTTGCGTTGATTTTCCTGATGCCATTCCATACAACCATCAATTTCCCAGACTTCATCTAGAAATGAAAATACTCACGATATAAATAGTAACATGATCCTAGTACAGCATAAAATTGCCTTATAAATGTCATGTCCTGATGTTTTTCTTAGTTTCTGAAATCAATTCTGAATGTAAATAAAATCTCAAATGTAAATATACCCAGACTCCTGGGCTCTGGGGAAAACAAAGGAAAACAAAACATGAAAATAGGCAAAGGGAACTGGCAATAAATAAAGGTAGTCTTGAGTTTCAAAATTTTGCATAATGTTTTCTTTAGAAAGAACAAGGAAAAATGAGCAAAATCTAAAGAAGTGGGAAGGGATCTCTGAGCATAGGCTTCATTCGACAAATAATTGTTAAATACCTATTATGTGCCAAACACTGTCTAAGCTCAGGAGAAAGAGCAGAACCATTGCAGATTTGTTTAGAGTCCTCCTGGGAATAAAGTTCCACTGAATACTCAAAGAGATGAAAATAAATTCACAAGAAATATCACTGAGATGTTTCAGTACACTGACAGCACCAGCTAATAAAGCTTCCAGAGAAACGAAAAAAGTTTCACATAATGGATCAAAATTTAGAATGGATCTGACTTCTCAGTAGCATCACTAGAAGAGAAAAAACAGAGGATTCAGGAGTAAATTAGAGGCACAGGTCACAAAATCTATATCAAATGCACCCTTTCAAAGGAAGCTACCGTGAGAGGTGTTCCAACAAAAGAAACCAAGAAAAAAGGTGACACAATAAAAATAGAAAAGAAAATCTAAAAGGAGATTCCAGGTTAAAAACTGTACAACCAGTTCTTGAGAAAATCAGGTTACACTGGGGCAAGTCAAATAACGTGGGAGTGATGTCACTAGGAAGATGAAATTGACAGAGTCACTAATTTAGCTGAATGTACCAAAAGAATATTTAGACATGTGAAGACGAGTCTGGGGTTAAATTAATTATAAATACATTAATGATAACATAGAAAACTTTGTAGGACAATAAAACAACTCGAGAAAAAACGAGTTATGAACAAAACTAACCATTGTATACTCGCACGATTTGCCCAGGAAAAGAAATTACATGGTCGTAAAGATATAAAAACTGAAGACTGATCTAAGTATGAAATATCTTGATTAGGATGATGGAGGTATGGGAAGAGAGTGTGTGTATATTGGAGAAGAGGAAATCTTTACCCTTCATACTAAATAATTAGAGGAGAAAATCAAGGTGTAAGAGAATAAGTCATTTATTTAGAAAACATGGAGGTAAATACCATAAGAAAGAGCTAAAAGAGATGAAATTGTTTTTCTCGGGGTGGGGAGAAATGAAAAACAGAAGGGGCAGGGTGGACAGAATGCTGTTTAAACATAAAAAATCTCCAAAATCCAAAAATACAAAGTGAATAGGGAACTAGACAGAGGACTAAGTCCTCAGTCATAATCACAAATATTTGGAGGTTGAATAGAAGAGAGAATGGGTAGACTTGGCCTAGGTGTCCCAAAGTAATATGCTGACCAAGGCAATGGACAGAAAAGGGTATTAAGAGAACATAGAAGCAGGTCAGGTTTGAAGATAGCAACATCACAGGATCTTAATACCTCATTTCAGGTTTCCCTATATCCTAAATCTGAACCGTCTTATTCATTTTGTACACAACCTCCAAATTATATTTTCCCAAACATCAATTCCCAACTGGGACAGTACCCACACCCATGCAGTGAGAAATGAACATGAGCATGTCTGACCATTACAATGGCTTTGGAGGGAGTATTACTGGCTATTACTGGATTGGCCAAAAAGTTCTTTCGGTTTTAAAGTAAATATAGAAGATACATTTTTCATTTTCACCAAGAACTTTACTGAACAACATATTCACCATTTTGTTCCACTACCTTCTGCCATTTTTCAGGCAACTTCATAATTCCATCTTCCCAAAACTTTTTATCTTTTTGAGCAAAGAACTGTTCCAGGTGCCTTTTACAGTCTTCCAGGTAATTGAATTTTTTTCCATTAAGAGAATCTTGTAAAGACCGAAATAAATGGAAATCCAAAGGTGCAGTGTCTGGTGAATATGGCAGATGAATCAGAACTTCCCAGCCAAGATGTAACAGTTTTTGCCTGGTCATCAAAAAAAACATATGGTCTTGCATTATCCTGATGGAAGATGATGTGTTTTCTGTTGACTAATTCTGGATGCTTTTTGTCGAGTGCTGCTTTCAGTTGGTCTAATTGGGAGGAGTACTTGTTGGAAGTAATCATTCGGTTTGAAGAAGAAGAAGCTCATAATAGAGGCCTCCCTTCCAATCCCACCTTATACACAACATTATCTTCTTTGGATGAAGACCAGCCTTTGGTGTGGTTGGTGGTGGTTCATTTCGCTTGCTCCACGATCTCTTCCTTTCCACATTATTGTACAGTATCCACTTTTCATTCGCCCATCACAATTCGTTTTAAAACTGGAACGTTTTCATTACGTTTAAGTAGAGAATCGCATTTGGAAATATAGTCAAGAAGGTTTTTTTCCCTTAACTTATATGGAACACAAACATCAAAGCAATTAACATAATCAAGCTGGTGCAAATGGTTTTCAATGTTTGATTTGGATATTTTGAGTATTTCGGCTATCTCCCTTGTGATATAACATTAATTGTCCTCAATTAAGGTCTCAATTCGATTGCTGTCAACTTCAACTGGTCTACCTGGCAGTGGAGCATCATCCAGAGAGAAATCTTCAGCAGGAAACTTCACAAGCCACTTTTGACATGTTAGATCAGTCACAGCCCCTTCTCCATATACTGCACAAATCCCTTTCTGCATTTCAGTTGCAGTTTTGCCTTTCTTGAAATAATACAGTATAATAGGTCAAAAATGTTGCTTTCTTCCATCTTCAATATTAAAATGGCTACACAAAAATTCACCAATTTTGATAATTTTTTTTTAATGCACACCGATACAACAGCTGTCACAATACAATCTAACAAAACTGTTTCAAATGAAGTTAAAGACAACTAAGTGCTACTAGAGCCATCTTATGGAAAAAACTGAATGAACCTTTGGCCAACCCAATACATGGTCTTAAAGTCAGAAGTGTTTCCATCAAGAAGAAAACAGGCCAGTGAGTAATTAACCTTTGCCCTCAAATCATATTTGCTCATGTTTGGCTGTCAGTGTTGTCCCTGTAGACTCTGAAAGTTCATGGGTACTGAATCTGCCAGTTTCTGTACTTCACCCTTCCAATCCTTCTGTTGCTGGCACCACACTCCTGCTGATTTTCCCTTGGTTCCCACATCTCTGGCTTCCTTCATTTCCCAGGAAATCTAATGAATTTGCTGTTGAGCATTTTCTTTACAACAATAATTGCGGGAAATTAATCATTGCTGGTATCTCAAGGAAGAGCACAAAGAATTCAAGAAATAAGGACAGAATACCAGAGCCAGTGAGTAGAAGAGAGGAATTCACAAGATTAAAGATTATTTAAATATGATTCAAGACTGTATTAAACATGATTACTGGCTGTGGCCCATCTTGAGTTTAGCCACAGAAGACAATGGAAGAGGAAATCATGCTAAGCCAGCAGAACCCGGGCTCACCAGGCCACGGCCACAGCAGGAAGCCCCGGCACAGCCTGCCCAGCCCGGGTTCCAATGCTTCTCTGTTGTGCCACTCCTGCTGCTCTCCCAGAACGAGGTTCCTGTTGTACCCACCCTGTACTTCTCTCTGCCACTCTACCTGTCTGGCTGGTTGTACGTGGATAACTTATCTTTAATTATAGATCACCAGACCATGAAGAACCACCACGTCTGATTAGAAACGAGGATCCTAAACTTGCATTAATATACTAGAAGAATGACAAGAGGGGTGACAGAATATTTTTGAAGATGAATGGATGGAAAGAAGGGTGCGACTGGATGATGCCTAACCAGAGAGGTAGATGGAGGTGGACAGTGTTGCCTACCCAGCCGTTCTGCTGCCCTTTTCCTGGCTGGCAGAAACCTGATCTTATTTCCTACTTCCATTTGTAAGGCCATGTACTGCAGTTAGGAAAATGGGACCCACTTCCATACCCCTGCAGAGAGTGAAGCATGATATAGCTGAGCCGACAGTGATGGCCCCGTTTCCCTCACCAGAGTCTTCTTTACACAGGGATATGTGATAAAAATCTAGCCTGCTCAACATGGTAAGTCTGCTGGGGCTTCCTGAAATAGATTTTAATGCCTGATTAAAAGGGCCATGTGGGAGAAACAGTCTTTCTTATTCCACTGCCCACTGGTATATCTGCAGGTGTTGGCTGGAACTGTAAGAAGCATCTGGTGACCATGAGGGGAGGAAATCTGAGAAATACTGACATAGTTAGAATGGCGAGGCAGAGATAGACGTTTGGGGATTTAGTAAGTCAAGCAGTCCCACATCAGGACATTTTGTGATGTGTGGTAATAAATCACTTCTGCCTAAATAGTTTGATTTTGGACTAATCAAAAATTGTAGCTGAAACAATCCTAATAATACAAAGATTAACTGTTGATTCATCCTGCCACACTTATGACAGAATATGTAGTTGCTTAGGGGAATATATCTGACAGTAACATCAGGATGAACTCACAGTATAAAAAGAGTAAAAGGTATAAATTTGGCTAATAAGTAGAATAAGCAAGAAATGAAATAATGGAATTCCCTGGCGGTTCAGTAGTTAGGACTCCATGCTTTTACTGCCAAGGGCCCGGGTTCAATCTCTGGTCAGGAACTAAGATTCCATAAGCCGTGTGGTGTAGCCAAAAAAAAAAAAAAAAAAAAAAAGAAAAGAAAAGAAAAGAAAAAAAAAAGATAATATTGGGAATTATCTCATTCCCAATGAGAAGGAGGTGGGAATTGAGAAGATGGAGGCCTTAAAATACTTATTTTTGAAGGACCAAGATACTAACAGATTATAGCAAGACTAGTGAAGAGAACTGCATAAAAAGGATATTTAGGCTCACGCCCCAGTGCCAGGAAGAAGATCCAGGAGCACAGCAGAACTAACAAACAGGAAGGTGAGAAGTTATCATACAGCTATGGGGCAGCAGAAGAGACATTCCAATTCCAGTTTCTGAAAAATGAGACAAGGGAGTGGCCCACGCAGGGAAGATGCGCGGTGGAACAATCAAACCCAGTACCAAAGGGCAGATGAAAGAGGGATGGGGCTGTCAGTCACCAATACAGAAAGAAAAAGCGTAAATCTTCCGAGTGGAAGTCTTTTAAAACTTACAATATACGAGGAAAGTGGGGGATATAAGAAAGACCCCTTTGGACTCAGAGGAAAGAGCATGCGAGGGCAGTAAAGCATGAGGAGAATAAGCACTGTGTCGTGCAGTGTGAGAGTGGGTTCCATGGGGTTCACTTGGGTAAGGCGTGGGGGAAAGGCTTCAGGCAAGAGAACTGATATTATCAAATGATGCAGGAATACACTCAGAAAGAACAGTGATGACAAAGCCATTAGGAAGGAGAAGCAGAAAGGGCAGAATCTCCTAACACGTAGGTTTCAAGGAGAAGGAAATTGGAACTGTGTTGAATATGAATGTAAGTAATTTTAGAAAAATAGAAAAAAAGTAGAAGGGGTGTGAAAGTCACATGAAAAGAGGTAAAGAGGAAAAGCTTGCTTAAATGCGTAATGAAATGAATCTATCACCACGGGAAAGTAAGAAGGAAGCTGAGAATGCCACAGAGGAGATTAACTAAGAGACAATGGTTACAAATGACCCAAAAGTACAAACACAAAGGGAACATCCCATCAGAACTCACACCAATTCTGAGTAAGGAGGAAAAGATCTAAATGTCCTGACGACTCACCCAGATAGCCCTGAGTTGGGATTTGCATCATCCACAGCTCTTCTTGTTCCAACTGGAAAATGATATTTAGTTTGGTGAGTTGATACCCCGTGAACGGAAAATCACAGACAACCTGGCCCAAAACTGCCTAGGACCCAGGGATTCAGCAGAATGGGGAAGACTCGGTTTAGAGGCGGCGTGATGAAGCTGCCCTTTTGCACTTTGGCAAAGTAAACACCATTCAACCAGCAGCTTCTGATGCCAAAGGGAGAATAAGAAAATCTGGCCTCTAAATATAAGCCGCAAATCACCAAGCATTTTACGAAAGTGCCCCAGCTTTCAGCACCCAAGAAGGGGAAGCCTGGAGATGACACACACTCCTTTCAGGGAAGTGGTACTTACCCAGGAACACCAGGTTGCTATAGTTCTCCAACATCACACTCCTGTACAGGTGCTTCTGAGCTGGATCCAGCAGCTGCCACTCCTCCCAGGTAAAGTCCACAAACACATCCATGAATGACAATGGTCCCTGAAACAGCATATCTCCATTCAGTTGCAAATCATTTTACTGAGTTTGTAGTAAACAAAAGGCTGCTAACGGTGTCCATTATTTACATTCTACTTTGGGAGAAAAGCAAACGTTTACTGAAAATATCCCATCAATATGCATTAAATCAGTTAACCTGTCTTTCAGCATATAAGAATACCATGTGCCAGGTATTCAACTAGGAGCAGGTAATATAAAATGGATGAAAGACAGAAGTGTTCAGCATTGCAGAGAACAGCAAAGATTAAACCCATAAAAATGTAACAGGCAGTCAAAGATGCTATGACAAAAGAACATGCAGAGAACATGGGCACAAAGGGGGAAGCAAGCAATGCTGCTTGAATGCACCAGGAGGTACCACTGAGGAGAAGACATTAACATTTGGTGAAATAAAAAAGGCAACAGCTCTAAGTAGCAGCGACTTTGTGGGTGATGGATCTGACCATGAAGATACACAGGTGGTAAATCAGCATATGTAAAGATGCTCAACATCATATATCATTAGTGAATTGCAAATTAAAATAGTGAGATACCATTACACATCTAGAATGGCTACAATTTTCAAAAATGGACACCAAACTTGAAAATGAAATTTCAAATTTATTTTTTTTAATTTACTTATTTCTATTTTTAAAATTTGGAGTATAATTGCTTCACAATGTTGTGTTAGTTTCTGCTGTACAACAAAGTGAATCAACCATATGTATACATATACCCCCTCCCTCTTGGAGCTCCCTCCAACTGCCACCCCCTTCCACCCAGCTAGGTCACCACAGAGCACTGAGCTGAGCTCCTGTGCTTTATAGCATGTCCCCACGAGCTATCTGTTTTACACATGGTAGTGTATTTATGTCAAACCTGATCTCCCAATTCATCCTACCCTCCCTTTTCTCCCATGTGCACACATCCATTCTCTATGTTTATATCTCTGTTCTGCCCTGGGACTAGGTTCATGTGTACCATTTTTCTAGATTCCACATATCAATACATGCGTTAATATACGTTATTTGTTTTTCTGTTTCTGACTTACTTCACTCTGTATGACAGACTCTAGGTCCATCCACATCTCTACAAATGACCCAATTTCGTTCTTTTTCATGGCTGAGTAATATTCCATTGTATATATGTGCCACATCTTCCTTATCCATTTATCTGTCATTGGACACTTAGGTTGCTTCCATGTCCTGGCTATTGTAACTAGTGCTGCAATGAACATTGTGGTACGTGTCTCTTTTTGAATTATGGTTTTCTCAGGGTATATGCCCAGTAGTGGGATTGCTGGGTCATATGGTAGTTCTATTTCTAGTTTTTTAAGGGACCTCCATACTGTTCTTCTCCATAGTGGCTGTATCAACTTACATTCCCATCAACAGTTCAAGAGGGTTCTCTTTTCTCCACACTCTCTCCAGCATTTATTGTTTGTAGATTTTTTGATGATGGCATTCTGACTGGTGTGAGGTGATAGGTTATTGTAGTCCTGATTTGCATTTCTCTAATAATTAGTGACGTTAAGCATCTTTTCATGTGTCTCTTGGCCATGTGTATGTCTTTTTTGGAGAAATCTCTATTTAAGTCTCCTACCCATTTTTTGACTGCGTTGTTTGTTTTTTTGATATTGAGCTCATGAGCTGTTCGTATATTTTAGAGATTAATCCTTTGTACCTTGCTTCATTTGCAAATATTTTCTCTCATTCTGAGGTTTGTCTTTTCGTTTTGTTTATGGTTTCCTTTAGTGTGCAAAACCTTTTAAGTTTAATCAGGTCCCACTTGTTTACTTTTGTTTTTATTTTCATTACTCTAGGAGGTGGGTCAAAACAGATCTTGCTGTGATTGATGACAAAGAGTGTTCTTCCTGTTTTACTCTAAGAGTTTTATAGCGTCTGGTCTTACATTTAGGTCTTTAATCCATTTTGAGTTTATTTTTGTGTATGGTGTTAGGTAGTGTTCTAATTACATTCTTTTAGCTGTCCAGTTTTCCCAGCACCACTTATTGAAGAGACTCTCTTTTTCTCCACTGTATGTTCTTGCTTCCTTTGTCATAGAGTAAGGTGATCACAGGTGTGTGGGTTTAGATGTGGGCTTTCTCTCCTGTTCCATCAATCTATATTTCTGTTTTTGTGCGAGTACCATACTGTCTTGTTGGCTGTAGCTTTGTAGTGTAGTCGGAAGTTGGGGAGCCTGATTCTCCCTACTCCGTATTTCTTTCTCAAGATTGCTTCAAGATATTACCTAGTGTTCTTTTATTTCACCTGCATGACTCCCTTGAACATCTCTTGCCAAGCAAGGTGTAGTGGTAGCAAACTCCCTTTTGTTTTCTGTGAATGTCTTCATTTCTACCTCACTTTTGAAGCACAGTTTTGTCAGATATAGGATTCTTGGCTGGTAGTTTGTTTTTTTTATTTTAGCTCTTTGAATATATGGGTTCATTGCCTTTTGGTCTCCAAAGGTTCTGATGAGAAATCTGCTTATCATCTTACTGAGGAGCCCTTGTATGAAACAAGTCATTTCTTTCTTGATGCTCTCAAGGTTCTCTCTTTGTCTCTGTCTGTTGAAAATTTGAGTGTGTGTGTTTCTTTGAGTTCATCATTTTTGGAGTCTGTTGAGCTTCTTTGATGTTTATATTCATGTCTTTCATCAAATTATCTATGTATAGTATCATGATATCTGTAAAGAGTGACAGTTTTACTTTTTCTTTTCCAATTTGTATTCTTTTTAGTGTATAGGAATGCAAGAGATTTCTGTGCATTTTGTATCCTGCAACTTTACCATTCTTCTCAAGTACACATGAGACATTTCCAGGGCAATCCACAAATTAAGTCTCAATAGATTCAAAAGACAAATATCATTCAAAATATCTTCTCTGACTACACAGGATGAAGCTAAAAATCACTATAAAAGGGGAAAAAATGAAAAATGCACAAATTTGTGGGAATTAAAACAACACAGTCCAAAACAACCAATGGATCAAAGAAAACAAAAGGGAAATTAGTAAATACTTAGACTTGAATGGAAACAAAACACATCATAAAACCGATGGGATGCAGCAAAAGCAGTGTTGAGGGTAAAATTGACAATTATAAACACTTATATTTAAAACAAGAAACATCGGGCTTCCCTGGTGGCGCAGTGGTTGAGAGTCTGCCTGCTGATGCAGGGGACACGGGTTCATGCCCCGGTCCAGGAAGATCCCACATGCTGCGGAGCGGCTGGGCCTGTGAGCCATGACCGCTGAGCCTGCACGTCCAGAGCCTGTGCTCCGCAACGGGAGAGGCCACAATAGTGAGAGGCCTACGTACTGCAAAACAAAACAAAACAAAACAAACACAAGAAACATCAACAATCTAACTTTACAACTTAAGGGAATAGAAAAAGAAGAACAAACTAAACACAAAGATAGCAAAAAGAAGGAAATAAAAAGATTAGAACACAGATAAACAAAATAGAGACTAGTAAAACAATAGAAAAAAAATCAATGAAACCAAAGCTTGGTTCTTTGAAAAGATCAACAAAATGAATAAAGCTTTAGGTAGATGGACTAAGAAAAAAAAGAAGACTTGAATTACCAAACTCAGAAATGAAAGTGGGGAAATTAGTACTGATTCTACAGAGACAAAAATGATTATTGGAAAATACTATGAACAACTGTATGCCAACAAATTGGATGACCTAGTTGAAATGGATACAATTCCATCTTCATTTGTATCAAGATTAAATCACAAAGAAATAGAAAATTTGAAAAGATCTATAACTAATAAGGAGATTGGGTCTGTAATCAAAAGTCTCCCCCAAAAAGAAAAGCCCAGGCTTCACTGGTGAATTTTACCAAATATTTAAAGGAGTTATAACATCAATCTTTCTCAAGTTTTTCCAAAAACCTGAAGAGGAGGGAACACTTCCTAACTCATTCTATAAGGCCAGCATTACTCTGTTACCAAAGCCATACAAAAACACTATAAGAAAACTACAGACTAGTATCCCTTATAAACAGAGATGCAAAAATCCTCAATAAACTAATAGGAAGTCAAATTCAGCAGCTTATTACAAAGATTATACACCATGACCAATGGGATTTATTCTTGGAATGCAAGGATGGTTCCACATTTGAAAACTGCTCAATGTAGTGCATCACGTTAACAGAATGACATTTAAAAATGATTATCTCGATGCAGAAAAAGCATTTGATAAAATTCAACACCCTTTCATGATAAAAACACTCGACAAAGTAGGAATAGTAGGAAAGTATCTCAACATAAAAGCTGTATCTTAACAACCCACGGTGAACGTCATTGTCAATGGTCAAAGACTGAAACTTTTCCTCTAAGATGAGGAACAAGGCAAGGATGTTGGCTTTCACCACTTCTATTCAACATAGCACTGGAAGTTCTAGCCAGAGCAGTAGGAGTAAATTTATCTCTATTCACGGCCAATATGATCCTATATGTAGAAAACCTTAAAGATTCAAAAAACAAAGCAATCCAACAAAAACAGATGAGTTCAGCAAATAGCAGGATACAAAGTCAAAGCATGAAAATCATCTGCCTGCCTTTCTTCCCTCCCTCCCTCCCTCTCTCCCTCCCTCCCTTCCTTTCTGGCTGCATTGGGTCTTTGGTGCTGCACGTGGGCTTTCTCTAGTTGTGGCGAGTGGGGGCTACTCTTCGTTGTGGTGCACGGGCTTCTCATTGCAGTGGCTTCTCTTGTTGCAGAGCTCGGCCTTTAGGTGTGTGGACTTCAGTAGTTGTGGCACACGGGCTCAGTAGTGGTGGTGCGTGGGCTCTAGAGTGCAGGCTCAGTAGTTGTGGCACACGGGATTAGTTGCTCTGTGGCATGTGGGATCTTCCCAGACCACGGACCGAACCTGTGTCCCCTGCATTGGCAGGTGGATTCTTAACCACTGAGCAACCAGGGAAGTCCCCAGTTGCATTTCTATACAGTAACAATGATCAATCTAAAAAGCAAATTATGAAAAAGATTCCACTTATAATAGCATCAAAAAGAAGTAATAACTTAACCAAGGAGGTAAATGACTTGTAGAATGAAAACTAAAAGCCTTGCTGAAAGAAATTAAAGAAGACATAAATAAATAGAAACATACCCTATGTTCCTTAATATTAAGATGTTAATACTACCCAAAGTGATCTACATATTCAAAGCAATCTCTAATAAAATCCCAATCACGTTTTTTGCAGAAATAGAAAAACCCATCCTAAAATTCATATGGAAGCTCAAGGGACCCTGAATAGCCAAAATAATCTCGAGAAAGAACAAAGCTGGAAGACTCATACTTCCTGATTTCAAAACGTACTACAAAACTACAGTAACCAAAACAATGTGGTACTGACATGCAACAATGTGGTACTGGCATAAAAGTGACAACAAAATAGAACAGAGTCCAGGAATAAACCCTTGTGTATATGGTCAAATGATTGTTGACAATCGTTCCAAGGCCATTTATGGGGAAATAAAACTCTTTCTAACAAACGCTGCTGCAAAAACTGGATATACACATGAAAAAGAATTAAGTTGGCCCTGTACCTAACACCATATATAAAATTTAACTCAAAATGGATCAAAGACCTAAATGTAAAACCTTAAACTACATAAAGCTTGTAGAAGAAAACGGCAAAAGCTTTACGATGTTAGATTCGGCAGTGATTTCTTGAATATGACACAAAAGAAAAAAGTCAACCTATTGGACTTCATGAAAATTAAAAAAAAATTTTGCATCAGGGACTTCCCTGGTGGCACAGTGGTGAAGACTCTGGGCTCCCAATGCAGGGGGCCAGGGTTTGATCCCTGGTCAGGGAACTAGATCCCACATGCATGCCGCAACTAAGGAGCCTGCCTACCGCAACCAAAAAAATTTTTTTTTGCATCAAAACACAAGATCAACAGGGTAAAAAGGCAACTCACAGAATGGGAGAAAATATCTGAAAGGCATATATCTTAAAAGGTATGAATATCCAGAATATATAGAGAACTAAAACTCAACAACAACAAAACAACCTATTCAAAAGTGGTCAAAGGACTTGAATAGACATTTCTCCAAAGAAGATACAAATGGCCAATAGCACATGAAGGTGGTGAACATCACTAATCATAAGGAAAATGCAAATCAAAACTATGAGATTCCACCTCACACTCACTAGGATGGCTATCAAAAAAGCATGAAAATAACAAGGGTTGGCGAGGATGTGGAATAAATGGAATACGTACAATGCTGGTGGGGATATAACGTGGTGTAGCTGCTATGGAAAACAGTTTGGTGGCTCCTCAAAAAATTAAAAATTAGAATTACCATATGGTCCAGCAATTCCACTTCTGAATATATACCCAAAGGAAGTGAAAGCAGGGTCTAAAAGAGATATTTCTACATCCATGTTCACAGCAGCATTATTATTCACAGTAGCCAAAACGTGAAAGCAATCCAAGTGTCCATGGATGGATGAATGGAGAAGCAAAATGTGATACATACATACAAATTATTATTCAGCCTTAAAAGGAAGAGAGTTCTGCAGTATGCTATAACAAGGATGAACCTTATGTCAAGGGAGATAAGCCAGTCACAGAAAGAAAATTACTGTATGATAACACTTATATGAGGTAACTAGCATAGTCAAAATCATAGAGACAGAAAGTAGAATGGTGCTTGCCAGGGGTTATGGGGAGGGGGGAATTGGGCGTTAATGTTTAATGGTATAGAGCTTCAGTTTTTCAAGAAGAAGAGTGTTGTGGAGACGGATGGTGGTTATGATTGCCAATGTTATGAATGTATTTAATACCACTGAATTGTCACTTAAAATGGTTAAGATGATAAAAGAAAATATGTGTGCAGAAATAAGTATGCTCCAAAATAAAAACGGTGCTTTAAAAAATCAAGGATCTAAAAAAATGGAAAGATACAGGGTGTTCATGGATTGGAAAACTCAGTATTGTTAAGATGTAAATTCTCCCTAATTTGATTCATAGATTCACTGTAATTCCAACTGAAGTTCTAACAAGCTTTTTTGTAGCTATTCACAAGCTCTTCCATAATTAATATGGAAAAGCAAAAAACTAGAACAGCCAAAACAATTCTGAAGAACAAAGGTTAAGCACTCCCACTAGCCCACTTTAAGACTTCCTATAAAATCAAGATAGCATGATACTGGTGAAAGGTAAGAAACAAAAATCAATGGAACAGAAAAGGCAGCCTAGAAATGAACCCACATAAACACTGTCTCAAATTTTTCCTTCTTTCTTTCTTTTTTTTTTTTAACAAAGACACAAAAGCAGTTCAATGGAGAAAGGATAATCTTTTCAACAAATGGTGCTGGAACACCTGCACATCCATAGAGATAAAAAATGAACCTCAACACATACCCATACCCTATACAAAAATTAACTAAAAATGGATCATTAACTTAACTGTGAAAGCTAAAATTACACAAGTTCCAGAGAAAAATTTTAAAATATTTGTGCACTTTATTTTGGGCAATGAGACTTTAAACATGACACCAAAAGCAAAACCCACTTTAAAAAATTAAAATTGAGAAATGGACTTTATCAAAATTAAAATATTTTGCTCTGTGAAAGCTGGTGTCATGGAAATGGAAGGACAAACCAGAGACTGGGAGAAAATATTTGCAAAGCATTTTTCTTACAAGGGACTTTAATATAGAACAACAAAGAACCCTTACAAAATCAATGAAGGCGGAGTCAAAATGGAGGACAAGGAGGACGCGGAATTCGCGTCTCCGCACACGTAGGGCACATGCCAGGCCCCGGTGGGGGACCACGGACACCTAAGGGGACGGAGGAACCCCCAGCGACCGGGTAGGACGTGGGGAATGGGGGGAGTGAGGGGGGAGGAGAAGTGGAGGTGGGACGGGACTGGTGCCCCTGAGGGGCGGCTGGGGGAGGGGAAGGGATCCCACGCCCGAAGGGGGAAATTGGGGGACCTTTGGAAGGGCAGAGGATCAAAAGAGAGTATGGCCAGGTTTCCCCTGCCCACTTGGGTCCCCAGGAGCCTGCTGAGATCCCAGGCCTGATCCTCTGCCCACCAGGTCCCCCCAGCCAGGCGGATCCTGAGGGAGTGGGAGGGAGGGACGGGGGAGCAAAAGTAAAGGCCAGACTCAGGGACCGGCACACATGAGGGGCGGCTGGGGGAGGGGAGGAGTTCCTAAACTGAGCAGGACCCACCCGTGGTTAGGGGTCCAGCGGCGATGGGGGAGACCCGGGGGCGCAGTTAGGGTTAGGGTTAGCATTTTAGGGTTAGGGTTAGCGTTTTAGGGTTAGGGTTAAAGTTAGGGGTTAGGGTTAGGGGTTAGAGGTTAGGGTTAGGGTTTAAGGTTAGTGGTTAGGGGTTAGGGTTAGGGTTAGGGGTTAGGTTTAGGGTTAGGGTTGGGTTAGGTTTAGGGTTTAGGGTTTAGGGGTAGGGTGTCCAACCTTACGTCCCATCCAGCTGCGGGTCTAGATGTGGTCAGTCTGTTGCATCACAGCACCTGATCGAATTTTGTAAGAATTCCTCTCTCAAAAAAAAAAAAAAAAAAAAAAAAAGAATTCCTCTCTCTCACTGTCTTTTTTTTTCCGTAATTTATTTTTATAATGGAGTGTAGCTGATCTTCAATGCTGTGTTTCTTGCTGCTGTACAACCATTTGATTCACTTACAGAGAGACATCAATAAATTCTTTTCCAGTTTCTAGTAGTCAGATATATTTTTTTCTGTGAATAGAGTGTGCTGAGTTCAGTTCCTTGAGCAGTGAGTAGGTCTTGGCGATTACATTATTGGTTTATGGAATGGTATCTGTGCCAATTTCAACCTCCTGGTTTATGCATCACCACACCACACCTTTCCCCTTAAGCAGCCATAAGTGTGTTTTGTAAATGTGTGACCGTGTTCTGTTTGTAATTCAGTTCATGTGTGGTGATTTTTAGATTCCCCCATAAGTGATATCTTATGATAAGTTTCTTTTGCTGTCTAACTTATTTCACTCTCAATGACTGTACATAAGTCCCCCCGAGTTGCTGCAACTGGCCTTATTTCATTGATTTCAGGGCTGAGTAATACTCCGTTGTGCATAAGTACCAAATCTTTATCCATTTTTTCCTTCCAAGGACTTTTAAGTTGTACCCAAGTCGAGGCTTTTGTAAACATAGCAGCAGTAAACGTTGGGGTGCCTGCGTCCTGTGGATTTTTGGTTTTTCCAAGATATACGCCCACGAGTGGAAGTCCCGTATGCTTTGTTGGCAATTTACATTGCCTCCATCAGCGTAACAGGGCTCCTTTTTCTCCAACACCCTGTCCTGCATATCTGGTTTTTACCCTTTGTGAGGATGGCCCTTTTTTCTGATTCGAAGTGATACCTCTTTGTAGTGTTGATTTGCATCGCCTGCTTGTTTGGTTGGTCTAAAAGGGCGTATGCGTTTTTCCTGAATATATTCAGGAAAAACGCATACGCCCTTTTAGGCCAACTGCATCCTTGGCGAGGTTCAACCGATTTTCATGTGCTTTAAGGGCAAGTCCAATCTACCTGTTGAAATCCCTTTCCTGCAGTTCTGCCTTGTTTTCAAATCCTTTTCGTTGACTTACCTCAAGATATTTTTCAATGATCGGTATCATTTACAACCCTGCTGGTTTGTGAATTACAGTGCCCCTGAGCTCCATTTTTCAACTTGCTTTCTTGGGAACTGGCCACAAAACAGCAGGATTGCTTCAAACCCTATTCTGGTTCCGGGGGCAAGCTGAGCCTTTGGGCAATTCGTCCTCCTGATTAGAAATTAGAGTGACACGTGCCTGTGCAAACACCTAGGGCTGGTCTCTCATTGGTTCCCCCCCTTCCTCTTCGTCCACCGGACAAATTCGAACTGTTTGAAACAGGATATTGAAGGTGCTGATTCCCCAAGTGGGGAGGTTGTTAGGAAAGAGGCTGGAGGTGGGAACCCGAGGACCAGGAGATGAGGAGATGAGGTGCCTTTTCCAAACTCTTCCCGAACCGATGGCGTGCCATCCTCTGCGTGTCCCATGCATGTTTTAGCTGTACGAAGGGTCCCCTGCACCTGGTGATTTGGGACCCACGGAATCAGGACCAGGCAGTATTACTCTAAAGGGGCTGCATTTGCTGACTTATCCTCACCAAGCCTCTCAGCCCAATGAGTGTCCAGCCTTAGGTCTCATCCAGCTGTGGGTCTAGATGTGGTCAATCCAGGTTGCATCACAGCCCCTGAACAAATTTTGTAATAATTTCTCTCTCTCTCTCTGTTTTTGTTTTTGGAATTTATCTTTATAATGAGGTGTAGGTGATTTTCAGTGCTGTATTTCTTGCTGCTGTACATCCACTTGATTCAGTTACAGAGAGACATCAATAAATTCTTTTTCAGATTCTTACCAGTCGTATATATTCTTTTCCGGTGTCTAGAGTGTGCTGAGTCCGGTTCTTTGAGCTTTAGAGCATGTATTGTTGATTCCCTATTTGGTCTATGGAATAGTACCTGTGCTCATTTCAACCTCCTGTTTTATGCCTCACCTCACCCGACCTTTCCACTTTAGCAGTCATAAGTGTGTTTTCTAAATGTGTGACTCTGCTTCTGTTTTGTCATTTAGTTCATGTGTAGTCATTTTTAGATTTCATCTATAAGTGATATGGTAAGTCTCTTTTTCTGTCTGACTTATGTCACTTAGAATGATCATATGTATGTCCACCCGAGTTCCTGCAACTGACCTTATTTCATTGATTTCATGGCTGAGTAATATTCCATTGTACTGAAGTACCACATCTTCTTTATCCATTTTTTCCTTTTAAGAACATTTAGGTTGTATCCAAGTCGAGGCTCTTGTAAACAGAGCAGCATTAAACGTTGGGTTGCCTGTGTCTTGTCGAATTTTGGTTTTCCCAAATATATGCCTATGAGTGGAAGTACCTTATGCTCTGTAGCTCTGTTTCTTAGATGTTTCAGGAAACACAATACACTTCTCCAGAGTGCCCTTGGCAATTTACATTCCCACAATCAGCGTAACAGGTCTCCCTTTTCTCCACGTCCTATCCTGCATTTCTTGTTTTTACACTTTGTGAGGACGGCCCTTCTGATTGATACGAAGTGATACCTCTTTGGATTGTTGATTTTCACTGCGCACCTGTTTGGTTGGCCAAAAAGGGCGCATGCGTTTTTCCTGAATATATTCTGGAAAAAACGCATAAACGCATATGCCCTATTTGGCCAACTGCATCGTTGGCGAAGTTCAGCCCATTTTCATGAGCTTTAATGGCCAGTCCAATCTACCTCTTTAAATTCCTTTCCTGCAATTCTGCCTTGCTTTCAAGTCCCGTTTCATGACTTACCTCAAGGCATTTTTCGAAGTTAGGAATCTTTTACAACCCTGCAGGATTGTGAATTGCAGTGCCCCTGAGCTCCATTTTTCAACTTGTTTCTTTGGGATCTGTCCACAAAACAGCAGGATTGCTTCAAGCCCTATTCTGGTTCCGGGGGCAAGGTGGGCCTTTGGTCAATTCCTCTTCCTAATTGGAAATTAGAGTGACATGTGCCTGTCCAAACACCTAGGGCTTGTCTCTCATTGTTTCCCCCCCCCCCTTCCGCTTCATCCTCTGGACAAATTCCAAACTGTGCGAAACAGGATGTTGAAGGTGCTGACTTTCCCAAGTGGGGAGATTGTTAGGAAAGAGGCTGGAGGTGGGAACCCGAGCACCAGGAGATGAGGAGATGAGATGCCTTTCCCAAACTCTTCCTGATCCGATGCTATACCATCCTCTGTGTGTCCCATCCATGTTTTAGCTGTACGAAGGGTTGCCTGCCTCTGGAGGTTTGCGACCCATGGAATCAGGACCAGACAGTATTACTCTAAAGGGGCTGCATTTGCTGACTTATCCTCACCCAGCCTCTCAGCCCCACGAGTGTCCAGCCTTAGGGCCCATCCATCTGTGGGTCTAGATGTGGTCAATCCAGGGTGCATCACAGCCCCTGAAAGAATTTTGTAAGTTTCTGGGGTTTTTTTTTTGTAATTTATTTTTATAATGGGGTATATCTGATTTTCAATGCTGTCTTTCTTGCTGTTGCACATCCACTTGATTCACTTACAGAGAGACATCCATAAATTCTTTTTCGGATTCTTACCAGTCGTATATATTCTTTTCTGGCGACTAGGGTATGCTGAGTCCAGTTCTTTGAGCTATAGAATAGGTCTTGTCGATTACCTATTTGGTCTTTGGAACGGTATCTGTGCTAATTTCAACCCTCTGGTTTATGCTTCGCCCCACCCCACCTTTCCCCTTTAGCAGCCATAAATATGTTTTCTAAATGTGTGACTCTGTTTCTGTTTTGTAACTTAGTTCATGTGTAACCATTTTTAGATTCCAACTATAAGTGATATCTTATGCTAAGTGTCTAACTTATGTCACTTAGAATGATCGTACCTAAGTCCACCTGAGTTGCTGCAACTGGCCTTATTTCATTGATTTCATGGCTGAGTAATATTCCATTGTACAGAAGTACCATATCTTCTTTATCCATTTTTTCCTTCCAAGGACATTTACATTGTTTCCAAGTCGAGGCTCCTGCAAAAGGGCTGCACTAATAGTTGAAGTTCCTGTGTCCTATGGATTTATGGTTATCCCGAGATATACACCCAGGAGTGGAGGTGCCGTATGCTCTGTAGCTCTATTTTTAAAAATTAATTAATTATTTTTTTTTGCCTGTGTTGGGTCTCTGTTATTGCACGTGGGCTTTCTCTAGTTGCAGCAAGTTGGGGCTACTCTTCATTGAAGTGCGTGGGCTTCTTATTGCAGTGGCTTCTCTCCTTGCAGAGCATGGGCTCTAGGCGTCAGGCTTCAGTAGTTGTGGCACACGGGCTCAGTAGTTGTGGCTCACGGGCTCTAGAGCACAGGCTCAGTAGTTGTGGTGCACGGGCTTAGTTGCTCCGCGGCATGTGTTATCTTTCCGCACCAGGGCTCGAACCCGTGTCCTCTGCATTGGCAGTTGGATTCTTAACCACTGCGCCACCAGGGAAGTCCCTATAGCTCTGTTTTTTAGAATTTTTAGGAAACATCTTACCCTTCTCCAGCGTGGCTGTTAGCAGTTGACATTCCCACCATCAGCGCAGCAGCGTTCCCTTTTCTCCACGTCCTCTCCTCCATTTCTGGTTTTTACACTTTGTGAGGGTGGCCATTCTGACTGGGGTAAAGCCATGCATCTTTGTAGTGTTGATTTGTTTTTCCCGCATGTTTGGTTGGCACAAGGGCGTATGGATTTACACCTTTACTCCCTTTTTGGCCAACTGACTCGTAGGCAATGTTGAGCAGCTTTCACGTGCTTTAACGGCGAGTCCAGTCTACGTCTTGCAATCCGGTTCCTGCAATTCTGCCTTGTTTTCAAGTCCTTTTCAGTTACTTACCCCAAGACATTTTTTTACGATAGTTGTCATTTACAACCCTGCAGGCGTTGTGGATTGCAGTGCCCCTGAGCACCTGTCTTCAACATGTTTCTGGAACCGGCCACAAGGTGGCAGGATTGCTTCAAGCCCCATTCTGGTTACAGGGGCGGCCTGAGCCTTTGGGAAATTCCTCTTCCTGATGGGAAATTAGAGTGGCATGTGCCGTCCGAACACGTAGAGCTTGTTTCTCATTCTCCCCCCTTCCCCTTCATCCTCCGGACAAATTGCAAGCCATGCACGACCAGCTGTTGAGTGTGTCGACTTCCCCAGGTGGGGAGACTCTAAGGAACGAGGCTGGAGCGGGGACCCCTCCCCCAGGACATGTGGAGATAAGGTGACTTTTCCAAACTCTTCCCGCCCATCCGGCTCCCCATCCTCTGGGGTTCTGTCCGGACACCGCGGGGTTTCCAGGGGTGCTGGACTCTGGCGCCGCCCTGCAGGGAGCAGCCCTGCTACCCGCGCCTACAGTGCCACCTGCTGGTCTCTCCGTCCTCCCATCGGGCACAGTCTTCCACCTTACCCGCTGCCTCGGATGCTCTGTCTCCTCGCTGTCCTGTGATCAGCCCCTCGTCCCCACCGCCATCACCCCCAGCTCCACACCCCTCCTCCAGCCTCAGGGATGACCCAGGACTGGGCTCCCCACCTTCCCACCCTCGGTCTGTGTCTTCAGTCCACCTGTGCAGACAGGTGAGGATCCCCTCCAGAGGCTCCCAAACGCTTCACCCCTACCTCCTCCCCGGGGTCGGCCCATGTCCTGTCGGGATGTTCCACCCTCAGCAAGCCCCCAAGTCCATGGCAAGCGCAGGCATCAGGCCTGCTGCGTGCACTGCTGTGCGTCCTGCTGTATACACAGGCATGACCCTGCCCAGGACGCAGGAAAGGCAGCCTTACCTCGGGACGTGGGGAGAGGGGCTGCCCACAGGGCGGACGTCAGCTCTCGGCTCACCAGGCGAGGGCAGCCGGGTTCTCGCTCCTTGGACGCTTTCTTACCCAGCCGGACCATGAGCCGGCTTTGTTCCCACCCCCGTTGTCCCTCCATTGGCCTCGCTCTTGTGAGCAGAGCAGGACAGTGTGGTCTGTGGTCACAGGCTGAGACACACAGACACTGGCTGACCCGTGTGCACCCATGCTGACCACGCGGAACGGGCACTGCACCAGGGCCCATGCAGTGTGGTTCACCTGCCCACAGACAGGCCAGGCTTCTGTCCTGGCTCCAGAGGTCACCTTGAGTCTGATGGGAGTCTCCGTGCACCGTGGGTCTCGCTCCAGGTCTGTGCTGACGGCGTGATACACAGTGGGGCTTCCTGGGTCTCCCGGGGGCTGGAGGCCAAGGTCAGGCACATGGCGGTCCCCACACTGACGTGATAGACCCCAATAAACCCTGCACTTCAGGACTCAGGTGGGCTTCCCTGGGCTGCCACAGCCGAGGAGGCTGGACCCTGCTCATCCCCCTGTCTTCGCTGATTTTAACTTGCATCCTTCACCATAATAAACGCTGAGTATAACAGCTTCAGGGAATTCTGGGAGCCTCCAAGGAAAAAGAAGCCGGGGAGGGGGTCTCTGGGTCCCCAGCTCTGCAGTTGGGGTCAGAAGTCGGTGGGGAGGATCTTGGGGCCCTGGAATCTGAAGGGCCCCCCTACCAGGGGAGGGGTAGGAGACCCGGGTGATAGTTAAGCTGAGTCCAAGGCCCTCCTGCGTAGGAGGCTTCCTAGCCCCGGGGATCCTGAAGAGGCCGGCTCCCTCCTCCCCTCCACCTGCAGGCCTGGTCGCTGCTCTTGAGAGATTCCCTAGGGTGGGGTCCTGGTGCTGGTGGTGCCCCGACGCTGTGGCCTCCTGAGTCTCCAGTGAGGATAATGTGAGTGGGGGAAGACCTGTTCACAGAAAGGGAGCTTCTGCCGGAACAGAGCCTGGGTCTGCTGCCCCCGACCCTAGGTGCACTGGGGCAGGAATGTGAGAGCGAGGCTCCCTCCCCTCCCAAGACACACAGGACACATGGGCGCTGGTCACTGGACTCCCGCACAATATTAAAATCTCCCACACAGGCCTGATGGGTGAGAGACACTATTTAAAGACTATTAATGGGTCCAGGGGTGCCCAGAGGGTGAAGCTGGGGGTGGGGAGAGTTGGAAAATCACCCAAGGACACGCTCTCCCTGCAGCGACCCCCCAGGTGAGCTCAGGCGGAGGTGGACCCATCAAGTCAGAGCCCACATCCTGGGTCTTTTGGGGACAAATAGCCAAGCACCCCCAGTCCTTGCCTTCACCTGCTGCAGTTAGGGCCTGCCCTGTCTTCTTCATGGTCAAGTTCTCACCCCTCCCAGAAGCCCTCTTGGGGGTTAATGCGATGGGGATGTCCATGGCAGGACTGGAGGGTCTGTGGTGGGCTGGAGGCCATGTGGCAGGCAGGCGGGATCCCACCGATCCTGCCGGTCCACACCTCCTGGTCATAGGCCCGCAGAGTTCACCAGGCTGTGGATGTGGTAGAAGGTGCCAGGGACCAGTCCAGCCCATGCAGGTGTCTGACCACCGAGCGGTCTGTGTGGAGTATTCCCAGGGAGCCCTGGCCATGCTCGCACCCTCCCGGGAAGGACACGTCACCATGGTCCCTGGAATGACCGGGAGGTCAGCCGGCAGTGCCACTCACCCAACCTCACTGTTACCACAAGAAACAAGAGAAAACTCCGTGCAGAAAGACAGAACATCACCAGCCTGATGCTGTCCTGAGGAAGGTCGGCTGGCATCTGGGAACTGGGTGCTATGGTGGGTTGAATGGGGAGGTCCCCCCAAAAGTTATGTCCATGTCATGCCCCCCAGAATATGAGAATGGAACCTTATTTGGAAGTAGGGTCTCTGCAGGTATAATTAGTTACGGATCTGGAGATGAGGTCATCCTGGATGCGGGTGGTCCTGAATCAGTGACAGTGTCCTTCTAAGAGACTAGAGGAGAGACATAGACACACAGGAGACACCATGTGAAGATGGAGGCAGAGACGGGAGGGATGAGGCCACAAGGCCAGGGATGCCTGGAGCCCCCAGAAGCTGGAAGAGGTGGGAAGCACCCTCCCCTGGAGCCTCCGGAGGGAGCGCGGGACTGGGACACCTTGACCTCAGACGTCTGGTCTCCGGGACTGAGAGAGGACAGGTTTCTGTTGCTCTCAGCCTCCATTTGTGGTCGTTCGTCACAGCTGCCCCGGGAAGCTAATGCAGCTGGTGAGCAGCTCCCTGGCCTGATCTAAACCCTCCCGCCTCCCGTTAGGGGCAGCCCGCTGCGCCTGTGCTGTTTGCACAAACCATGTGGCTCATGCTCAACCCCGGCTCCCCTTCTGGGCACCGGCAGTTTGGAGGGTGAGGGCAGACAACACCAGGTGACAAGCCCCCAGCCGGGTACCAAGTCTCTAATGAGCTTCCCTGGGGAGACAGTGGTGCGGGTAACTGTCATGGTTCTGCCCTTCCTCGCTGGGGGAACAGACACCCTAGAGACCCTCAAGGGAAGGAGGGGGCATGAAGGGTCACGAGGTGACCGGAGCAGGGGCCCTCCCTCCCGTGCATCCCTACTGCGTGCTGTGACCCGTCTCAGCTGTGAGGACACAAGCCACAAGTATGTGCCGGGTCCTGTGAGCCTCCCAGCCAGTCCCTGAAGGTGAGGGCGGCCCTGCAGACCCCAGTCCCTCTCCTGCACGTCTAGTAGGTGGAAGACCCACTTCTCCTTGTCATTCCAGAAGTGGTTCTGGAGCTGTCCTGGAGGGCTTCTGGGGTTATGCAGGCTGAGCCCCTGTTGCTAAGTCCCCACTTCCCCACAAGAGCCTCCAGAGCAAACTGTTTGCCCTGTTGCCTGAATGACCGCCCACCAGTTTTCTGAGGAAAGAATCAGGGGTTTCTGTAGCAGCGTCTGCAGGCAGCTCTGCATCTGGGCCCACGTTCACATCTTCTGTGTAAACACCGAGAACCTTCTCTGACACGTGCCCCCGGCTGACCCCCTCCACATGCTGACCACAGGCCCCAGTGTGGGCGTCAGACTGACCGCCCGTCTCAGCCTCCTGTTGTTGTCAGAGCTGCTCCAGGCCCTGCTCAAGCCCCGTGCACCCACCTTTCACAGGGCTGTCCTGCACCCCCACTTTCAGCAGGAGTTCACCTAAGTATTTAAGTGAAGGGGTCCAGAGATAAGAAAGGATGCTACAAACAAACAAACAGATGGAACCAGCTGGGACCAGGATGGCAACGAGTGTGACCTCCAACCGACCAAGTCTCATCACATGTTGAATTTACTATATCTGCATATTAAGTGACACACCCACCGGCGGCCATGGCTGGACATGAAGGACCAGAAACGGGTAAAAGGAGGTGGTACCCCAGCCCCTTGGAAGAAGCCCTGCCCCTTCCCCGGAAGGCCTCTTCATCCCATCACTAGCCTCCCTCCTCCTCCCTTTGCCTTTACTCTTTAAAATTAAACCACTCTCTCCAGGAGGACCAGAAGGTGATCTGTGAGCTCAGTTCCCGCTTCTCCACTCTTTGGCCACTGAGTAGAGCCTGTGCTGTGTTGGTCTCGGCTTTGGTTCTGTTCTTTGCCTACTGGAACCCACGTGGGAAAAGGAAACCTTCCCCGCTGAGGCAGAGCGACTCGCGGGCTGGCGCCCGAGCAGGGTCCACATGACTTCACTTGGTAACAGTCTGTAAGGGGCGGTGGTCTCTGCCCGCGGGGTGGGGAGGGAACACCTACAGCCACAGCACCGGCTCCGTGGACGGCTCGGCGCCTCATGGGCCTGGACCGTGTGCTCTCGTCCCCCCACGCCTGACACACCCTGACAGTCGTGACGCACTGACACTGGCTGCTGGGCGTCCAGTCAGGGGGGACCAGAGGCAGCACCTGGTGCCAGGTGAGACGTCCCTTTTCACGGGCAGGGGAAATAGGAGATATTAGGACTTTGTGTCTAGAAAACAAACCAAGCGGCCAGAAGGTGATCTGAGCCGTGGACTTGAAACCCACGTGCGAGGTGAGGGCTCCCACTGGACACTGGCTCGGGAGCTTCCGCACAGGCGAGACCACACCCGTGCTTCCCGCCCGACCCCTCCAGGCCTCCCTGTGGGCAGAGCTGGGCCTGCACCCCTCAGGCTCCCCAACCCAGAACCTGGAGGGCTGATGCTGCCAGGGTCTGAGGATACGAGGGGTCCCTCCACCAACGCTGCTCGGCCCCTCCTGCCCAGTGAACAGGGGAGGGAAGCCCCGTGGTGTGTGAGGCCCGGCACAGGCGAAGCTCGCACCCCCTCCCAGGACCCCCAGCCCCGCCCTGCTTCCTCAGGCCCACCGCCTGCCCCTCCCGGTGCCCGCGTCCCACCGACCCCCATTCCCGGTGTGGACGTCCACGTGCACAAGGTGTCCCGTGTCCTGTTCTCACATGGGACACCCCCATCCCTGCTTCTCCCTAATGACGGCCCGGACCCCAAATGTTCTGGGCAGGAAGAGGGCCGAGGAGGACGGCGGGACAGCGCCTGCCTCCCGGGGGCCCAGACACAGGGCTCGAGGCTGCTGGGCCTTGAGGTCTGGATGCTGCCAGGTGTGGGATGAAGCTGCCACTGCCCGCTGGAGCTGCCCCTTCCGAGACTCAGGAAACAGGGGGACCCACCAAACGGAGCCCGTCCCCAGGCTCTGCTGCAAGTCTGCTTGGATTTGCTCTCCCGATCCTGAAGACAGACCTGCGGGAAACAGGGCCTGCGATTCCCATACTGACGGTGTTCTGTGGAATTTCCACTAGACCCCTTCCTACCCTGTTCTGAGCAAATTACTAGTCAGTCCATGCTACCATCACCCCACGAGCAGACCAGGAAGCTGAGGCTCCGAGAAGCCAAGTAATCCAGCCGGAAACACAGCTGTGGGACCACGGAGTGGGGTCTGCACCCGCCGCCCGCCCAGGGGGACTGTCCACTCCCCGCAGCTTCCACGCCTGTTCCCTTCACCCCCTCCCCGGGCCAGCTCACAGAGCCTCCTCTTGGGGGGACTCACTTACCTTCTTCTAACAGGATCCGTCTCACTATCCTGTTCTGGGATCACCCGGAAGCTTGTCACTGAAGCACGATCAGCCTCACGTCACCAGGGCAGCTTTCCTGGATCACAAGCACCACCTGCACGTCCACTCTCAGCTCAGACCCAGAAAGGTCCCCTCGGTCCTGAGCCCCATGGCTCTGCCTGGGCTCCACCTCCTCCTGCCTGGTCCGTCCCTCTCATGTCCCGTGCAGGGTCACCAGGAGCTCCCACCTGCCCCAGGCAGGCTGTCTGTTCTGTCCTGGGGAAGCCTCCGTGGTGTCAGGTGGAAGACACAAGAGGTACCCGTGGGGCCTCCCTCATGCAGCACAGTGGCCAGCACCTGCCTACTGACCTCATCACTCTAGATGGACAGGGGTTCAGGGGGCCCGTGGCATCTCCCGGTTCTCATTTCATCCCAGCACTGCCCACAGGGAAGTTGCTAAGCAACTCTGTGCCGGCTGCACAGAGAGGACGCTCATACACGCGCCCCCCCCACCCCAGCACACAGGGCTCTCGTGGCCAGGCCCCTCTCAGGATATGGGGCTCATCTGGGCAGGAACCCAGCAGCACACGTGGCCCTCGTGGTCAGGCCCCTTCCAGGATATGGAGCTCACCTGGGCCGGCACCCAGCAGCCCACGGGGCTCTCGTGGTCTGGCCCCTCCCAGGATACGGAGCTCCCCTGGGCAGGTACCCTGGCAGGGCTGGACACACAGGAACCGTGCACGTAGCCCTCATGGCAGAGCACCCCCAGCCCACCTGTCGGTCAGAGCTGACACAGAGCACCTCAGAGCAGGACCTGAACTAACAAACAGCAGCTCCGGGACACATCTGTGACCCTGGGCTTCACTCTGTGTGGCCTCCTTCTGCCTGGTCTTCCAGAGGCTTCCACTGCAGCCGGGGCACCAGGTCTCTGTCTCCACCCACCACCCCTCCTCTCCCTGACTCCTGGGCTCCTCTCATTAGGAGAGGGTCTTCTTGAAGTTGTCTCCCACTCATGGGCCAGATAAAATGATTAGAAAACAAGCCAGAGCTGCAGCCCCTTGTCTATCCTGACTCTCAGGAGCCCACACCTGTTCCTTGGACCTGGCCGGTTCAGCAAGGTCCATTTTCTGCAACTGTGAGCCCCTGAGGGGCGAGGATTGGCTGACCTGGGCAGCCTTACCGTGCCGGCCAGCCCTCCCCAGGTGTGCCTGGGTTGAGGTCAATATAAACAGCGCTCCAGGCAGCAAGAGCCCCTGCAGCTGTGCCTGACGCCATATTCTCTGCCCCGTCAGCAGTGTCGGGGCTGGACTGGTGGGTGGGAGTGAGGGGCCACGGCTTTGTGGGTGGCCTGGTGTGAGTGGGCTCTGCTGGACTTTCTGCAGGAGTTGCCAAGCTGCTACCTGCTAAAGAGGAGGATGTGTCACCCGTAACTGCCGCTGGAATTTCTCCCCGGGCAGAGGTGAGGAAGGAGAAAAGCAGTGGGGGCCGGGACAGGAGGGGTACCTCAGGCAGGGAAATGGAAAGCTTCCAGAATAGCGCCCGGGGCCAGGACCATCCTGGCTGGCCTGCAGGCACCAAGTAGGCCAGTGTGCTGTCACTGGGGTGGCTCCACGGCCCTTCCTGTAGGCTTTCAAGTCCTTGCACACATTCAGGTGTTTTACCTGGGAAGGGTGGGAACAGTTCAGCAGCAGCTGGCCTGGGGCTCAGCTCACGTTTACTCACAGACGTCTCGGCACTGTCCCCCAGCTTTGCAATGAGGACGCTCCTTGCGGGGGGGCTGCTGGCTGCATGCGAGACGATTCCCCACCTCTGACCAACTTCAGAATTGTTTACCGCTGGAGCAAGTGCCCTGATAGTGTTTTCCTCTGTATAACTGGTGGGTTCTGTTTTTTTTTTTTCTTTTTTGGTTCAAGGTAGATTTTATTCCCCTTTTTTGTATTTATAGATATAAGCCTGGAAATAATTCATTCATATAAATACATGTATGTGAAAGGAATAACTTTCTTCCGTTTTTTAAAAAAATTTATTTTTCATTTTATTTTATTTTTTATACAGCAAGTTCTTACTGGTTATGTATTTTATACATATAAATGTATACATGTCAATCCCAATCTCCCAACTCCTCCCACCGCCACCCCCCCCCCACGGCTTTCCCCTCTTGGTGTCCATACATTTGTTCTCTACATCTGTGTCTCTATTTCTGCTCTGCAAACCGGTTCATCTCTACCATTTTTCTAGGTTCCACATATATGCATTAATATACAATATTTGTTTTTCTCTTTCTGACTTACTTCACTCTGTATGACAGTCTCTAGATCCATCGACGTCTCTACAAATGACCCAATTTCATTCCTTTTTATGGCTGAGTAATAGTCCATTTTATATATGTACCACATCTTTATCCATTCGTCTGTCTGTGGGCATTTAGGTTGCTTCCATTACCTGGATATTGTAAATAGTGCTACAATGAACATTGTGGTGCATGTGTCTTTTTGATTTATGGTTTTGTCTGGGTATATGCCCAGTAGTGGGATTGCTGGATCATATGGTAATTCTAGTTTTAGTTTTTTAATGAACCTCCATACTGTTCTACATAGTGACTGTACCAATTTACATTCCCACCAATAGTGGAAGCGGGTTCCTTTTCTCCACATCCTCTCCAGCATTTGTTGTTTGTAGATTTTCTGATGATTCCCATTCTAACAGGTGCGAGGTGATACCTCGTTGCAGTTTTGATTTGCATTTCTCTAATAATTAATGATGTTGAGCAGCTTTTCATGTGCGTCTTGGCCATCTTATGTCTTCTTGGAAGAAATGTCTGTTTAGATCTTCTGCCCATTTTTGTATTGGGTTGTTTGTTTTTTTAATATTGAGCTGCATGAGCTGTTTATATATATTGGAGATTAATCATTTGTCCATTGATTCGTTTGCAAATATTTTCTCCCATTCTGAGGGTTGTCTTTTCGTCTTGTTTGTAGTTTCCTTTGCTTTGCAAAAGCTTTTACGTTTCATTAGGTCCCATTTGTTTAGTTTTCTTTTTTATGGCATTACTCTAGGAGGTGGATCAAAAAAGATCTTGCTGTGATTTAAGTTAGAGTATTCTTCCTATGTTTTCCTCTAAGAGTTTTATACTGTCCGGTCTTACATTAAGGTCTCTAATCCATTTTGAATTTATTTTTGTGTATGGTGTTAGGGGGTGTTCTAATTTCATTCTTTTACATGTAGCTGTCCATTTTTCCCAGCACCACTGATTGAAGACACTGTCTTTTCTCCATTGTATAGTCTTGTCTACTTTGTCATAGATTAGTTGACCATAGGTGTGTAGGTTTATCTCTGGGCTTTCTTTCTTTCTTTTTTTTTTTTTTGCCTTTTACACCTTTATTGGAGTATAATTGCTTTACAATGGAGTGTTAGTTTCTGCTGTATAACAAAGTGAATCAATTATACATATACATATATCACCATATCCCCTCCCTCTTGCATATCCCTCCCACTCTCCATATCCCACCCCTTTAGGTGGTCACAAAGCACCGAGCTGATCTCCCTGTGCTATCTGGCTTCTTCCCAGTAGCTATCGATGTTACACTTGGTGATGTATATATGTCCATGGCACTCTCTCACTTCGTCCCAGCTTACCCTTCCCCCTCCCCGTGTCCTCAAGTCCTTTCTCTACGTCTGTGTCCTTAATCCTGTCCTGCCCCTAGGTTCTTCATAAACTTTTTTTTCTTTAGATTCCATATATCTCTGTTAGTATACGGTATTTATTTTTCTCTTTCTGACTTACTTCACTGTGTAGGACAGACTCTAAGTCCATCCATCTCACTACAAATAACTGTTTTTTTCTTTTAATGGCTGAGTAATATTCCATTGTATATATGTGCCAGATCTTCTTTATCCATTCATCTGTCGATGGACACTTAGGTTGCTTCCATGTCCTGGCTATTGTAAGTAGAGCTGCAATGAACATTGTTGTACATGACTCTTTTTGAATTATGGTTTTCTCAGGGTAAATGCCCAGTAGTTGGATTGCTGGGTCGTATGGTACTTCTATTTTTAGTTTTTCAAGGAACCTCTATACTGTTATCCCTAGTGGCTATACCAATTTACATTCCCAGCAACAGTGCAAGAGCGTTCCCTTTTCTCCAGTAAATGCCTCTCCAGCATTTATTGTTTGTAGATGTTTTGATGATTGCCATTCTGACTGCTGGGAGGTGATACCTCAATGTAGTTTTGATTTGCATTTCTCTAATGATTAGTGATGTTCAGCATCCTTTCATGTGTTTGTTGGCAATCTGTATATCTTCTTTGGAGAAATGTCTATTTAGGTCTTCTGCCCATTTTTGGATTGGGTTGTTTGTTTTTGTGATATTGAGCTACACGAGCTGCTTGTAAATTTTGGAGATTAATCCTTTGTCATTTGCTTCACTTGAAAACATTTTCTCCCATTCTGAGGGTTGTCTTTTCGTCTTGTTTATGTTTTCCTTTGCTGTGCAAAAGCTTTGAAGTTTCATTAGGTCCCATTTGTTTATTTTTGTTTTTATTTCCACTTCTCTAGGAGGTGGGTCAAAAAGGATCTTGCTGTGATTTATGTCATAGAGTGTTCTGCCTGTGTTTTCCTCTAAGAGTTTTATAGTGTCTGGTCTAACATTTAGATCTCTAATCCATTTTGAGTTTATTTTTGTGTATGGTGTTATGGAGTGTTCTAATTTCATTCTTTTACGTGCAGTTGTCCAGTTTTCCCAGCACCAGTTACTGAAGAGACTGTCTTTTCTCCATTGTATATCTTTGCCTCCTTTGTCATAGATGAGTTAGCCATAGGTACGTAGGTTTATCTCTGGGCTTTCTATCTTGTTCAATTTTTCTATATTTCTGTTTTTGTGCCAGTACCATATAGTCTTGATTACTGTAGCTTTGTAGTATAGTCTGAAGTCAGGAAGTCTGATTCCTCCAGCTCTTTTAATTTCCCTCAAGACTGCTTTGACTATTCGGGGTCTTTTGTGTCTCCATACAAATTTTAAGATTTTTTTGTTCTAGTTCTGTAGAAAAAGCCACTGGTAATTTGATAGGGATTGCATTGAATCTGTAGCTTGCTTTGGGTACTATAGTCATTTTCACAATATTGATTCTTCTAATCCAAGAACATGGTTTATACCTCCATCTGTTTATATCATCTTTGATTTCTTTCAGCAGTGTCTTATAGTTTTCTGAGTACAGATCTTTTACCTCCTTAGGTAGGTTCATTCCTACGTATTTTATTCTTTTTTTTGCAATGGTGAATGGGATTGTTTCCTTAATTTCTCTTTCTGATCTTTCATTGTTAGTGTATAGGAATGCAAGAGATTTCTGTGCATTAATTTTGTATTCTGCAACCTTACCAAATTCATTGATTAACTCTAGTAGTTTTCTGGTGACATCTTTAGGATTCTCTTTGAATAGTATCATGTCATCTGCAAACAGTGACAGTTTTACTTCTTCTTTTCCAATTTGTATTCCTTTTATTTCTTTTTCTTCTCTGATTACTGTGTCTAGGACTTCCAAAACTATGTTGAGTAATAGTGGTGAGAGTGGACATCCTTGTCTTGTTCCTGATCTTAGAGGAAATGCTTTTAGTTTTTCACCAATGAGAATGATGTTTGCTGTGGGTTTGTCATATACTGCTTTTATTATGTTGAGGTATATTCCCTCTATGCCCACTTTTTGGAGACTTTTAATCATAAATGGGTGTTGAATTTTGTCGAAAGCTTTTCCTGCATCTATTGGGATGATCATATTTTTATTCTACAATTTGTTAATATGGTGTATCACATTGATTTGTGTATATTGAAGAATTCTTGCATCCCTGGGATAAACCCCACCTGATCATGGTGCATGATCCTTTTAATGTGTTGTTCAATTCTGTTTCCTAGTATTTTGTTGAGGATTTTACATCTATATTAATCAGTGATATTGGTCTCTAATTTTCTTTTTCTGTAGTATCTTTGTCTGGTTTTGGTATCAGGGTGATGGTGACCTCATATAATGAGTTTGGGAGTGTTCCTTCCCCTGAAAATTTCTGAAGAGTTTGAGAAGATTGGGTGTTAGCTCTTGTCTAAATGTTTGATAGAATTCACCTCTGATGCCATCTGGTTCTGGACTTTTGTTTGTTGGAAGATTTTTAATCACAGTTTCAATTTTGTTACTTGTGATTGGTCTGTTCATATTTTCTATTTCTTCCCGGTTCAGTCTTGAAAGGTTATACCTTTCTAAGAATTTGTCCATTTCTTCCAGGTTGTCCATTTTATTGGCATAGCGTTGCTTGTAGAGGTCTCTTAGGATGCTTTGTATTTCTGTGGTGTCTGTTACAACTTTTCCTTTTTCATTTCTAATTTTATTGATTTGAGTTCTCTCCCTCTTTTACTTGAGTCTGGCTAAAGGTTTATCATTTTTGTTTATCTTCTCAAAGAACCAGCTTTTAATTTTATTGATCTTTGCTATTGTTTTTATTTCATTTATTTCTGCTCTGATCTTTATGATTTCTTTCCTTCTATTAACTTTGGGTTTTGTTCTTCTTTCTCTAGTTCCTTTAGGTGTAAGGTTAGATTGTTTATTTGAGATTTTTCTGGTTTCTTGAGGTAGGCTTTTATTGCTATAAACTTCCCTCTTAGAACTGTTTTTGCTGCATCCCATAGGGTTTGGATCATCGTGTTTTTGTTGTCATTTTTCTCTAGGTAGTTTTTGATTTCCTCTTTTATTCCTTTAGTGATCTCTTGGTTATTTAGAAACGTATCGTTTAGCCTCCATGTGTTTGTGTTTTTTACGTTATTTTCCCTGTAATTGATTTCTAATCTCATAGCATTGTGGTCTGAACAGCTGCTTGATATGATTTCAGTTTTCTTAAATTTACTGAGGCTTTATTTGTGACCCAAGATGTGATCTATCCCGGAGAATGTTCCGTGTGCCATTGAGAAGAACGTGTAGTCTGCTGTTTTTGGATGGAATGTCCTATAAATATCCATTAAATCTATCTGGTCTATTGTGTCATTTAAAGCTTGTGTTTCCTTATTAATTTTCTGTCTGGATGATCCCCATTGGTGTAAGTGAGGTGTTAAAGTCCCTTGCTATTATTGTGTTACTGTTGATTTCCTCTTTTATAGCTGTTAGCAGTTGCCTTATATATTGAGGTGTTCCTATGTTGGGTACATATATATTTATAATTGTTATATCTTGGATTGATCCCTTGATCATTATGTAGTGTCCTTCCTTGTCTCTTGTAACATTTTTTATTTTAAAATCTATTTTATCTGATATGAGTATTGCTACTCCAGCTTTCTTTTGATTTTCATTTGCATGGAATATATTTTTCCATCCCCTCACTTTCAGTCTGTATGTGTCCCTAGGTCTGAAATGGGTCTCTTGTAGACAGCATATATATGGGTCTTGTTTTTGTATCCATTCAGTGAGCCTGTGTCATTTGGTTGGAGCATTTAATCCATTCACGTTTAAGGTAATTATCAATATGTATGTTCCTATTATTATTTTCTTAATTGTTATGGGTTTGTCTTGGTGGGTCCTTTTCTTCTCTTGTGTTTCCCACTTAGAGAAGTTCCTTTAGCGTTTGTTGTAGAGCTGGTTTCGTGGTGCTGAATTCTCTTAGCTTTTGCTTGTCTGTAAAGCTTTTGATTTCTCCATCAAATCTGAATGAGATACTTGCTGGGTGGAGTACTCTTGATGGTAGGTTCTTCCCTTTCATCACGTTAAATTTATCATGCCACTCCCTTCTGGCTTGTAGATTTTCTGCTGAGAAATCAGCTGTTAACCTTATGGGAGTTCCGTTGTATGTTATCATTTTTCCCTTGTTGCTTTCAATAATTTTTCTTTGTCTTTAATTTTTTCAATTTGATTACTGTGTGTCTCGGCATTTTTCTCCTTTGGTTTATCCTGCCTGGGACTCTCTGCACTTCGTGGACTTTGGTGGCTATTTCTTTTCCCATGCTAGGGAAGTTTTCAACTATAATCTCTTCAAATATTTTCTCGAGTCCTTTCTCTCTGTTCTCCATCTGGAACCCCTATAATGTGAATGTTGTTGCATTTAATGTTGTCCCAGAAGTCTCTTAGGGTGTCTTCATTTATTTTCATTCTTTTTCTTTATTCTGTTCCATGGCAGTGATTTCCACCTTTCTGTCTTCCAGGTCACTTATCCGTTCTTCTGCCACAGTTATTCTGCTACTGATTCCTTCTAGTGTATTTTTCATTTCAGTTATTGTATTGTTCATCTCTGTTTGTTTGTTCTTTAATTCTTCTAGGTCTTTGTTAAGCATTTCTTGCATCTTCTCGATCTTTGCCTCCATTATTTTTCTAAGGTCTTGGATCATCTTCACTATCATTATTCTGAATTCTTTTCCTGGAAGGTTACCTATCCCCACCTCATTTCATTGTTTTTCTGAGTATTTATCTTGTTCCTTGATCTGGTATAAAGTCCTCTGCCTTTTCATTTTCTTTATCTTTCTGTGAATGTGGTTTTCCTTCCACAGGCTGCAGAATTGTAGTTCTTCTTGCTTCTGCTGTCTGCTCTCCAGTGATTGAGTCTATCTGAGAGGCTTGTGCAAGCTTCCTTATGCGAGGGACTGGTGGTGGGTAGAGCTGGGTGTTGCTCTGGTGGGCAGAGCTTTAATCTGCTTGTCTGTGGATTAAATAAAAGTTTAATAAAAAGTTTAATCCACTTGTCTGCTGATGCATGGGGCTGGGTTCCCTCCCTGTTGGTTGTTTGGACTGAGGCGACCCGGTACTGGAGCCTACCTTGCTCTTGGTGGGACTAATGCTGGACTCTGGGAGAGTTCACGCCAAGGAGTATTTCCCAGAACTTCTGCTGCCAGTGTCGTTGTCCCCATGGTGAGCCGCAGCCACACACCACCTCTGCAGGAGACCCTCTAAAACTAGCAGCTAGGTATGATCATTCACCTACGGGGTGACTGCTCCTTCCCCTGGGTCCTGATGTGCACACTACTTTGTGTGTGTCCTCCAAGAGTGGAGTCTCTGTTGAGACTCTGAGTCTCTGAGTGCAGTTGAGACTCTGAGACTCGGAGTGGAGTCGCACAGACTCTGGGTCCTGTGAAGCTTCGATGTTTTGTGGTTCTAGAAATCCTATAGGAGACGGTCCACAGCAGGTGAAGCTAATGCTGTCATAGAGGTGATAAAGCCAAAGATCTGCAGTTCCGACTAGAGGTGCTGATGTACATACAGGACAAAATCATCTCATGTGAATGTAGTTCAGGCACGTTTAAAATGAATGCAGTCATGTTAATGCCTAACATCTTCTATTTTGTGCCTCTCCTCAAGGACCCCCTCCTCAGTTCCTGAGGCTCCTGTAAGTCATGTACAGGGGAATGGAGAGTGGGCTCTGTCCAGTCTGAGCCCTGAGTTACCCTGTGTGTATCTTAGGATACTTTGTATTTCTGTGGTGGCTCTTGTAACATCATCTCTTTCAGTTCTGATTTATTTGGGCCCTCTCTTTAAAAAAAAAATACTACTGTTGTCTTTTATTCTTTACAGAAGTTTAATAAGTGTTTGATCTACTACCCTTACTCTATGTATACTTTTTGCCATGAGGTTTTTACTTTTGTTTGTTTTCTTGTTACTGTCAACAATTAGTGAGAATTCTTTTAAGCTACCTTCAACATTGCTTATAAAGCTGCTCTATTAGTGATGACAGAGCTTTAATGGAAGTCGTGTTCTGGTTGTAAATTAGAATGCAATGTGCCAGCAAAAAGCCCCTTAAGTGTATGTCTCATTACTTCTTGTTCTTTTTTTCCCATTTTTCTCTCTCTTTTTTTTCTTGTTCTTTTTTTAATTTTTATTTTTTATCAGAGCAAATTTGATTAAAATGTTTTGTTTGTTCTAGGTGTGTAAGATGTGGTTCTTTTACACATATACATGTATCTATACTTCTTCAGATCGTTTTCTCATGTAGGTTATGACACAATGTTGAGTAGTCTTCTCTTGGTATTCCGTAGGTCTTTGGTGATTATATATTTCACATGTGTTTCTATATCTATGTTAACCCCAATATCCTAATGTATCCAGTCCTCACACCTTTCCATTTGGTGAACCATAACTTTGTTTAATGAATCTGTGATTGCCTTTCTCTGTGGAAATATCTTCATTGGTATCAATTTTTAGCTAAGACCTATAAGTGATATTATAGGATATGTGTCTTTTGCTGTCTGACTTAATACAATTTGCCTGATTACCTCTAGAATCATCTACGGTGCTGCAAATGGCATTGTTTTATTTTTTTCCCTAGCTAATATTCCATCTGTACATGTACCAGTTCTTCTTTGTCCACTCACCTCTTGATGGACATTTTGGTTGCCTCCATGTCTTGGCTATTGTAATACTGCTGCCCTGCACATTTGCCTGCCTGTGTCTTTCCAATTCTGTCTTCTTATGTTATAGGCCCAGGAGTGGGCCTCCTGTATCATATGGTATCTCAGGGTTTACCGTTTAAATGCACCACGATTCTGTGCTCATTAGTGGCTCTTTCCAGGTTACATCCCACTTAAAGTTGAGGGTGTGCATTTCTCCACAACACTTCAGCATTTATTTATTTGTAACATCTTTATTGGAGTATAATTGCTTTACAATGGTGTGCTAGCTTGTGCTTTACAACAAAATGAATCGGTTATACATAAACATATGTTCCCATATCACTTCCCTCTTGCGTCTCCCTCCCTCCCACCCTCCCTATCCCACCCCTCCAGGCAGTCACAAAGCACCGAGCTGATCTCCCTGTGCTATGCTGCTGCTTCCCACTAGCTATCTACCTTACGTTTGGTAGTGTATATATGTCCATGCCTCTCTCTCCCTTTGTCACAGCTTACCCTTCCCTCTCCCCATATCCTCAAGTCCATTCTCTAGTAGGTCTGTGTCTTTATTCCTGTTTTACCCCTAGGTTCTTCATGACATTTTTTCCCTTAAATTCCATGTATATGTGTTAGCATACGGCATTTGTCTCTCTCTTTCTGACTTACTTCACTCTGTATGATAGACTCTAGGTCTATCCACCTCATTACAAATAGCTCAATTTCGGTTCTTTTTATGGCTTCAGCATTTATTGTTTGTAGTTTTCTTGCTGATGGATATTCTGACTGGTGTGAGCTGATACCTCTTGTGGTTGAATTTGCATATGACTCATAATCCTTTGAAATTGAGCTTTAAGGCATGTCCTTTTTATTTTTCAAACTGTGATTACAGCTTAGCTCTTCAAAATGTTTTCTTAAAGTATGTGTTACATTTTGAAATTTATTGGCCATTACCTCCCTCAAAACATTTTGAGGGCAGGTTTCATTTACAGCCCTGCAGTACCTGTTCACATGAAGTGACCATTAGCACAGGCTTTAAAGCTGCTTTTGCAGGGAACGGCCAGATTGCGGCAGCCTTTCTTTGTTCCCCATGCTGGTACTAGGGAAACAGAGCTTCCGGCCAGTGGTCTTCCTCGGTTATAAATTAGAGTGGAATGTGCCCGGATAAACCCCCAAAAGCTGATGTCTCCTTACTTTTGTTTGTTTTTTTAATTTAATTTATATTTTTATCGGAGTAATATTCCATTGTGTATATGGACCACTTCTTGGTGCATTCCTCTGTTGATGGACATTTTCATTGCTTCCAAGTGTTGGCTATATTAAATATTGCTGGAGTGCAAGATTGCCAGCCTGTGACTTTTTGATTCTCATTTTCTCAGGTGATAGGCCCAGCAGTGGGTGTGACTGATTGACTAGTAGCTCAATGTTTACCTTTTCAAAGCACCTCCATTGTGTTTTCATTAGTGGCTCTTACCATGTCTCCCTTAGAACCGAGGGTACGAACTTCTCCACAATCCCTTCAGCATTTATAGTTTGCAGCATTTTTGCTAATGGCCAATCTGACTGCTGTGACCTGATAGGTTTTTGTAATTTGGGTTTGCATGACTTTAAAAATTCCTAAAATTCATCATTTTCCACGCCTTTTTCCTTTCTGTTAAAAAATAAAGTGTGGGTACAATATACCTCTTGAAGCTGTCTTCTTGGAAGGTTGCCATCTTTTGAATTTTTGGTGGATATTCGACCCCAGGATTTTTTTGGAGGGCAGATGTCATTACAGAACTGCAAGTTTGGTGAATATTTAGTGACCATTAGCACTGGGTTTAAAGCTGCTGTTGTGGGAAACGGCCACAAGGAGGCAGCATTTGTCCTTTCCCAAATCTGGGTACTAGGGCAGCAGAGCCTTTCTGGAAGTCGTGGTCCTAGGTTTTAAGTTAGAATGGAATGTGCCAGGAGGAACGCCCATAAGTTTATGTCTCATTACATCTTGGTTTTTAAAATTTATTTAATCGGGGTAATGATTAGATATTGTTTGTCCAGATGTACACAATCTGGTTCATTTGTACAATATATATGTCTATTCATGTTCAGATCCTCTTCCCATGTAAAATATTACAGTGTTCCGTAGACCTCCCTTGCTATATGGTCCGTCTTTTCGATATATGTTTATTATATGTATTTGTATACGTATGGTAACGTTAATCTTAATTTATCCATTCTGCCCACCTTTCCTTTTAGATAAGCATACTTAATTTCTAAGTCTGTGAGTGTCTTTCTCTGTGGAAATATGTTCATTTGTGTTAGTTATTAGATAACGCCTATAAGTGATATCATAGGATATAGGTCTTTTGCTTTCTGACTTACCTCATATTCTGTGATTATCTCCAAGCTCATCTATGGCACCTCAAATAGCAGTGTTTCATTGTTTTCCATGGCTAATATTCTATTGTGAACGTGGACCACTTCTTCTTCATCCATACATCTGTTGATGGACATTTTGGTGGCTTCACTGTCTTGGCTATTGTGAATAAGGCTGCAGTGTAGCTTTTGCAGCCCGCGTCTTCTCGATTCTGGTCTTCTCAGGTGAGAGGCCCAGTGGTGTGACTGCTGCATCGAATGGTATCTCAACTTTTACTTTTAATCGTAGCTCCTTTCTGTTCTCATTATTGGCTCTTACCACGTTACATCTCACCAGCAGCTAGAGGGTACACAGTTCTCTAAAACCCCTTCAGAATTTATTGTTTGTAGACCTTTTGCTGATGGTCAGTCGACTGGTGTGAGTTGAAACCTTTTTGTACATTAGATTTGCATGAGTCTAATAATTCCTGAGGTTGAGCTTTCACCCATTTTCCTTTTTTTAAACAAGAGAGTGAGTCAAACTTACCTCTTCATACTATCGTCTTGAAAAATTTGTCAGTTTTGAATTTTATTGTCCATTCCCTACCTCAGCACAGTTGTTTAGGGCAGGTGTCCTTTGCAGCCCTGAGTCCTTGTGAATGTTAAGAGAACATTAGCTGTGGGCTTAACGCCACTCTTGCGGAAAACGGCCACAAGGCAGCAGAATTTCTACATTTCCAACTCTGGGTTTTTGGGCAGGAGAGCCTTCCTGGAAATCGTGTTAGTAGGCTGCAAATTAGAGTGGAATGTGCCAGAGCACATCCCCAAGAGCTTATATCTCCTTACTTCTTGTTTGTTTTATAAATTTAATTTTTATTAATTATCAGAGCAAACTTGATAAAAATATTTTGTTTCTCCTAGGTGTACAGAATCTGGTTCATTATATCAATGTATCTGTCACTTATCTTTGCATTCTTTACTGTGTAGGTTATTACAGAGTGTTGCCTAGACCTCTCTTGGTATTCCATAGGTATTTTGTGATTATATATTTCATATGTATTAGTACATGTCTGTTAACCCTCATATCCTAATTCACACATTCCTTACACTTTTCCATTTGGTTAAACATAATTTTTTTTTTCTTAATCCATGCTTTTCCTTCTCTTGGAAATAAGTTCGTGAGTATCAACTTTTAGGTAACACCTAGAAGTGATGTCATAGGATATCTGTCTTTCACTTTCTTTCTTTAATTTGAGTGATTATCTCTAGGTCCTTATATGGTGGTGCAAACGGCACTGTTTCATTGTTTTCCATGGCTAATATTCCATTGTTTATATGGACCACTTCCTCTTTGTGCATTTTTCTGTTGATGGACATTTTGGTTTCTTCCAAGTCTTGGCTATGTTAAATATTCCTGCAGTACAGGATTGCCAGCCTGTGTCTTTTCCATTCTGCTCTGCTCAGGTGATAGGCACATCAAAGGACCTACCAGATCACATGGTAGCTCAATTTTTACCCTTAAACGCACCTCCATTATGTTCTCGCTACTGGCTGTTACCAGTTTACATCCCCCCAGCAGCTGGAGGGTACACAGTTCTCTGAAACCCCTTCAGCATTTATTCTTTGTAGACTTTTTGCTGAAGAACATTCTGACGGCTGTGAGGTAAACATTTCTGTAATTGGATTTGCATGGCTTTATTCATTGCTGATGTTGAGCATTTTTCAATTTCCTTTTATTTTAAAGAGAAAAAAAGAAAAGACAAAATGTGCGTAAAATATGCCTCTTGACATTGTCTTCTTGAAATGTTGACGTCTTTTGAATTTTCTGGTCGATTACGACCCCAGGACATTTTTTGAGGCCCGGTGTCCTTTACAGTGCTGCACATATTTTGAATATTAAGTGAACATTACCTCTTGGTTTAAAGCTGCTGTTGTGTGAAACAGCCACAAGGCGGCAGCATTTCTCCTTTACCAAATCTGGTTACCAGGGCAACAGAGCCTTAATGGAAGTCCTGTTCTAGGTTGAAAATTAGAATGGGATGTGCCAGGAAAAATTCCTTTCAGTTTATGTCTCATTATTTCTTGTTCATATTTTTAATTTAATTTTTATTTTTTATCGCAGCAAATTTGATTACAATGGTTTTTTTTTTTTTTGTTCTAGGTGTGCAAGATGTGGTTCTTTCACACACATACATATATCTATTCTTCTTTGGAACCTTTTCCCAGGTAGGTTATGACACAATGTTGAGTAGTCTTCTCTTGGTATTCCATAGGTCTTTGGTGATTATATATTTCACATGTGTTTCTATATCTATGTTAACCCCAATATCATAATGTATCCAATCCTCACACCTTTCGATTTGGGGAACCATAAGTTTGTTCAATGAATCTGTGATTGCCTTTCTCTGTGGAAATATCTTCATTGTTATCAATTTTCAGGTAACACCTATAAGTGATATATGTTAGGTGTCTTTCGCTTTCTCACTTACTACAAGTTGCATGGTTACCTCTAGACTCATCTATGGTGCTGCAAATGGCATTGTTTCATTTTTTTCCCGAGCTAATATTCCATCTCTATATGTAACAGTTCCTCTTTGTCCACTCATCTGTTGATGGACTTTTGGTTGCTTCCGTGTCTTGGCTATTGTAATACTGCTGCAATGCAGATTTGCCTGCCTGTGTCTTTCCAATTATGTCTTCTTATGTTATAGGCCCAGGAGTGGGCCTGCTGGATCATATAGTAGCTCAATGTTTACCTTTTAAAGGCACCTCCACCCTGTTCCCATTAGTGACTCTTACCAGGTTACGTCCCACTTCAAATTAAGGGTATGCATTTCTCCACAACCTCTTCAGCATTGATCATTTGTAGTTTCTTTCCTGATGGTTATTCTGAATGGTGTGAGCTGATACCTCTGTGTGGTTGGATTTGCATGTGTCTCATAATCCTTTGAAATTGAGCTTTCAGGCATGTCCTTTTATTTTTCAAACGGTTATTACAGCTTAGTTCTTCAAATGGTTTTCTTGAAATATGTGCCACATTTTGAAATACTTTGGCCTTTACCTCCTGCAAAACATGATGAAGGCAGGTTTCCTTTACAGCCCTGCAGGACTTGTTCATATGAAGTGAAAATTAGCATAGGTTTTAAAGTTGCTTTTGCAGGTAATGGCCAGAGGGTGGAGCATTTCATAATTCTATGAAACGTAACTGAACACACAATATATATTTTTTCTTTTAAATTTCCATTGTTACTTTTTTAAAGTACAATTATAATTGAAGTTCTTTGTAACAAGTGAAATTTAAAAAATTAAAGGAAAAGATAATATTTTACCACTTGCCATCCTTTCCCATTTACTGAAACGACCAGCATAATGTGTAGAGTTCTCATTTTATCCAGGTGTTCTATACATCTGGAATATCATGCTTCTCACTGTAGAAAAACAGATTTAGCTCTCACACTTTTTATAGGCTACATAACAGTCCATAGAACAGAAGTACCAACTATTTCAGACTTAGCTTTTTGAGGGACACTCAGGTTACTTTCTGTTTTATTTTGTTGTTCTTTTTCTGGGGGGGGGTAGGAGTTTATTATTTATTTATTTATTTTTGTTGTGTTGGGTCTGAGTTTCCGTGTGAGGGCTTTCTCTAGTTGTGGCAAGTGGGGGGCCACTCTTGATCTCGGTGCGCGGGCCTCTCACTATTGCGGCCTCTCTTGTTGCAGAGCACAGGCTCCAGATGCGAGGGCTCACTGGTTGTGGCTTATGGGCCTAGTTGCTCCATGGCATGTGGGATCCTCCCAGACCAGGGCTCGAACCTGTGTCTCCTGCATTAGCAGGCAGATTCTAACCACCGCACCACCAGTGAAGCCCCCTATTTTGTTGTTCTGCTAGTTTGTTTTAACCCAAGAAAATATTTTTTTAAATACAAAAAAACAAAATTAAGCTAGGGGTAAGGATTAGGGTTTAGGGTAAGGTTTAGGGTTAGGATACGGGTTAGGATTATTGTACGGCTTAGAGTATGGTTTAGGGTTATGGTTGTGGTATGGGTTAGTGTTAGGGTACAGTTTAGGGTATGGCTATGGTTTAGTGTTAGGGTACGGGTTAAGGTATGGGTTAGTGTTAGGGTATGGGTTAGGATTAGGGTATGGTTTACATTCAGGGTTATGGTTAGGTTTAGTGTATGGGTTAGTGTTAGGTATGGGTTAGGGTAAGGGTTAGGGTTAGGTTTAGTGTTAAGGAAGGGGTACAGTTTAGGGTACAGTATAGGGAACAACAAAGGGTTAGGGTTAGGGTACGTGTTAGGGTACAGTTTAGTGTTAGTGTACGGGTTAGGATTAAGGTATGGTTTAGGGTAAGGTTTAGGGTTAGGGTTAGGGAACGGGTATGGTTTGGGGTACAGTTTAGGGTATGACCACGGGTTAGGAGTAGGGTAAGTGTTAGGGTATGGTTTAGTGTTAGTGTACAGGTTAGGATTATGGTACGGGATAGTGTAAGGGTTAGGGTTAGGGTTAGGGAATGGGTACAGATTAGGTTACAGGTTAGGGTATGACAACGGGTTAGGGTTAGGGTACGTGTTAGTGTATGGGTTAGGATTAGGGTACGGGTTAGGTTATGGGTTAATGTTAGGGGATGGGTTAGGATTAGGGTACGGGTTATGGTACGGTTTAGGGAAAGGGTTAGGATATGGGGTAGGGTAAGGATAAAGTTTAGTGTATGGCTATGTGTTACTGTTAGGGTACATGTTAGCGTACGGGTTAGTGTTTGTGTACAGCTTACGGTAAGGGTTAGGGTTAGGGAACGGGTACGGTCTCAGGTACAGGTTAGGGTACAGTAGCGGGATAGGGTTAGGGTACGTGTTAGGATGAGACTTCTTTGTAGTGCAGATTTGAATTTCCCGCTTGCTTGGTTGGCCAAAAAGGGCGTATGCGTTTTATCCTGAATATATTCAGGAAAAAACGCATACGCACTTTTTGGCCAAGTGCATCGTTGCCGAAGATCTGCCGCTTTTCATATGCTTTAAATGCAATTCCAATCTACCTCCTGAAATCTGTTTCCTGCAATTGTGCCTTGTTTCAAGTCCTCTTCACAGCCATACCTCAATATATTTTTGGACGATAGTTGTCCTTTATAACTCTGCAGGTTTGTGAATTGCAGTGCCCCTGAGCTCGTTTTTTCAACTCGCTTTCTGTGAGCTGGCCACAAATCAACAGGATTGCTTCAGGCCCTATTCTGGTTCCGGCACGGCATGCTGAGTCTTTGGTTAATTCTACATCCTGGTGGGAAATTAGAGTGAAATGTGCCCGTCCAAACACCTACAGCTAGTCTCTCATTGGTTCTCCCTATTCCCGTTCATCCTCCGCAGAAATTGCAGAGTGTGCCAAACAGGAGGTTACAAGCACTGACTCTCCAAGTGGGGAGATTGTTAGTAAAGTGCCTGGAATGGCGAACCCGAGTACCAGCGGACGAATAATGAGATGCGTTTTAGAAACCTTGCCCGATCACACTGTGGACCATCCTCTGGGTTTCCCACGCATGTTTTAGCTGTAGGAAGAATCCCTTAAACCTGGAGAGTTGGGACCCATGGAATGGGTAGCACGCAGTACTACTTCAAAGGGTTTGCATTTGCTCACCGAACCTCACCAATCCTCACAGCCCCAAGTGTCCAGCCTTATGTCTCTCCCAGCTGTGGGTGTAGATGTGGTAAATCCAGGTTTCGTCACAAGCCCTGAAAGAATTATTTAAGAATTTATCTCTCTTTCACTGTCTTTGTGTTTTGATTTTGAAATTTATTTTTATAATGGGGTTTAGCTGATTTTCACTGCTGTGTTTATGCTGCTCGATGCACACTTGATCCTCTTATGGAGACATATAAACACATAGGTTTTAAGATTCTTACTAGTCAGATATATTCCTCTGCAGTGAATAGGGGGTGTTGAGTCCACTTCGTTGAACAAGGAGTATATCTTGTCTATTACTGGCTTATGGAACGGTATCTGTGCTAATTTCAATCTCTGGTTTTATGCAGCACCCCAACTCACCTTTCCCCTTAAGCAAGCATAAGTTGGTTTTCTAAATGTGAGACTCTGTTCTGTTTTGTAATTCAGTTCATGTGTAGCCAAGTTTACATTCCCTCTATAAGTGATATCTTATGACTAGTTTCTTTTTCTGTGTGACTTATTTCACTCAGAATCATCTTACCTAAATCCACTCATTATGCTGCTATGGGCCTGATGACATTGATTTCATTGCAGAGTGATATTCCATTCTATGTAAGTACCACAACTTCTTTATCCATTTTTCTCTTTCTGGGATACTTAAGTTGTTCCGTTGTCGAGGTTCTTGTAAACACAGCAGCCCTAAACTTTGGGGTGACTGAGTCTTGTTGATTTTAATTTTCCTAAGCTATAGGGTCATAGGTGGAAGTGCCCGAGTCTCTGTAGCTTTGTTTTTTAGAGGTTTCAGGAAACACCATACACTTCTCCAGAGTGGCTGTTGGCCATTTACATCCCGCCCATCAGCACAACAAGGCTCCCTGTTCTCCATGGCCTGTCCTGCCTTTCTGGTTTTTACACTTTTTTCAGATGGCCCATTTGACCGGTGGGAAGTGAGACTTCATTGTAGTGCGGATTTCCATTGCACGCTTCCTTGGTTGGCAAAAAAGGCCGTATGCGTTTTTTCCTGGATATATTCAGGAAAAAACGCATGTGCATTTTTTGGCCAAGTGCATCATTGTCGAAGTTCTGCCGCTTTTCATATGTTTTAATGCAGTTTCCATCTACCTCCTGAAATATATTTCCTGCAATTGTGCCGTGCTTTCAAGTCCTCTTTGCAGCCTTACTTCAGTATATTTTTGGACGATAGCTGTCATTTATAACTCTGCAGGTTTATGAATTACAGTGCCCCTAAGGTCCTTTCTTCAACTCGCTTTCTTGTGAGCTGGCAGCAAAACCACAGGATTGCTTCAGGCCCTAATCTGGTTTCATCACGGCACGCTGAGCCTTTTGTTAATTCCTCTTCCTGGTGGGAAATTAGAGTGAAATGTGACCGTCCAAACACCTACAGCTAGTCTCTCATTGGTTCTCCCTATTCCCGTTCAACCTCTGCAGAAACTGCTAACTGTGCTAAACAGGAGTTTTAAGGCACAGACTCTCTACTTGGGGAGATTTTTAGTAAAGCATCTGGAATGGCGAACCCGTGTACCAAGGGACAAAAAATGAGATGCGGTTTAGAAACGTTACCCGATCACATGGTGTACAATCCTCTGGGTTTCCCATGCATGTTTTAGCTGTAGGAAGAATCCCTTAAACCAGGAGAGTTGGGACCCATGGAATGGGTAGCATACAGTATTACTTCAAAGGGTCTCCATTTGCTCACCGAACCTCACCAATCCTCTCAGCCCCAAATGTCCTGCCTTATGTCTCACCCAGCTGTGGGTGTAGATGTGGTAAATCCAAGTTTCATCACAAGTCCTGAACGAATTATTTAAGAACTTTCTCTCCTTCACTGTCTTTGTTTTTGAAATTTATTTTAATAATGGGGTTTAGTTGATTTTCATGGCTGTGTATACTGCTCTACACACACTTGATTCTCTTACGGAGACATATAAATACATATGTTTTAATATTCTTATTGTCAGATATATTCCTCTGCAGTGAATAGGTGGTGTTGAGTCTAATTCTTTGAGCAAGGAGTATATCTTGTCTATTACATATTTGGCTTATGGAATAGTATCTGTGCTAATTTCAATCTCTGGTTTTACGTAGCACCCCAACTCATCATTCCCCTTAAGAAAGCATAAGTTTGTTTTCTAAATGTGAGACTCTGTTCTGTTTTGTAATTCAGTTCATGTGTAGCCAAGTTTACATTCCCTCTGTAAGTGATATCTTATGATAAGTTTCTTTTTCTGTGTGACTTAGTTCCTTTGAATCATTGTACCTAAATCCATTCATTATGCTTGTACGGGCCGGACGACATTGATTTCATTGCTGAGTGATGTTCCATTGTACGTAAGTATGAAAACTTCTTTATCCATTTCTCTCTTTCAAGGATATTTAATTTGTACCGTAGTCGAGACTCTTGTAAACAGAGCAGCCCTAAACTTTGGGGTGGTTGTTTCTTGTTATTTTAATTTTCCTGAGTTATAGTGCTATAAGTAGGTTTAGGGTTAGGGTTAAGGTTAGGGTTAGGGAACGGGTATGGTTTAGGATGCGACAATGGTTTAGGGTGAGCGAAAGTGTTAGGGTACAGGTCAGTGTTAGTGTACCGTTTAGGATTAGGGTAAGTGTTAGGGTAATGCTTCAGGTTAGGGTTATGTTTAGGGAATGGGGACGGTTTAGGGTAGAGGGTAGGGTACGACAACAGTTTAGGGATAGCGTACATGTAAGGGTAAGGGTTAGTGTTAGCGTACGGGTGAGGATTAGGGGACGGGTTAGGGTAAGGCTTCGGGTAAGGGTTAGGGTTAGCGTTAGGGATAGGGGACGGTGATCGTTTAGGGAACAGGTTAGGGTATGACAATGGTTGAGAGTCAGCATTCGTGTTAGGGTATGAGTTAGAGTTAGCGTATGGGTTAGGATTAGGGGACCGGATAGGGTAAGACTTCGGGTAAGGGTTAGGGGACGGGGAAAGTTTAGGGTACAGGTTAGGGTACAACAAGAGTTTAGGGTGAGCGTACATGTTAGGGTATGGGTTAATGTTAGAATACGGGTTAGAATTAGGGGACGGGTTAGGGTAAGGCTTCAGGTAAAGTTTAAGGTTAGGATTAGGGGACTGGGAAGGTTTAGGGTACATGTTAGGGAACGACGATGGTTTAGGGTGAGTGTACATGTTAGGGCATGGGTTAGTGTTAGCATACGGGTTAGGATTAGTGGACAGGTTAAGGTAAGGCTTCGGGTAAAGGTTAGGGTTAGGGGACGGGGAAGTTTAGGGTACAGTTTAGGGTACGACAATGGTTTAGGGTGAGTGTACGTGTTAGGGTATGGGTTAGTTTAGCGTACGGGTTAGGATTAGGGGACGGGTTAGGGTAAGGCTTCAGGTAAGGGTTGGGTTAGGAGAGGGGGACAGTTTAGGGTACAGGTTAGGGTGTGACAGCGGTTTAGGGTGACCGTACGTGTTAGGGTATGGGTTAGTGTTAGCGTACAGGTTAGGATTAGGTGACGGGTTAGGGTAAGGCTTCAGGTAAGGGTTAGGGTTAGGGTTAAGGGACGGGGATGGTTTAGGGTACAGATTAGGGTACTACAACGGTTTAGGGTGAGTGTACGTGTTAGGATATGAGTTAGTGTTAGCGTACGGGTTAGGATGAGGGGACAGGATGGGATAAGGCTTCGGGTAAGTGTTAGGGTTAGGCTTATGGGACGGGGACGGTTTAGGGTACATGTTAGGGTACAACAACGGTTTAGGGTGAGCATAGGTATTAGAGTACAGGTTAGTGTTAGGGTATGGCTTAGGATTAGGGGACGAGTTAGTGTAAGGCCTCGGGTAAGTGTTAGGGTTAGGGGACAGGGTCGGATTAGGGTACAATTTAGGGTACGACAATGGTTAAGGGTGAGCATACGTGTTAGGGTACAGGATAGTGTCAGCGTACGGGTAAGGATTAGGGGAAAGTTTAGGGTACAGCTTCCAGTAAGGGGTATGGTTAGGGTTAGGGAATGGAGACGGTTTAGGGCACAGGTTAGTGTACAACAACGGTTTAGGGTGAGCATAAGTATTAGGGTATGGGTTAGTGTTAGCGTATGGGTTAGGATTAGGGGACGGGTTAGGGTAAGGCTTCGGGTAAGGGTTAGGGTTACGGTTAGGGGACGGGGACGGTTTACGGTACAGGTTAGGGTACGACAAATGTTTAGGGTGAGGCATACGTGTTAGGGTATGGGTTAGTGTTAGCGTACTTGTTAGGATTAGGGGACGGGTTAGGGTAAGGCTTCGGGTAAGGGTTGGGTTAGGAGAGGGGGACAGTTTAGGGTACAGGTTAGGGTGTGACAGCGGTTTAGGGTGACCGTACGTGTTAGGGTATGGGTTAGTGTTAGCGTACGGGTTAGGATTAGGTTACGGGTTAGGGTAAGGCTTCAGGTAAGGGTTAGGGTTAGGGTTAAGGGACGGGGACGGTTTAGGGTACAGATTAGGGTACTACAACGGTTTAGGGTGAGTGTACGTGTTAGGATATGAGTTAGTGTTAGCGTACGGGTTAGGATGAGGGGACAGGATGGGATAAGGCTTCGGGTAAGTGTTAGGGTTAGGCTTATGGGACGGGGACAGTTTAGGGTACATGTTAGGGTACAACAACGGTTTAGGGTGAGCATAGGTATTAGAGTACAGGTTAGTGTTAGGGTATGGCTTAGGATTAGGGGACGAGTTAGTGTAAGGCCTCGGGTAAGTGTTAGGGTTAGGGGACAGGGTCGGATTAGGGTACAGTTTAGGGTACGACAATGGTTAAGGGTGAGCATACGTGTTAGGGTACAGGATAGTGTCAGCGTACGGGTAAGGATTAGGGGAAAGTTTAGGGTACAGCTTCCAGTAAGGGGTATGGTTAGGGTTAGGGAATGGAGACGGTTTAGGGCACAGGTTAGTGTACAACAACGGTTTAGGGTGAGCATAAGTGTTAGGGTATGGGTTAGTGTTAGCGTATGGGTTAGGATTAGGGGACGGGTTAGGGTAAGGCTTCGGGTAAGGGTTAGGGTTACGGTTAGGGGACGGGGACGGTTTACGGTACAGGTTAGGGTACGACAAAGGTTTAGGGTGAGGCGTACGTGTTAGGGTATGGGTTAGTGTTAGCGTACTTGTTAGGATTAGGGGACGGGTTAGGGTAAGGCTTCGGGTAAGGGTTAGGGATAGGGTTAGGGGACGGGGACAGTTTAGGGGACAGGTAAGTGTACAACAACGGTTTAGGGTGCGCGTAAGTGTGAAGGCACGGGTTAGTGTTATTGTACGGGTTAGGATTAGGGGACGGGTTAGGGTAAGGCTTCCCTAGGGGTTAGGGTTAGGTAAGGGTTAGGGTTACTGTTAGGATTAGGTGGACAGGGACGGTTTTGGGGACAGGTTAAGGTACGACAATGGTTTAGGGTAAGCATACGTGTGAGGGCACGGGTTAGTGTTAGCGTAAGGGTTAGGATTAGTGGACGGGTTAGGGTTAGGGTTAGGGGACGGGGACGGTTTAGGGGATAGGTTAGGGTACGACAACGGTTTAGGGTGAGCGTACGTGTGACGGCAGGGGTTAGTGTTAGCGAACGGGTTAGGATTAGGGGACGGGTTAGGGTAAGGCTTCGGGTAAGGGTTAGGTTTAGGGTTATGGTTAGGGGACGGGGACGGTTTAGGGGACAGGTTTGGGTACGACAATGGTTTAGGGTGAGCGTATATGTGAAGGCACTGTTTAGTGTTAGCGTACGGGTTAGGATTAGGGGACGGGTTAGGATAAGGCTTCGGGTAAGGGTTAGGGTTAGGTTTAGGGTTAGGGTTAGGGGACGGGGACGGTTTACGGGACATGTTAGGGTACGACAACGGTTTAGGGTGAGCGTACATCTGAGAGCATGGGTTAGTGTTAGCGTAGGGATTAGGATTAGTGGACAGGATCGAGTAAGGCTTTGGGTATGGGTTAGGGTTAGGGTTATGGTGAGGGTTAGGGGACGGGGACGGTTTAGGGGACAGGTTAGGGTACACCAACAGTTTAGCGTGAGTGTACGTGTGAGGGCACGGGTTAGTGTTAGCGAACGGTTTAGGACTAGGGGATGGGATAGGGTAAGGCTTCGGGTAAGGGTTAGGGTTAGGGTTAGGGGACGGGGATGGTTTAGGGGACAGGTTAGGGTACGACAACGGTTTAGGGTGAGAGTACGTGTGATGGCACGGGTTAGTGTTAGCGAACGGGTTAGGATTAGGGGACGGGTGAGGGGAAGGCTTCGGGGAAGTGTTAGGTTTAGGGTTCGGGCTAGGGTTAGGGTTAGGGGACGGGGACGGTTTAGGGTCCAGGTGAGGGTACGACAACGGTTTAGGGGGAGCGTACGTGTGAGGGCGCGGGTTAGTGTGAGCGTACGGGTTAGGATTAGGGGATGGGTGAGGGGAAGGCTTCGGGGAAGGGTTAGGGTTAGGGTTCGGGCTAGGGTTAGGGTTAGGGGACGGGGACGGTTTAGGGTCCAGGTGAGGGTACGACAACAGTTTAGGGGGAGTGTACGTGTGAGGGCGCGGGTTAGTGTGAGCGTACGGGTTAGGATTAGGGGACGGGTGAGGGGAAGGCTTCGGGGAAGTGTTAGGGTTAGGGTTCGGGCTAGGCTTAGGGTTAGGGGACGGGGACGGTTTAGGGTCCTGGTGAGGGTACGACAACGGTTTAGGGGGAGCGTACGTGTGAGGGGGCGGGTTAGTGTGAGCGTACGGGTTAGGATTAGGGGACGGGTGAGGAGAAGGCTTCGGGGAAGTGTTAGGGTTAGGGTTCGGGCTAGGGTTAGGGTTAGGGGACGGGGACGGTTTAGGGTCCAGGTGAGGGTACGACAACGGTTTAGGGGGAGCGTACATGTGAGGGCGCGGGTTAGTGTGAGCGTACAGGTTAGGATTAGGGGACGGGTGATGGGAAGGCTTCGGGGAAGGGTTAGGGTTAGGGTTAGGGTTAGGGGATGGGGACGGTTTAGGGGACAGGTTAGGGTACAACAACGGTTTAGGGTGAGCGTACGTGTGAGGGCACGGGTTAGTGTTAGCGTACGGGTTAGGATTAGGGGACGGGTTAGGATAAGGCTTTGGGTAAGGGTTAGGGTTAGGGTTAGGGTTATTGGATGGGGGCGGTTTAGGGGACAGGTTAGGGTACGACAACGTTTTAGGTTGAGCGTACGTGTGAGGGCACGAGTTAGTGTTAGCATATGGGTTAGGATTAGGGGACGAGTTAGAGTTAGGATTAGATTTAGGGTTAGGGGACGGGGACGGTTTAGGGGACAGGTTAGGATATGACAACGGTTTAGGGTGAGTGTACGCATGAGGGCACGGGATAGTGTTAGCGTACAGGTTAGGATTAGGGGACGGGTTAGGGTAAGCCTTTTGGTAAGCGTTAGGGTTAGGTTTAGGGTTAGGGTTAGAGTTAGGGAACGGGGACGGTTTATGGGACAGGTTAGGGTACATCAATGGTTTAGGGTGAGCGTACGTGTGAGGGCACGTGTTAGTGTTAGCGTACGGGTTAGGATTAGGGGACGATTAGGTTAAGGCTTCGGGTAAGGGTTAGGGTTAGGTTTAGGGTTAGTGTTAGGGGATGGGGACGGTTTAGGGGACAGGTTAGGGTACGACAACGGTTTAGGGTGAGCGTACATCTGAGGGCATGGGTTAGTGTTAGCATACAGGTTAGGATTAGGGGACGGGATAGATTAAGGCTTTGGGTACGGGTTAGGGTTAGGGTTAAGGTTAGGATTATGGTGAGGGTTAGGGGAAGGGGATGGTTTAAGGGACAGGTTAGGGTACGCCTACGGTTTAGGGTGAGCGTACGTGTGAGGGCATGGGTTAGTCTTAGCGTTCAGTTTAGGATTAGGAGGCGGGTTAGTGTAAGGCTTCGGGCAAGTGTTAGGGTTAAGGGATGGGGACGGTTTAGGGTACATGTTAGGGTATGAAAACGGTTTAGGGTGAGCGTACGTGTGAGGGCACGAGTTAGTGTTAGCATATGGGTTAGGATTAGGGGACGAGTTAGGGTTAGGATTAGAGTTAGGGTTAGGGGACGTGGACGGTTTAGGGGACAGGTAAGGATATGACAACGGTTTAGGGTGAGCATACGTGTGAGGGCACAGGATAGTGTTAGCGTACGGGTTAGGATTAGGGGACGGGTTAGGGTAAGGCTTTGGGTAAGGGTTAGGTTTAGGGTTAGGGTTAGGGGACAGGGACGGTTTAGGGGACAGGTTAGGGTACGACAACGGTTTAGGGTGAGCGTACATCTGAGGGCATGGGTTAGTGTTAGCATACAGGTTAGGATTAGGGGACGGGATAGAGTAAGGCTTTGGGTACGGGTTAGGGTTAGGGTTACGGTTAGGGTTATGGTGAGGGTTAGGGGACGGGGATGGTTTAGGGGACAGGTTAGGGTACGCCAACGGTTTAGGGTGAGCGTACGTGTGAGGGCACGGGTTAGTGTTGGCGTACGGGTTAGGATTAGGGGACGGGTTAGGGTAAGGCTTTGGGTAAGGTTTAGGATTAGGGTTAGGGTTAGGGATCAGGGATGGTTTAGGGGACAGGGTAGGGTACGACAACGGTTTAGGGTGAGCGTATGTGTGAGGGCATGGGTTAGTGTTAGCGTATGGGTTAGGATTAGGGAACGGGTTAGGGTAAGGGTTCGGGTAAGGGTTAGGGTTAGTGTTAGGGTTAGGGTTAGGGGACGAGGACGGTTTAGGGTTCAGGTTAGGGTATGAAAACGGTTTAGGGTGAGCGTACGTGTGAGGACACAAGTTAGTGTTAGCGTATGGGTTAGGATTAGGGGTCGAGTTAGGGTTAGGATTAGGGTTAGGGTTAGGGGACGGGGACGGTTTAGTGGACAGGTTAGGTTACGACAATGGTTTAGGGTGAGCGTACGCATGAGGACACGGGATAGTGTTAGCGTTCGGGTTAGGAATAGGGGACAGGTTAGGGTAAGGCTTCGGGTAAGGGTTAGGTTTAGGGTTAGGGTTAGGGGACGGGGACGGTTTAGGGGACAGGTTAGGGTACGACAACGTTTTAGGGTGAGCGTACTTGTTAGGGCACTGGTTAGTGTTAGCGTACTGGTTAGGATTAGGGGACGGGTTAGGGTAAGGCTTCGGGTAAGCGTTAGGGTTAGGGTTAGGGTTAGGGAATGGGGACGGTTTAGGGGACAGGTTAGGGTACGACAATGGTTTAGGGTGAGCGTACGTGTGAGGGCACGGGTTAGTGTTAGCGTACGGGTAACGATTAGGTGACAGGTTAGGATAAGGCTTCGGGTAAGGGTTAGGTTTAGGTTTAGGGTTAGGGTTAGGGGACGGGGACGGTTTAGGGGACAGGATAGCTTACGCCAACGGTTTAGGGTGAGCGTACGTGTGAGGGCACGGGTTAGTGTTAGCGTACGGCTTAGGATTAGGGGACGGGTAGGGAAAGGCTTCGGATAAGGGTTAGGGTTAGGGGACGGGGACGGGGACGGTATAGGGGACAGGTTAGGGTACGCCAATGGTTTCGGGTGAGCGTACGTGTGAGGGCACGGGTTAGTGTTAGCGTACGGATTAGGATTAGGGGACGGTTTACGGTAAGGCTTTGGGTAAGGTTTAGGGGTAGAGTTAGGGGATGAGGATGGTTTAGGGGATAGGTTAGGGTACGACAATCGTTTAGGTTGAGCGTACGTGTGAGGGAATGGGTTAGTGTTAGCGTACGGGTTAGGATTGGGGGACGGGTTAGGGTAAGGCTTCGGTTAAGGGTTAGGGTTAGGGTTAGTGTTAAGGTTAGGGTTAGGGGACAGGGACGGTTTAGGGGACAGGTTAGGGTACAACAACTGTTTAGGGTGAGCGTACGTGTGAGGGCACGGGTTAGTGTTAGCGTACGATTTAGGATTAGGGGACGGGTTAGGGTAAGGCTTCGGGTAAGGGTTATGGTTAGGGTTAAGGTTAGGTTTAGGGGATGGTGACGCTTTAGGGGACAGGTTAGGGTACGACAAGTGTTTAGGGTGCGCGTACGTGTGTGGGCACGGGTTAGTGCTAGCGTACGGGTTAGGATTAGGGGACGGGTTAGCGTAAGGCTTCGGGTAAGTGTTAGTGTAAGGATTAGGGTAAGGGTTAGGTGATGGGGACGGTTTAGGGGACAGGATAGTGTATGACAATGGTTTAGGGTGAGCGTACGTGTGAGGGCATGGGTTAGTGTTAGCGTATGGGTTAGGATTAGGGGACGGTTTAGGGTAAGGCTTCGGGTAAGTGTTAGGGTTAGGGTTAGGGGACGGGGACGGAGACGGTTTAGGGGAGAGGATAGTGTATGACAACAGTTTAGGGTGAGCGTACGTGTGAGGGCACGGGTTAGTGTTAGCGTACGGGTTAGGTTTAGGGGACGGGTTAGTGTAAGGCTTTGGGTAAGGGTTAGGGTTAAGTTTAGGGTTATGGGACGGGGACGTTTTAGGGGACAGGTTCGGGTATGACAATGGTTTAGAGTGAGCGTAAGTGTGAGGGCACGTGTTAGTGTTAGCGTACGGGTTAGGATGAGGGCACGGGTAAGGTTAAGGCTTCGGGTTAAGTTAGGGTTAGGGGATGGGGATGGTTTAGGGTACAGGTTAGGGTACGACAACGGTTTAGGGTGAGTGTACGTGTCAGGGCACAGGTTAGTGTTAGCGTACGGTTTGGTATTAGGGGACTGGTTAGGGTAAGGCTTCTGGTAAGGCTTAGGGTTAGGGTTAGGGTTAGGGTTAGAATTATGTTTAGGGTTAGGGGACGGGGACAGTTTAGGGGACAGGTTAGGGTATGACAGTGGTTTAGGGTGTGCGTACGTGTGAGGGCACGGGTTAGTGTTAGCGTACGGGTTAGGATTAGGGGACGGGTTAGGTTAAGGCTTCAGGTTAGGGTTGGTTAGGGGACGGGGATGGTTTAGGAGACAGGTTAGGATACGACAACGGTCTGTGGTGAGCGTACGTGTGAGGGCACAGGTTAGTGTTAGCGTACGGTTTGGGATTAGGGGACAAGTTAGGGTAAGACTTCTTGTAAGGGTTAGGGTTAGGGTTAGGGGATGGGGACGGTTTAGGGGACAGGTTAGGGTACGACAATGGTTTAGGGTGAGCGTAAGTGTGAGGGCATGGGTTAGTGTTGGCATACAGGTTAGGATTAGGGGACGGGTTAGGTTAAGGCTTCGGGTAAGGTTTAGGGTTAGGGTTAGGGTTAGGAGACGGGGATGGTTTAGGGGACAGGGTAGGGTACGACAACGGTTTAGGGTGAGCGTACGTCTGAGAGCACGGGTTAGTATTAGCATACGGATTAGCATTAGCGGACGGGTTAGGGTTAGTGTTATGGTTAGGGGACGGGGATGGTTTAGGGGACCTGTTAGGGTAAGTCAACGGTTTAGGGTGAGCGTACGTGTAAGGGCACGGGTTAGTGTTAGCATACGGGTTAGGATTTGTGGACGGTTTAGGGTAAGGCTTCGGGTAAGGGTTAGGGTTAGGTTTAGGGTTAGGGGACGGGGACGGTTTAGGGGACAAGTTAGGGTACGACAACGTTTTAGGGTGAGCGTACGTGTGAGGGCACAGGTTCGTGTTAGCGTATGGATTAGGATTAGGGGATGGTTTAGGGTAAGGCTTCAGGTAAGGGTTAAGGTTAGGGTTAGGGTTAGAGGTCGGGGATGGTTTAGGGTACAGGTTAGGGTATGAAAACGGTTTAGGGTGAGTATACGTGTGAGGGCACGAGTTGGTGTTAACATATGGGTTAGGATTAGGGGACGAGTTAGGGATAGGATTAGGGTTAGTGTTAGGGGACGGGGACGGTTTAGGGGACAGGTTAGCGTACGACAATGGTTTAGCGTGAGGGTACGTTTGAGGGCACGGGTTAGTGTTAGTTTACGGGTTAGGATTAGGGGACGGGTTAGGGTAAGGCTTCGGGTAAGGGTTAGGGTTAGGGTTAGGGGACGGGGACGGTTTAGGGTACAGGTTAGGGTACGACAACGGTTTAGGGTGAGCGTACGTGTGAAGGCAGGGGTTAGTGATAGCCTACGGGTTAGGATTAGGCGACGGGTTAGGGTAAGGCTTCGGGTTAGGGTTAGTGTTAGTATTAGGGGACGGGGACTGTTTAGGGAACAGGTGTGGGTACGACAATGGTTTAGGGTAAGCGTACGTGTGAGGGAACGGGTTAGTCTTAGCGTATGGGTTAGGATAAGGGGACGGGTTAGGGTAAGGCTTCGGGTAAGTGTTAGGGTTAGGTTTAGGGTTAGGGTTAGGGGACGGGGACGGTTTAGGGGACAGGTTAGGGTACGACAACGGTTTAGGGTGAGCGTACATCTGAGGGCATGGGTTAGTGTTAGCGTACGGGTTAGGATTAGGGGACGGGATAGAGTAAGGCTTTGGGTATGGGTTAGGGTTAGGGTTAGGGTGAGGGTTATGGTGAGGGTTAGGGGACGGGGATGGTTTAGGGGACAGGTTAGTGTACGCCAACGGTTTAGGGTGAGTGTACGTGTGAGGGCACGGATTAGTGTTAGCGTACGGGTTAGCAATAGGGGACGGTTTAGGGTAAGGCTTCGGGTAAGTGTTAGGGTCAGGGGATGGGGACGTTTTAGGGGACAGGTTAGGATATGACAACGGTTTAGGGTGAGCATACGCATGAGGGCACGGTTTAGTGTTAGCGTAAGGGTTAGTATTAGTGGACGGGTTAGGTTACGTCTTTGGGTAAGGGTTAGGGTTAGGGTTAGGGTTAGGGGATGGGGATGGTTTATGGGACAGGTTAGGGTACGACAACGGTTTAGGGTGAGCATACGTGTGAGGGCACAGGTTAGTGTTAGCGTATGGGTTAGGATTAGGTGACGGGTTAGGATAAGGCTTCGGGTAAGGGTTAGGGTTAGAGTTAGGGTTAAGGGATGGGGAGGGTTTAGGGGACAGGTTAGGGTACGACAACGTTTTATGGTGAGCATACGTGTGAGGGCATGAGTTAGTGTTAGCTTACGGGTTAGGATTAGGGGACGGGTTAGGGTAAGGATTCCGGTAAGGGTTAGGGTTAGGGGTAGGGGACGGGACGGTTTAGTGGACAGGTTAGGGTACGACAACGGTTTAGGGTGAGCGTACGTGTGAGGGCACGGGTTAGTGTTAGCATATGGGTTAGGATTAGGGACGGGTTAGGGTAAGGCTTCGGGTAAGATTTGGGTTTAGGGTTAGGGTTAGGGTTAGGGTTGGGGGACAGGGACGCTTTAAGGGACAGGTTAGGGTATGACAACGGTTTAGGGTGAGTGTACGTGTGAGGGCACAAGTTAGTGTTAGCGTATGGTTTAGGATTAGGGGACGGGTTAGTGTAAGGCTTCGGGTAAGGGTTAGGGTTAGGGGATGGGGACAGTTTAGGGGACAGGTTAGGGTACGACTACGGTTTGGGGTGAGCGTACGTGTGACGGCGCGGGTTAATGTTAA